>NC_047090.1:97790508-98390508 GCF_902459505.1 Geotrypetes seraphini | reverse complement strand
CCCCTTTTACAAAGGTGCGCTAAGCTTTTTCGCACACACTAAAAACTAACGCGTGCATGTTATCCTATAGATGTGTTAGCGCATGCATTGATTTAGTGGGCGCTAAATCTGTGCTAAAATGCTTAGCGCACCTTTGTAAAAGAGGGCCTTTGTTTGGCTTCCTGGTGTTCCTCATGTTGAATTGCTAAATCCTTGTTCTCGGCTCTTAGTAAAACTCTGCAGCCATCCCCCAGATCTCAACTCGGCTCCCTGAGCTGGATTATAGTTCCTTGGCCACTGGAACAATATCATATAGGCAGCCCCAACATAGTGGCTTAGTATGAGTGCATACTTCGATGTCCTTGGATTCTACTACCACTACGACTACTTATCATTTCCACAGTGCTGCTTGATGTATGCAGCGCTGTACATTAGAACAGTGTTTTTCAACCTTTTTACACCTATGGACCGGCAGAAATAAAAGAATTATTCATAAGAACATAAGACTTGCCTCTGTCGGGTCAGACCGGAGGTCCATCATGCCCGGCAGTCCGCTCACGAGGTGGCCCCTCAGGTCCAGGACCTGATAGTGCTCCTACCCTAAAACTCACATACGCTTTTGTCCTGTAGAGTAACCTTCTATTTATACCCTGCAATCCCCTTCGCTTCCAGGAAGTCATCCAGTCCCTTTTTGAAACCCAGTATTGTACTCTGTCCTAGTACCTCCTTTGGAAGCGTGTTCCAGGTGTCCACCACCCTCTGTGGACTGGCATCGGTCTGTGGACAGGCGGTTGAAGAACACGGGGCTAAGTCGTGGGCCAGACCCCGCCAATCTCTACCCAATCTCCACCCCAGACCCCGCCCCCATAATAGTACTAATTGCACCTTGCACATCGTGTGCCTCATCTGGAAGCCTTCCCTCTGACGTTGCAATGTCAGAGAGAAGGCTTCCGGTTCAGGTGCAGGATGCCCATAGGAGCCACTGCCCGTGGCTTTGTGCACTGAATCAGTTAGGAAGAGGAAGCTGGCTCGAAGATAACACCATATCGATCGCACTGTGGACCGGCGGTTGAAGAACACTGTTTTGGGCCTGATGCACGTGCTGGCCCTGTGGACCGGCAGGAAATTTCTGTGGACCGGCACTGGTCCATGGACCGGTAGTTGAAAAACACTGCATTAGAACATTCAAGGCACGGTCCCTGCTCAGAACAGCTTACAATCTATTTGACAAACATGACAAGTAGGGGTCTGCTGGAATATGTTTCCCCACTCAACATGTAATCTCTGAGGTTTCAGACTGTGATTCTTGCTGGGCTTCCAGAGCTCAGACTAAGCATGTGGCAAAGAATCTCATGTAGACTCTATGGGGCTCATAATCGAAAGAGAAAAACATCAAAAAAACCGGCACTTGGATGAACATTTCTCAAAAACGTCCAAGCGCCGATAATAAAACCAGGTTTTGGACGTATTTAAAAACGACCCAGGCCTTCATTGTGCCGCTCAACGTCCAAAGCTAAACGGAGCGTTTCGGGAGGAGTGTCGAGGGTGGGAGTTGGGCGGTACGTGGGCCGGCTTAGACTTAGTCGTACAGCATGTATAACCAAAAGTTTAACAACAGAGTCTAGTTGGAACTTGGACGTTGTGACTTAGACCATGTAAAACATGGTCTAAGTCACAAAAATCCCACCTAAACTCACCAGATAAGCACTGCAAACACATAACACAGACACCCACACACCACCCCAGTGATCACCAACCCTCCACCCCCATAAAAATTTTATTCACAACTTTAAATTTCAGCCTCCAGACCATCATCACCTGGCCGCCTGGCATAGCAAAGCCTAGTCGTCCAGCCCAGAGACAGCTGAAGTCATCTTGGGGGTGGGTTAGGGACCCATAGAGAGGAGGACCCATGCCCATAAACCCCTGTAATCACTGCATTGATACTGAAACATATGCACTGCCCTATACACCCCCAAAACCCTTTTTTACTGGCATATAAGTGGCTCCTGCAGCCATATGGGCTATTGGGGTGGTAGATAAGTGGGTCTAGGGGATTCTGGAGGTGGTTTGGGGGGCTCACCGTCACCTATAAGGGAGCTGTAGTGAGGAGAAGCCATGGCACCCTTTTTGTGAAGTTCACAGCACTATTTAGGTGGCATGTCTGGGTGTGCAGTCCATCACTTTGCAGACCCCTCCTACGTCCAACAGGGCTTGTTCTAGGCATTTTGGACTTGGACGGAATGTTGGACGGAAATGTGGTATAAAGATAGACGATTTAGCGGCTTGGACGATCAGATCGGCAGGATGTATAATTAGACGATTTTCGAAAGTAAAATAAAGTTGGACGTATCTTTCGAAAATGCGTCTTAGGCTCTTTTTAACTTTGGGACGACTTGTGATATGGACGTAAACGGACTTAGATGTCCCTTTCGATTATGCCCCTCCACAAGTAGAGGGTGGTCATTTGCTTGGAATCTGTGAGTACCAGGGGAAGTGCTGCAGTTCAAAAGGGATGGGAAAGCAATCCTAGAAAACAGCAGAGCAGAGAAATGATCCATGCCTATGGTCAAGAGGGAGTCACAAATTGAAGATGAATTCAATCCACCAAGGAAAAGTGTAACCCATAGAGGAGAGTGAGAAGCAATGAAAGGATGAATGAGCTAAACCTTCATCAAACAGCATCTGGTTAGGAAAAAGTGCATTGGAGTTTGCTGGAGAGTGTAGGGAAATAGAAGTTTGGGTCAAAGGGAAATGAAAAGAACAGGCTAAGAAAAGATTTAGGGAGTGGAGGGGGAAGAGAGCTATTAAACTCCCTGCTCCCAAATATAAAACATCAAATTATGCCAGTGCAAAAGAAGAAAAAATTAAAAAGTGCAGAGGGCATAGGGAGGGAAGAAAAGAGGATAAGGAGAAGCAAGGAAGAAACAGAAATTAGAGGGAAGTGAAATTAGTGTGGTGAAGGAAAAAAGTGTGGTGTAAATGATGGGCTGAGGGACTGGATGGAGTAAAGTGCTGTAGATGCCCTGAATGGAGAGAGAGAGTATGTTGCTGAAAAGTTGTGAGGGGAAGGAAAGAGTGGCAGGACCCCAACTTTTGATTTGTCCACATTACCTGCCCTGTTCTTGACTTTTAGATATAGACTGGTCATTTTCTACCAGATGTATTTTGGTTTTCTTTGCTGGGTGAGGGAAAATTTGTTGAGAGTTTTGAGTTCAGTACCCCCAAACATTTTCAAAAGTTGGCTCCTATGAATCTTGCTATAAGTATCATAAGACTTACCAAGCTTCCAAGGGCCAGAAAAAAAGCACACGGAGAGCCAGATTCTGGCGCTATGGCCATAGGTTGGACAAGCCTGCTGTAGATGGTACCTGATCCAGACTATTTTGAGAAACCACAAATCTGAGGTTGCAAAAGGGCCATCTGTTTGCAAAAAAAATTCTGCTTTCTTGTCCCTGGCTTTGACTTTAAAGGGGCCTGGGACTTTTTGATCCTTGGCTGTCTTATATGAGAATGAGATCCCTGTCTTGACCGGGAAAAGCAGACAAGTGGACCTCTGTTACCCACTGCTCTGAAACCATCTAGAAGAGAACACTGGATTGGAAATTGGCCTGAAGGGAGTAGAAGCTTGTCCTGCACATCAAATTTAAGTCTAAGACCCTCAGCCAGATGAGTCTGTGGATGTCAACATCAGCCATGTATTTTCTGCACTCAGTTTCTTTGGCTGCTAGTCAAAGTGGAATTCTCCCTAGGAAAAATTGTGGCAAATTCTACTACACTATGCACTGTGTTCCACAAAAAGTACTGATAGAATGCTATGCAGAATGTAATCATAGCATTCTGAAACATTTTCTCTCAGGGGGCACTGAGGAGTGAGTCTGAGAGCTCTTGACTCTTTTGAGAGAGCATCTGACCACCATGGAATGGTGAGGCAACTTCTGCTTCTGAAATCCAAGAGGCTTCTGGACTCTAAATAAAGTCAACCTATTTGTTAATAGAAGAGATAGGGGTGGGCATCCTACATTTTCATCTGAACCTCCTTCATAATTCTGTGAACAGGAACTATCACAGCCTCTTTGGATGGGAAAGGAATGGAAGAGAATCAAATGTTTCTGCTCTGGACTCCTCATTCTAACTCAAATGGAAGAGTAAGAGTCACTTGGGGCATATCAGAATCAGTGTCTTGGGTCTGTGAAGGTTGCTGCATTCTCTTCGAAGTTATGGAAGTTGAGTAGTTCTTGGAAGACACAGATGATTATGGTGCTTCAATGCTGTGCTTTAATGAGTGATGTTAAGGTGACACAGCCTTCACTGGTTAATCAGCATTACATTCTCTCTGCCTTGATAAAGATTGATGTTACTGGTGACCAAGGCACTCAATATTGATGCATCCTTAGCATCTGATGAAATGTGGGGATCTGTGGTGACTTGATGTTTCTGATGCTGTCATCAGAAATTTTCCCATTAGTTAAAAGCTTTTCATTCTACTTTTTAATACTATGAAGCCCTCTTTGACATCTAGGAACACAGAATACCATGATAAGGACCATGGTTGGGACCCAGGTACTGCAGGCATCAACTGTGAGTATCTGTAAGGGATGTGATCCTGTTGGACCAAGATCTCTTTTTGAAGCTGATGGGGATCATTGTAAACATATTGCCTGGAAAAATAGCCACAGTCAAACCAAACAACTTGATGATAAAAAAAATTACCTAGATGGGAGCCCGATGTCTAAAATAGCCCACACCAAGTTAATGATTAAAAAAAGGGAGAAAACTGAAGATGGCCCACAAAACTTACCTAGAGACATCTAATAGGCAAAAAAACCTGCACGACAATGACAGGACATACAAAGTGGAAAAAAAAAATTCTGATACTTGAGAAAGAAATGCTGAGGTGAGCATGACGTGAAACACATCTGTTCCGCTATATGGAAAAAGGATTGGAGGGGACCCATGCAATAGCAGTAGGTAAGAATAGGCATGCATTTGTAGTGAAGCATTTTCAAAAGCCCTGGAAAGTGCTGATGAAAAACTTCCTGCGTGGGCTCTGTCAGATGATGTCACCCACACGTGAGGATTCAGCTCTCCTGCTTGTCCTTAGAGAAAGTTATAATGACTTAAAACATAAGCATCCTTTTTAGTATCTTGCATTGGTTTAGTGAAAATAATGCCCTATAGAGTACCAAGGATACCAATGTTGTTCCTTCCAATGTAGGCCCAAACAAAATATGTAAACCGCACAGTGAGGCAAGGCAGGTGCTTCAGAGTTTGAGCACTAACTGCTTTTCCAGCAGTAGACAATGGAACAAAAAGCATAGCTTTCATTAGAAATATTGAACCCATTCACTTGCTGCCAAAAGGACTAACATTATCTGTCTATAACCCCCACCTGTTGAGTATTCAAAACGGTGCCACCCAAACACATTATGAAATCTCCAAATTAAAATAAAAACAGAAGCATTTACTTTTCTGTTACAAAGTCTCCCATTTAAACAACAGATGCCATAATAACACAGTGGTGCCTAAGAAATAGGTCTCAGTAGCATAGCTTCTGCAGTCCACTCTGGTGTGCACTTTTGTAACCATGCTCAACATTTTAGCCAGCAACTCAAGCCGGTCTGAGACTGCAGCAACGTTCCTGACAATGTTGCGTTTCTTTTTCCTCCAAAAGCCTCTCTCCGATGCAGTCGCGATGCCAACAGAGTTCAAAATGCTGTGCAAATGTCTTCTTTTCCAAGTGAGGACATTCCGAGTTGAAGTCAAAGATGACGAAAGAATGAAGCGGGTGCCAGATCAGTGTTTTTTAAAATAATGATCAAGGAATTTTTTTTTTATTCAGTGTTCTTTCAATATCATTACAGAAAATGTTATGGTACAGAGTTGTTCAATTTTTCTTTTTCTTTGCTTTATTAATTGTCACATGAATGCTGGTACACTAGTATCTGTACAAGATCAGTCTTTGATTATTTTTTACTGTACATTTTTTTTTAAAATGTATTGGTTAAAAAGGCTGTCAGCACTTAAGGAAGCAATTTTTGTTGTTTATTCAACTAAAAGGTATCCAGTTGCTTGCCCAGAAGTACTGAGCTGGGTGGCTGCTGGGATTTGGGTCCCCTGAACTTGGCAGTGGGTGTAGCCTTGCCCGCTTAGTTCCTTTGCAGCCACTCTGCTTTTGGCACTGTGCACTTAAACACGAGATACAAGTTAAAGAACAAGCAAAGCTCTCTGTGAAGCAATTATGAAGCATACTAATATGGGAAATAGCCGTGTTTCTAAGCTAGTATAAAGTAAGCAGACAGCCTTGTTAAGAGCGTAAGTATTGGTAGTTTAAAGATGAGAAAAACACAAGTTCTGCAGGCACCTACTGCTGTCTACTAAAAGCTACTGCTCTCTGACCTAGCATTGAACACACAAAGCAATTGCAATGAAGAAAAAAGTTGCTTTGATATAATCAGAATAGATTCTTGTATAAGATTGTTTTTAAAAGGTATGTCTTCTTTAAATTCATTTTTGAAATTAGTTCAAGATGTTGACTATATTGATCAACTTTATCCAAATCATAAAAACTAGCTGTGCCGTTTGCATATTACAGGATACAGTCAATGATATGTGGACATGCATCGATGCTTCTTTCCTGCTGGTGACATCATAGCCTTCCAATCACCATGACGTCTACCACCTCGCCTTTATGAAGTTCCACATACTGCTCTGTCTTTGGAGGTAGCATCAACAGTCCATTGGCACTACGCATACTCATCAGACGACTGCTCACCTGATTCCCTGCGGAGATCACCAAAAGAGAATTCCATTAACATGCTTCCAAATTGAGGCTGCTATCTGAAAAGATACACAGGAAACTCATTCACCAAACATGGATGTTCAATTTTTTAGCTTTTAACCCTTTATTTGGCATTGTTGCTCAGAAGCAACATGTGTCTTCTATGGCTCTTATGGGAGATCTGCATCTGCAAATGCCTGTTACTTGGGGTCCTTTTACTAAGGCGTGCCAGTGCGTCTTAGCTCGTGCTAAATGCTAATGCGTCCATTATATCCTATGGACGTGTTGCCACTTGTTAGCATTTAGCGTACGCTAAGATGCACTAGCACGCCTTAGTAAAAGGACCCCTATGTAAAGCAGCTATTTTACCATCTGCCAATTAAAGGGTTAAGTTGATATTTTGCTTGGAAATCATGCTACAGAGATTGAAAAAGTAATTAAATCACATTATTTCAGACTTTAATTGCTTCTGGTTTTATTGGTAGTCAGAAATTTTATGGACACTCAGTTCAGATAATAGGGGATGCCACTGCTGATGTTCTTGCTAGTACGAACCAGTTGATTACAGTACAGTGGGCCTAATATAATCTTAAGGGATTATGTTCCGTTGATCTTTATAATGCACAACACAATTTCTGACACTAAGGAAAATATGGACCAGTTCCATAATGGGAAGAGTTTTCAAACAAAGTACATATGTATAAAGTCTGGGTACTTTTTACTCTATTTTCTGTGAAGAAATGTCTTAGAAAACTTCTCTGACTGTGGATCCATGTCAAAAGAGAGAGACCTCAGGATGATAATTTCTAATGATCTCATTGTAGCAAAACAGTGCAAGTGACCAAAGTCAGATAGAGAATATGGTGTATAAAGAGAGACATAACCTTAATATACCAATGCAAGGCATAAAGGCCAATTATATCAGCTGTAATGATCTAAATATATATACTCTACAGGACAGAAGAACCTGTACTTAAATTGCCGTATAGTCTGTATTGTCTAAATGTACTCTACTTGTTTGCTTGTAGGCCATTCTGAGCTACTGGGAGGACGGGAGAAAATCTAAATAAATAAATAAATACATCAAAGCTATAAATAATGCATATGAAACAGTATTCAGTGGAGCATTCAATAGACAGAAACTTGTAAAACCTGAGCTCATAATATAAGGTCAAAGGTGACAGACTCGGGATTAACATTAGAAATGATGGTGCATGTATGCACTTACTATTCTTTCAATGGAGTTGGTGGAGAAAAACAAAACAAAATTCAAAATGGCATGGGATCGGCATGCAGTATACAGAAAGAACAATTTTATAACTGCTATTCTGTAAGGGAATAGTAAATGCTATAATGCATAACTTCAAGATGGCCTACATGTGGCATACATAAGAACATAAGCAGTGCCTCTGCCGGGTCAGACCATAGGTCCATCCTGCCCAGCAGTCCGCTCCCGCGGCGGCCCAAACAGGTCACGACCTGTCTGAATCATCAGAAGGGGCTCCCTTGCCACCTTGGTTTCCCATTTAAGTCCTGCCTTCCTATCGAAGTCCTAGCCCTCCGGTCTTGCACATGCACGACCTGGTTGGTTTATACTCATTACCTGGTTAACTTTCTATACTTGTGTTACATCCCAGCTCCTCCCTCAGTATCCCACGATCCCTTTATCCCTCAGGAATCCGTCCAATCCCTGTTTGAATCCCTGAACCGTACAAGATGGACATACTTCAAGATGGGCATACAAGATGGACATAGGTGTGTCTCCTATTTACACATGCATCTTATAGAATTCTATAAGTTGTACACATGGTATGACCCACTTTGGCACACCAACTTACAACAGTCACAGACCCGGTATAAATGGCTGAATCCAAATAAGAACATAAGAACATAAGCAATGCCTCTGCTGGGTCAGACCTGAGGTCCATCATGCCCAGCAGTCCGCTCACGCGGCGGCCCAACAGGTCCAGGACCTGTGCAGAAATCCTCTATTTATACCCCTCTATCCTCTTTTCCAGCAGGAAACCGTCCAATCCTTTCTTAAATCCCAGTACCGTACTCTGCCCTATTACATTCTCTGGAAGCGCATTCCAGGTGTCCACCACACGTTGGGTAAAGAAGATGTTGATGCCAATTTATGCTAGTATTCTAGAATGGAATCTTGGTGTTAAGATGAAATTCTAGTATTGGTGCTCAGCAAGTGGCATTAAGGAACCAAGTTATTGAATCGCTCCCTTAGTTATAAAGAGTGAAAGAGGCACAGATTAACTGAGCTCTAAGACAACTTATCAGGAATTGGACTAGACAGGCCTTCTGCATCTTATCTGCCACGATGTGCTACATTTACATAGCGAGTTCAACAGCTATTTCTGGAAGAAAATGATTTAATGGCAGCTTTCCAGTAACATTCTTGAGTTTCAGCTGAGGTCACAAGAATAATGATAGTTTAATCCACATTAAGGCATCAAGGGAGTCACTTTTTAAACTGCTTACATGGGAACATAGATTGCAAATACTTTTTACCTGCATGTTTGGCACCAATTCTCAAGGCAACATTATGAATTTTATTTATTTTTTTTTTTTCCTATAAAACTTGTCGTGGTTTCAAAAGTACCCAAGACCGCGTGCACCTGCTTCTTCCGCAAATAGAATTTTGATGGGAAAGTACCTATGTAGAACTAGGAATGTCTCTTTGCAATATCTCTACAATTTCATGTGCTGTAGAAGAACATGTATGATTTTAGACTTATTGAGATAGTTCAGAGAGCCGATGAATGCAGGTAACACATTTTAATTACCTGTGTAAATCATTTTGATAATTCTCTTCCAAAGAGCTAAAAGGCTTGACTGAGTTTATATGAAGAAAAGATAACCCCAATTTGCTGTTGTTCCCCAACCAACCTGTACTCTGTGCCCAAGGCAGTGGTTCTTGGTGATGCCAAGTCAGAATGCAGCGATGGTATTCTGGGCGTGGATCCAATTTTACATCACATGATAACTACAAAAGGAGGGCAAAGGAGAAAGAAGGGTCACTGCAGATTATTTAACTGGAAATAAAACTCCACATACTGCTTTTGTGACTTACCCCCTCTTTTACTACGGTGCACTAGCCGATTTAGCATGCGTTAAACGCTAATGCGTCCATAGAATATAATGGGCGTGTTAGCATTTAGCACACCTTAGTAAAAGACCCCCTTAGTATGTGTAAAATTAACATTTTGCCTCACAAAGAAGGTAAATGTTTTGCTATAGTATGATGGTGGTGGGTTCTAATAGTTGGAGTCTCTGCCCTGTCACTAACTTCAAAGTAATACTATGCCCATATTTGAATTTGATATATCACCTTTTTGTGGTACAATCAAAGTATACAGTATATTATATGCAGCTACTTTCTCTGTCCCCAGTGGGCTCACAATCTAAGTTTTTGTAGCTAGGGCAGAGGAGGGTTAAGTGATTTGCCCAGTTCCTTGGGTTCTCAGTCCACTGTAATAATCATTAGGCTACCATTTGCAAATGGTTAATACTGTAATATGTCCATTGCCACCTCTACCTTCATCTTTGTGAAAAATGTAAAATAACAGACCCATGCAGAGATGGCTGAATCTCTATTCCTGGTATATTGGACTTGAGATTTGTATAAGAGGATTGACATTAGAACCATTATAATCCTGTGACCCTCGACAACAGGAGACAGAATATACATTGTATTATCGTAGTTGAAAACTTCCTGTTGAAAAGGCACTGCACCGTGTGGTGGTTATACCCTCTGGGATTTTTCATATAAAGGCAAATATAAGCACCAGTGTTTATAACTCCCACCCCCCCCAAGTCCAGAAAGTCTATGTTCTGATGGTGCAAAAAGTCTGATTGCAAAGGGTTCGGTTTCTCTTATGAAGACATTAGAAAATCCTTGTTCAGAAGCAGTATTTGTATAATTTACAGAATGCAGTGGAACATTATTATCTTCCATATTAACAGTTATAACACTTGGCCTCTTTTATCAAACAAATTAGCCTGGGCTAGCACAGCAAATGCACCGAAGTCCATAGGGATTTACAGGTCTTCGGTGCATTTGCCGCACAGTACTGGCTAGCACGGCTTCATAAAAGATGCCCTTACGGTCTTTAACTGATTGTAAATCCTCTAAACATCAATATTTTTGTATTGCTTGGTTTGCACTTTCACTAGCCTGAACACCAAGAGACAATAAAAATCCTATAGCTAAGAGACAAAGTAGAAGCTGTCCTGAAGGCTCCATTAGTTCAGTTAACAATTTACAGTTTATTAAAAATTTAATATAGCACCTAGCCTGCTAGGATTAAGGCAGTGTACACATTCAGATTAAAAAACTAACAAAAGCTAAGGAACAACTACATTAATAAAGCCAGACTGACCTACAACGCTTTTAGAAAACTCATAAAAACTGCCTTATTCGACAAATATATCACCTAAACAGAATCTTCACCGAACACTTCTTTCTTTTCTCGTTCCCAAATATACCCCCTCTGAAATCCTTATCAAACTGTATTTTGCAATTCGGGACATTTCTTCTAATATGTCCCCCCCTGAAAATTCTTAAACTGTATATTGTAATTTTCAATGTATTTTTGGTAATTCGCAACCTTTTCCTAACAGGTCCTCTCGGAAATTTCTTAGCGAAATGTATATTTTGTATTTTCGCATTCTTAAAGTTGATGTACTCTGTATTTCCTCTGACTATCTGCATATTGTAACTCGCTGAATGTCCAGCTCTCTTGAATGTAAACCGCCTAGAAGTCGCAAGATTGTGGCGGTATAGAAGAATAAAGTTATTATTATTATTATTATTCATTCAAGAAAAGGGAAAGGGATTGGGACTTATATGCTGCCTTTTTGAGTTTTACATCCACATTCAAAGTAGTTTACGTACAGGTACTTCAAGCATTTTCCCTATCTGTCCCGGTGGGCTCAGAAGCTATTTAATGTACCTGGGCAGTGGAGGATTAAGCAACTTGTTCAGAGTCACAAGGAGCAGCGCAGGGTTTAAACGAAATTCACTCATACATAGAACAAATAAACAAAAATAAATAACACCCTCTCTAATACAATGTTAAAAATTGTGCCATATCATGTGGACTAATGAAAGCCAATGCAAAATAAAAAGTCTTCTTTACATTTTTTTTAAAGAGCTCTCTTCTTGAATATAACTGGGCATACAGTTCCATAAAGATGGAGCTATCCAAGCTAAGGCATTGGCTCATGTAAGAGCCCAGTGAGCCCTAGAAACTGAAGGAACAATCATTTGATTATCTTGGCTTCAGCACAAAACTCTTAGGGATATAAGAGGGTGCCTAAATTCTGCAACTACAAAGGCTGACTAGTGGAAAAAGCCCTATGTGCTAATACTAAAATCTTAAAACAAGATCTATAAAAATAGTTAACCAATGGAATTTCAAAAAGAGTGAAGTAACATGTTCATATTTACCCCCCCCCCCTTCAAATATTCTTATACCTGTATCCTGGATAGTTTGTAAACACCGAAGACTAGACTTTGGCAACTGACCATATATCATATTACCATAATCTAGTCATGTAATTAATAATGAATAAAAAAGGGTTTGGAAGGCTGAATCCTCTAACAAATTCCTACCCAAACCTAGCTATCGGCGAATAAAAAAAATTTTCTTGATACAGCAGGAATATATTCAATAAAAGTTAAATTAGAGTAATGAAATGACCCCTAATTAACAAAAGCTAGGTACTACTGAAATCAACGGGCATTAGTAACGTCAATGACAGCTTAACCTTGATTGGCTGATCTATGTCTGGTCTGCCCCATTGCATTGATGGACTTTTTACTTCCCATTTCACTAGTAAATGCAGGATTACAAGTCCTTAGCTAATCTAGTAGGATTGATGTAGGTCAGATGGCAGTTCTACCCAGTAATGCAGAGGGAAACAGTGGAAAAAGGAAAACTATAAGATCCAGTTGATTTGCTCATTTTCTCTCCTTAATGCAGTATGGTAACATCTAACTGAGCTCCAGCTTTGCCATGTCTTCCCACCAACAATAATCTTATGTGTGAAATCTTCTAAGCAGACTTGATGGGTCAATTTGTTCTTTATGTGCTATCAGTCACTGTGCTTATAGAGAACTTATTTAAGGTAATCAGGATTTTAATATTGTTATACTACTGATATATCCCAAGCAATATATGTTTTTAGCCAGTCCAAGTTTGCATTTATGACTACAGGAAGTCTGAACGTGACAGGCAAAACTTATGAGGATTTTTCTTAATCTTCCCTCAATGCTAAAAAAAAATCATATGAAAATAGCATTTAGTGAGTCTTAGCACCATGCAAAGTATTACCTATTATTACATTATATACACTTTAAAATAAATTAAAAATTTATATACAGTAATACATATTTCTAACTTTCTAAAGTTAATCAAAATCAAATACCAGTGGCCCATCGTGCAAAGCAGTCCACTCCCGCGGCAGCCCCTAGGTCAAGGACCTGAGCCCTAACTGAGTCTAGCCTTACCTGCGTACGCTCTGTTCTAGCAGGAACTTGTCTAACTTTGTCTTGAATCCCTGGAGGATGATTTCCCCTACGAAAGCCTCTGGAAGAGCGTTCCAGTTTTCCACCACTCTCTGGGTGAAGAAGAACTTCCTTACATTTGTACAGAATCTATCCCCTTTTAACTTTAGAGAGTGCCCTCTCGTTCTCTCTACCTTGGAGAGGGTGAACAACCTGTCTTTATCTACTAAGTCTATTCCCTTCATTATCTTGAACGTTTCAATTATGTCCTCTCTCAGTCTCCTCTTTTCAAGAGAGAAGAGGCTCAGTTTCTCTAATCTCTTGCTGTACGACAACTCCTCCATCCCCATAACCATTTTAGTCGCTCTTCTCTGAACCCTTTCGAGTAGTACCCTTTTCACCATTAAATACCTACATGACATAAATACGGATTAAGGGAGTCTCTTTCAATTGAAAGGAAACTCCAGAAGGAGAGGGCATAGAATGAGGTTAAGAGGTGAAAGGCTTGGGAGTAATCTAAGGAAATATTTTTTTTTACAGAAAGGGTGTTAGATGTATGGAATAGTCTCTTGGTAGTGATGGTGGAGACAAAGACTGTGTCTGAATTCAAGAAAGCGTGAGACAGGCACGTGTGATTTCTTAGGGAGAGGAGGAGATAATGGATGCTGCAGATGGGCAGACTGGATGGGACAGTTGGCCTTTATTTACTGTCATATTTCTATGTTTCATAGTATTCACTGTCTCCCTTATGCTTTGATCTGCCTTTTCCTTTTCTTCTCTCTCTCCTTTTCTCCATTTCTATGACATTGCTATTTTCTCACTTTTCTCTATCATTACCTCTTCAATTCTCCCTTTCTATTCTTTTTGTTTCTCCTCCTTTTTCCTACACTGCTCCACCTCCTTCTCCTCTCCTTTATGTTGCTTCCGCCCTCTGTACTACCAATTCCCCATGCTCTTTTCCATTACATTGTCTCTATCTTCCAATCTCTCTTCTTCTCCCTCTAGATTTCTATTCCTCTGCCTTTTCCAAACCTTCCATCTCATCCTTTCCCTCCCCCATCTTCCAACTACTGTATATCTGGAATGGTAAATACAATAATACATTTATTGTCAGCCTAATTAGTTCCTATTTGTTTTGAAAATCTGAAATACTTACCCTGGCTTTGATGATGGTGGGCCGTGGGTCCAAGATTCCCTGCATCTTCCTCAGTGCAGGGACAACAAAAAGATTACAGGTTACAACAGCTGACACCGGATTACCTGTCAAATAAGATGGATTTTAAGAGAGGGGAACACAGTTAGGCTGTAAATCCAAATCTCAAAGGACAGCATGCCTTAGAATAATAACAAAGACATCTTTATTGATAAATGAAGCACAACAACATAGGAAAATATCTTCCAAAGACTTGCAAGAAATGGCACCAATACTGCATATTTCTACTTTCTGAGTGCAGAAAAGCATAGTTGCATATAGCAAGGCCATCACCTCCTCTATCCTAAGAAAACTATACCAGATGGAAATTCAGGTCTGATGCTGCTGTGTATGGTAAGTGTTACTGCCGTTGGTCTTTGGCTGGGGGTAGTATCTACCACCACTCCCAGCTCTCTCTGCTCTTTTCCAATTCTCGTAGCTACAGCCCCTTGGATTGGGGTTTCCCCAATCGAATTACCCTTGTTGGGATCCACCAGCTGTGCCGCAATAGGAGCAGGACACGGCGGAGGAACAGAGCCCGGGGGAGATAAGGAGATGTTAAAGTCTAATTCCTCGGCATCTCCTTTCGGCGAGGATATAGCAGACTGCACTCTGGGTGATTGTAGGATCGAAGTGAAAGCAAACTCCCAAATGGAGCGCTGAGCAGGTGAGGAGATTCTTGCTGCCAAAGGTTCAGGCTGAACAATCCCTTTTCTTTTAGAATGCAGCAATTTTTTTTTTTTTAAAGAAATGAAGAAAAATCTCTGGTTCCAAAATGGGAGGGCTTCACTATGCTGCCGCCATCTTGGACTCGCCCCCAGTGCCCTCAAATGAAATTTAATGTGGACAAATGCAAAGTGATGCACATTGGGAAGAATAACCCAAATCACAGTTACCAGATTCTAGGGTCCACCTTGGGGGTTAGTGCCCAAGAAAAGGATCTGGGTGTCATCATAGGCAGTACGATGAAACTTTTCACCCAATGTGTGGTGGCGGCCACAAAAGCTAACAGGATGCTAAGAATTATTAAAAAAGGAATGGTTAATAAGACTAAGAATGTTATAACGCCCCTGTATCGCTTCATGGTGCAACCTCATCTAAAGTATTGCATTCAATTCTGGTCTTATCTCAAGAAAGATATAGTGGCACTAGAAAAGGTTCAAAGAAGATCAACCAAGATGATAAAGGGGATGGAACTCCTCTCGTATGAGGAAAGACTAAAAAGATTAGGGCTCTTCAGGTTGGAAAAGAGATAGCTGAGGGGAGATATGATTGAAGTCTACAAAATCCTGAGTAGAGTAGAACGGGTGCAAGTGGGTCGATTTTTCACTTTGTTAAAAATTATAAAGACTAGGGGACACTCGATGAAGATACAGGGAAATAGGAGGAAATATTTTTTCACTCAGAGAATAGTTAAGCTCTGGAACACATTGCCAGAGATTGTGGTTAGAACGGATAACGTAGCTGGTTTTAAAGAAAGGTTTGGACATTTTCCTGGAGGAAAATTCAATAGTGTATTATTGAGAAAGACATGGGGGAAGCCACTGCTGGCCCTGGATTGGTAGCATGGAATGTTGCTACTCCTTGGGTTTCGGCCAGGTACTAGTGACCTGGATTGGCCACCGTAAGAATGGGCTACTGGGCTTGATGGACCATTGGTCTGGCCCAGTAAGGCTATTCTAATGCTCTTATGCAGGGGTAGGCAATTCCGGTCCTCGAGAGCCGGAGCCAGGTCAGGTTTTCAGGATATCCACAATAAATATGCATGAGATAGATTTGCATCTCAAAGAGGCAGTGCATGCAAATCCATCTCATACTTATTCATTGTGGATATCCTGAAAACCTGACTTGGCTCCGGCTCTTGAGGACTGGAATTGCCTACCCCTGCTCTTATGTCTGAGGCAAAGTGGAAGGCAGAGGATCCTGTTGTAAATGTTTGGATCTGGTCTGGTTTTTAAATTTTTTAACTTGCGGCTAAAGTAAACTTTGAGCTCCTAGAGGTGAAGGAATGGAGTTACAAGAATGCTTCAGTGGCAATGAGAAAAGTGAAACCGCCTTTGAGGGGAGCTTAATCTGAGCCTGCTGCAAAGTCAGTAGCTTTTTGTGAGGATCTGAGTGCTATTTTGGATTACATTACATTAGAGATTTCTATTCCGCCATTACCTTGCTGTTCAAGGCGGATTACAAAAGAGTTATAGAAGATGAGTTACAAAAGAAGATCTCTGGTCATTTCCAGAGCGAGTAAAGAGTGATCAAGTTGATTTGGGGGATCAGGAAGAAGATGGGAGGAAGGAAGGTACTCGTAGTGTTAAGACATTTTCAGGGATTTCTTGAAGAGTATAGGTCTTTATTTCTTTTCTGAACTTCTTGTAGTCTGGGGTTGTTATCAGTAGATTGGAGATTTGGTTGTCTAGTTTTGCTGCTTGGGTGGCTAGGAGGCCATCATATAGTTTTTTCCATTTAACTTCTTTGATTGGAGGGTGTGTGAATGGGGTGTGAGTTTTTCTATGCCTGGCTGAGGTAGTTTGGATGAGGCGGTTGTTCAGGTAGTTTGGGCTGTCTCCGTTTATAGTTTTGAACAGTATACAGTAGATTCTCAAAAGTAGTAGTCTGTGGATATGCTGGTTAAGAAGGTGGATACCTTTTCACTGAATTTAGATAAGGTGCGACAGGAATGTTCTGAAAGAATTCAAACTGAAACTGTTTCCATCAAAGAATCAATTTCAGCAGTGGTAAAAGATCTGAAGTCCATTCTATGGAAGATTGAACAAATTGAAAACTTTAATAGATGTTTGAACCTTAGAATTCTAAAGTGCCCTAAAATTCAGGGTATGTCTCCGCTGGAAGTCTTTAAAAAATTTCTATTGGACAATTTCCTCAAACTATATGCCAGTTAATAAAAAGACTGAAATAGGAAACCTGCCAGGTATAGTGAAAGAGATGAGTGATCAAGTACAAATTAGTAATGATTTGCAAAACATAACTGCTATCCTGGAAGACTCTTTGTCTGAAGTCAAAGAAAGAATTACTCTCATTGTGAGCTTCAAAGGTAGCATATTTTTTTAATGAGCCTTTGTAACAGTTCTCTGAGGGTCTGGCTCATTGGTGATGGCAATTGCAGGTACTGCTATAAAGCCTGTAGGTTGCAATTTTAAAGTATTTAAGCCCTCAGATACCAAAGCTTGGCACTTTGGGTCAGCACAAGTTGAGTTCATTGTAGAATTAGAGAGCAAATGCAAAATTCCTCTCAGATTTTCCTTGGAATGAAAGCAGCATCTGCTGTGGTAAGCAGAAAAATTTTAAACTGTTAGACTGGATGTGCATCTTAACGGGAAAAGCAGTGAGGGAACGACTTGTGGATATTGATGCATAATCAAATTAGGGAGAGCACATCAACTATGAAGCTTGTAGAAAAGACTAACCACGTGTGTTTGCATTATCCTGTGCCATGGAGAACAGGTGTTGCAAAAGATGGCATGAACTCTGGGCTCCTCTTCATTTCTGAATAACTGATACTTATTTTAACTGAGATTTTTGATTTGAGGGATTTAAATAAAATGCCCATGTAGTCAGTCTCAGGGGTTTTTGGAATTCATCTAATCTCTTTGAAATGTTCACCTCATAGCAACCACCAAAACCCTATGCAAATGTATTACATAGAGCTCCTTAGTATTTTAATGAACTTTCCTTGTGAAGCACAAATGGGAACGCCCCTCCATTACCGAAGAATTAGGGCTGAAATTTTCTGTTGTGCATGTGGTATGTGAGCATTATCACAGTGTCACCCCTGTGCCTGTATAGGAAACACTCCAGTGCCCAAGAAGCGAGGATGGAGGTACAGACCGGACTATGAGAACTGCAATACCTGTCCCTAGAGTTAGGTCCAGAGCACTGCAGGACCAGCAGATTCCTTTACACACCAGTTCTAAAACTGGAAAGTTACCTAGAGCCTGTTCTAATTTCCTTAAGCAACAAACAACAGGGAAAGGTCAGGAACTACCAGTCCCTGCATGCCCCAGGGTAGGAGCAAGGCAAACCAGGGCTGGAGTGGTTAGACCAATCAGGTCTAACCACTCCAGCTCTCTCCAACCACTCTCAGAGCAACCCAGAAGCTAGCTGGCTTGAGACAAGGAAGCCCAGTTGGGTTGAGTGCTAATCAGCACCATGTAACTGAAAAGGGAGTGGATAGAAGGAAAGAAGGGAGGCCCGCACCAGAAAGAAGGGAGGCCCGCACCAACTCCAAACTGCAGACTGACTGATTCAGAATGGAGTCTACGCCAGCACAGGACTGGAAAGCAACAAGTAGCTACCTCACCAATGGCTCAGGTAAAGACCTCCAATACTGAAATAGTTTCTAAGTGTGAGGATATTGTAATGGAGCCAGAAGCTCTAGATGAAACAGATACCTGGAGCATGGAAACTGCAGAATGTGAGGGTGAGGCTGAACTAGAAGCTCCCATACATTATATAAGGCTTGCTGATTAAAGAAGACTAGTTTTGTGATTTGAAGATTATTTTAACCTCTGCTGAAATTGACTGATTAAGTCCCAGATATTGTTTTTAACTGTGTTTTCCTTTTGCCTATATAAAACCTGTAAGGCAGCCAGCTTATTTTACTGGTGATTTCAGTGGGTGCGGAACCTAGAGTTCAGGTTCCTTTATGAGAGATGAAATCCCAAGCTTGGGGAAAAGTTTTTCCTTGTTTTCCCCCAAGCACTGGCAATTAAACACTGGGCACAGAACCTGAACTTCAAGCAACTTGTTGTGTTTTTGGAATGTTTATGACTTACCTGGTTTACATTATGTGGTAAAGCCAGAAGCAGTAGAAGGAAAAGATGAATTGGACTGTGTTTGATATATGTTTGTTCTTGATATTGCACCATCACTGAAATCTTGCGAAGCTATAACAAGTGCTGAACTGTTTATGCAAATAAAGCACATTTTTTTTTTCACCTTAACACCTGTGTGTTCACTGCATTTTCCTCCACTCCACACTCCAAGCCTCGCCTTACCGCTCGGCCGAGGCCTGTGTGCTCCAGGCAAGGCCCTAGCCAGGGCCATGCCCGGTCACAGCATACAACACATGCACAACAGCTGAACCCATTTAAAATAAAACCAAAAAGTCCTCTGGAGTGCATGCTATTTGTGCAGAGCATCACCCGATCTGTAGAAATCGCTTCCATCACAGAATTTTCTACCATGGTGTTGGAGCTTGGTGCATCTGCACCCAAGTTATGCACTTACCGGCAAATTAATTTTTAAAATCTTTTTTAATTGTTTTTTAATGGAATTTTTCAATTAACGGCACCAACTGAACCCAAAAAATTAAGTTAGGTGCCTTGATTGGCCAGGCGTGCCAATCTAGGCACCTAACAATAGGTGCTTTTTATAGAGCCAAAAAGCTCTTGCTCCTAAATTCTATAAAGTTGCACATGAAACTCTGCAACTAATATGCAAAATTGCATTTGTAATTTATAGAAAAGGGTCAATTATGCATGTAATGTAAGAAGTTAACAAGCTGCTAATTGACATTAATGACATATTATTGGCTGTAATTGCTAATTGGTTGTAATTGGTAGTAATTAGCAATTATGTGTGTAACTGTCCATAGTCGGTATTCTATAAAATATGTGCACAAATTTCATAGCATGCAAATGCATGGGAGCATTTACCTGAGAGGGGAATAGGCGGGGCAGGGCACGTCTTACTGATGCATTCTCAGGTTACTGAATACCTGTATTTATGCTCCTAACTACTTACAGTTAGACACTAACATAAGTGCTCATGCCTATATTTAGGTGCATAAATGTGGACATATGCTAACATTCTATAATAGCAACTGTGCATGCAATTGCTTTTGTAGAATCTGCCCTCATCACACAGCATCCTTGGTCCCCAACTGTAGGTGACATTTTGAGAATTATCCCATTAACATGTGGTTTACTGCATGATAACTGCAAAATTACCACAAACACCCTTAAAAAGAATCTGTGCTAGCAATTACTATGTGGTAAATTGCATGTTTAAGTGCTTAATGAGGTTTAGTAAAAGGGGCCCTTTGTTTTATATGAGATGCTCTATAAAAAGCAAGAACTGCATGCTTAATAAGTACAGCACTTTAAAAACAATTGAAGTTCTCTTACTAAGACCATCAGAATACTTTGGCAGTGTATGTTATAAGCATACCATTTGAAGGCCAAAATGGAATCATACACCCATAGAGGTGCTCAAAGGGTACTTGTATCTGGAATGAGACAATGGTCTAAACTTGACTGGTTGGTTTCACTGTTAAATATTCAAATTTCAATCCAACACCGCCTCTCAAAGTTCTTCCCCCTCTAAAGAGACATAAGTCTGAGCCCTTACCTGGAAGTGCAAAGATAATTTTTCTTACACCATCAATATCCAGTGTTGCAAATGTTGTAGGCAAGCTAGAAGCATAAAAAGGACAGTTAAATAACACAGAAGGGGTAAACCTGGTTTTAATTTTCAGTACAATTTCTAGTAAGCATTTGTGTAAGACCTTTGAAGAAATATTGATAGCATAACATCAGATAGCTTCACAAAATAATCCTGCCTCTTAATAAACCAGCCTATCATTTTCCTTCATGGGCTACAGGACAAAATGGTGGTAGTGTCAAAATGGTATCTCCTAATTAGCATATGGATTGGCAACTTAACTTCTTGACATAATATTTAGATCCCTTTCCCCTTCTCCCTTTTTCTCTCTTCCTTCTCCTTTAGTTTCCTCTATGCAAGTTGCAGTTCTTTTCAACAGTGATTGTTTATATTTTGTAAATTGCTTTGATTTCTGATTTGAAAGGCTATGTTATATGTAATCTTATATCCCATCAAATCCTCATTAATTAGAGTTCTAGATGGGTTACAGGCAACATATTGTTACACAGAATTTTGTATAGAGTTAAATATGTTATAAAGAATTGTACATGCAACATACAGTTATCAAATTGTTATCAAATTACACATACAGTCTGAGGTAATATACCATAAATAGCAGCTGATCATAAACATTGTCATTGTTTTGGATGACTTGTATTATTAGTCTGAGTATCTTTGGACCCCTGGTAGGGATTTCTTAAAAAGCCATGTTTTTAGATTTTTGCAAAACAGTGTTTATTAGGGTGGTCCCAAAATATTAACTAACACATTTCGTTTGTCCACAAGTGCACCTTAGTAAAAGGAGCCCTCAGTCCTCCATAGCCCCAGGTACGTTAGATAGATTGTGAGCCCACCGGGACAGATAGGGAAAATGCTTGAGTACCTGATTGTAAAACCGCTTAGATAACCTTGATAGGTGGTATATAAACACCTAATAATAAACTTTATCAAGCTGTGCTGCTGAGCAGCGCAAGCTAAATACTGTGCCGCCCATTCTATTCCTCTGGGCAGCTTGGCGTTTAGCTTGCGCTGCTTGGCATCGCAGCTTGATAAAAAGGGGAAAGTTAGATTTTGGAAGTTGTTGAAGGCTTGGCTCTGTGAAAAGTATTTTAAAACCAGATCTGATCCTTAAAATGTACGGACTCCTTTTGTATTTGTGTATATTTTTCATTATAATTGAATGATCTTATTCTTATTGTAAACTATTTGTGAGCTCCTGGTACAGATGATACATGAAAACTATTGTTGTTGTTGACCTGGGATGCAGTTAAATTAGTTAAGTTGGCTGAAAATCCCTGCCTGAAGTTAATCAAATGCCTTTTCTGGTTAGCTTTAAAACATTCTTCTCTTATCACAGGTTCTAACTCAAATGGATTGGGAACCGTGAGGTGCAATGATGATTCCTGTGGCAGCCTGTGCTTTTTATTAATGGAGCACTTTAGGTTGTGGGCTGAGCACTTCACTAATATTAGAATATAATGTATGGAAAGTATATAATACTGAAGTAATAATTAAAAATATTTGAGTTGGAACCTGTGATAAGGGAAGAGTTTTATTAAAGTGCACAGGTTGATTTAGGGCTCCTTTTACAAAAATGCGTAAGGGCCTTAACGCGCGGAATAGCGCGTGCTAAATCGCTGTGCGCGTCAGCCGCTACCGCCTCCTTTTAAGCAGGCGGTAATTTTTCAGCTAGCGCGCGCTAATCTTGTGCATGCGCTAAAAACGCTAGCACACCTTAGTCAAAGGAGCCTTTAGTGTTTGAACTCCCTGTGATTAAGGAGTTTAGCTTTAAACAGCCATTGATAAGGCCAAACTTAACTGGATAGTACTGAATATTAGTTAAAACATATCATAAGAACATAAGAACATAAGCAGTGCCTCCGCCGGGTCAGACCATAGGTCCATCCTGCCCGGCAGTCCGCTCCCGCGGCGGCCCAAACTGGTCACGACCTGTCTGTATCACCAGAAGAGGCTCCCTTGCCACCTTGGTTTCTCATTTAAATCCTGTCTTCCTATTGAAGTCCTAACCTTCCGGTCTTGCACATGCACGACCTGGTTTGGTTTCTAAACTCATTACTTGATTAGCTTTCTATACTTGTGTTACATCCCAGCTCCTCCCTCAGTATCCCACGATCCCTTTATCCTTCAGGAATCCGTCCAATCCCTGTTTGAATCCCTGTACCGTACTCTGCCTGATCACTTCCTCCGGTAGCGCATTCCAAGTGTCCACGACCCTTTGGGTGAAAAAAAACTTCCTTGCATTTGTTTTGAACCTATCTCCCTTCAGTTTCTCCGAATGCCCCCTCGTATTTGCTGTCCCTTTCAGTCTGAAGAATCTGTCCCTATCCACCCTCTCTATGCCCCTCATGATCTTGAAGGTCATGCTAAAACATATCTGTCCCAATATGCCTTTCTCTGCAGGGTGCAAATTTGAAAACAAAGATTTGCCTCAGTAACTCACAAAATTATCTTGATAAATCTTTTGAGTACTGACCACTGATACAATTATAATTAACATAGCTAATTTATTTACTGACTGGCTATTCAGACAGTAAATAATCAATATCTACCACTACTGTACTAAATAACGTCTTACCCTGGCTTCATAAATACCCGGCCAAAGTGAATCTGTGCATGTAGGTCTATATCCAGCACCTGTTTCAAGTAGTCCTTAAGAGAGAAAACAAATAGGGAAAAGGATTTATCATGATTTCAAAGCATTAAACAATGGGCTGTTAAGACAAGAACATTGGAAATATCACCTGAAATGATGAACAGGTTGTAGTGATACTTTTATGTTTCACATATACATACTGTACTGTATATTCTGATATTTGTCAACATTTGCTCATTTATGATCTGAAGATTTGAAAGCTAATAAAAAATGTATTTAGTCCAATAAAAAAGGTATCACCTTATTTTTTTTAATGCTTTGTTTTATTTCTATATATTACTTTTAAAAGTGAACTAAAATGCTTACTACTTTATTTTATTCAAGAGGTGAGACAAAGCTGTAGATATGCCTTTTTTGGTTTCCCAGCCAAAATAGCTGCTGGAATCTACCAAGCACAGGGTCTGAGCATAAATCTACATTTGTATTAGTTTTTGCAATGCTGAAAACAGGCTGGGTTGCCTTTGACTAACCAGTATATAGAACTAATACCTGTGTAATGGTTCCATCAGAAATCAGTATAGAATATGAATAACAGTACCTGAGGAAGGAGTACAATACTAATTAGAGAATGACACGGTGACAAAATTCATCACCGTTCCTGTCCCCGCGGAAAACCGCGGGAAATAATCCCATGTCATTTTCTAGTGTCTATTTCAACCTCGGTCCTTCTACACCAGCATTCTTCAAAGCAAAGCTTGCAGGTCAGTGGTTGTGGCCATTCATACTCTGATTCTTATGTGAGCCAAGGATAATGAAGCCATTGTGACATCACTGATGTGACTGGCTCTTAGGCACTGGTGGAATGAGGCATTATGACATCACAATATCTGCTCTGGATACCAGAGATTGTCATTCTGTAGTGTCTGTTTCATCCTCAGTCCTTCTACACCACCATTCTTCAAAGCAAAGCTTGCGGGTCAGTGGTTGTGGCCGTTCATACTCTGATTCTTCCCTCTCTCCTTAAAGAATGATATGAAGATGATTTCCCACGGTTATCCGTGGGGACGGGAACGGTGATGAATTTTGTCACTGTGTCATTCTCTAATACTAATTACAGTATGAGTAATCAAGGCTTCTAATAGGTGTTTATTTTCTAGCCAATTAGAGTACAAAAAAATTATTGTTTTGAGGTACAGGACAGGTGTCATTGCTGGGTATGTTCTGGTATAATGAAATATACACAATTGTACAGCCGCGGTCTCATCACTCAAAACAGGCAATGGGAGGGATGGAGAGTACTGGGAAAGTGGGGCTTTTTTTCCCTGTTTATTCAACAAATGCCTATTCCATTTTTTAAACAATGGGCATATTTTATTGATGTTTTTCAGGTAAAACTAAAATCGGAAGCCCGAGTATAATATAATGGGACTAAGTACTATCTTCAACCTAGCAGTGTGGCAAGATGGAGCAAGGTTTTAAGGCAAGTATGATGTATCAGGACCAAAATATGGATATAATGGGAATATAACAGCACAAGGGGACTGAAAACATTATGAAAAAAAAGAGAATGGCCCCAGTTGAGTATTAGTACAAAAACACAGCTGTACAAGGGGACTGAATAGAACCATTTAGAGGGGTTATCTTACTTTTTCTCCCATAGACACCCCCCCGGATGTGATGATTACATCGGCACGGCTGATACCTTCATTCAAGGCATTTAGTAAGTCATCTGGGCTGCAGAGAAATGCACAATAAAACAAACAGAATATCAACATAAGTTAAACATGTTCTTAGGTTCTATAAGTAAAACATGGAGCACAATGGCCCAGATTCTTTAACTAGTGCTGTTGTTGATGGCCGCCGACTGCATGTCAATCATGCGACTGCACCGCATGTCAATCATGCATGTCAATCATGCATCTGGCAAAAGTAAGTGCTGGAAATGTAGGCCAGGGTTTTCCTGGCCTACATTTCTGGCGCCTACCTAAGATGTGAATTGAGACTCCATAGGCACTTTAGGCCACCTAACACCACTTCTGGTGTTAGCCATGCCCACAGTGGCATTAGGTGGCCTAAAGCGCCTCATCATCCCCTCAATAAGAGAACTCTTCTACGACACTACTCGCACATCCATTTTCTCTGTTACCACTCCAACTTTGTGGAATGTCCTTCCTGCTGATCTTTGCTTAGAAAACTCTTTAGATAGGGGTTGTTTAACGTAGTCAGCTTTCTGAAAAAAGTTTTTTTTTTTTTCTTTTTTTCCCTCCACGGAATGTATTGGATCCCTCCTCTTTTTTTCTTGATTTTGAGGTCTAAGAAGGATAATGATTTGAATGCCGCATTTATAATTTTGTTTGTTATGTTGTTATTACCTATCTGTATTTCTTTAACAAGTGTATTACTTGTGATAATTTTCAAATTAATAAATAATTAAATAAAAAAAAAAGAAAAGAAAACTCTTTAGATAAATGCAAAATCAAACTCAAAACTTTCCTTGTAAACCCTGATTTCCACAACTATTGTTCCTCTTTTGTAAAACCTCGTTGACAATCAAAACGCTTCTTTTGAAGCAACCTCCCCTTATCCAATTTGTACTTCCCTTCCTATTTTGCCTCGCTTTATTTTTTATTTCCCATTTTGATGTATTTAATAACTCCCCTCTCCCCTTGTTTCCCTTCCGTATCATGTACGTATATGCGTAAGTGCTTCCCTCCTTTTAGCTTAGCCATGTTTTTATTTTAAGTTTTTTAATTTTTATATTCTATTTTATTGTTAACCATTTCGATACTTGTATGATAAACGGTATATCAAAAATAAAACTTGAAACTTGGAGGCACAATTCCGGTGTCGATTTGAAACTCAGTTAAAAACATTGTTTCAATAGTGGGTTTTTTATTTTTTTAACTGAGTTTGGGTGCCTACCGGATCCTAAAAATGGCACCATTTAGAAAATCCAGGCCAATGTGTTTTAGAAATGGCAACTGCATTTTTTCCAATAGTTAATAGCAGTGTGATTGCTATGCTAGTTCCCCTAAATGCACAGAAATAAAGCTTAAAAATTGATACCTATTCATTAAACTAATTTGTATATTTCTCAACGAATGTTTCAGGCCTCATTTCCCCTTTTCCATTACTCTGGTCAAAACAGAATAAGGAAACTAAATAGCAAATGATGACAGATTAAGAACTGTGTGGTTCATCCAGTCTACACAACAATCACATTTATTATCAATATACAAAAGAACTCCAAAAGAAAACTGCCATAGGAATTTGCAAAAGATACAAACACAGAGGAAGTAATTAAGTCAATAAGTTCTGAGAGTGGTATTCTGGAAATAAAAATGTGTGAACACAAGGCAAACCCTCAAGTCTTTTATATATATAAAATTTTTTATGTGAAACGGGATATAAGAACATAAGAAACACCTTTACCGGATCAGACCAAGGTCCATTTAGTCCGGCGATCCGCACACGCGGAGGCCCATTTAGGTGCTCCTTTTTGGAGACCCGGTTTTCCCTTATCCCTCAATATGATCTGCAAGAAGGTGTGCATCCAACATGCGTTTGAAACCCAGCACAGTATTTTCTGCCACCACCTCCTCCGGGAAAGCATTCCAAGCGCCCACCACTCTTTGTGTGAAACAGAACTTCCTGACATTTGTCCTGAACCTGCTGCCATTCAGTTTTAGGCTATGACCTCTTGTCCATGTCACATCTGAAAATGTCAGTAATGCTGCTTCCTGGTCAATTTGATCAAATCCCTTTAATATTTTAAAAGTCTCTATTAGATCCCCACGCAGTCTTCTCTTTTCGAGGGTGAACAGTCCCAGTTTTCCGAGGCGTTCCATGTAGCTTAAATTCTCTATGCCTTTGACTAGTTTCGTGGCTCGCCCCTGTACCCTCTCCAACAGAATTTTATCCTTCTTAAGGTATGGAGACCAGTGTTGGACACAGTATTCTAAGTGTGGTCTGATCATTGTTCTGTAAAGTGGCATTATAACATCTTCCGACCTACTCGTGATCCCCTTCTTAATCATGCCTAACATCCTATTTGCTTTCTTCGCCGCCGCCGCACATTGAGCCGATGGTTTTAGGATTCTGTCTATCAGCACCCCCAAATCCCTTTCTTGTTCGCATTTGGCTAATGTCACCCCCGATAACTTGTATTCATGTTCTTTGTTTTTCTTTCCCAGATGCATCACCTTGCATTTTTCTATGTTAAAACTCATCTGCCACTTTATCGCCCACATTTCCAGCTGATTTAGATCTTTCTGAAGATCCTCACAGTCCCTTTGAGAGCCAACCACCCGACATAGTTTTGTATCATCCGCAAACTTGATTATATTACAAGTTGTTTCCTCTTCCAGGTCATTTATAAAAATATTGAACAAAATGGGACCAAGAACCGAGCCCTGGGGCACGCCGCTGGTCACCTTTTCCCATTCCGAGAATTTCCCATTTATAAGAACATAAATATCCTCAGTGTGAGAGGTCAGCAAAGGGAGGAAAACCTTCAGAGCTTAGAACGACAAGGCAAAGGCTAACAAACCCCTACCCGCACACCATCATCAGATATCTCACGTGTGCCTCAACAGAAATAGTGAAAAATCTAATATAATAAAATGCTAAGTGTGCATGTGCACTCTTACCCTGTGTTCCCTGTTCCCTGATCTGTTGGGCTGTGGTCGGCAGAGTGCGCATGCGCGCTAAGGCGCATGAAAGGCGGTGTGGAGCGGCGGCTGCCAGGAAGAGGGCTTCACGGAGCGGCGCTGGCAGCGGCTGCTGGGAGGAGGGCTTCGAGGCGAGGTGGCTGTCAGCGGAGGGCAGACGTGAAAGGTGGTAAGGGGTGCTGCTGGACAGGGGAAGAAGTGCTGACGACAGGGGGGCAGAAAAAGGAAGGGAGGCATACTGCTGGACAGGGGGAGCAGGGATGGACAGGGGAAGAGGTGATGATGGACAGGGGGGACAGAAAAAGGAAGGGAGGCATATTGCTGGACAGGGGGTGCAGGGATGGACAGGGGAAGAGGTACTGATGGACAGGGAGGAAGAAAAAGGAAGGGAGGCCTACTGCTGGACAGGGGGAGCAGGAAAGAGGTGATGATGGACAGGGGGGGAGGTAAAACAAAGGGAGAAGGGGAGCAGTGAAGGGGTGGTGGTGGACACAGGGGAGGTAAAAGGAAGGGAGAATGGACAGGGGGAGCAGGCAAGGGGTGGTGGTGGACATCCAAGGAGAAAGAAAGACAGAAATACAGAAAGCGGCTAAGAAGAGAGAGAGAGAAAGAAATAAAGACAGAAACACACACATATATTTTAGCACCCGTTAATGTAACGGGCAATAAGACTAGTAGTGTAATAAATCATTATAATAATCACACAAGTGAATTAAAGCCAGAATACCGCTCTGAGCTCCAAGCTAAGTCTGAGTTTATTTTTGGGAGTTGGCTGGGGGGTTCTCAGAGTGGTATTCTGGCTTTAATTCACTTGTGTGATTATTATAATGATTTATTACACTATTTTTCACTAAGTTGCTATTTCCAAAGCTCTGATTTGAGATGGTTTTCTCTGTAGTTTGTCCACATTTCCAGGGGATATGTTGGGGGGGGGGGGGGGGGTTTTGGATGGGACTTGGGCATTCCCACAACTTAGACATTTTTCTGCCATAATGGGAAAAAAACAAAACATCTGAGGCAAAAATTGAGATCGCTTTTTCTGGACCTGCTTCAAGAATGACTAAGTTACAAAAAGGGACCTTCAATGACTAGATAACCATTGGAGAGATCCCCCTTAATCCCCCAGTGGTCACTGATTCCCTCCCAACCCCAATGAAGTGACAGTACATACCAGATATGATGACCATTCCTATTAGAGCACCAAGCTGGCCGCAGGAGTAGGCTAGAGGTCAATGCAGTGGAATGTAGAGAAGGGAACTTGGGCCATATCCCATTCTACTATTAATTATTTCTATAGCGCTACCAGATGTGTGCATTGCTGTACTGTGTCTCAAAGAAGACAGTCCCTGCTCGAAAGAACTTACAATCTAAACAGACAAGACAGACAAATAGGATGTCATGGATACAGTTAAGGGGAACGGTTAATCTCCTGTCTGGGTTGGTGGGCAGTGGGAAGTAGGGCTATGGATTGAAGACTATATAAAAAAGGTGGGTTTTCAGTCTGCTTTTAAACAAGGGAAGGGGCTTGGCGAACAAACTCGGGTAATGTATTCCAGGCATAGGGAGCAGCTAGATGAAAGGGACAAAGGCTGGAATTGGCAGTGGAGGAAAAAGGTACAGCTAAGAGCAGCTTATCTGAGGAACGGAGTTCTCTGGGAGGTGTATAAGGAGAGAGTAGAGAGGAGAGATATTGAGGGACATCAGAATGAACACACTTGTAGGTCAGCAATAGGAGCTTGAACTGTATGCAAAGGCGGATAGGGAGCCAGTGAAGTGATCTAAGGAGAGGGGTGACATGAGTTTAACGAGGTTGGTAGAAGATGAGTCGTGCAGCAGAGTTTTGCACAGATTGCAGGGGGGAGTGGCGGCACTGCAGACCAGTTAGAAGTAGATTGGTACACTTGTGGTGGAAAATGTGAAGCTTCCAAAAAACACTAAATACCTGCTGTACCTACATACAGGTGACACTTGCAGTCTTAAAAGCTATTGTAGTGTTGCACAGTGAAGTACTATTGGGTTTTTTTCTGTTTCTGGAGAGCTCAGATTACGAAATAAGGGGGTTATAGTGAAAGTTGTACTTGGGATTTTTTTAGGTGAAATACACTGCAGTGCTCCCTAGACATCTCAATAGGTTGTTTTTGTGTGGTTTTTCCTAGAATGTTTTTTTTTTCTTCGAAAACAGTCCCTAAAAGATGAACTGACCACAAATACGTCTAGAAAATAGTGATTTTTGAAACACTTTATTCATCACTCAATTTTGGGATGTTTTTCACAAATGTCCCAAATCAGGTCCACAAAAGTCCTTGATAAGTCTTGTGAGTTTTGATTAGTCCATGATAAATTGTTTGGTAACTACCATATCAGACTTAGACATCAAATCGAAAATGCCCTTCTACCAGCCTCTTTTACAAAGCTGTAGTAGCAATCCTGCTGCGGTAAATGCACTAATGACCATAGGAACTGAATGGGCGTTGGTGCATTTACTGCAGCAGCATCGCTACCATGGCTTTGTAAAAGGGGGGGCATATTTGTCTGGTGTACACAAGTCTTGCACAGTTCCTACGAGTATTTGCATATCTTTTTTTTTTTTTTTGTATAAACAAGAAAAAAATTGAGCATTATGGTTGCATGCAATTTTGCCATGCAAGTTTTATGTACTGGCCCCTATGTTCATGTAACTCAAGATTATCAAAAGTATATGAGTAAAGAAATGAAGACCACTCCAGTGTGTTCTAATTTTAAATGAGTACCAAAGTTATCCTGTGTGGCCTAGTTAATATATTATTAGACCAAACCTTGTCATGTTAGTTTTGAATTATTCCTAAACAGGACAAGGTGAGACCACAATATGGACTCTTCAAGAAAGCATGAAAATAGGGAGAATGTAGGCACAGAGGGGCATTTTTCATATAACATCTAGTCTGATTTGGAACATTTTGAGAAAAACATCTAAAAACTGAGCAACATAAAGAACGATTTTTGAACTTCTGCTCAGATAAGGTAAATTTACAAGTATACTGACAGTATGAGGGTAATTCTATAAAGGAGCACCAAGAAAATGCCTATTTGGAACTTAAAAAAAGGAGCCAACTTTATCTTATAGAATACTAGCATAACAGGTCAAAAGCATGCCTTTATTTTTGGTGTGTGAACTTATACCAGCTATTAAACTGGTGTTAATGTCAGTACATATAGGGCAAGACAAAAATTTAGTCCCCTAGAGGTTTTTTTGCCATTTTCTCAGCAACTGCCTTCAATTTCAATGAGAAATTGAATGTACTTATTTAGTCATCATACTTATGTATTACTATTAAACAATAATTAATAATCTTAAACTGCGTTGATGTTACTGACATTTTAGTGTTACTATCTAGCGATTTTTGTGTGTTAAAAATGTTTGAGCTAAAACACAGTAAAATAATGCCATTAAAATGATACAATTTACAATGTATCAGAATTTTGCAGTCTCTGTGAACGCTCAAAGAGCCTGATCCTGGAAACGGTGCCTGCCGCGGTACTGTGTGTCAATCAACGGTAGGCACCGCATCCAGAATCACATCTATTTTTCTGTCAGATGCCTTCATTATATCCCAGATTTTATAAAATTTAGATTAGTACGCTGCTTAGAAAGCGGGTTAACAAATTTTAATAAACTTGAAACGTAGGCTAGCATTTTACAGGCCTATAATTAAGGAATCCGACTCGTGCCTACGGAAGCGCCTAAGCATGCCTATGGACGTCTAAGGCCAGTTCGGCGTAAACTACACCTACATCGGCCTTAGGCATCTGTAGGTGTACCTAGACACCTTCGTAGGTGCGAGTCGGACTCAATCGCTGCAAATTGATAAGGATCTGATTGTGGATATCCAAAAGTTTGGAAGGAAAGAGGAGGTGCTGCTGTTGGGAGATTTCAACCTGCCGGATGCAGACTGGAATGTTCCGTCTGCGGAATCAGAAAGAAGTAGGGAGATTGTGGATGCCTTTCAAGAGGCTCTGCTCGGACAAATGGTGATGGAACCTACGAGGGGAAAAAGCGATATTGGATCTGGTCCTCACAAATGGAGAGAGTATCTCTAATGTTCAAGTGGGTGCTCACCTGGGAAATAGCGATCATCAAACGGTTTGGTTTGATATAATGGCTAAAGTGGAGAGCGGCCGCACGTTACTTAAAGTCCTAGATTTCAAACATACGGACTTTAATGAAATGGGAGAGTACCTGAAGAAAGAGCTATTAGGATGGGAGGACATAAGAGAAGTGGAAAGACAGTGGTCTAAGCTGAAAGGAGCGATAAAAATGGCTATGGACCTTTATGTAAAGAAAATAAATAAAAACAAGAGAAAAAGGAAGCCGATATGGTTCTCCAAACTAGTAGCGGAGAAAATAAAGGCAAAAGAGCTGGCGTTCATGAAATATGAAAAAACCCCAAGAAGAGGAGTGCAGAAAGGACTACTGGGTGAAACTGAAAGAAGCCAAGAGGGAGATATGTCTGGCGAAAGTGCAGGCGGAAGAGCAAATGGCTAAAAATGTAAAAAAGGGAGACAAATTTTTTTCTGATATATTAGTGAAAGGCGGAAGATGAAAAATGGAATTGCTAAACTAAAAGATGCTGGGAACCGATATATGGAGAGTGATGAGGAAAAAGCAAATGTGCTAAACATAGTAACATAGTAGATGACGGCAGATAAAGACCCGAATGGTCCATCCAGTCTGCCCAACCTAATTCAATTTAAATTTTTTAATTTTTTCTTCTTAGCTATTTCTGGGCAAGAATCCAAAGCTTTACCCTGTACTGTGCTTGGGTTCCAACTGCCTAAATCTCTGTTAAGACTTACTCTAGCCCATCTACACCCTCCCAGCCATTGAAGCCCTCCCCAGCCCATCCTCCACCAAATGGCCATATACAGACACAGACCGTGCAAGTCTGCCCAGTACTGGCCTTAGTTCAATATTTAATCTTATTTTCTGATTCTAGATCCTTTGTGTTCATCCCACGCTTCTTTGAACTCAGTCACAGTTTTACTCTCCACCACCTCTCTCGGGAGCGCATTCCAGGCATCCACCACCCTCTCCGTAAAGTAGAATTTCCTAACATTGCCTTTGAATCTACCACCCCTCAAACTCAAATTATGTCCTCTGGTTTTACCATTTTCCTTTCTCTGAAAAAGATTTTGTTCTACGTTAATACCCTTCAAGTATTTGAACGTCTGAATCATATCTCCCCTGTCTCTCCTTTCCTCTAGGGTATACATATTCAGGGCTTCCAGTCTCTCCTCATATGTCTTCTGGCGCAAGCCTCCTATCATTTTCGTCGCCCTCCTCTGGACTGCCTCAAGTCTTCTTACGTCCTTCGCCAGATACGGTCTCCAAAATTGAACACAATACTCCAAGTGGGGCCTCACCAATGACCTGTACAGGGGCATCAACACCTTCTTCCTTCTACTGGCTACGCCTCTCTTTATACAGCCCAGCATCCTTCTGGCAGCAGCCACCGCCTTGTCACACTGTTTTTTCACCTTTAGATCTTTGGACACTATCACCCCAAGATCCCTCTCCCCGTCCGTGCATATCAGCTTCTCTCCTCCCAGCATATACGGTTCCTTCCTATTATTAATCCCCAAATGCATTACTCTGCATTTCTTTGCATTGGTCTTTCTTTGCCAGGCATTAGACCAGGGGTGTTCAATATCGGTCCTCGAGGGCCGCAATCCAGTCGGGTTTTCAGGATTTCCCCAATGAATATGCATGAGATCTATTAGCATACAATGAAAGCAGTGCATGCAAATAGACCTCATGTATATTCATTGGGGAAATCCTGAAAATCCGACTGGACTGCGGCCCTCGAGGACCGACATTGGACACCCCTGCATTAGACCATTCCTCTAACTTTTGCAGATCCTTTTTCATATTTTCCACTCCCTCTTCGGTGTCTACTCTGTTACAAATCTTGGTATCATCTGCAAAAAGGCACACTTTTCCTTCTAACCCTTCAGCAATGTCACTCACAAACATATTGAACAGGATCGGCCCCAGCACCAAACCCTGAGGGACTCCACTACTCACCTTTCCTTCCTCCGAGCGACTTCCATAACCACCACCCTCTGGCGTCTGTCCGACAGCCAGTTTCTGACCCAGTTCACCACTTTGGGTCCTAACTTCAGCCCTTCAAGTTTGTTCAACAGCCTCCTATGAGGAACCGTATCAAAGGCTTTGCTGAAATCCAAGTAAATTACATCTAGCATATGTCCTCGATCCAGCTCTCTGCTCACCCAATCAAAAAATTCAATCAGGTTTGTTTGGCACGATTTACCTTTTGTAAAGCCATGTTGCCTCGGATCCTGTAACCCATTAGATTCAAGGAAGTACACTATCCTTTCTTTCAGCAAAACTTCCATTATTTTTCCAACAACCGAAGTGAGGCTCACCGGCCTGTAGTTTCCCGCTTCATCCCTGTGACCACTTTTATGAATAGGGACCACATCCGCTCTCCTCCAATCCCCAGGAATCACTCCTGTCTCCAGAGATTTGTTGAACAAGTCTTTAATAGGACTCGCCAGAACCTCTCTGAGCTCCCTTAGTATCCTGGGATGGATCCTGTCTGGTCCCATCGCTTTGTCCACCTTCAGTTTTTCAAGTTGCTCAGAAACACCCTCCTCCATGAACGGCGCAGAATCTACTCCATTTTCTCGTGTAACTTTGCCAGACAATCTCGGTCCTTCTCCAGGATTTTCTTCTGTGAACACAGAACAGAAATGTGACCGAAATGCAAGGGACCTGGGGAGAGGAAGAAGCGATATGGATTGCTCTGAAAACAGAAGATGGAACTTCTATCTATGTGGGTGTAGTCTACAGACCTCCAACTCAATCGCAGCAAATTTATAAGGATCTGATTGCGGATATCCAAAAGTTTGGAAGGAAAGAGGAGGTTCTGCCATTGGGAGATTTCAACCTGCCAGTTGAATGCGCTCCCGAGAGAGGTGGTGGAGAGGAAAACGGTGACTGAGTTGAAAGAAGTGTGGGATGAACACAGAGAATCTAGAATCAGAAAATAATATTAAATATTGAACTAAGGTGAGTACTGGGCAGACTTGCACGGTCTGTGTCTGTATATGGCCATTTGGGGCAGGATGGGCTGGAGAAGGCTTCAGTGGCTGGGAGGGTTTAGATGGGCTGGAGTAGGTTTTGATGGAGATTTCGGCAGTTGAAACCCAAGCACAGTACCGGATAGAGCTTTGGATTCTTGCCCAGAAATAGCTAAGAAGAAAAAAATTTAAAAAGTTTAAATTGAATCAGGTTGGGCAGACTGGATGGACCATTCGGATCTTTATCTGCTGTCATCTACTATGTTACATTGCAGGCATCCTTCGCTGCACCAATATTTTTTTAAATGTGCGTCCTGATTGATCCATTAGATGGCAGTAAGATGCCTACCGACGCCTACAATCGGGACATCATTTCCAGAATCAGGCCCAAAGTGTCTACCCCTAGCTTTAACACAAGTCTTAGTCACTTTAAAAGTTCTTAACAGCCTTGTCGATAGGTCTTTGCGGCAGGCTGCCCCAGATCATCTGCAGTGCTCCCTTGAGTTTAATGATTTGTAGCTTTATGTGAGCATTTGATGGGCTTTGACTGATGTTGAAAGCTTAGAATTTAAGCCAACCAGTATATCTGCTGAACAAATTGTTTGTTTAAATATTCACCATCAAGGCTTTTGCGTTCCTCCCAGAAAGATCAATTTCAATTGATTGGACTTAAAGTGATTAAACTTTCTTCAACAAGGGACAGGACTTTTTCCTATGCTAACCCTGCCCTTTGGAATTTGTTGTTTGATAGTTTTCATAGTGATCTTTCTTATCCAGTTTAATTTTCTATCTTGTTTCAACAATTTGGAATGATCTGCTAAGACTCTTAGGTCATTATGTCAACTCTGACTCCAGCTTTTGTAAGTTGATTAAGTCTATCTTGTTTCAACAGTATTTTGGATTGAACTGCTAAGTCCATTAAGTCATTCTGACAAATTTATTTGACTCTGCGAGGAGCGCTTGTTTAATATATTGCAAGTTATTCCATTGAGAAGAATGGATTTTGTAGATTTATCTTGTTATCTTGCCCATGGTATGTTATGTCGCCCAATATATACAGTAATTGTCTGGTATTTGCTTATGAATTATTTTATGACGTGCTGTACCACGTAATATAGTTGCTTTGCAATTGTTTATAAATTGTTTGCATTTTGTACACTGCTTAATACTTTTTCTCAATAGCGGTATATATTTTTTTAAAAATCCAATCGCTCCCCAGACAAACATCTACATCACTGTGACATCACTAACAGTAAGCTGGTACCCTGGTGTTTTTTTTTTTTTTTTCCAAATAATAGTAGTTATATAGTGCAAACGTCTGATGTGTGAAAATTGAAAATTGCTGGGTGTCATGCTAAAAATTCTTTAACTTTGCTATGTTTAAAGATAATCTCATTCCACTCAGCACATAAACGTAGATGGTAACAAAGAAAGCTGTAAAATTTCACCTTGAAATTCAAGCAGTTGAGAACACAGCATAAAGTTCTGGGGGTTCCATTTTGGCCTCACCCTGTAGATTGTTAAAGAACACATGTAGATTTGATAATCTACCTGTGTAAACAGGTTCATTATCGTTTGCGCAATTGTCCTGCGCTCAGTTGTCATTCGCGCAATTGTTGCGCTGAAATGTCTGCACGCAATTGTCTTGTGTGCATTTGACTTGCCACCGTGTAAACATGCATCCCAACCAAACTGTGCCCATGTGAATGCCCACTGCAAAGTACACACCATCAGATATTGGCACATACTGTTCTTATAAAATAGCATGGAGAGTGTGGCGTAATGGTTAGAGCTACAGACTCAGCACCCAAAGATTGTGAGTTCAAACTCTGTGCTGTTCCTTGTGTCCCCGAGCAAGTCCATTGCCCCAGATACATTAGATAGATTGTGAGCCCAGTAGGATAGGGGAAATGCTTGAAGTACCTGTATGTAAACTGCTTTGAGTGTGGTTATAAAACAACTAAAAGGCAGTATACAAGTCCCAATCCCTTTCCCTTCCCTGCTTAGCCAGAAACTGATCATTTATTCTTATATCTTACTGGGACACTGGCATTTACATGCATTCTTGTCACCTAAATTTAAGCAAATCCTTAGAGAATTACGCCTCAGTATGTGCATGTGTGAATTAGTGCTGCCCGATTCACCGATTCAAATTGATTCACGTTAGTGAATCAATTCGAATTGATTTGTTGTCCGAGAAAATCGGGCTCGCCAATTCAGCGACCCCCCACCCTGGTGAGACCTGACATACCTCCAAGGTCTCCTATAACAGCAGCAGCAGCAGCACTCTGAATGGGCTGCTTCGCGGCCTTCCCTACTGGGGCCTTCCCTCTGCTGTGATGCAGCAGAGGGAAGCCTTAGCGGGGAAGGTTGCGAAGCAGCTCATTCAGAGCACTGCCACTGCTTTAGGAGGCTTCGGAGGTATGTCAGGTTTCATGGTGGGAGGATTGGTGGGGTGCTACTACATGGCGGGATGGGTGGGAAAAGAGAAAAGCTGATGCTCAGGGGGGAGGAAAGCTGCTGCATATAGGGGGAGAAAGGAGGAAGAGTTGGGGTGGAGGAGAGGAAGGGAGAGATGAAACAGAGGTAGAAAGGGGTGAGATGGAGAAATCCTTCATATGGTGGAGGGGAGGGAGGCATGCATGGAGAAGAAATGTTGGACATAGGTTGGAGGGCAGGGAGAGATGGTGCATGGGAAGAGAGAAAGAAATGTTGACCATGATAATGGAGGGGAGAAAAAGCACAGTTACTTACCGTAACAGGTGTTATCCAGGGACAGCAGGCAGATATTCTTGACTGATGGGTGACGGCACCGACGGAGCCCCGGTACGGACAATTTTAGAGTGATTGCACTCTAAGAACTTAGAAAGTTCTAGTTAGGCCGCACCGCGCGTGCGCGAGTGCCTTCCCGCCCGACTAAGGCGTGCGGTCCCCAGTTAGGATAAGCCAGCTAAGAAGCCAACCCGGGGAGGAGGGAGGGACGCAAGAATATCTGCCTGCTGTCCCTGGATAACACCTGTTACGGTAAGTAACTGTGCTTTATCCCAGGACAAGCAGGCAGCATATTCTTGACTGATGGGTGACCTCCAAGCTAACAAAAAGAGGGATGGAGGGAAGGTTGGCCATTAGGAAAACAAATGTTGTAAAACAGATTGGCCGAAGTGTCCATCCCGTCTGGAGAATGCATCCAGACAATAGTGAGATGTAAAAGTATGAACTGAGGACCAAGTAGCAGCCTTGCAGATTTCCTCAATGGAAGTGGAACGGAGGAAAGCTACAGACGCTGCCATAGTTCTAACCTTGTAGCCCGTGACAGAACCTTCCAGTGTCAGGCCCGACTGAGCATAACAGAATGAAACGCAAGCAGCAAGCCAATTGGATAGGGTGCGTTTAGATACAGGATGACCCAACTCGTTAGGATCAAAGGACAAAAACAGTTGAGGAGATGATCTGTGAGGTTTGGTGCGTTCAAGATAGTAAGCCAGAGCACGTTTACAGTCCAAGGTATGCAAAGCCTGTTCACCTGGATGAGTATGAGGCTTTGGAAAAAATACAGGTAGGACAATTGACTGATTAAGATGAAAGTCAGACACAACCTTAGGGAGAAACTTTGGATGTGTACGGAGGACCACCTTATCATGATGAAAAACAGTGAAAGGTGGATCGGCCACTAGTGCATGCAGCTCACTGACCCTCCTGGCAGAAGTGAGAGCTATAAGGAAGACCACTTTCCAAGTAAGAAATTTGAAATGCGCTGTGGCCAAAGGTTCAAAAGGAGGCTTCATTAAAGCAGAAAGAACCACATTGAGATCCCAGACTACAGGAGGGGGCTTAAGAGGTGGTTTCACATTGAAAAGGCCCCTCATGAACCTAGAAACCAAAGGATGAGCCGAGAGGGGTTTTCCATGAATTGGCTCATGAAAGGCAGAAATGGCACTAAGATGAACTCTGATGGAAGTAGATTTGAGACCAGAGTCAGACAAGGAAAGAAGATAGTCCAACACCATTTCCACTGCCAGAGACAAGGGATTATGGTGATGGCAGAGGCACCAGGAGGAAAACCGAGACCACTTCTGTTGATAACACTGAAGCGTGGTTGGTTTCCTGGAAGCATCAATGATGGAACGGACAGGTTGGGAAAGGAGTGAGTGAGCCGAAGTCAGCCCGAGAGATACCAAGCTGTCAGGTGCAGAGATTGGGATGCAGTAGCTGAGTAAGCAGAGAAGGAAACAGTGGAAGAAGTATGGGTTCCCTGGAACTGAGTTGAAGTAGAAGGGAGAACCAATGCTGCCTGGGCCACCGTGGAGCGATGAGAATCATGGTGGCTCGTTCCCTCCTGAGCTTGAACAATGTCCGCAGCATGAGCGGTAGAGGAGGAAATGCATATCGGAAGAGATTGGTCCAATCCAGGAGAAATGCATCCGCTGCCAGACGGTGAGGAGAGTAGAGTCTGGAGCAAAACAGGGGCAGCTGATGATTGCAAGGAGCTGCAAAAAGGTCCACTTGAGGAGTGCCCCATTGAGCGAAAATGGACTGGAGAGTCAAAGGGTCGAGAGTCCATTCGTGAGGTTGGAGAATTCTGCTGAGATTGTCTGCTAAGGAATTCTTTTCTCCTTGAATGTAGACAGCCTTCAGGAATAAGTGACGAGCTGTTGCCCAAGACCAGATCCTTTGGGCTTCCTGACACAATAGGCGAGAGCCAGTCCCTCCCTGTTTGTTGATGTAGTACATTGCAACTTGATTGTCTGTGCAAATGAGAAGTACTTGAGGAGAGAGAAGATGTTGAAAAGCCTTGAGGGCATAAAACATTGCTCGGAGTTCCAGGAAATTGATGTGGTGTTTCTTTTCCTGGGCAGTCCAAAACCCCTGAGTTTGGAATTCGTTCAGGTGAGCTCCCCAGGCATAAGGGGATGCGTCTGTGGTGATCACAAAATGATGAGGAGGTAGATGGAACAGTAGACCTCTGGAAAGATTTGAAAATGTCAACCACCAAAGAAGCGACTGTCGAAGAAACGAGGTCACAGATATGTGTTGTGAACAAGGATCTGTCGCTTGTGACCACTGAGTCGCTAGGGACCATTGAGGAGTACGCAGGTGGAGACGTGCGAAGGGGTGACATGTACTGTGGAGGCCATGTGCCCCAAGAGCACCATCATGTGATTTGCAGAGATGGTAGTCTGCTGAAACACCTGCTGACAGAGATGAAGGATGGTTTGAAGGCGGTTTGATGAAAGAAACGCCCTCATCAGAACAGTGTCCAGAATGGCTCCAATGAACTGAAGTCGCTGAGTTGGAATGAGGTGCGACTTGGGCAGATTGATTTCGAACCCCAACAGGCGAAGGAAGTGAATGGTTTGATTGGTGGCAAGCAGAACAGCCTGAGGTGTATGAGCTTTGATCAGCCAGTCGTCCAGATAAGGGAAGACTTGAAAGTTGTGAGAGCGAAGATAGGCCGCTACCACAATTAGGCATTTGGTGAACACCCTGGGAGAGGAGGCCAGACCGAAGGGTAACACCTTGTACTGATAATGATGTTGGTTGATAAGAAATTGTAGGAATTGCCTGGACGTCAGATGGATAGGAATGTGTGTGTAAGCCTCTTTGAGATCGAGGGAGCATAGCCAGTCGTCCTGAGAGAGAAGAGGGTAGAGGGTGGCAAGAGAGAGCATTTTGAACTTCTCCTTGACCAAACATTTGTTGAGATCTCTGAGATCTAAGATAGGTCGTAGGTCTCCGGTCTTTTTGGGAACTAGAAAGTACCTGGAGTAAAATCCCTGACCTCTCTGATCTGGAGGAACTTCTTCGATGGCATTGAGAAGAAGGAGGGATTGAACCTCTTGAGCGAGAAGGAGGGACTGAGACTTGTTGGAAGCAGACTCTTTTGGCAGGCCTAACGGCGGAGGAGTCTGAAAATTGAGGGAGTAGCCGTGGGCTATGATCGAGAGCACCCACTGGTCGGTGGTGATTACTTCCCATCGAGAGTGAAAAATGTTTAGTCGACCTCCTATGGGCTGTGGAAGAGGACGGGAGGGAGGAAGACTGGCAATGCCCTGGAGAAGGGAGTCAAAAGGGCTGAGTCGGCTTAGTCTGAGTGACAGGCTTGATAGCAGGCTGCTGTTGCTGACGAGCCTGTTGATGTTGTTGCCGTTGCCTCCGAGGTTGAGGAGGATGAGGCTGAACCGGCCGAGCAGAAAACCGCCTCTGATATGAAGGTTGTTGTCTAAAAGGACGAGGAGGAGGAGGCTTCTTTTTATTTTTCAACAAGGTATCCCACCTCGTCTCATGGGCAGAGAGTTTTTGAGTGGTGGTATCCATAGACTCTCCAAATAGTTCGTCACCCAGGCAGGGGGCATTGGCAAGGCGGTCCTGGTGGTTCACATCAAGGTCTGAGACTCGTAGCCATGCTAATCGTCTCATCGCCACAGACATAGCCGTGGCACGGGATGTAAGTTCAAAAGTATCATAGATGGAACGGACCATAAACTTCCTGAGTTGCAGAAGACTGGAAGTGCATTGCTGAAATGCAGGAAGTTTACGGTCAGGAAGATACTTTTGAAAAGAGGCCACTTGTTGAATCAGATGTTTCAGGTAAAAAGAGAAGTGAAACGCATAATTACCTGAACGGTTGGCCAAAAATGCATTTTGGTAAAGCCTTTTTCCAAATTTATCCATGGCCTTGCCCTCTCTACCAGGAGGGACAGAGGCATACACACTAGAGCCTGCCGATTTTTTGAGGGTTGACTCCACCAGCAGAGATTCATGGGGCAGCTGGGGTTTGTCAAACCCTGGTATGGGAATCACTTTATAAAGAGATTCCAGCTTCCTAGGGGCTCCTGGAACGGTTAGAGGGGTTTCCAAATTTTTATAAAAAGTTTCCCTCAAGATGTCATGGAGGGGTAACTTCAAAAATTCTTTAGGAGGCTGGTCGAAATCCAAAGCATCAAGAAATGCCTTGGATTTTTTAGAGTCAGACTCTAGAGGGATGGAAAGGGTGTCTGACATTTCCTTAAGAAATTTGGTGAAGGACGAGTGCTCTGGCTTGCTAGCAGGATCCTGCACCGATGGATCATCCTCATCTGAAGAATAATCTGCCTCGGTACCGAGAGGGTTGTCAGAATCATCCCACAAATCAGGGTCCCGTACCGATGAAAGACGGCCCTGAGAAAGGGGAGTAGAAGGCTCGGTATGCTTGGTCTTGCGTACCGATTTACCTGATCGCATGGACACCGTACCGGGTGACTGTACAGCGGTACGGGTGTCAGAGAACGGCACCGGCTCAGAAGTTGAGTAAGCGGTGCATCGAAGAGACTTTGGTTCTGCTGAGAGAACCAGCATAGAGACAGATTTTTGCGGTGCCGATAACGTCGATGCCGACAGAATAGGCTGTTCGACCATCGGCACCGAAGGCTCAGTAGGTACCGACACTGGAAGGTGTGGAGTTAAGAGAGCCGGGAGCAAGTGTTGTAATTGCTCCTTAAGTTGGGTCTGAAGGATGGATGCTATTCTCTCATCCAAAGACGGGCCCGATGGCACCAGTACCGGTTTTTTCTTGCTCGGTACCTGCGGTGCAGCTCGACGCTCAGGCAAAGTCGATGCCGATGAAGAGGCAGTGACTTCAATGGGAGCGGAGCGTTTGCGGGGCCGGCGCGCAGTCTGCAGGACTTGACTCACTGCTTGTTCGACTGGTGGGCCAAGGACAGTAGGGGATGGCTTCTTAGCCGGCTTACCTACAGGGCGCGACACCGAGGATGGATCTTGCGGTGTCGAAGTCACCGGTGCCGATTTGGAGGAAGTTGTCAGTGTCGATGTCGGGGGAACTTCCATGGCGGCCCCGAAAAGAATCCGCTGTTGAATTTGGCGGTTCTTTAGAGTTCTCTTTTGGAGAGAACTGCAGCGGGTGCACGTTTCAGCCCTATGGTCCGGACCCAGACACTGAAGGCACCACTTGTGTGGGTCGGAAAGGGAAATAGGACGTGCACACCGCTGACACTTCTTAAAACCCGGTGAAGGGGGCATGAAGGGAAAAACGGCCGTAGCAAAATCGAAGCCCGAGGCTTCGATGGTGCCAACAGGCCCCGCCGGGGCCGACCGGAAAAAAAAAAAAAAATCGGAAAAAATTATATATATATATTTTTTTTTCAAGAAAAGAAAGAAAACAAGAACGTGAACACTTCACGACAAGAAAAAAACGCGCGAGCGGGAAGGCGAGAAAAAATTTTCCAACAGCCGTTGGAAACACGCGTCTTCTTAGCTCTGCGGAAACTAAGAAACTGGGGACCGCGCGCCTTGGTAGGGCGGGAAGGCACTCACGCATGCGCGGTGCGGCCTAACTAGAACTTTCTAAGTTCTTAGAGTGCAATCACTCTAAAATTGTCCGTACCGGGGCTCCGTCGGTGCCGTCACCCATCAGTCAAGAATATCTGCCTGCTTGTCCTGGGATAAGGAGAGATGCTGCATGGAGGGGAATGGAGAGGTTTGACCAAGGGCACAAGGCAGGGAGAGAGAGAGAGAGAGAGATGGTAGAGAGTGGGAAAGAAACAAATGTTGGATATGACAGTTGAAGATAGAAACAAATATTTTTATTTTCTATTTTGTGATTACAATATGTCATATTTGAAATGTCTATCCTGCCAGAGCTGGTGTTAGGTCCTAGCTCACGTTCACTGTCTAACAGAGAGAGAAAAAGTATTTTTTATTTTGTTTACACCACAGTGCTGACATGGGGTTGGAGAGGGCAAAGAGGGGGTGAGTGAAAAGACTATAAAATAAACCTGCCAGGACGTTTGAAAAAAAAAAAATAAAAATAAATAAATAAATAAAAAAGCCCAATTGGTCATGAAAAGTGAATCAAATTGAAAAAATGTTCCTTGAATCCAGCAGCACTAGTATAAACCTGCTTATTCTGCTGGTAAAGCATTGCTTTACCTGTGGAAATGCCTTATGAAATTACCCTTCACTTGCACATAAAGCCTGTCTGACTGGAAGACTTTTGCTCTCCAGTTGTGTCTTATGAAGCTTTATTATCCCTGATTTGTAAAATAAATGATGTTTTTATTAGCACTATGTATTTTCCGATTCATTTGTAAATGAGCTCGGGGGTCACAGCTCTGAGACAGGCAGAAATAAACAGGAGCCTTAGGGCCCAATGCAGTAATAAAGAGGAGTTGCACAGCATGCTGCATTTCCACAACCATTTCAAATTGGTCAGTATAATTGGCCTATGTGTATGCCTAAGGAATGCTATTTATCCCACATTTTGTGTTGGGGATAGATCATTCATTATTCATTAGGATCAAACACCAGGCACCATAAGTCTCTTCATTCTTCATGTAATAAAAATCATGCTGAAGCAGCAACTGAACAAAAAGAATTTGGACATTTTTCAGCTGTAATAAGTTTTGCTGATGGAGGTACATAATTGTACTACTTTGTAAGAAGAGCAAGGGCAGGAAGTGTAATGGACAGAGCAAATCTATAACCATATAAACCCCAATTCAGTTTCCTTATTCATCCACTTAAACCTAGCAATACGACCAAAGGAGGGCAAGCTAGAGCCAAATACCAGGCAGGCAGGTGCTCTGTCGACTCCAGCTGTTACTGTTGCTTTGAAAACTTACAAAAATGTATTCTTGCCTTGAAAACATTTTTTTTAAGCATGGCAATATTTCAGTGCATGGAAATTTTTGAAAATGTAAGTGGCCAAATAACACATGTGAGTCTCATACATGCTATTTAATTAACTTATTCTAAGCTGAAGTGTACAACAGGGCTTTCTGTAACTACTTGGCAACCAGAACACCTCATGATTTCACACATGTTCAGAAAGTTCACTTTTACACACAACCCCCTCTTTTACGAACGCATAGCACAGGTTTTAATACCAGCAGTGGTGGTAACTGCTCCGATGCTCATAGGAATTCTTGTGATGTTGGGCAAATCACTTAATCCCCCCCATTGCTCCAGATACATTAGATAGATTGTGAGCCCACTAAGACAGACAGGGAAAAATGCTTGAGTATCTGAATACATTCATGTAAACTATTCTGAGCTCCCTTAGAAGAACAGTATAGAAAATTGAACAAATACATTATAAATAGTAATTGGGTCAATACTTTTACACACAACCCCCTCTTTTACGAACGCATAGCACAGGTTTTAATACCAGCAGTGGTGGTAACTGCTCCGATGCTCATAGGAATTCTTGTGATGTTGGGCAAATCACTTAATCCCCCCCATTGCTCCAGATACATTAGATAGATTGTGAGCCCACTAAGACAGACAGGGAAAAATGCTTGAGTATCTGAATACATTCATGTAAACTATTCTGAGCTCCCTTAGAAGAACAGTATAGAAAATTGAACAAATACATTATAAATAGTAATTGGGTCAATATGCAAACACTATGGTCAATACTTGTTTCAAAAAGCTATCTCAACTTTATTTACATAGCTATCCAGGTAGCAGCTGAATATAATCCTATGGTTTGATATTAAGTTTAGTCAATGATATCATTCTTATCCGTGCAGCACAACAAAGAAAAATGGGGAGACCCAATGATCCACAGTGAAAACAATCCACCGATGAAATCCAAAACTGTGGATACAGATGTTCTGGAGATAATTTATTAAACACTGGCATATAAAACCATGAAAATTCAATTATTAAAATACAATGATAAAAAATACTGTGATAAAAATCCAACCGGACCCTACATGGTCCGTGTTTCGGCGAACACGCCTTCCTCAGGGGTCCAATGGTTTGCAAACTCACATATAAAGAATTGGACTGAAAACAATCTATTGTCTTTAAACATGTGAGCAAAGAACACCGCAGATATGCTGAAGTAGCATTGTACTTTTTTAATTGAATTTTCATGGTTTTATATGCCAGTGTTTAATAAATTACCTCCAGTATCCACCGTTTTTGTTTTCATCATTCTTATCCGCTCTTTGGAAAATCTTGGTCTTTACAAGTACATAGTCACACCATAACTTCATGAAGGTGAAGCCATGGCATCATTGAAGTGTGGCTTCTGTTCACCTGTAGCCCTTCTCTTCCGGGGATAGTGCCAGGATGGTCTACAAGATTTCTCAGCAGCGCAAACCACTAGGAGCCAGATAGTGCCACTAAAAACTATAAGACCCGGATAGGGCATTATTCAGAGAGTACCTGTTAGCAAATAAGTGGTCTAACCTATTTTTATACTACAGGTGAAATGGAAAATGAATACTATTAAAATACAAAGCCTTTCTTTTTTTCATGAAACAGGGAGTAAACGATCACTTACTCGGCACTTTTCTTCTTCCAGAAGCTCCCTGATTGCTCAGTGGCATCAAGCGGAGGAAGAATTGAAAAACTAGGTGCTCATAAGAAGTTGTATAGGAAAAGGATTTGTCAGAGCTGATACCCTAAATCTAGTTCCCTGTTAACTGACACCCTGACTACCAAATGCAGGCACCCTCATAAAATAGTGCAGGGTGACTTATCCTGTCACATGGCCTGCATCACACCTAAAAAAGAAACGTACTGTATAATGGTTTAACAGAACAGCCACACTCACACTTAATCAAAAATCAATAAACACAGAAGCAAAATAATAAGAGTGAGTAAAAAAGAGATGGAGAAAAACGGGCCTCATCCACATTTGGCCGGGACTATACAGTGCCCTAAGCCTCACGTTTCATCACTGGTCCCAAAAAAACTCCATACATATATATAGAACTTTTCTTACACTAAGGGCTCCTTTTACGAAGGTGCGCTAAGCGTTTTAGCGCACGCACCGGATTAGTGTGCGCTAGCCGAAAATCTACCGCCTGCTCAAAAGGAGGCGGTAGCGGCTAGCACGTGCGGCAATTTAGCACGCGCTATTCTGTGCGGCTTTGTAAAAGGAACCCTCAGTCTTTCATTTCATAGTTTTAGAATATAGACAATCTCAAGAAGAAAAGAACTTGATTCCATGTATTATTAAACAAACTCAAATGTCATCTAAAATTATTAAACAATACAAAAAACATCTTCCTTTACTTAAAACTTTACCATGCTTTGTTAATAAAAAAATTCATTTTCTCCCAATTAAGAAATAGAAATTTGGGAGATTGGTTATGCCATACATCAAAAGATGTGTTTCATGACGAAGAAGAAATTACCATACAGGGCCATAGTGCTTGTGGACATTGCACTAATTATAATATTATGGCCACTATCTCTAGTTCTGTTAACCCTATAGATGGCAAAACTTATATGTTAAAACAGAACTCTAACTGTCAATTATCTAAAGTTGTTTACGCAATTCAATGTCCATGTGACCTATTATATATAGGTCAAACTTCACGTACTTTAACAGTTAGACTCACAGAACACAAGAGTTGTCTAAATACTCGTAGAATTTCTGCTCCCATGATAGCTCACTGTGTAGAACATCAACACATGTTTGCCAATTTGAGGTGTTGAGTGATTGATAAGCTAGTACTTTCATTAAGAAGAGGAGATAGTAGGAAGGTTTTATGGCAAAAAGAACAAGAGTGGATTAATCATTTAAAAACTCTTGACCCTTTAGGTCTGAACACTACTTATGAATGGTAACCGTTCTATTGAGCTCCCAGTCTTGTTTGATCTTAATCTATTGAACTTATGGTTTCATTTTTGTTAGATCCTATTTTTGCTTATAATGAACTTTTGCTGATATAGATTTTATACAAGGACATACCATAAATGTCCTACAATTACCGGTTTTAGTTCTGTTTTTCCCAGAATTTATTTTTGTTTATAATGGATTTCTGCTAACATAGATTTTATATAAGGACATATCATAAATATCTTACCATTATTGGCTATGGTTTTCTGATAGTCTCGTTGTTTAGCAAATCACGTATCACGTTTGTGATGACATCATGACACCAAGCTTCTTTTCTTTTTTTAAACGAGCTGGGCACATCTCTCAGTCCCGCGGCCATCTTAAAGAGCGTCATTGCCACGATTGAAGCTTACAAAGTGTTTTGGAGAGAGAAATGTTAAACTAATCGCAGTGAATTTACTCCCCTGAAGTAGCCCTGGGAAAGGCGAAACAGAAGTTCTTTTTGTCGGGAATGGGAACATCAGGGAACGAGTTCCATTTTTTGAGACATTAGATGAGAAGTATATGCCTAAGTGGAAGCGTTCCCAAAGATAAGTTATGCTATTTCCTTCACAAGTATTACATGAGTTGAATTGAAATGAATTTCACACTTGTAGCTATAGCTATTTCAATTTGTTTTATACAGATTTAACCACTGATTCACACAATATATTTAACAGAAGAAGCAGATTTTTGTGAAAACGATTTATGAAATGAAAGACTGAGTGTAAGAAAAGTTATATATATGTATGGAGATTTTTTCGGACCAGTGATGAAACGTGAGGCTTAGGGCACTGTATAGTCCCGGCCAAACGTGGATGAGGCCCGTTTTTCTCAATCTCTTTTTTTACTCACTCTTATTATTTAGCTTCTGTGTTTATTGATTTTTGATTAAGTGTGAGTGTGGCTGTTCAGTTAAACCATTATACAGTACATTTCTTTTTTTAATTTTCCATATTCTTACGACTGTACCCATTTTCTATTCTTACAACTGTACCCATTTTCTAGTAGTTATATTACTGCACCACACCTACAAAGATGATTTCAATTTCCAATGTTACTATACTGTTTGTAATGCATTACATACAGATGAAAGCCAGAGAAAGATCCACAGTAGAAGAAAGAAACAGTGGTGTGGCTTTATGGCAAACAGCATTTTTAACTGGTCAAAAATAAAGACCCTGGTTTCAACAACTCATCTTGTGCCTACAGGAAAATTTGAAACCAGAAATAAATTTCAAATATTGAGCAAAGCTACATTATAATCCCATGAATAGCAGCTTTCCTTAGTTGTTCTTTGTACAAGATCCCTGGTGGTAATAGCGTAACACACAGCTGTTTGAAACCATCTGCTGCCTTAGCCACTCTATGCTGTACACTTGCTAAATCGCTGCTTTTCAGTGGGAGTTGAATGATACCAGAATCGGAGAAGTCATTAAGGCTCAGAAATGCTGGCACATTGATTTATAGCAAAGTTACACTGGGATTCCTTTTGAATTACGCAGAACTACCACACTAATACTGAATGAATTAATCATGTCTCATTTTATTACGGTGAGCAAGAAATAGATTAATGATGACTGTTCACTATGTTACTGAAAAATCAATGTGGCCTAGGAGCTGATAAGTGGTTGTTAAAACCATTCAGATAATCAAAATGCAATTAGCAGAGCATCTCTTTCCCAACTCCCCATCCCATGCTCTCTTTGCTCCTCCCTACTGAACATAGTCACTGTAGATAAGCTGTGCAAAAGCTTGGTATCTGCATTTTTCATAAATTGTGACATTTAACCCAAATATTATTATTATTCAGGTCAATTAAAGTAGGTAGCAAGCATGCACTTTTAAATGCTGGCTAATAGTCTACTGCAACTCCCATAATAGAACTAGCCTTTCCAGTCACAAATGATCTGCATTAATTTTGCCATATACTTTGCCAACAAAATTGAAGCTTCCTATCAGTGCCTAAAGCAGTTCCATAGAGCCTCCCAACAGTTGGAGAACATACCCTCACCTTCATCCCCCCCCACCCCATACACAGCCATCTAGGACTCATTCAACCAGGTAATAGAGGTGGCCCTTGATAAAATCTTGAAAGGTCTACAGCTAACATTCTGTCCCATTGACTCCTGCTAGCCAAAGGTAGTATAGCTAGCAAGGAAAGGCTTCAATGAAAAAGCCTCTAAGGGAATCCTTTTACAAGGCTGCGGTAGAAAGTGACCTTAATGTGTTCTTATGTGGGTCTTTCCTGTGCACTAAGGTCACTTTTACTGCAGCTGTCTGAATTAGTGGTCATATGCTGTGGCAATTAATGTGTGGCCATTGCCACAAATGAGCATGTGAGCCCTGTCACCTATTGTGTAGTTGGTAGGCACTCACACATTATTTCCATGATAATCAGTTAGCATAAGTCAATGTAGATGTGCTGATTAGCAAAAAACAAACAAACCCAAAAGCCCAATCTCCATCGCTCCAGACAAGCCTCCTTAATCAAAAAAAAAAAAAAATATATATATATTTTTAGTGCGTGGGTAGCATGTGCAAAAATTTGGAAAGTACGGTGGGATGCCTGAGCATGCCCTTTTAAAATGCGGTAAGTACAAATTAGTGCTTATCATAACTTAGTAAAATGACCCTGTGGCAGAGTCCAGTCTGGGTTTTTCTGGACCCTGTGCCCATTCACACAAACAGCCCATTCACACAAACAGCCTCTTGTTGTACGGCAACTCCCCCAGTCCCTTAACCATTTTTGTCGCTCTTCTCTGGACCCTTTCCAGTAGTACTATGTCCTCTTTCATGTACAGGTGGGGGGCGTACCATGGCCCGGTATAAAGGCACGATAACATTTTCAGATCTGTTCATGATCCCCTTCTTAATCATTCCTAGCATTCTGTTAGCCCTTTTTGCCGCTGCCGCACATTGCGCAGATGATTTCATTGACTTGTCTACAAGTACTCCCAAGTCTTTTTCCTGGAGGCTCTCTCCGAGTACAGCTCCAGACATCCTGTATTCGTGCATACGATTTTTGTTACCGACATGCATCACCTTACACTTATCTAAGTTGAATCTCATTTGCCATGTCGCGGCCCATTCCTTGAGCGATTTATGTCTCTTTGTAGGTCTTCGCAATCCTTCTGTGTCTTCACTACTCTGAATATCTTTGTATCAGCCGCGAATTTAAATCACTTCACTCGTCGTGCCAAGTTCTAGGTCGTTGAAAAGCACAGGCCTGAGCACCGAACTCTGTGGCACTCTACTTGTGATGCTTTTCCAGTCCGAGTATTGTCCATTCACCCCACTCTCTGCTTCCTATCCGCCAACCAGTTTTTAATTCACATGAGTATATAACCCTTGATTCCGTGGCTCGCAATTTTACAACCTTGTCGAACGCCTTCTGAAAATCTAGATATACAATATCGACTGGGTCACCCTTGTCTGTCTACCCATTTACTCCTTCAAAGAAGTGCAGTAAGTTTGTCAAGCAAAATCTTCTTTTGCTGAAGCCGTGCTGGCTGGGCCTTATCTGAATTCAAGAAAGCTTGGGACCAGGATATAGGATCTTTAAAGGAGTGAAAGGAAGAATAGAAGGCAAGGAGGGGCAGACTGGATAGGCCATATGGTCTTTATCAGCCTTCATTATTTTTATCACATTATTAGACACGGCAATCAAAGTACTACCAGAGGTTGAAATTAAATTGAGTAAATTTATGTCTAAAGTAGAAAACTGGTTTATATCACAACATATGAAACAGAGAGAAAAGAACATTTTTATAGTTAATCCTGCCCTCACACCCAATGAGTAGATATTCCCTGTTGGTTATTACAGATTAATAGCTTAATTTTTTTCATTGGAACAATCACTGAAATTGTTAAGGGTTACATTATAGTCCACACTTTCTTTTGAAATTCATGTAAATGGCTTGATGAAAGAAATTCTTTGTTACTTTTCAAATTGCTTCAAAGAATCAAGCATTTATTTTTGTTTTTGCATTTTCAATTACTGGTGCAATTGTTACTTTACTCAGTTGGACTACTGCAAAATTATTTATAATGGTTGCTTGAATTCATTGATTAGGAAACTATAGGCACTACAAAACACAGCAGGCCACCTACTAAATGCTGCCATGAAATATGAAAGGCTTACTCCCCTACTAATTTATTTATATACTAGCCTCCAATGACAGAACGTGGTCTTTTCAAATTGTGCTTTTTGATTTTTAAGCTTTTCTATGCTCAGGCACCATCATATATGTTTCTCTGTTCTCACCATGGTTAGATGCTCAAGAATTTTATTTCTCTGGTATTAATGGGATAAAGCATAAAAAATTATTTGAACAATCCCTTCCTTTTCAGATGGCTAAATTTTGGAATTCTTTGCCTCAACCTACAATTATGTAGAAATTATATGTCTTTATTAATTGTGGTTAATATTTTATTTTAGTTGAGTGTATTTTTGTAAAGTTACTATTTCCTAGTAATTGACTAGTAGCTAGCAAAATACAAGTTTTATTATAGAATTTTATTATAGAATTTTTATTATAGAATTTACATGTGCTCAAATAGCTGCATATAGCATTGCCATGACATATACACACACACAAAACAGCATGGTTCAGAACAAGGTATCTTTAAAAGATATCACTATAATAGGGAAGATAGGGCATTCTGATAGTGAGGTTGCAATAGAGTCCACAGTACACTAGGTTTCCTTACATATAGATTGCAAATTATCCACACCAACTGCTGAGCAAACTGTAAATAGAAATGACAAACATTGTTTGAAATGTCTGTATGCAAATGCCACAGCCTAAGAAACAAGATGGGAGAGATAGAATATATTGCACTGAATGAAAAGATATAACTAATAGGCATCTCTAAGACCTGGTGAAGGAAGATAAGCAATTGGACACAGTCATACTGGGTTACAAATTATATTGCAGTGATAGGGTGGACCAAATTGGTGGAGGTGTAGCATTATATGTTAAGAAGGGCCAAAAATAGACTAAAAATTCTATAGGAACCGAAACACACCTTAGAAGTGCTATGGATAGAAATTCCATATATAAAGAGAAAAAAGATTGTGATAGGAGTTTACTACCATTTACCTGACCAGGATGAACAGACAGATGCTGAAATGTTATCAGAAATCAGAGAGGCTAACAAATTGGGTAATGCAATAATAACACAGGTCAACACATCATTTTCATCAGAGTTAATATTAGGTGGGTTTTGTACTATTTTTCATGCTGATTTCAAATCTGTGTTTAGTTTTTCACTAGCATGCCACATTTTTGTAATGAGGCTCATTATATATAATTATAAATGTTAATTGGGCTATAGGATAAGCGTATATAGGATAAACGTATAAGGAGGGTTAATGACAGTTATCTTTATTGTTTTTTATGCTACTGATTAATATCAGTCTTGATCATGCCAGATAGTTTCTGTTACTCTGTGGTTCATTCATGATGAAAGCACAATGTCGCCCAATTACCGTAGATCTGAAGAAGGTATACAAATTGTACTTTGGCTGCCCACTGGGTGACCAGGATAAGTCTTGGGCTTCACATAGCATCTGTACCAGTTGTTCCAACGGACTTCATGACTGGCTCAATCAATGAAAGGCAGCAATGTCATTTGCAATCCCAATGATATGGAGGGAACCGCGAGACCATATTAAAGATTGCTACTTTTGCCTTGTGAACACAAGTGGATTCTCAGCTAAAACTAAGCACAAACTTATATATCCTACTCCTGATTCTGCTATTAGGCCTGTTCCTCATGATGAATCACTGCCTGTCCCTGTACTTCCACAAGATGGACTTGCTTCTGTGGAACATGATGAGGAATGTGATGATGATGCAGCGGCTGGTCACAATCCAGAATTATCTGATCCTGATGTGAATGATGGAAGATTCAGAACCAGAGACCTTTACACAAGCTGAGCACAATGATCTTATTTGTGATCTAAATCTTTCAAAAGAAAAAGCAAAACTTCTTGCTTCAAGGTTTAAGTAAAAGTACTTGCTTGCAAAAGACGCTAATATAACTCTCATTACAGAAAAATGAATCATAATTTAACATTCTTCACTGTAAATGGCTCATTGTGCTTTTGTCATGACATCAACAGGCTCTTCAACAGTTTGCCACAAGTGCATTGTCCAGATGATTGGCATCTTTTCATTGATTCTTCACAGAGAAGCTTGAAGGCAGTGTTGCTGCACAACGGAAATTCTAAACCAAGTATACCAATTGTCCATTCTGTTCATCTAAAGAAGTCTTATGAGAATATGAAGAATTTACTAGAAGCAATCAGTTATAAAACACACCAGTGGAACATCTGTGGTGATCTAAAGGTCATTGGCATGTTACTGGGAATGCAAGGAGGATTCACTAAATACTGCTGTTTCCTGTGCTTGTGGGATAGCAGATCTACCACTGAACATTATGTCAAGCGTGTCTGGCAGCTGAGGGATACCTATAACCCAGGGACAAGCAGTGTGAAATTTATGCCATTGGTGGATTCTCATAAAATATTTCTTCCACCTCTTCATATCAAGCTGGGGTTGTTGAAAAACCTAGTAAAGGCGATGGGTAAAGCAAACTCACCAGGTTTTCAATATCTTGTTAAGAAATTTCCAAAAATCAGCACTGCAAAACTGAAGGAAGGGATATTTATAGGCCCACAGATCAAGTCTGTTATGCAGGATGAAGATTTTAAGCAATCACTCTCAGCAGCGAAGCTTGAAGCTTGGGATGCATTCAAGTGGTTAGTGGAAAACTTTCTGGGCAACCATAAGTCTGCTTCATACAAGGAAGGAGTTCAGAATCTCCTCAACTTATATCAGAAACTTGGCTGTCGCATGTCATTAAAAATACACTTTTTGCACTCACATCTTGACTTTTTTCTGGAAAATCTTGATACAGTGAGTGACGAGCAAGGAGAACGTTTTCATCAGGATTTTCAGTTAATGGAGTGTCGCTACCAAGGTTTTTGGAATGAGAGTATGATGGCTGACTACTGCTGGATGTTGTGCCATGACAATCCAGACACAACTCACAAAAATAAATCATACTCTAAGCATTTTTGAAGAAATATTGGTTGCTAAGTGACACAGTCCAGTATAATTATGCTATGCTGTGTACTTATTTGACTTTGGACCGAAGATATTGCAACATTTCTTTAAGTTGATGCTGCAATTTTTAAAATCTTATATGCTAGAAATAACAAGTGAGACAATTAATGTGCTGATGACAACAAAGTTGTTAAACTGTAAAAGGATTGTGAAAAATTGCAAGAGGACATTGTGAGACTGGGTGTCAAAATGGCAGATGATGAACAAGTGCAAAGTGATGTTTGTAGGAAAGGGAACCTGAATTATAGCTATGTGATGCAGGATTCCATGTTAGGAGTCGCTGCTCAGGAAAAGAATCTAGGTGTCATCGTTGCGGATACATTGAAGCCCTCAGCTCAGTGTGTGGTGGCTGTTGCTAAGAAAGCAAATAAAATGTTAGGAATTATCAGGAAAGGAAAAAAATGTTATCATGCCTTTGTATCGCACTTGGTGTGGCTGCACCTCGAATACTGTGTGAAATTTTGGTTGTCATATCTCAAAAAAGATATAGCAGAATTAGAAAAGTACAGAGAAGGGCAGCAAAAATGATAAAAGGGATGGGATAACTTCCTTATGAGGAAAGCTAAAGTAGCTAGTAGGGCTTTTCAGCCTGGAGACGAGATGGCTCAGGTGAGATATGATAGAGGTCTTTAAAATACTGAGTGAGTGGAATGAGTAGATGTGAATCACTTGTTTACTATTTCCAAAAATAGTAGGACATGGGGCAGTAGGTAGTAGATTTAAAACAAAGCAGAGAAAATATTTCTTCATTCAATGGGTAATTAAACTCTGGAATTTGTTGCTGGAGAATTAATTGTTAGTGAAAGCAGTTAGCTTAGCAGGTATAAAAAAAAAAAAAAAAGGTTTGGATAGTTTCCTAAAAGAGAAAGTCCATAAGTCATTATTAAGATGATTTGGAGAAATCCACTGCTTATTCCTATGATAAGCAGCATAAAATTTCTCCTTTGGATTTTGCCAGATACTTGTGAGCTGGGTTGGCCACTGTTGGAAAGAGGATACTGGCCTTGATGAACCTTTGGTCTGTCCCAGTATGGCAACTCTTATGTTAGGTGCTAGGAAAACTTAGAGCCTAACTTTATGCAATCTATACATAGGTATTCCTGGGGTGGAGAAAGATAGAACAGGGCTGGGGTTAGATAGATCGATTGTGTAAGGCAATACAGACTATATTCAGCATTAAAGAGGTAATTTTATAAAGGATTTTTCATTTGTAAAGTTCTTACTGGCACATATACACACAAAGTTCCTCTTGTCTTGGAGCGGGTGTACCTTTGTGTGGGAGTTTTTGACCAGGCAATTTTATGAAGTCACACAAGTACACAGAACTGCATATTTATAAAATAGGTACAACATAGGTACCTCTGAACCTGCACAAGCTAAGTGCCCTCAAAGACTGCTGTAAATGTGTATAAATGAGACCTGGCAGTTTTTCCCACTCCCTTAGGGCTTCTGTTCTTATATACAGGGTTACCAAATGGCTCAAGAAAAAGGACAGATTGAGACATCTGGGTTTTTCTTCCATTGCTTTCAATGGATGTAAAACGTGGATATCTCAATCTGTCCTCCTTTTTCTGGAACCATATGGTAACCCTATGTTTATACGTTGTGAGTTTAGAACTTAGGGCTTGTTTTACTAAGCTGCGATAGCGTTTTTAGCGTGTGCAGAATTGTCGCGTGCGCTAAACCAGTGCTATGCGGCTAGAACTAACGCCAGCTCAATGCTGGTGTTAGCGTCTAGCGCATGTGTATTTAGCGCGTTCTTAAACCGCTATCGCAGCTTAGTAAAAGGAGTCCTTAGAGTTTCTGAGAGTACAAAATATTAGTGTTTTCATGCTACAGGTGCCATTCTGGCCATCTTTTTCAGTGGAATGAAATGTATATGTTTATAAAGCTTAGGAGTCATCAGTGTGGAAAAGAGAGTGAAAGATGCAAGGCAGAAAAGAGGAGAGCTGAAGTAGTACTAGTTAGTGGGAGATTTCTATTGTTTATCCAATAAATGAGTGATTTTATAAGGGCACTATCACATATGTATGACAGTATATATATGTAAAATATGGCTTATAAATTTACCTCCACCCTCACGCGATGACCAGAATGCATGCACTTTTACATGACCCAGTTAGAAGTGGATTTTGGGCACTGTAAAGATGGAATAGGTGCAAATGTCCACAGCTTCATTTTAGCCACAATTCCTGCAGCTCTTCAGGAGAAATTTTATAAAGCCACATAGATGCCCAGGTGTCTGTATAAAATATGCTGGTAATAAGTGCCTTCTTGCCCTCTCAACCTAGGCCACCTGTTTTAAAATTGCCTGCTTTGGGGATATTTTAGCAGTATTTCTTGGTTAAAACCTACAATTGAAATCTCTAATTATACTTCCAGTTCTACTGAAACAAAGGCTGGGATGTGGTAACACATACCTTTATTTGCAGGTACAAAGGATTTTTTCCTCCATTTTATAATGCCCTAAAATACCCTTCCAGAAAACTACAATCGTAGGTCCTAGATCCAGTCAAAAGATGTTCCCTTTAAGTAATGATAGGGTTCCCTTTCTCATCAGCAATGTCCCCTTTCCTAGCTGACTCAACAGGGAAGACCTGAATTGAGTATTGGACCAGTAACTTCCCATATATACATAGTTCCTTCCATTTGAGCTTCAGAACTGGTCTCTCAGTGGTGCTTTTAATGTGTGTGACTGCTCGCAAATGTGCTGGCCTCTAAAGCTGTTGAAAATGTTACTGTTGGAAGGATATTTTATGATGGTTTTGCACTGCAGCTCTTGAGTGGATTAGGAATAGATGATGCTTGGCAACTGCTGCAATAAAACGGAGGCACACTGGGAGCAGTGATTTTAAGCCTCGTGGCATATGTAGCTGCTATCAGCAAACTAGACATGAGTATGTGATATGTTTTGCACATTAGCAAGCACATTTTGGGGTGAATCTTTCCCCCAGCCAGCTCTGAGAGCTCATTAACATTAAAATTCAGTGTAGTAAATGAACTGTAATTAATAGAACTGCTGAATACACAGTATGAATGAATATTTTGAGAGTCAGCGAAGGGAATAACAGCTTAAAAGTTAAACTTTTCATTTCATTGCAGAATGCAGCAAGACAATGTGCACCAGAGGATATGAAAATACATTGCAGCAGATGTATTAAGGTGATCTGCAAATATTTAATTAAAATAAGCTATAGATGTTTCAAAATATTTCCCAATAGCTGTGCATATGTGTATTCATAGGCCTGACACTCCATAACAATAGTAATTTGATCTGCTGATGACTGAAGTAGTATATATAATTACTTATGAATTTAAATTCAGTTGCTTTTGTTTTAAGGCTCTATTTGGTCTGACTCCTAAATATATAAATGAACTTTTTTCTTTTCCAACTAATAGACATAAAAGAAGCTCATATTTGATTTTTGCTTTTCCGCCTGTTAATGGATGCAAACTTAAAAAATATCATCAGCATTTTCTTTTCTATCAAGCAGCAGCATGGGGCAAAGATCTAGATCAATTGCTCATTTCTACTGAAATTTATGGGGAATTTAGAAAACACCTAGTTTCGCCTAGAACTTGGAATAGTCGATTAATCAAATTATATAATAAACTTGGAAACTTGGAACATCTAAAACCACATTTATTTCTGAAGTACTTAGGTAGTTAATTTGTAAAAGATTTTATACTATGTAATTCAGATTTTAGGGTTTTTAGCCATTGGTTCTTACTCTCTAATTTCCTTCTGCTTTTATTGTATTTCAAATGTATTTTAAATTGTGTAAACCGCATAGAACTTCATGGTTTTACTGTTATTGTTATTTATTTTCATCTCATACCATTTAGCATTTCCCTTACACTTACTTATCGCCTACAATTCCCAGGTTGATAGTTGGGTATCCATGTTCCTGAATTGTTGCTAGAAGAGTTGAACGGTTGCTGTCTCGGATCTTCCCCGGTAGGAGGTCATCCTCAGGATTCAGCAGCTATAAGCCAGACACATTATAAATTAATCTCATCACAAATCATTCTCGCTGCGGTAAGAGTTCTTGCATACAAATTTGGACCCAGTTCTTCTTACTGGTAGACATATGTAATCAGCACAAAAGAAAATCCAACGAAGTCTGCAGTTAATAAAGCAACAAGCGAAAAACAAAACACAAACTGCAGGCTATGTACAAGATAAATATTGATTGTAATCCATTAATAAATTTTCCTTTTGTGTTGATATTGTATGTATAGGTTACTTAATCTGATTGATTTAAACTCTGTATAGGAATGTTTGTATTCGTTACTTTAATTTGCAATGATTTATGTATGTTTGATTTGTTACCCATATTTGATTATTTAAGAAATTGTACATCGCCTAGAACTTGGAATAGGCGATTAATCAAATTATATAATAAACTTGGAAACTTGGATGAAGGCAATGTTTATTATACCAAAGGAATTGCAGTGAATATACAACCTTATTACCAACCTAGGGACCCAACACGGTCCATGTTTTGGACAACACGCCTTCCTCAGGGGTCCATGGTAAATAAGGATTAGGACAAACTGCAATAAAAATTATCAAACAAATGCCTTCCTGAACCAAGGTTCCAGAATGAAAGTGCGTAGCGATTGCGACAAAAAAGCAAAAAAAAAAAAACCCACCCCATATGTAATCACCTCACAAGTTTTTATTCTGGCTAATATGTGTCTGCAATAAAGCATGCTACCTAAAACAATGAAACCTTCCTGCCTCCCCCCCCCAAAAAAAAAAAACCCCAAAAGAGGAATGCAATGATATTTCTGAAGTTGATCCTGTGTCTGTGATGGTGATTTTCATGGTGTGTTAGCTTACCAATTATTTTCAGAAGTTCTATTGTGAATTTGCAATAAAGTAAGTTCTTTTTCTAAAAAGGTAGTCAGAAAGCAGTGAAACATAACTACTCAGTTTATTGAAGTGTCTCAGGGGCTGAACACCTGCGAGAGTACTATAATATTATTTAATGTATTGTAAACCACTTTGGGTGAATCTTTCCATGAAAAGGCAGTTAAATATGTGTGTATATATATATTAAGGCTGAACAATTAAAGCGTTAATAACATGAGTAATGTGTTAATTTTTTAATGGTGACAAAAATTTTTAATGGGATTAACAGTTCTGGCTGACAGCACTTCTGGTGCGCTCCACCGGAAATGAAGTCAGACCGCAGATGACATCAGAGGAAAGTTGTATTACTGCTTCCTCTCTGCTGTTGCTGCCTCTGCCCATCCCCAGAGAGCTGCTTTGCTGTTGCTGCCATTTCTGCTGCCACCCCCCCCTCCGGAGAACTGCTGTTGTCACTGCTGCCAACCCCCAGAGAGCTGCCATCACCAGCCACCCCCAAGGAGCTGCAGTTGCTGCCACTATCCAACCCCTGAGAGCTGCCTTGTATTACTGCTATTGCCACTGCTGCTTGCTATGGTCCACTATAGCCCCACCCTCCCACTAACCATTTATAGTCTGCTGGCAGTGCCAGCAATTAAAGCACTGCCTATAAGCTTGCCGGCATCAGTCTCTTTCAATCTCTTCAGTCCCTGCTATACTAGAACAGGAAGTTACATCAACTGAAGACTGAAGAGACCATGAGAGGTTGTGGAGCTGGTGAGCTTGCCATCAGTGCTCTGCTTTAATCATTGTATACCCAGCAACTGAAGGCTAATATTTTAAGACTTGGAACTCAACCAATCTCTCTATAACCAATTCCAAGTGTATACTTCTTCCTTTTACTCATATATCACATCATTTCAGACCTTCATGTTATACTTTTTTATTTGCTTTCTTTTGGACCTCAGAACCACCCTCCTCCATCCGTTACTTTCGTGTTTTAAAACGGGGAGCTTCACAGGTGTAATATCCTCACTGGCCCGTACTAATTGTTCAAATGCAAATTTAGCACTGTTTTAACACTTTTTTTTGCGATTTAAACTTTGAGTGGGGTGGATGTTAGCAGCTTGCAAGGATCCCTGACGAAGCGGATGCAAAACATGTTGGGTCCTACCGCTGCACTAACAAAAAAGCTAAGTACAAACTGAAATGTAGAAAAAACAAAAAAAAGTGTTAAAACAGTGCTAAATTTGCATTTGAACAATTAGTACGGGCCAGTGAGGATATTACACCTGTGAAGCTCCCCGTTTTAAAACACGAAAGTAACGGATGGAGGAGGGTGGTTCTGAGGTCCAAAAGAAAGCAAATAAAAAAGTATAACATGAAGGTCTGAAATGATGTGATATATGAGTAAAAGGAAGAAGTATACACTTGGAATTGGTTATAGAGAGACTGCTTTAATCATTAGCACTGCAGGCAGGCCATAAAAGGTTAGTTAGAGGGAGAGAATAAGAGCAACCAAACTGACCCTAGGGGGTAGGAGGAAGGAAGGAGAGAGACATACCCTACCACAGCGAGAGGGAGAGAGAGACAGACAGATATATCCAACTACAGAGGGAAAGAGGGAAGGAGGGAGACAGACCCAACCATGGAGGAAGGAGAGAGAGAGACAGACAGACAACCAAAGAGGGAGGGAGAAAAAAGAGAGAGAAACTCAACCATGGAGGGAGGGAGGGAGGAGAGAGGGGGTAAGATCAGAGGAAGATTTGCTGAGAGAAAGAGGTGCAGATGGGGGAGATAAGGCGATGTTTGAGAGGTCTAGATTCTGGAAATAGGGATGGAAAACACAAGGGAAATGGGGACAGAGAAGGAAAGGAGAGAAATGGTGAGCAAAGTGGTGGGTGAAAGGAAGGAAGGAGAACAGGGAAGAGAGGGTACCCATGGAAGGGAAAAGAAGGGGAGGGAGATGATGGTGCCCATGAATGGAAGGGAAGAGAAGAGACGCAAACTAGACAGATTTGAAAAGGAAAAAGAAAATTGATAATGAAAGATGGATATAGGACAGAATGTAAAGAGGAGAAAACAAGAAAAAGAAAGTGTGAATAGACAGAGCTTAGGGAAGCAGAACCATAGATGCGGAACAAGATGATTAGAAAGATAAAATCACCAGACAACAAAGGTAAGATAAATTATTTCATTTTTAGTTTATTAAGGGGGTAATGGGATTTGATATACTTCCTTTCCAGGGGCATTGAATTGAAATGTGTCAGTTTTGAGAATTTATATCTGCTATGTATGTATTGCACTAGACAGGAGGAAATGTGAGGGGGCACTTTATGTGATTAATTGCGATTAATCATGTGCTTAAAACTTTTAATCAATGTATATATATATTTATATTCCTCTAGTCTAGTAGATGAGCTACAAGAAGAGCATGCATCAGAAAGTACCAGGTAGACATAGGGCCAAACCTAGGCTAGGTCCTTATCCTGTTTGCTTGTTTTTTGTTTTTTTTTATAAATAGTGTTGTCATACATAGAAGAACAGCAGCCATCAATGCTTCATGGCCATCAGGGAGGGGGAAAAAGGTGGAGAGAAACAACTTGCTTCCTTGCAAGTTATTTATTTAGCCCCTTGGATTCTCCTGAAGACCTAACCTCTAATGGGACTACGATGATATAAGCCTTCAATCAAAAATACAGGGCTCTCTTATTGGAGGTTGTGAACATTTCCTCCACTGCATCCCTAGCCATTCCATATCTCTGATATGTTTACAACAACTCCGAACATAAAGACTGTGGTTGCCTCAAACAGATTTAGAGGGTGATTTTAGAACTGGCCATTCATGTGGATGCAGCTGGTATACATGTTTGGCAATTTTAGAAAAAGTACAAGTATACTTGCCCTTCTAAACCTGCCACTTACAAGTATATCTAGCAGCGGCAGCCACACATGTATATTTAAATCTGTTCCAGAGCAAGTGTAAATATACATGTATGTATCTGGTAGGCTTTTTGTGTACATTTTGTATTTTGTAAAATATGAATGTAAAACTAAGCTCTGGCCAACTGTGTCCTCAGAAATGGCCACTCCATTTACAAATGGAAAGCCTTTCTCGATTTATCTACTAGATGTTAAAAACAGGCACTCTTATTGTCTGACAGAAGAGCCTGCATTGTCTCATCTTATCTTGTGGTCTCTTGCAGAAGGCATTTCTCATGGAATCAGAGGCATCTCAGTCATAGCTTATAAACCAGTGGAGTAGCCAGACCTGTCATTTTGGGTAGGCCCAGAATAAATGTCCCTCCTTTTGCCCTGCATCAATCTCTGTCTCCTCGGCCCCTGGATTCGGCATCTGTCCCTCTCTCTGATCCTCCCTCCCCCTCCCCATTCTACCTGAGAACCACCAGCGGCAGCAGCAATTTACATCTGCTGCCTGCGCCAGCCTTGAGGCTTCCTTCTGTCGCATCTCTCATGAGAGAGAAAACAGGAACTGATGTCAATGAGGATGGGACACAGTAGAGGGAAGCCTGTGGAGCAGGTCCTGGCAGTGGGGGAGAGGGAGAGATGCTTGATCCAGGGACAGAGGAGAGAGAGATAGGGGAACAAGGTGGCCACCGCTGAGGTGCTCTGAGGGTTCACGGACCACCAGCACCACCTGTAGCTATGCCACTGCTATGAACAGATTACTCTGAAGGGGAAGAATGAGATACATATTTTGTAGTATACAGTGCATTTGACATACAAATATGAAGATTGTGCAGCTAACAATATAACTGACTTAGAAAATCTCAGGAAATCAGGAAACCTATAGATCTGTATGTATCCCAGGTGCTGTGACTGCAACTTTTTAAATCATCTATCATTAGATAAGATATTGTGCATTAGTAGGAGAATGGCTCCACATAACTTATGGGCCAATGCAATAACCTGCACTGGGTTCAGTGCACTAGTTTACTAATAACAGCACACATTTTTAGTGCTGTCTTATATCGGCCATTTAGTGTTGTGCTCATTTCATGGAAATTGTATATATTCTTGTGAACTCAATAAAAATAGATGAACACACTCATATATGGTGTACTGTACACTAAGGCCTACACTAACTTCGATTCTGTAACTGATGTCCATGCTACAGAAGCCGGTTACAGAATTGGGTTAGAGTAGACGCGGTTGCTACACTTATAGCAGCAAGGGATCTCCCTGCCGCGATAGGTATAGTGGCTGCGGCCACCTGTCCCCCCCCCCCCGACGATCACTGGCAGGAGGGTACCCAACCTCTCCTGCCGGAGGATGCCCCCATTCTAGCCCCCCCTGCGCTAACACCCCCCTGCGTAACCCACCAACCCCACACCCCACTAACCTTTAATTGTTGGCTGGACAGATGGGTCTTGCTGCTGTCTGGCCCGCCTCATTGAAATAAGGCGGGCCCGCCCCTTTCCGGCCCATCCCCGCTAAGCATAAGGCTTGATTGACCCAGGCTCTAGGAGCCTAGGCTAATCAGGCCTTAGGCTTAGCGGGGATGGGCCGGAAAGGGGCGGGCCCGCCTTATTTCGATGAGGTGGGCCAGACGGCCGGATGGCAGCAAGACCCATCTGGCCAGCCAATGATTAAAGGGGACACACTTTGCAGAATCCAGGCCTAAACGTAAAAGCTGAAAGTTTGAAATAACTTCACATTTAAAGCTTTATATTTTACCTCGTTTCCTGTTGACATGACAGCAACCACTGGAAATTTATTAACTTCTACTTCCGTAACACCTACTGTTGCTAGAAGGCCAATCTCAGATGGTCCCATGTGGGTTCCTTTTGCCAGCACACATTCACCTCTTTTGATATCATGGCCTATAGGTCTGAAAGCCCCCAAACAAAAGAAAAATATCCCATATCATTCACAAAGAAAAGAGTTTACTGAGCTAGACCTCCCTACAAAACCACAGCAGACTGCAATGCTGTTGTAGATAATGGATTTTTCCAACACTGGACCTTAACACAAAGTCACAGTTCACATTCTATACATACCCCCCAACCTACTGGGAAACAAACAGTAAAGACAGAAGGCTGTTTTCAGTGCCCCCATTAAATGTTTATGCTTCTGAGTATGGCATCCAAAAAATATTGAAGGGGTAACAGAACTTAATCACTAGATTAGTACTGTTGAGTGACTAAAGAATAATGCTTGAATATGAAAAAGTCACTTCATAAAAAGTCACTTCATGAAAGACAATCATGAAATTTTCAACATTATACTTGTCAATACGTATATCGAATGAAACTCTGCTCAGAGACATGAAGGCATAATATTCCGCCTCACCACCCAATCATTGCAGTGTTCAAACGAATTGCTCCAGGTTTGAGTTTAACTGTTGTTTTGCTAGCTACTACAGCTATGCTTAGCCTTTGATGGAAACTGTAAAGTATTGAAAAAATCTTTCACTTAACTTAAAGAGGAACCAGCTACCTCTTTAAGTTAAGTGAAAGATTTTTTCAATACTTTACAGTTTCCATCAAAGGCTAAGCATAGCTGTAGTAGCTAGCAAAACAACAGTTAAACTCAAACCTGGAGCAATTCGTTTGAACACTGCAATGATTGGGTGGTGAGGCGGAATATTATGCCTTCATGTCTCTGAGCAGAGTTTCATTCGATATACGTATTGACAAGTATAATGTTTAAAATTTCATGATTGTCTGAGTATGGCGTGGCAAGTGAATTTTAAAAAGAACTCTTTACCAGCTGGCCAATGTTGTGGATAGTATTTAATTCTTACAGGGGATGATGCAGTATAAAATTCACTAGAGTTTGCACAAAGGTTAGCTTGGCTTTTGTGCAAAATTTAGTCTGTCCCCTCTGTACAAATGTGTTTTGTGCATGAATTAACCATACACAAAGCCTTAGGTAGACAGCAAACAGCACATTTAAATCTATGGTAATGAAGCTACTCGCATTAACTGTCCTGCAGAGTTGCAGAAAAGCGCACAGAAGACAAGAAGGCTGAGCACAACCCCAGGGCTTTATCGCAAAGTCTGAGGAAGAGTAAATGTTTAGCTCACTCTTCTGTGGTAGTAAGGATTTCATGCCCGTTTCTTCCTTTTACTACAAGCATAAAGACATACAACTTTAAAAACAAGAGACAGTAGTATTATTTTTGATACCTGGAAGACTTTGAAATTTATTAACAACTTAACAGATACTCCAGTAGAGAAATCCACTTATCAATCCTTATGGCTGAACTCCAAGATTCAAATTTGACAGTCTGGAATCTTTTAGAAGGAATGGATGAAGGCCGGTATACGTACATTAGGTGATGTTTTATTAAATGGGAAAATGCTGGATTTTTCACAACTGCAACAAGCATTTGGTATTTCAAAATCTCAAAATTATAAGTGGTTGCAGTTGAAGCAAGCAATTCAGAAGGGGTTCCCTGATTGGCAGACTTTAAAAAGTCATTATAGCTTACAGATCCTTTGCTTCCAGACAGATTTTCTTGGACATCAGGCTGCCAGGTGGTATAAAATAATATCTGTTTTCTTAAATAAAAAACCAAAGTCTGGTCTCAGGAACATTTGGAGCATTGAGATAAAGCAGTATATTTCTGCATCTCGATGGCCACAAATTTGGACTAGGAGGATGAGATGTACAGCGTCAGCATCTATGAGGCAAACCTGGTTTTTCTTGTTACATAGATCTTTTTTGACCCCTGTTAAGTTACAAAAGCTAGACAGTTCTAAATCAAATAGATGCTGGCACTGTCATCTAGACATAGAGACACTGGATCATCTGTTGTTCTATTGTCCGTTGATACTCAGTTTTTGGAAGTTGATATGGGGACAGATTAATGCAATATTTGAGTCATCATTTCCATTAACATATGAGATAGTCATATGTGGAACATTATTAAACCCCCCATTGATCGTTATAAATATCATCTTTTCATAATTATGACTGGGGTAGCTATGCAGATGATAACACATAATTTGAAAAATTATGATCGCCTTAACTTTTCTTTTTGGTGGACAAATTTATGCTCCATGTATAGAAATGAGAAAATAAATGCGGATTTGTTAGGACATAGTAAGGTATTTAAATTGGTTTGGGGCCCATTGACATCTTTTATTACTTCAGAATAGTCAATTTTTGTCTTTAATTTGGTTAGTTCTATGAACATCCAGGGTGGGGGGGAGAGGGAATACATTACTATCTTAATAAGGGAAGGATTTTGGAAGTATATATACATTTTTGTTTGTTTTATGATTATTTAATGGAAGGGTGGGTGGGATAAAATGATTGTGTAAGGGTATTTGTAAGATGTATGTACTTTTAGGCTTTATTGTTTGTTTATTAATCTATACATTGCACTGTTAAATATATATATATATTTTTTTTTTAATTCAATCATCTTTATTGACATTTTAACAAGTTAGATATACAACATTCGGGTAACAATGACCAATAGTCTAAGCCATTAATATCATCAATAATGTAGTTTTGAAACTCAATAAATGTGCTGAAGAGAGAGCGAAGTGCTGGAGTGCTGACTAATATTTCATTTCTATCTCTATCTCTACCTCTGTCTTTTTATTTTTATTTTTCATACTGTTTCTTCAGGTACTTTAGTTAGATTGTGAGCCTTTGGGACAGTTAGGGAATTTCCAAGTACCTATCTTATTTATTTAGTTTTTATTTATTGTATCTTTAATGCATCATTTTTGTAAACTGCTTAGAAACCTCATGGTTATTAGCGGTATATAAGAATTAAATTAAATTAAAATTAAAATTAATGGGTTTCGGCACTCATTAGAGTTGTATGTGCTTACGGCCATGCATGTGCTGGAATGCTATTTTGTGAATAAGTATCGGAATTGCAAAAACTGTATGCACAGAGTAGTGTACTATGTAAAAAAAAGAATAGGACTGGCAATGTTTTCAAAAACGCTTAGGTCAACTGTATAATTCAGTGCTCAGAAGGTGTTATTCTCAGACCAGACTACGGGGCAAAGCCCAATTGTTTGCACGTATGTATCTTAGGCTTTTAATCATCGCCCTGGTATACTGCTTGATAAAAGGTCATCTGTAAAATTGGGCTGAGAAACTACAAATGTAATATTTGAGTATGTATGAACTTTATGAACCACTTATCTGTAGATATAGATGACTCTCTGGGCTCTGACTTTCAGAAGAAAGCTAAACTATAAATTATCACAGTACAATTATTTGCAACAATATGTAGCCCAAAATTATGTCTCCCTACTCCTTCTGATTTCCACTGCTTTCTGTGCTTTTCTCTACACTATTTATCAAGCTGAAAAAATTCGGAATCTTTCAAAAGAGCCAATAGTAGCTCTCTGCTTTTGGCATGGAAGGATGCCACACAGAGTTCATGATAGCTTCACTGTTGCTATGTCATCAGAGGCCTACCTTGGACAGATTCAGTGAACACAGAGATAGATTTTTAGGGAACACAGGAATCCCCCTCCTCACTACACTTTGAAAGACACAATGAACATGGGAATCCCTCTCCTCACAAATACATACATTAGTGTTAGGTCATCAGCTTTTTGACATAGAAACACTTGACTCCTGCCTGCTCCATGCCCCCATCCAAGAGATGGCAAGGGTGGCCTATCCTAGACTGAAGGCCAATGCGTGAAGTTTTTCTTGTGGTACTGAGGCCTGAGGAAGGGCTGCTGGCTACTCTTATTGACAAGTAATTTATTTCTCTGTAACTAGTGGTGTGTTGCATATTTTAAACTCAATTATTTCAAAACTAAACCACATACACATCTATGAATACAATTCAACAGTATTTAAAGATCCCTCATATGAGACAGTGTCTCATAATTTAAACTTGATTTAGACACAAGTCTGCTATGAAGGGAAGCATGCACAAAACACAAAGAAACCCTAATTAAACACCTCAACGCACATCAGGTCTGCAAAAACCCTGCCTGATATTATGGCTAGGGTAACTTACCAGACATCTTTTTAGTGTTTGTTTGGGTTTTGGAAAGCCCCAACGAGCTCCGGCCGCAGGGTTCCATTTTAGGTCTAACTGTTCAATATTTTTCTTGTGACGCTCAATCTTATTCTCTAGCCTCTGGGCTTTACATTCTACATTTACGCTGAAGACATTCAGCTTATTTTCCCCCTAGATACACATTCTCTTGCATCCTGTTCATCAATCTCTGCAAAGCTGGACACTTTTGCAGATTGGCTTATGGTAAATAAGCTCAAGGTTAACTCTCAAAAGACAGCAGTGTTGCTTTTTTCCTCAAAGAATCTACCAGAAAACACTTTATATTTCACTATGAAAGGAGACCTACAATTTTCAGCTAAAAACAAAATTTTGGGTGTAACAATAGATAACATCCTAAGCTTTCATTCACATATTTCTAAGTTGGTTTCTTCATCTCTCTATGTTCTCCGTCAAATTCGATCCATTTGCTCATTTCTTCAACAAAGTTCACTCCATATTCTAATACACTCCCTTGTCTTGAGCAAACTTGATTATTGTAATTCCGTTCTCATTGGACTCCCAAAATACTAATTATATCATTTACAATTAATCCAGAACACTGCAGTAAGATTACATCATCACTGTTCTAAGTTTGATCATATCACACTTCTTCTAAAATCAGAACACATTCTTCCGGTGTCATATCGCATCCCTTTCAAATATAATATTCTTTCTCACAAGATTTTATCGAGTAGTCTCCTGGTTCCATACTTGGCACAAAGAACCTTATTCTCTTCACAACAACAGCTACTAGTCGTTCCTTCATTCTGACAACTTTTCCTTGATTTCTATAGGAATTCTTCATTTTCTGGAATTCTTTGCCTTTTTATCTCCATTCAGAAAAATCATTTGTGACCTTCAAGATACAATTAAAGGTATACTATTTCTCCTTGGCCTTCTGCTCTTAATTTACTTTCCTTTGATGGCAACTTTTCCCAAAAGTTGCATTCTTGGCTTTATCTATCAGTGGGCAGAGCCAATTTTCTGTTTCCTCCCCTACCATATTGTTCATTCCTTTCCCCAACTTTTTTGTATTTATTGTAACTGCTGATTCCCTCCTTTCCTCATGTTCTTCAATTGTGTTTTACATTTTGTTTAATTTTTTTTGTCTCCTACCCTATTTCATTGTTACATTGTTTATTTTAAATTTTTATTGTAAACTGCTTAGATTTACCTTTAGTTTTATATTTGTGGTATATTAAATTAATTGAACTTGAACTTGGAAAGCCTCTGAGCATTCTGCAGATGACATCACACACATCCGTACATGCTCCAGGACCTCCAGACGTGGCCAGAGCCTGTTAGGGAAGAAGAAAGGAGGTTTGTGGGGGAGGGGCTGGGGGCTGAATGGGGCAGGGCTGGAGGCTGAACTTGGAGGAGCTGAGGTGGAATGGGGCTGAGCCGGAGATGGTACAGGGCAGGGCTGGAGGCAGTAAAGGGCGGCCTGAAATATGGTAACCCTAATTATGGCAGACTAAAATTATATTAATATTTTGATGACACCTCAAGCTAACACACAATCCCTCTACTGCAAAACACTCAATCCCTCTATTGCAAAACAAACTATCACACAATCCCTCTATTGCAAAACACTATGCACAAACTTGTGCAAAAATCACTCAACCTTACTATACCATAACAGCTAACCCAGGACTTAAAGAGCAACAACCTTGTCCATTAAATATTACACTGTTCCCTAAAACAGGGGTTCCCAATCCCCGGTCTGCGGCCCACTAGCGGGCCGTGGCCATCTGCTAGCCAGGCCGCGAGAGATTTGTGAAACCCCCCATGAGGGGTAACTTGAAAAGAAGAAGTCTTTGTGTGCTGAATGAGAAGAGTTTTGACTGCCATCTATTTGTGCTGCAGGAGAATCGCATAAAGATCAAAAAGGTTACGTGCAGAGTGTTGGATAACACTTTATGTAAATCATGCACAGACATTTGGGAGGAATGTTATACCTTTTAAAGGATAATTTCATGAAAATAAATAAAGCTTGTGGACCCAAATGAATGTGAGGATATAAGGGTTTGATCAGAATAGGGGAAGTGGAAACCTACTCTCCCCATGAGTTCAAGAGAGAGAAGAAATGGTCGGGGAAAACATCTTGAGTTCAGAGAAAAAAAGAGGAAGAAATGAGTTTGTCACTGGTTACCACAGAGCTTTTAAGAGAGCTGGTATCTTGAGTGCCAGCAGAGGTGTACCCTAGAAGCTCTGAAGAACAGAAGAAGCAATTCTTGGGTGCTAAGCTCAAGGTAAGCAGCCTTTGGGAGTAGCTCAGGGCAGAAGAAAAGGGCCTGTGGGGGCACTATCGGTGCCTAGGGCTGAAAAGAGCAGATGTAGCCCTCTAGAGGGAACTCTGTATCTGGAGGTTACAGAGCCCTGTTGAGGGCTGGCAATCTGAACCCCAGCAGGGAACTACCCAAGAAGCTCCGCTTGAAGGAGCTTCGGTTATCAGGGTACAATTCAGCACTAGAAGCCCAATGGAGGGACAAGGCTACTGGTATGCGATTAGCACCAATAGCCGAACAAGTGAAAAGGCTCCATGGAAGTGGTTAGTGGAGGAGAGCTCTTGGAAGGACAGCGGTCCTTAGAGCTCAAGGATAGAGTCTAGGAGACTACAGTAGGAGCAGGCCCAGATGGCTTGGAGAACACCAGCCACCTACTCCTGAGAGCTTCAAAGGATGAGTGAGATCTTGAGGACTGGGTAAGGGCGGACTGGAAAGGAGAGGAGGAAGTTAGGCACACAGCTACGCCAACTTATAGACTTAACCAAGAAATTTGGGAGGAGCTTCCAATGACAGCTTTGACAGAGTTTAAATGTCAAAAACTATGAACTAATGGTTTTGGATATCTGAAACATAAACTAATGCTGTGGGATTAACTGCATAAGTATTGGTTTAAGTGAGTGAATATTGACACTGTTGAAAGTTGTTTGTGATAATTGTGTTTTATGATTAGGCCTATGTACATACAATAAACCTGTTGAATTAATTAGCCAACCTTGTTCACAAAAGTCTTTTAGGATTTTTCCTAGGGGAAGAAGAGGGTGATCCCACTCGCTAACACTACTTTTCCCCAAGTGGAGGCACTGAGTGCTAACCAAGGGACCGATGGAGACCACCTTTGAGGTCTCCAGGGAGGTTGGGCCCTGAACCCAGAGCTGTTCTGAAGGGGGTGTTACATTTGTTTGGAGTGTTCTGTTCTGGTAGCATTCTTATGAAAGTGCCCCTGCTGTTGTGAAGTCTCCAGGAATTTTCACCTTTCAGCTCTAAACTTTGGGTCCCTTTTACAAAGCCATTGTAGGAAGTCAATCAATTCTTATGGGCTGCATCATATTTGCTGTGCCGGTACTCACTACCGTGGCTTTGTAAAAGGGGCCTTTTGTCTCAAAGAAAATATATGAGTATACTTTCCTTTAGAAAACTGCCCCAGAAAAGAACACCTGCAGAAATTTGCATTTTATTTTTCTGTGGATGGTTTTCTCCCTTGAAAATAATGCATGTAAATTAGAAAATGTAGTTTAGGTGTGGTATTTCTCATCCCTAACCTAAGTACACCCTTGGGAATGCCTACATGTTTCCTGACTGAAAGCAAGCATGCTGATCATCATCTATGCTTTTAACTGAAGAGAGTTTGGTAATTTTCAATCATTGAACCTTACCTCTCCATACATCTAAGATCTATGAAGATAACACTTTTGTTGATTTTGGTACATTTGTCTAATATATATATATATTCATTCAATATATATATATATATATTCATTCAATTTTCTATAGTTCTCCAAGGGGAGCTCAGAATGGTTTACATGAATTTATTCAGGTACTCAAGCATTTTTCCTCTCTATCCTGGTGGGCTTACAATCTATCTAATGCACCTGGAGCAACGGGGGATTAGGTAATTTGCCCAGGGTCACATGGAGCAGTGTGGATTTGAACCAACAATCTCACGGTAACTCTACAATGGGTAACTCTAACCACTGTATCACACTCTTCCCCTTCTCTTTTCCTTCTGCTTGTAATGATTTTGAATAATGGCTTTGTATTCCTTTTGCCTATTTCTTTAAGGCATGTAATTTTTCTACTAGCACAACAACAACAAAGTCGACACTGCTCTCTTTTATTGCAAGAAGGATGTCAGCCCATGCATCTCTCTGAATTACTTCTGCCTCTGTGATAATGCTGAGCCACCGATCACTTGCTCACCGAACCATACTTAAGCTGTTATCTGATGACTCAAACAAGCTAAAAGACTACACAGAAGGTGAAAACATATAGACACGAAGGCCCCATGTTGACTGTTTTCAATATATGAAGCATTTATAATTTTGGATTCCAATAAAATGCCATCACCCTGATAAAACTTCCAGAGGAGAAGGCCTGTTGGTCTGCAAGTAAGCAGCAATGGGGAGAGTGTAGCACAGTAGCTAAAGCTACAGCCTCAGCACCCTGAGGTTGTGGATTCAAACCCTGGGCAAGTCACTTAATCCCCCTCATTGCCCTAGGTACATTAGATAGATTAAGCCCACTGGGACAGAAAGGGAAAAATGCTTGAGTACCTGAATTAATACAAACTGTTCTGAGCTACCTTGGGAGAACAGTATAGAAAATTGAATAAATAAAGAATTGACACAGAGGCATCTGATCAAAGAGACTCTTATTCTACAAAGTTTACACTTCAATTAGTCCCACTAGTCTTTCTGTTATAATCCTATGTTGCATTGAAAAGTGTATTCATTTAAAGTCTACCCATTAAATAAGTATGAGGCCTTCCACTTGTCTGATTCGGGTCAGCGGCAGTTTATGAGACGGGTGGGGGTCTTGGGGAAGAAAGTAATTCTATCTGTTTGGATTGGGGAACCTTCTCCATCCTTTTGGGACTGGAGGAATCGTTTGCATGCTCTGCTGCTGCTGGAGTGTAAAGATGCGTCTTATAGTTTACGACGAAGGCGACTCTTTCTTCGGATCTGGGATTCTTACCTTTTTTCATTATCACCACGGGATAGAAGTGACATTCTAAATTCCTTGTGACTTTTTCTGAGACCTGGGCTTGTTTTCCATCCTTGAGGGGCGCCAGGTATACTTCTCTTTCTCTTTCTTTCTTCTTCTTCTTTACTCTCTTTCTTCTTTCTTTCAGTGTTGGTGTTACTCATTGTCTTGGGCAGTGGGCTATCTGAGTCCAAGCCTACTGCACTCAATTTTTCTCGTTTCAGACTAGGGGGTTTGGGGAGGGGGGGGGGGTGTGGGTGGGATTGTTGGATCTCCTATTTTGTTTCTGAGGTTTTCTTCTGTTACTGTGGTTCTGACATATTGGTCTGTTCTGTGTTATTTGATAATAAAAATCGATTCAACATAAAGTCTACCCATTAAAAAAAAGATATTCTAGCAAAACAAAGAAAGCTTCAGAAACAGGCAAAACATGACTTTATATCCATGTCTGAAAGGCACCATTGGCACCATTTCTTCAGATTTCTTGTGGCTGTAAAGATCTTTGGTGATTTAAAGATGACCAGAATCTTGTAGAACCTACGCCTCTCTTGTTCTCCAGACCCAAATAATTGCTCAAATGCTGCTCATTTGAGTTATTATCAGAAAGAGGGTTAATAAAGATACCTTATAAGTAAATATCTGGTAAACTTATCAAAAAGCGGTGTTATGGCCGAATTTCACTCTGATTTCTTTACAACTGTAGTAAGATTTCCAGCATTTCACTTAGGGCTCTTTTTACTAAGCTGCGCTAGCGGTTTTAGCTCGCGCTTAGCGCATGCTGCATTGCCGTGCGCGCTAGACACTAGCACCAACATCGAGCTGGCGTTAGTTCTTGGCACATAGCGTGGGGATAGCACGTGAGGCAATGCAGCACACGCTAAAGACGCTAGCACACCTTAGTTCATGACCATCTTGTATTCGAGACATTCATTTCCCATACTTAGAAATTTACACAGAAGAGTAAGGCTAATGGTTATTTAAATGATGGTGTGTGATTAAATCACAGTGAAGATTTGCAAATGGTTCTGATATCATTAAAGTCAGCTTTGTGGATGTTATGGATGCTTGAATATCCACCAAATTGAACAAATTCCTTGACTGTGCCATTTTCATTGGGTTTATAATAATTTTGTCAAGTTGGCTCCTATGATTGATATGAAAGATATCTTTCATTTGTCAGTGCTTGATATAAGGTGCTACAGGGCTTCCTGAAGATATGAATTCTCCTTTCAGCTTGGCCCACAATTTTCAGAAAGACCTTTGGTTCTAGGCAGCATTTATATAGTAAATATGAGATTTTGTAACACATTTTTCTACTAGGCCAGTGAAACGCAAAACTATTTTGACAATTCGATTTTCAGAAAACACCAAATATAAGGTACATTTTGTTCCGATAGCAATTTTAGATAAATATTTTTAAAAATATGTATTTACAAACCTGATATCCTGTCCCGGTCGAGCTTGAACTAAAATTCGTACTTCTAATTCTTCTGTGCCCTGCAGAAATAATACAGGAAACCAGTTAAAACATGCAATGAGAACACATTAACTGCCTGTTTTTTACATGGCAAAATACTCATCTACATGGAAATTTCTTACAGAAGTGCCTTATTTATAAAATATGGCAACCTGAAGCATTACTTCTTAAAAAAATAGGATAGTTGCTAAGCTGCAGTAAAAAAACATATTTTACCACAACTAACCTTCAGTAACTCAGTATTATAGATTAAAGCGGCTAGTGCTTATTGAATTGAAGATTTGACTCCCTCCTATCACTCCCCACCAGCAATGACCCCTGGACCCTACCTCCCAAACACTTCCACCAAGATTTACCCGGATGTGTGTGTATGTGTGTGTCTTTTTTAGCAACTGAGATAGAAGTAAGCCCCATCACTCCTGCCCATTGGGCCCTAGATTCAAAATGGTGCCAGTTGACTGTCAGCCATAGTTTCAAGGTACTACTTCTAGGAGTCATCATGTCAAATAAGGGGGGGGGGGTGAAAGTCTGTTTTCAGGGTTGGGGATACCTTTGTGGGGTCCAGGACTTTGTTTTGGTTGAGGCAGAGGATGGCACTGGCACTTTGGGAGAACTGAGCAGTGTGATAGCAGCACAATGCTCCTGGGGAGGAAAAATAATGCCAGGTCAAAGATGGCATTATTTTTCCATCTCCCCCTTGCAATCTGTGCAAAACTCTGCTGCACGACTCATCTTCTACCAACCTTGCTACATTCATGTCATCCCTCTCCTTAAATCACTTCACTGGCTCCCTGTCCGCCTTCGCATACAATTCAAGCTCCTATTGCTGACCTACAAATGTGTTCATTCTGCTGCCCCTCAATATCTCTCCTCTCTTCTTATACATTTCCCAGAGAACTCCGTTCCTCAGATAAGCCGCTCTTAGTTGTACCTTTCTTCTCCACTGCCAATTCCAGACTTCGTTTCTTTCATTTAGCTGCTCCCTATGCCTGGAATAAATTACCCGAGTTTGTCCGCCAAGCCCCTTCCTTTACCTTGTTTAAAAGCAGACTGAAAGCCTACCTTTTTGATATAGCCTTCAATCCATAATCCTACTTCTCACTGCCCTCCAACCCAGCCAGCAGATTAACCGTTCCCCTTAACTGTATCCATAATAGAGTTACCAGATGGGACCACATCGGAAGGGCATCTGCGTATGTAACGTGGTGACATTAAACCTTTTTTAAGTTTTCTGCTTTTAAACTTCTGGTACAATCTTTATTATTGAGTCTTTTGGATTATTGTAATATTGTGTATTTAGCAATTCCCAAGAAAGACATGGTTCTACTCATACTGATTCAGAATACAGCGGTTAGAACAGGGGCGTCAAAGTCCCTCCTCGAGGGCCGTAATCCAGTCGGGGTTTCAGGATTTCCCCAATGAATATGCATGAGATCTATTAGCATACAATGAAAGCAGTTACGCGGTTAAGAAGTATGATGTTATGTTATGTTATGATGCGCATGTACGCATGCATGTGACATCATCACATCACACCTGCACATGCACAGATGCCCTCAAGATGCGACTCTGAGCATGAGAACAGGTTGAGGGGGGCGGAGCAAGGTAGGGGCAGAACAGGGTGTAACTTAAGTGGAACAGGGCAGGGCTGGGGGGAATTGGGCGGATTTTGCAATAGTAAAATCTGGTAACCCTAATCCATGACATCCTGTTTGTCTGTCTTGTCTGTTTAGATTGTAAGCTTTTTGAGCAGGGATGGGTTTCTTTGTGACTGCACAGCACCGTGAACATCTGGTAGCACTATAGAAATAATTAACAGTAGTAGTAGAATAATGCAGCTTATAAAGTTCAATACAATCTGCATTATTCATTTGCATATTGAGGTGCTTTGCATGCATTTACATAACATAACATAATTATTTATTTATATACCGCATAAGCTTGGTAAAATAACATGATTTTGCAGTTAACACAGTTTAAGAGGCAAATGTCATTTGTTATTTACTTAATACACGTTAGTAACGACACCTTATTGTATAGTCTAGGGCTGTGTGCATGGTCTCCAAACAGAATATCAATTATTATGAGCCACAGGTAGAATCCTGACAAGCTATCTGATTATTCAAGTTTGAACAGAATTTTGATGATCATGATCAAGCAACAAAGAAATTCAATCCAGAAAAAGTTTGCAAGAAAAGTTACAGTGTTTAGTATGTTTGAAGCAAGCATTTTCCACAATTAGTGATTGTTCATCTTCCGTTTCTAATTCTAAATGGAGATATAGAAAGGAAAACCTTACAAGATTGCAATAGAGAGGACCTGTCCAATCATGACAGTTTCCTCTTGACTCTTGGGAACTGTTGTGGAAAAAATGCATGGAATAAAGAATTCAAAACTATGTGGGATAAGCACAAGGTTGCCTACGTAGGAGGATGAAAACAAAACATGGCTATTGAGGTATTATGTTGGATGAGTAGCTGGGAACCTGCAAATGGCAAAAGACTGATATTAGCGACTGCCGATCGCTTGTCAATTATGTGATGGCGTCTTTCAGAGAAGCACACCTCTGGGAAAGATAGGTGCCAGAAATGCAGGCCAGGGTTTTCCAGACCTACAAGCCTAGCACCTAACTTTGTCATAAATCATAAGTGCCCAATGTCACTTCTGGTGTTAGCTACTCCCACAGTGGCTTTAGTTGGCCTAAAGTGCCTAAGGAGGCGCGATTCCAGTTCTGATGTTTTAGGTGCCGGTAGGTCGTTTCAATGGCATTTTTTACTGAGCTTGGGCATTTACTGGCGCTGGTTAGAGAATCCGGGCCTCATTGTCTGTGTCTACAAATAACAAAAGATAGGTACGGATTAGGGAACTAAGGCCAATGCCAGTCAGACTTTTAAGGGCTGTGTCCCACAAATGGCAAAAGATAGATGAAGATCAAATATGCGTGTTGTATATCAATTTAATATCATATGCTACTAGTGAGGGTACTGCGCATGTCAAGGGGGAGGGGAAAACATCTTAATGTTGAAATTAGCCAGTTAAATACTGTTTGTAAGATTTTTGGTTATAAAATATTGTCCCAAGACTGCATCATATTTAACTATCTGTATGTGGTTCGCATGAAGGCAAATTGCTAAAAAGTGTTTAAGCATGAATGGTTATAACCTGCACAGAATAGTGGGTGCAGCTTTGCCTTTGGTCAGACGGGGCCAACAAGAGCCTTTATCCACTGTCATTTACTGTGTTACTATTCTATGTGAGTCAGGATAACAAAGACCAGTTTTTCAAGGCAGTCTACAAATAGGAAAATCCCCTTCCCACCAAATGAGAGGCATAAATCTCTTTCAGAGCGGTGCTTGTTCACTGATTTTATTAGGGAGATGGCTAAAGGCTGTCTCATTTTCTTTCAAAGGAGGAGCCCAGGGCAGAAATGCTGGATATCCTCTAATTCCTTGACATTCCTCTCCTTCACAGGGAAGCTGTGATAGTACCTGTTTACAAAATACTGAAAGACATACAGAAATGAATGTGGGAAATTCCTCACTCTGTACCTCCTATTAATAAGAAGGTCAGATCTATGTACAGAGACCAGAAGGCTCCAGAATTTAAGAAGCTACACCTTCCTCATCAATCTATGTTGATTGACGCCACTCCCAAAGGGCCAAGCATTCAAAGACTCCTTGGTGCCCCTAGAATAGTGGTCTCAAACTCGCGGCCCGCTAGGTACTATTTTGAGGCCCTTGGTATGTTTATCATAATCACAAAAGTAAAATAAAATAGTTTCTTGATCATATGTCTCTTTAGCTATAAATTACAATATTATTATTAAGACTTAGCCAAAAGGAAAGATTTATAAACTATAAAGAGTTTTATCTCATGCAAAATTGTCATCTTAAATAATAAAATGCTAGCTGCACATGCGCACTTGCCTCGCGTGTTCCCTGTCCCTTTTCTGTCGGGATGTGGCAAGACAAGTGCGCATGCGTGCCCTTCCCTGCTCTCCACCTCACAATACGGCCCTACCGGCCAAAGTTTCTAAAGGCAGTACGGAGCGGCAGCTGCCGGGAGGAGGCCGCGGCGGCTTGAGGCGAAAGGTGGTGCCGAGTGGTGGCTGCCGTCCGCTAGCACCCCCTGCCCTCTCCGTCGCGGCCCAGGAGAGACTTCCTGTGTCCGGGGCTGGCTCCCATGGAGATGTTGTTTTTCTGTTTGGGGCTGTGGCGCCAGCTTCTCTCAGGAGCTGCACCAGCGTTGGACACCTCTCTGAGACAGAGACAAGGCTTCCGACGCTGATGCGCCTCTTGAGGGAGTCTGCCGCCGTGGCTTTGGACAGAGGGGTAGCACTTTCTTTGGAGCCGGCCTTTGGAGAGGCTTGGGACGCGGGGACTGATGTGGGAGGGGCTGCCGCCGCGAAGGGCTTTGGTGGAGGAGACAGCCAGACCGCGAGTGTGGGGCCGTTGTAAGCGCGGATTGGTCAAAGAGCCGCCGCTGCTGCCGAGGCTTTGAAATTGCTCTCCCACCATCACTCCCTCCTGCCCCAGCCCAGGTTCAAAAGCAGGAGAGGCGGTCAGCCTGCACTCCCTCTCTCTCTCTCACTCCTAAATCGTGGACGGCCTCAAGAGTTACATTAGACAGCTTTCATCGCCCTGAGCCCCCCTCTTTCCTTTTTATTTTCTTTCAGCTCCCTAGATCGACACTGTGCAATGAGTTTCTCTAAAGAATCCAGATTGTGAATTTCCCTCTCTGGTGTCTCCTTCGCTACAAAAATACAGAACATGGCAGGAAGAGGTGCTGATGAACAGGAGGAACAGGAAAGAGGTGATGATGGACAGGGGGGAGGTAAAACAAAGGAAGAAGGCCTGCTGCTGGATAAGGGGAGCAGTGAAAGAGTGGTGGTGGACACAGGGGAGGTAAAAGGAAGTGAGAATGGACGGGAGGAACAGACAAGGGGTGGTGGTGGACAGCCAAAAGAAAGACAGAAAGAAAGAAAGACAAATACAGAAAGCGGCTAAGGAGACAGAGAGAGAAAGAAATAAAGACAGACACACACATATATATTCTAGCAACCGTTAATGTAACAGACCGTAGCCTGGCGGAAACAAGAGTGGAGCTAAACTGGAGGAGGAAAAGACAGCGGACTTCCCCCCTCCCCTCAGAGCAGGCCACACTGCGCCGCCCCTTCACAACGCCAGACACAAGGGTGATGTTCATTGGCTGGCTCGGTGGCGGGTTGGCGTGACAACGCCATTGGCTACACCCGCCTAGCGATGATACCAAGGCGGACGACGATTGGCTGGGGCGAAGGCGCTCAGAAGCCCCGGCTGGGAGCGCGAGACTGGTAGGTGGGCGGGTGCTGTAGCTGTCCGGGGGAAGACAGACAGACAGGGGGCCAGGGAGAGAGACAGAAAGAAAGACAGACAGTCAGGGGGAGAGAGACAGAAAGAAAGACAGACAGAGGGAAGGGAGAGCGACAGAAAGAAAGACAGACAGGGGGCCAGGGAAAGAGACAGAAAGACAGACAGAAAGAAAGAAAGGGGGAGGGAGAGAGACAGAAAGAAAGAAAGAAAAAGAAATGCCTAAGTCTACACATCTATTCTAGCACCCGTTAATGTAACGGGCTAAAAAACTAGTTTCTTTAATAAGACATTAACTATTTTTTCTGAGGCCCTTCAAGTACCTACAAATCCAAAATGTGGCCCTGCAAAGGGTTTGAGTTTGAGACCACTGCCTTCAAGGGAGAGGCCAGGATCTTGGTGTCTTTTGGAAAGAAGCTCTTTCACAATGCTCTGCATAGAATCTTATTTACTCTTCATAAGCATGTACTTATTTATTATTTATTGAGAATTTACTATACCACCTTTAGTGTTACCATAGCAAGGTAGTTTACAGTCTAAAAACAGATAGAAAATAACATCATTATCAAATGGAAAGAAATAACATGAGTACAGATCACAGAATCAACCTACAGAGGTTAGGGTAGACAAAACAAGCAGAACAAGTGGCCAAACAAGTCAACCAGGTAGTGAATCTGGGTCCTGCAAATCTAATTGTGCCTCCCATCCAATTGAAATACATTTTGAAATAGATGGGTTTTGAGTCCAGCTAAGATGGTGCTGATTAAAGTGCAAATGTAGCGAATTCCATAGTTTTGAGGCCAGAAAAAAATAGATTCTCTTGTAGAATCTAGATGAAGGGAAGAAAAAGGAGAGATTCAGTAGATGAGCAGGGATGTCAGAAAAACCAAGAAAGAATAATAAATGAGGCTATATTGACAGGGGAGCCTGTATAAAGTGCAAGAGTTTTGAATTGAAAACAGAATTGTACTGGATGCCAGTGCTGTTTGAAGAGAGGTAAAATACATTTATATTGTATTTACAAGCATAAATATTTATAATCTGATTGCTATATTCAGAATTGCTTGTAGACATTTAGGGGGAAATTCTGTATAGGATGTCTATTTCTGTAGTCGCCTAAGAAGTGGCTGAAAATCGCACATCGGCATCCAATACAGAATCGTGTCTACCCTAAGGAATAAATGCCCAACCCTGCCTAACCGGCCCAATTTTCTAACCGGCACCCATGTCACAGGCGCCGGTTAGAGAATCGTGCCTGATCCCTTCCCATCAGCTGATCACAGCAAGGGAATCCCTCTGCTGTGATCAACGGCTGTGGCAGGGAACCCCCGCCCCCCATGAACTTGGCCGGCAGGAGGGATGCCCAATTCATCCCGCTGCCACCCTGGAACCCCCCACCTGATACTGTCCATGGCAGGAAGGATACCCAATGCCTCCCGCCGCCACCCCTGAACCGCCACTCGAATTCCCCCAGCAGGAGGGATGCCCACTCCCTCCTGTCGCCAGCCCCATCAATCCCCTGAACATCCTAACACCCATCTGACACTCCCCAACACTCACCCAACATTACCCAATACTCACCGACATTCTCCAACACCCATCCGACACTCACCTGACATTCCCCAAAACTCCCCAACATACCCCGACACTCTCTCACACCCCAACATTCCCTGAAACCTAAGACCTCTCCCACTCTGGGATGCACTGGGCATGGCATAAGATTCTGATTGGCCAGATACCAAAGGCCTCTTCCATGGGAGAGGTCTTTGGTATCTGGCCATTCGGCGTCTTAGGCCACTCCCAGTGCATCCCAGAATGGGAGAGGTCTTAGGCATATGGGCCAATCAGAGCCTTAGGCCCCTCAACAGTGCATCCCAAAATGCACCAGGAATGGAAAGACATGCCATTTTGGAAGAGGCAGGCCTAAAGGCACGAAGGAGTGGGCATCCTTCTTGTCAGCTATCTCCTAAAGGTATGGGGGGTTGGGAGGTATTGGGATGGAGGTGTTGGGGTGTGAGGAAGTGTCGGGGTGTGTTGGGTAGGTGTTGGGAAGTGTGGAATGTCTGGGTGTTGGAGAGTGTTGGGTGGGTGTTGGGGAGTGTTGGGGAGTATTGGGTGGGTATTGGAGGAATGTCGGAGAATGTTGGGTAGGTGTTGGGGAGTGTTCAGGATTCGGGGGATTGACGGGGATGGTGGAAGAAGGGAGTGGGCATCCCTCCTTCAAATTGGATGGGAGGTTGTTGGGAGTGTCAGGGGTTCAGGAGATCAATGGGGTTGACAGCAGGGGGGAGTGGGCATCCTTCTTGCCATGGACAGTGTTGGGTGGGGTTTCAGGGGTGGCAACAGGAGGGAGTGGGTATCCCTCCTGTCATGGACAGTGTAAGGTGGGGGTTTGGGGGTGGAAGAGGGCCTCTCTCCTGCCGGCTGACTTTGCGGGGGGGGGGGGAGGGGGAGGAGGAGTTCCCTGCCATGGCTGCTCAGCTGATTGTGACAGTGAAATTTCTTTGCCGTGATCTGCATAGCTGCCACGTCTATTTGAAATGTAGACCAGCTTTTTGTTGGCCTACATTTCAGGCACCTATCGCAGCCCTAGGCAGATGCATGCTTTTTAAATAAAACACCCGGAGGCAGGCCGCCTACCCTGTAGGCATCTGTCAAAGTTCAGGGAGATGCTTAGGGCCGCTTATGCTTGCCCAAGGCCACTTCCGGGCGAAACCACACCCGTGCCCAGCCTTGGGCAAGCTTAAGCATCCCTAAGAGTCTCCCTCAAGCTCGACAGATGCCTACAGGGTAGGCAGCCTGCCTCCGGGTGTTAAAAAAAAAAAAAATGCGCGTCCCAATTGGCTGGTTACAGATCAGTAGGATCCCTACTGCTGCCTACAATCTGGACGCTGTTTATACAATTTGGCCCTTAGTAGATGACTGAGAAAGAAGAAAAATTAGGAGGATAAGGGACAGGGTAGATAAAATATATCAAACAAATTTAATTCTGAATGTTCATACTTGTATGTTTACCTTACTGAATTGAGTGGCTGTTTATAAACTACTATATTTTAAACCTCCAGTACTTGGAATGAGTAAAACATGAACAAAAAGAGCCACTGTACAAAAATACCAGAATTCCTAGCTGGTTGCTCTGATCTGAATGCTTTATTAGTACAGGTTTCTTTCTACTCACATCATCTGATTCCCTGAGGAGTTCTGTGTCTTCCACTTGTACCACTGCGTCTGCACCACATGGGATTGGAGCACCTGTTGTTACCCGCATCACTTGGCCAGGCATCACCGTTTGAGTGGGCTGAGAAGATACACCAGTTGCAAGAAAGTCAGTTTATTAGGAAATGTTTTTTTGCCATATAAAGCAGCACTACCAGAGAAAAATAAACTTAAGATGATACAGTTATAATGTGTATTAACCAGTTAATGCACATTAACATTCATTAAGTTAACAAGTGCTGGCCTCCTCATTATATGTTATACAATACTATACTTACTTACATGTGTGACTGTTACAATTACATGTGTAAGTGTTATCTGGGCACTAACTGGCATCCTACATATTTAAGCCTGGATTCTTTAAACGGCATTGAGTTTTAGGTGCCGGTAGGCACCAAAGTTCAGTAAAAAAAACATCTGGCCCCTACATTTACGACACCTACCTTTGCTGTAGGTATGATTTTGTACTTGGTGCCATCATGTGATTGACACGTGATCAGCAACCGCTTTTAAGGCGGTCACCAACAACGGCGCCACTTACAGAATCCGGGCCTTAGTGCATAACTAGTTTGGTGCATAAATGCAAAGGAGCATTCAAAGGAGGAGGCACATGGGTAAGGAATGAGCATGTCCAACAATTATGCCTTTAATTTACAGAATACTGCATGTTATGCGCTAAAGTGCTATAATTAGGCACACACAGCTATGCATGCTGACATGCTGTTTAAATGCCAGTTTATACAGTATTATATAATAGAATCTGGGTGACCAGATGACATTATAGAATTCAGACTTAGCATGCTGCATCTTGATGCCTAATTTTTACAGAATTGTGCTATCACTTATTAAACAAAAGCAAGCAACACAGTGACGTAACAAACATATGATTAGTAAAAGGCTATATCAAAGTAAGTTGCTCACATGCAGATAATTGTAAAGGAAACATCTCTACATTGGCTATTCCAATATTAAACACTTCAAAATTGGTACAAATGCAAGAATGATGATACGGATGACAAAATAATATGACAAAAAGGGCTAGTGTATATATGGAAAGACATAATGAATTTAGGTGGTTTGCTGTATTCTCTTAGTGGAGTCCATATTCTATCAAAAGATGCTTAGTGCACTAGGGTGGTCCATAAGATTATGGCAAAAATTCAACCTTATCAGAACATGCCTCCACAATTCTGAATATGTCCTACCTCATGTAGATAAGAAATAGTTTGGGACAAATTTAGAAATCGCTCATGGTCCTACAAAATCCTCATTAGACGCAGATTTTTTGCCCGTAAGATATTTTCCATCTTCTCAAATCTAGTGTAGGTAATATGTGAATCTTTAAGGGCTGAAGACGATAAAGCTTGTAATGTTGATATCTGAGACTCTGTTGTCAGAGTACGTTTCTCGATAATTTTCAAATTTGAATCAATATTTTCTAGCTTATTAACTACTTCCTTTGAGAATTTTACATTTTGAGTTACCACTGACATTAATAACCCCTTTACTCTGGTGTTAATTAACCATAAATCTTTAAGGGAAACTTCCTGTGGCTCATTCCGGGTCCCCGAAGCAACTAAAGCCTCCTCCTGAAAGGTAGGCCTTAGGTATCTCCTCATAAATTAATGAGGAAGGTACCGATTGCTTCATTGAAACCACGGGATGAGAATTGGAACCATTCTTGGGATCCAAACCAACAGTCATAATGTGGCTGGCTATTCATAACAATGTTATGTTAATCAGGTTTTCTATTCCGCATTTGCCTAGTCAGTTCAAGGTTGGATTACATTACAAGAGGTTGGGTCAGTTACCCAGAAAGTTACAATGGACAGTTTAGTTTGACACGAACATGCAAAAGAGTTGCTAGTATAGATATTAATAATTGGCGCTGATAATAGGAAGTGTCATTAAAAAACAATTTAAAAAACATTACAAAATTAATTAGCTGGTAGGCGCCTAAATTGGTAAGAATCTACCATTTTGAGATAGGAATCTACAAAGAGGCACCTACCAGCAAGTAGGTGTGGATAGGGGCAGTTTTGGGGATGGATTTTGGGCGTGGTTTGACTTACACACCCTCATTTAGGCCATGAAAACCCTGGTCTAAATGGGAATGTACCTAAATTTATAACGCTTACCATTGCCTAAGAAACATAGCAACATGATGGCAGATGGTCCATCTAGTCTGCCCAGCCACAGTATACATTAGCTCTTCCTCTTTCTAAGAGATCCCACGTGCCTATCACACGCCTTCTTGAATTCAGACACCACTTCTTCTAGGAGACTGTTCCACGTATCTACCACCCTTTCTATAAAAGAGTATTTCCTTAGATTACTCCTGAGCCTATCACCTCTAAACTTCATCCTATGCCCTCTCATTTCAGAGCTTCCTTTCAAATGAAAGAGACTCGACTCATGCGCCACATAGGTATTTAATTGTCTCAATCAAATCTTCACTCTCCCGCCGTTTCTCTAAAGTATACAGATTGAGATCTTTAAGTCTGTCCCCATATGCCTTATGACGAAGACCATGCATCATTTTAGTAGCCTTCCTTTGGACCGACTCCATCCTTTTTATATCTTTCTGAAGGTGCGACCTGCAGAATTGTACACAATATTCTAAATGAGGTATCACCAGAGTCTTATACAGGGGCATCAATACCTCCTTTTTCCTACTGGCCATACCTCTTCCTGTGCACCCTAGCATCCTTCTAGCTTTTGCCGTCACCTTTTCAACCTGTTTGGCCATTTTAAGATCATCACATACAAACACACCCATGTCCTGCTCTTCTGTCAAGCACATAAGTTCTTCATTCCCTAAACTGTACCGTTCCTTCAGGTTTTTGCAGCCTAAATGCATGACCTTGCATTTCTTAGCATTAAATTTTAGCTGCCAAATTTCAGACCATTCTTCAAGCTTCGCCAGGTCTTTCTTCATGTTATTCATACCATCCAGGGTATCTACTCTATTGCAGATTTTGGTATCATCTGCAGCCCTTCAGCAATATTGCTTATAAATATGCTAAAAAGAACAGGCCCAAGAACAGAACCTGGAGGCACACCACTGGTAACATCCCTTTTCTCAGAGCAATCTCCATTGACCACTACCCTCTGTCATCTTCCATTTAACCAGTTCCTGATCCAGCCGGTCACTTTGGGTCCCATCCCAAGAGCACTCAGTTTATTTATTAGACATCTGTGTGAAACACTATCAAAGGCTTTGCTAAAATCTAAATACACAACATCTAGAGTACTTCCTCTACCCAATTCTCTGGTCACCCAGTCAAAGAAATAGATCAGATTTGTCTGACAAGATCTACCTCTAGTGAATCCATGCTGCTTCTGGTCCTGTAATCCACCGGATTCCAGAAACTTCACCATTCCCTCTGTTTTAAAAGCTACACTCCCTCTTTGCACCTGCCTCATAAAATAACACGTGTTGATTTGAAAATACAATGTATGCAGACTGTTTCTCAATCCTTACCAAAACATGCCCCAGGAAGCCTCTCTGAAATATAACTAAAATTCTGTATGTTGGAGAATGCTGTGTGTACTGTTAGGCATATTGAAGGAAAGCAATTTTCAGACCATTTACACATATAAATGGATTTGAAAACCATTTTCACCATTTGATATTTTATTGTCCCTGTATCATGGTCTTTTGGAAATCAATTTGGTCTCAAATAAATTCTTTATTAGAAAACCATGTAGCATTATCATATGATACAATTCTGTTTGGTATGTCAATGAGAACAAAAAGTCAAATTTCATCAAGCAATAATAAACTTCTATTGATTATGACAGGAGTCGCCATGCAACATACACGCCCCCCCACCCACCCCCGCTCTTCTCCTCCCCTTAATTGCTCCCCTCTCCCCTAGCTCCCCTCCGCCAGTCATCCTCTGTTAAGTTCGATTAACACTGCTTATATCCGATAAACTATTTATATCGGATTAATTATCTTTACATGATAAAATGCTGTAAACCCCGCTTTAACATTTGTTTCTATCTGATAAATTGTGTATTGCTGATAAATTGTTTAAAATTGTTCAAACTGTTTGTAAATCTGCGTGTTAACGCAGATACTACTGTAACTGATGTAAACCGCCTAGAACTCTCCGGGTATGGCGGTATATAAGAATAAAATTATTATTATTATTATTATTATTATTATTATTATATCACCAGTAACTGGAAAAATTACAATAATCTTAGCTATACATTCTGGTGAAATTCGTTGTGCCACATTTACAAAATGGAAAGAACAATTGCTATACAGAAAGGGAATTATAATAATTTTAAAAAGATTTGGGGGCCAATGATAAATTATTGTAATGATTAGACATCATTTTCCACTGACAATATATTTATACATAGGGGGGAGGGAGGATGGTATAAAGTTCTATTAAAGGTTTAATCAATAGATAAGAATACAATATTTATATGATATTTTTGATTGAAATTTTTGTAGGAAGGGTGGGTGGGGAGAGAATAAATTTATGTACTTACGATGACAATAGAAAGAAATTCAAGTGATGTGTAAAAGTTTTAAATGATGTAATATTGTGTACTCGTTGTAAGATGAAAAATGAATAAAGAATTTTGGAAAAAAAAAAGAAAAGGTATGGTAAGCACAAAATGAAGACAGGTAAACCCCCCTCCCCCCAGTGATGTATAAGGCACAAATTACTGCTTAATGCGATGTATCAACCACATTATATAGGGCTCTTTTTACTAAGCTGCGATAGCGGTTTTAGCGCGTGCTAGACCTTAACGCCAGCATTGTGCTGGCGTTAGTTTTAGCCGCATAGCGCGGGTTTAGCTATTGCAGCTTAGCAAAAGGAGCCCATAGTGAAGATGGCTACTCAAGCAGCCAAAAAGACCCCCCTCCTAAAAAAATTTGCAGCAGTAGAAATCAGATCCAAGCTTAATAGGGCTGACTTTGAAAGCCTTTTCTTGGCCTCCTTAAAGGCTGCTAAACTTGCTGTGTGTTCACAGATTTTTCTCCTTCCTAACTGTTCCCAGATGGCATAGTACTTTGGTGAGGCCATTTATCAGACTTGTTATCAGAAAGGATTAGTTTAGGAATGTACTTTGATCTTTCCAGCCCTCAATATTTTAGCCCACCACAGCATGGTGTAAATATTCAAATTCTGCCCATCACAGCACAGTGTACAATCACCATTAGTGCTGAGATCATACTCCAAAGAATATCATTATAAGAACAAGAAAGTTAACCTAGGAATCTAGCAAAAGAGGGAATAACAAATTTGAGAAACAGTAAATTTGCACGTCTGAACAATCTACAATGTAAATTTTCAAAGGATCTAACTGCTTAACTACAGAGTAAGACAGCTAAATGTAAATAAAGACTAGTGACTTAGACACTCAAAAACTGAATAGTAGCAGAGGCATTCTCAGAATTGGGAATTTTCAGCACTAGCCAGCACAGAAATAGTTGGCCTAAATCTAGGTGGCTATTCTTGTGCCCTAGGATCAAGCACACTTCCTCTGGATTCCTGTCATCTGTTTCATCTCATCAGTCCTGCACTGGTCATACAGTGTTTCTCCTCCCCTGATGCCTCAGATTTCTTATCTTCTCAATTCATACTAGTGGAATTCCTTCCCCCTCCACACACACCATATTTCAAGAATTGCTGTGGTTGTCTTTTGTTTTTATTGCTAAAGGTAATAAACAGAAATAAAACAAAACAAAGAAAAGAAAACAAGGTACCTTTTTATTTGACTAACTTAATACATTTTTTGGTTGGCTTCAATCCCAAATAGAAGGGAGTTGCCATCATCAATGACAAATGTATACCATTTAATATACACAAGCAGATTCAAGACCTGGAAGGCCAATTCATTACACTAACGGGACCTGTGGGGACCGCAACTGGTTCTTGGGAATATCCATGCTCCAAATGTGTATAATCATGTCTTTTCTCTAAACTGCTGGCATATTTGATATCCTTTGTGGGATATTAGCTGATTATTTCAATCATATTGCAAATTCCCAAATAGATTGTAAACCAGGCTCCCCCTTCCCCAGAATGTTGCTCAGTTCCTAAGAAATTTAAACCTCTCCTCCCTGTACCATTGTCTCATCCATGCAATGAGATTCCAGAACTCTGCCTAAGTCTTGGGTCCTGCGCATGGAACAGGGAGCACTTCTGAAAATGCTACCCTGGAGGTTCTGGATTTTTGTTTCCTACCTAAGAGCCTAAATTCGGATTCCAGAACCACCTTACCACATTTCCCTGAACTGAAGTTGCCTGTGTCTATTAGCTGTGCTTTATACTGATACTATAGGAATTTTAAAATAGCCCCTTGAAATGGTAGCCCAGTGTTCCCCAACCCTGTCCTGGAGGACCACCAGCCAATCAGGTTTTCAGGATAGCTCTAATGAATATGCATGGGGTAGATTTGCATGCCTGTCACCTCCATTATATTCATTAGGGCTTTCTCAAAAACCTGACTGGCTGGTAGTCCTCCAGAACAGGGTTGGGGAACACTGTGCTAGCCTATGTCTTCAAACAGTGACTTTCTATGCTAAGAAATAAAAACTTATCCCTTAAACTCCATTGCTAATTGAGAAGAGTACTTTAAATACAATAAAATAAAATCCCCGAGCTTACCTATTTAGCTTTAGGTCTTCCTTTTCTTCAAGTTGCAAACAATTTCTCAGAAAAATTTTACCAGTGAAGACCTCTCTATCTCTGGAAGTCCACTCACAGCACCTCTTCTGGACTGAGGGGGAAAATCAGCCCTGCCCTATTTATGTGCTACTTGTTCCTTGATGATTCACACTGCAAATAATGTGTCCATATAGCCTTTTCTAATCAGTCACTATGGTTTGACAGGCAGAAAACTGAATGTAATGTTTATTCTGATGCCTATAAGACAACTCCCGCAAAGGTTCTCTGTAAAGGACACTTTAAACTAGCTATTCACAAAGAGCTTGCTTGCTTTCAGTTTGTACTGACAGAGTTGTCTTTTAAAATGACTAAGTTGAAAAAGTCTAAACTGAAGCTGCCTGTGCCTATTAGCTAACATAGCATAAAACCTATATACCGCACCTACCTCCCAGTTCACAGCGGTTAACAAAAGATAAAATACGGTGGGTAAGCAGAGTGGGCAGACTTGATGGGCTGTAGCCCTTTTCTGCTGTCATCTTTTATGTTTCTATGTTTCTATGATCAGAATCAATTATTTATCATGTTTGACAAACAGAAATGTCTTCATGCTTTTTCTAAAGGTTAGGTAGGAGATGAAAGCTGACATAATATTACCAAGTTGTTTATCCAGCTTGGTACGAAAGCAACTTACTAAAGAATCGTTTATAGACACAGCCTCTAAAGGATGGAAAATCAAAAAAATCGTAAGTAATGTAAATGTTTCCTATCAGAAAATGCAAAATGGTCGAAAAGATAGCTGGGTAGAAGCCCATTCAAAGCTTTAAAACATAAAACAGCTGAACTTGAAAATCACTCTCGCCTTGATGGGTAGCAAATGCAGCCTATGATAATATTGATACTATAGGAATTTTAAAACAGCCCCTTGAATTGATAGCCTATTTCCTCTAACAGAGACTTTCTATGCTAAAAAGAAACACCCAAACTATCCCTTACTAAGTGAGAGGATTAATTTAAATAAAATAAAGTCCCTGAGATTACTTATTTAGCTTTAGGTCTCCCTTTTCATAAGTTGCAAACAATTTCTCAGCAGTCTTACCAGTCCATAATCTGCTATTGAGCCACTGCTTGTCCTGGGATTGGTAGCATGGAATGTACTATTTGGATTTCTGCCAGCTACTTGTGACCTGGATTGGCCACTGTGGAAACAGGATACTGGGCTTTTTTATGTAAAAATTCTGGCAAATATTCTAGCAGCAGAACTGGATAAATTCTTCCTTCTCCTTCTCCATAAAGATCGGGAGTTCTTAGAACAGGAATTGAATGAGGTAGACTCGGGGAGAGATCTACAGTAGGGAGGGAGTGAGTGGATATCTTCAGGAATCTCCAGAGAAGGTTTACAAGGGTTTGCAATTCAGATATACTATGTGCTATCGGGGAGTAGGGGATGAGGGAGTATCTTCATATCTTCAGGGGGGAGTCTTTGCACAGAGGTAAAGCTTTCGACAGTGTCCCACACCGTAGACTATTAAACAAGATGAAATCGATGGGGTTGGGTGAGAAACTAACTGCATGGGTCAATGATTGGCTGAGTGGTAGACTTCAGAGGGTGGTGGTCAACGGCACCCTCTCTGAGACATCGGAGGTGACTAGCGGAGTACCGCAGGGCTCAGTCCTGGGACCATCCCTTTTCAACATATTCATAACTGACTTGACCCGGGGGCTTCAGGGTAAAGTAGTAATGTTCGCCGATGATGCCAAACTGTGTAACATAGTAAATGAAAGCAACCTCAAGGACAGTATGACGCAGGATCTGATCAAGTTGGAAAACTGGTCCTCGACATGGCAGCTGGGCTTCAACGCAAAAAAATGTAAAGTCATGCATCTCGGCAGCAGAAATCCATACAGAACATACTCCCTGAATGGAGAAACACTAGCTAGGACTTCAGAGGAACGGGACTTGGGGGTAATCATCAGTGCAGACATGAAGGCTGCCAAACAAGTAGAGAAGGCCTCATCTAAGGCAAGGCAAATGATGGGATGTATCAATAGAAGCTTCGTCAGCCGCAAACCTGAAGTCATAATGCCACTCTACAGAACCATGGTGAGACCTCATCTGGAATACTATGTGCAATTCTGGAGGCCACATTACCGGAAAGATGTGCTTCAAGCTGAGTCGGTCCAGCGGATGGCCACTAGGATGGTCGCCGGACTCAAGGGTCTCTCATACGAAGAAAGACTGGGCAAACTGCAGCTCTATACCCTAGAGGAGCGCAGGGAAAGGGGTGACATGATTGAGACGTTTAAGTACGTCACAGGTCATGTCGAGGTGGAAAACGATATATTCTTTCCCAAGGGACCCTCGGTCACAAGGGGGCACCCGCTCAAACTCAGAGGAGGGAAATTTAGTGGTGACACCAGGAAGTATTTCTTCACAGAAAGGGTGGTAGATCACTAGAACAAACTTCCGGCGCAGGTGATCAAAGCCACCAGCGTGCTCGACTTTAAGAAAAAATGGGACACCCACGTGGGATCCCTTAGAGGGTCGAGTTAAGAAACCAGGTCACTAGCACTCAGACTTAATGGGGTGGGTCAATAGAGTGGGCAGACTTGATGGGCTGTGGCCCTTTTCTGCCGTCATCTTTCTATGTTTCTATGTTTCTAGGTAGGGGGATACCTGGAGCACTGTTCTATTTGTGGAATTTGGTTGCTTTAAGGAAAGCTCCCCAGAAACATCAGGCCAAGTGTTAGCAGTCCTATTCTACTGAGATCATAAGTTGCATTATTCATTTACCATGGGAGTCACTAATATCTAGGTACTGAGTTACTACAGATTATTGCCTCCAATGGCAAATTAAGCTACAGTAAAAGGTCATATTTTATCGCATCTCAGTAATGTGTCCCCCAAATGAAATCTCTCCAAATTAAGCTGTGCTGCAAGGCATCAAACAAATCAAAGAGGGTAGTTGGCTGGTGGAGAGGATTGAGTTCCAAACTAGGAAAGGTAGTTTTGTGTGTGTGTGTGTGTGTTGTGGGGGGGAGTGGAGAGAGAAGAAAACCAGAGGCTTTAGAAAGGCAATAGCTGAGATAGTTTTTCTAATGAGTCTATTTCTTACATCCTGAGCACCTAAGCTGGTCAGCAAGATTTTAACCAACTAAATTAGTTTTCATGAATTTTTAATGCAAATCTAAATGCTAAGGTTCAGTTGAAAATCCTCCTAAATCTAGAAGGCTAACATTGGCTGGGTGCTTATTCTAGTTGAAAACTGTCCTCACTGATACTGTCATTACTGCTTTGTTTACCTTAGATGAAAAAAGGCAAAACCCCAAAAGGGTTTCTGAAGAAACTTGTACAGGCTTCCATATCCAATTTCATCACACATTTCTCATTTCTGTTAGCTCTGATAGTCTGAGAGTTACAACAGCCTCAACCACACAGTATTTGAGGTATTCTACCTGCTCTTGAGTGATTCAATTTGCCAAAGTTGAAGATTTATACAGGCGTGAGAAGCGGCACTATGTAAATCACAAAGAATAGTGGTACAAATCCCAGCAGAAAGAATCCATTTCTCTTGAGGAACCTGCCTCATAAATTTAAGCTACGTTTCAGGGGCTGTGAAAACTCTATGAATAAAACAAAAAGAATGTGAAATTGAAACCTTATTTTTCTTATTATAAGGAAACATTTTACACTCTGAAGTTATCTAAAAATTAAAATCACATTTTGCATAAAAAAAGACCGATGTTATGGTAAGAGGGGAATTTTATAATAGGGAACCACAAAATTCTGAAAAGTATACCTAATTTATATATCCAATGCCTCCACCCCACCCCCAAATGGTGAAAAAATAAAACCAACATGAAAAAACACCTGCTCATACAGTATATGCAAGCACCATGGTTCTCTATGGAGTTACTGGGTTGAAGTACATGTTGAAGTGTTATTTCAAATTAAGTTGAACTTTGTATCGCAAAACCCTGAAGCAGAGGTGATGTTGGTGTCGTTGCTTCTGCATTAAGATAAGTGATTTTTGCTCTATTTTTGTGATTATATGAAGAGTTTGCTTATCTTGTGCACTTTAAAAGAGTTTTATTCACTGGTTTTGAAATATTGTGGGTCTTCTAATGGTTACAGCTACAGACGGCGACTTTCCTGTGAGAGTTTTCCATGAAGAAAATTGAATGCCCTGGTGATGATCAGTGGCATAGCTAGCAGTGAACGGGCCCCAGGCAGAAAAATTAAGATGGGACCCCCTATAATCCCATCTCTCAGAAAAGGCGGCAAGAACAAGCGGTCAAAGGACCCGGTTTGGATCTCAACAGAAGTAAAGAGGGCAATAAATGACAAAAAAGTATCCTTCCGGCGATGGAAAAAGGACCCAACGGAGGAAAATCACCAGGCGCACAGGAAATGCCAAAAGGAATGCCACCGAGAGGTTAGAAAAGCAAAAGGGAAATACGAAGAGGGGCTGGCCAGGGAGGCAAAAAACTTCAAGGCATTCTTCAGTTACGTAAAGGGGAAGCGACCAGCGAGAGAGGAGGTGGGGCCGTTGGACGATGGGGATAGGAAGGGAGTGATTAAGGAGGATAAACAGGTAGCTGAGAGGTTGAACACGTTCTTCTCGTCGGTTTTCACGAGAGAAGACACATCTAATATACCGGACTCAGAGGAACTCATGAGCGGGGAACAGGCTGAAAAATTGGAACACATAGAGGTAAGTAAGGAGGATGTCCTCAAACAGATAGACAGGTTAAAATGCGGCAAATCGCCGGGCCCGGACGGGATCCACCCAAGAGTTCTGAAGGAACTAAGACAAGAAATAGCGGGCACAATCCAGCATGTTTGCAACCTATCCTTGAAAACTGGAGAGGTACCAGAGGACTGGAAATTGGCGAATGTCACACCTATCTTCAAGAAGGGATCGAGGGGTGACCCCGGGAACTACAGGCCGGTGAGCCTGACTTCAATTACAGGGAAGATGGTGGAAGCTATGATCAAGGACAGTATTTGCGAGCACATCGAGAGAAATGGCCTACTGAGAACAAGCCAGCATGGATTCTGTAAGGGAAGGTCATGCTTAACGAACCTTCTGTACTTCTTCGAGGGAATAAGCAGTTGGGTGGACAATGGGGAACCTATAGACATCATTTACCTCGATTTTCAAAAGGCTTTCGACAAGGTGCCACACGAAAGGCTGCTTAGGAAGCTGTGGAACCACGGGGTGGGAGGGGATGTGCACAGATGGATCAAGCACTGGTTGTCGGGTAGACTGCAAAGGGTCGGAGTGAAGGGCCAATATTCTGACTGGCGGGGAGTCACGAGCGGTGTGCCACAGGGATCGGTGCTGGGGCCGTTACTCTTCAACATATTTATCAATGACCTGGAAAAGGAGGCAAAGTGCGAGGTTATAAAATTTGCAGACGATACCAAACTGTGCGGTAGAGTTAGGTCCAGGGAGGAGTGTGAGGATCTGCAAAGGGACCTGGACAAGCTGGAAGACTGGGCAAACAAATGGCAAATGCGCTTTAATGTGGAAAAATGCAAGGTCATGCATATAGGGAAAAAGAACCCATTGTTCAACTACAAATTGGGGGGGGCATTGTTGGGAGACAGCAGACTTGAGAGAGACTTGGGTGTGCTGGTGGATGCATCGCTGAAGCCATCTGCACAGTGCGCAGCAGCCTCGAAAAAAGCCAACAGGATGCTGGGCATCATAAAGAGGGGCATAACAACCAGGACGCGGGAAGTCATCATGCCATTGTATCGAGCGATGGTGCGTCCACATCTGGAATACTGCGTTCAGTATTGGTCGCCGCACCTCAAGAAGGACATGGCGGTACTTGAGAGAGTCCAAAGGAGAGCAACGAAACTGGTAAAGGGGCTGGAACACTGCCCATACGCCGAGAGATTGGATAGGCTGGGGCTCTTCTCTCTGGAAAAAAGGAGGCTCAGGGGAGATATGATAGAGACCTTCAAGATCATGAGGGGCATAGAGAGGGTGGATAGGGACAGATTCTTCAGACTGAAGGGGACAACAAGTACGAGGGGGCATTCGGAGAAACTGAAGGGAGATAGGTTCAAAACAAATGCAAGGAAGTTTTTCTTCACCCAAAGGGTCGTGGACACATGGAATGCGCTACCGGAGGAAGTGATCAGGCAGAGTACGGTACAGGGATTCAAACAGGGATTGGACGGATTCCTGAGGGATAAAGGGATCGTGGGATAATGAGAGAGGTGCTGGGATGTAACACAGGTATAGAAAGCTAACCAGGTAATAAGTATAGAAACCCAACAGGTCGTGCATGTGCAAGACCGGAGGGTTAGGACTACGATGGGAAGATAGGACTTAAATGAGAAACCAAGGTGGCAAGGGAGCCCCTTCTGGTGATGCAGACAGGTCGTGACCTGTTTGGGCCGCCGCGGGAGCGGACTGCTGGGCAGGATGGACCTATGGTCTGACCCGGCGGAGGCACTGCTTATGTTCTTATGTTCTTATGACCCAGGTGGGAGAGAGAGCTCCAGCAATCAAATCTTACAAAAGTCTAACACACTCCAGACCTCAATGGAAAACCTGTCACAGTAATAGTTGAAAATGAAAATGAAACTGAAATACAAGATATCAAAGATTCACATTTCCCAAAGATGACATATTACAATTAATAAATTCAGAATTTTTTTTCTACTTTTGTCTAGTCATTGATTTTGGTCCCATTACCTCTTTTCCACTTTTCTGTGTTTTTTCTTAAGTCTCTTTCCAGGGGCTGCTGTCCTTTTGACATTTCTTCTCTATGTCCACTATACATTTTTTCTTCTGTGTCCCTGTCCCTATTCTCCACTATATTCAGCAACTGCCTCCTTAGTGTCCATATCCTCCCTCTATATTCAGCATCTCTTCTCCTTTCTCTATGCTCTCACCTTTATCTGAATTTCTTCTCCATGTCCTTGTCCTTCCCCATGTCCAGCTTCTCCCTACTCTCTTTCCTTTCTCCTGTACCTCCACCCCTGGACCAGCCTCTCTGTCTCTCCCTCTCCCTCCTTTGATCCAGCATTTCTCCTCCTGGCTCATTCTCTCTCTTCTCACCACCTCCCTGTCCAGCATTTTCCCCCTTTCTCTCCTTCTCTTTATTACAGGTCTCTCTCTCCCCCTTTCCTCTGCTCCCCATCCAAGTCCAACAACTCTCCCTCTCCTTTTTTGCACCAGGTCTTTTCCCCTCTCTCTTCCTTATCCTGCACCCCACAGGTCAGGTCCTGCATCTCTCTCCCCCCTCCTTGCAGGTTCTACATCTCCTTCCTTCTCTTTGCTCCAGGTCTTCCTTTTTCACCTCTTATTTTTCCCTCAGTTAGCATATCTACTCCTCTGCCCACTTGTGGGTTCAGCATCTCTTTAACACCCCTTCCCCTCCCTCTTTCCCCTGGGCAAGCCCAGCATGTCTCTACCCTTATCCACCAACCTGCATGGGCCCTGCATCTATTTGCCCCTACTCTCAATCTGCATGAGCCCTGTATAATTTTGTCCATCCTCCTTCCCTCTATCTGCAGTCTTCAAAACACAGTATATCAAAAATAAAGAAACTTGAACTTGCAGATCACCAGCAGAGGAAGTGATTGAAGCAGACTGCCTCTGCTCAGCTCCACCTAGGACTTTCCTATGCCACAACCCATCTCTATGATGTAACCTCCTGTGGGAGGAACGTGGCACAGGAAAGGCCCAGGCGGGGCTGGACAGAAGCAGCCTGTTTCAATTGTTGCCTCTGCTGGTGAGCTGTGAGCATTTTGAGAACTGGGGTGTGGGGGGGGGGGGGTTGTTAGAGAGATACCTGGCAACATAGGGATGGGAGGGGTGCTAAACAGACATCAAATTTATTTATCCAAGGAGGAGTGGCTGGTGGGTAAGAAAGAGAGGGATTTGTAGGGAGGGTTTTGTCCATTTGGCATTTTGGAGGGCCAAACTCACTGGAGGATTAACAGACAACCTCCCTTAATCCCTCCAGTGGCGTGCTGCTCAATTCTAAACATGCTTGCTAGCAGGTGTAACTCCCGATTTTGATCCTTTAGGACAGGGGTGCCCATACTTTTTTGGCTTGCGAGCTACTTTTAAAATGACCTAGTCAAAATGATCTACCAACAATAAAATTTTAAAAAACACAAAGCACACTGTATGTAGAGAAAATGTTAATTATCATTTATATTCGGGGGGGGGGGGGGTGTCAAAGAGGTCAAGGCAGATGACTTTAAAATATGCAGTCACCTCAGTAACAACTATACAAAAATAGACAAATATTCCCCCTCCCTTTTTACTAAACCACAATAGCAGTTTTTAGCACAGGGAGCTGTGCTGAATGCCCCGCACTGCTCTTGATTCTCATAGGCTCCCTGCGCTACAATCTGCTACTGCGGTTTAGTAAAAGGGGGCCATAGTGCAAAATATAGACAGCAGATATAAATTTTCAAAATGGGCACATTTTGATCACTAAATTTAAAATAAAATCATTTTTCCTACCTTTGTTGTCTGGTGATTTCATGAGTCTCTGGTTGCACTTTCTTATTCTGACTGTGCATGCAATATTTCTTCACTCCTTTCTGCCTCTTGCATGCTTCGTCTCCTCCAGACCTCATTCCTTTCCCCAACCAACATCTCTGTCCTTCCATGAGTCCAACTTTTTCTTCCTCTATCCCTGCCTGCCCCCTATCACCCAACACACTCCATTCCCTCCCCCTTTTCCTTCCTTTCTCCTTGCCCCATCCCCTTTCTTTCTGTCTCCCTGCCCCTCTTTCTTTCTTTTTCTCTCTGCTGTCTTTCTTTCTGTTTTCATGCTCCCCTTTTTATCTGTCTCCCTGCCCCCCTTTCATTCTTTCTGTCTCCATGCCCCCCTTTCATTCTTTTTGTCTCCCTGTCTGCAGGGCAGGATTAATTTGTCGAGGGCTCCTAGGCACACAAGTACACTGGGCCCCCTGCCCCTCCCCACCCCACCATGTGCCCAGGTGGAAACAGGAAGCTGCGTCAGAAGGAAGCTTTGGGCAAGCACCACCGCTTGCAAAATTATAGTTCCCGTTGCCTTTCTTACCCGTGTTGCTTGCTTATCTTACTTTCCGTTGATGGGGGGGGGGCTGCGTTGCTGATCGGGGGCCCACATTGATGATCGGGGGGGGGGCCCGTGTTGCCGATCAGGGGGGCCTGCATTGCCAATCGATGCTGGAGGGGCCCATCGCCGTTTGAAAAAAACAATGTTGATGCCCTCCTTCATTGGGCCCCCCTGACAATTCCGGGCCCTAGGCACGTGCCTACTGGGCCTATTGGTTAATCCTGCCTTACCTGTCTGCCTTTCTGTCTTCCTGTTCTGCCTCCCTGTCTCCCCCAAGCCACCATCTATCAACATTCCACACCTCTGTCCTATCCAAAACACACCCAGACCACACCCCTTATCATTTGCATGTACTTGGGTTTGAGATGTGCATATCCTACCATTGCATATATCAAATGTGAATAGGGCTTCTGAGGTCCGTAGTGTAGAAGGTATGTATGCATTTAAATATGTATTTATAGAATATGAGGATGCTTCTATCCAGTATTGAAACATACAGTGGAACCTTGGTTTACGAGCATAGTTCGTTCCAGAAGCATGCTCGTAAACCAAAATACTCGTATATCAAAGTGAGTTTCCCCATAGGAAATAATGGAAACTTGCTTTGATACATTCCCCCCCCCCGAGGCCAGCGGCGCTGCTCCCTCCCCACTCGCAAAGACCCCCCTCCGCGCGAACCGGCACCCCCCTCCCCACAAACCGGCACCCCCTGCCTGAACAATGTAAACTTACCCCCAGTCTGGCAACGGCACACAGCCCACAGGACGTGCCGGTGCCGCTAGAAGATCTTCCTGCTTCTGCCGGCCTTGAGCATGTATCTACGCATGCTCAAGGACTTCTAATTTTCCCTTTTGCCGAGATTCTCGGAGATCTCCGAGAATCTCGGCGAGATGGAGAATTAGAAGGCCTTGCGAATGTGCAGATGCATGCTCAAGGCTCGACACAGACAGGAAGATCTTCTAGCGGCACCGGCATGTCCTGTGGGCTGCATGCCGGTGCTAGATGGGGGGGGGGGGTAAGTTCAAGTTGTTCGGGCGGGGGGTGCCAGTTCGCGCCGGGGGTGTGTGACGGTTCGAGCAGGGGGGCCTTTGCAAGCGGGTGGGAGCGATGCTGGTTATCAGGGGGGGTGCTCACATATCGAGTCAACACTCGGTTTGCGAGACAAGTTTTGCGAGAATGTTTTGCTCGTCTTGCAAAACACTCGCAAACCGGGTTACACGCAAACCGAGGTTTGACTGTATATTCAACTGATAGAAATTAAGGAGGCACATGTTTCATTTTTTCCATCAAATGCACCAAAGAGCAAACTTTCTCTTACCTGCTCACCAGCTTGGGATTCCCCAATGATGAACCGATCTCCTGGACCATCTGCAGCTGTAAAATAATAAGGAAGAAGACAGTGAAGCAATGGAGTGCATTCAATTTTAGAGATGGGATATGCCAGTGAGATTTACAGAAGAAGCAATTTAACAAGCAATGAAAACAAAACTTAGAAAATCAAATAGCAAAAGTTTGAAAAATAAATGTGTTCTAACACTAGGAGGTTATTGGTACACCCCCCCTCTCCTCCCCAAAAAATCATTTGAAAATGACACAAATTTATTTTAAATGAGACAAATTTTTATTTATAATTCTTTATTCATTTTTCATCTTACAACAAATACATATATATTAAATTTTTAAAGTCATTAGGGCTCCTTTTACAAAGCCGCATTAGCGGCTTTATCGCATGTACCTTTTTAGTGCGCACTAACCCCCGTGCTAGCCAAAAAACTACTGCCTGCTCAAGAGGAGGTGGTAGCAGCTAGCGCGGCTGGCAAATTAGCGTGCGCTATTACACATGCTAAACCGCTAATGCGGCTTCGTTAAAGAGCCCTAAGTCTTTGACCTAGGTGCCGCCACGGGAACGGACTGCTGGCCACAATGGACCACTGGTCTGACCCAGCAGCGGCAATTCTTATGTTCTTATGTGAGCGGATTTCAAACACTAAGGGACAGATTCTGTAAATAGACACCTAAAGTTAGGCATCCATTGCATGTCAATCACACTTGGGCGCCCATTACAGAATCATGTTGAGTGGCACCTAACTTAAAACTTAGGTGCCTGTAATGTAGGCCAGGGTTTCAAAGGCCTACATTATGGGCACCTAAGTCCTTTAGAGAATCGCGCCTAGAAGCACGTAAGTCACTCTCCGCCCCTAAACACGCCTACTTTGGTATATCTTTTGTAGAAAAGCACCTAAGAAGATAGGTGCCTATCTTTTAATTAAATTTTATTTTTTTTCAATTCTGAGCTTGTTAAAACTTTAGGTGCCTTTTATAGAATTTTTCCCTAATTGTATCAGACCAATGTCATCCACTCCAATTTATTATTGAGGCCCTTAGGAGCCATCGTATCTAAGTCATAGATCCATCATTGCTCTTTAAGTTTAGAACAGAATCATCCATTTAAGATCTGAAATTATATGTTGTTTCTGTTGTCAATGTAGTACTAAAGGGGCTGTTTCATTGCTCAATCTAATTTGAAATTTGTGCTCATGTAGCATATAGCATGTGGGGACTGAAGAAGATAAAGAGCATATGCAAACTCACATGAAGTAACTATTTCTGAAAAATGTAGTCTTCCCTGTCTTTGGATGAGTCCAGCAGGCACTTACTATAGTGCTAGAGCACCATCGAGACTATCCACATTCCACAGTATTCATGCTTTCCAACTAATTTAATTGTATTCCTTTGCCCAACTGGTGATAAATACTCCCCATCTATTGTATTCCTCTGCATTTATACTTTTTGGGGGAGCAGGTGTAAATGGCTTCTTCAGGAGAATGCAATGCCTGTACCTTATTTCACTGCACTAAATCGAACAAAAGTAGGGGTCAGACAGATAGCTTTTCCAACCAGTAAACTTTTATTCAAAGGGAATAAAACACTTTGACTCGACAAGGAACCATGTTTCAGCGGAAACCTGCCTGCCTCAGTAGTCAAAATATATGTAGTAATCCAACAGAAGTTCTGGATAATCTTCTACATAGATAACCAAAATCATCAGCTTCTCAAAGTAACAATGTGTTGAGTCAAAGAGTGTTTTAGTCCCTTTGAATAAAAGATTACTGATTAGAAAAGCTATCTATCTAACCCCTACTGTTCACTTTGGTGTTTTAATGTGGGAGTTTTTTGTTTTTTTTTTGGGGGGGGGGTTTGGTGGTGTGGGGGTGGGGGGTGGCTTTTTTAACCCTTATTTGGCTGCAACAGAACAAGTGGAGCAGCCAAATAAGCTGCTGAAGAAGCCATTAATGAAATGGATTCCTGTTGGGAATGTCTTTATCAAGATAAGTGTTGCTTGAATCTTTCAATAGAATGCTTTGTTAAATGGAATGCAATGTTAAACTGAGAAACAATAATTAAAAGATATTGATATTATAATGGACAGTGAGCAGAATGATAGAAAGGATTTTTGACTGATCATTAAAGTCAGCCTTTAAGTGGTTGCAACTTGAAAGTACTGAATTAATCCTCCTATTTTCTTCAGTCCACTCCTTTATTATTATTAACATCATTATTAATCTGAATATTTTGAGTGGTTCACTGGGATTTGTTTATGAAGGTGCTTGGACACGTTTTTTGAGGGATTGAAGCCTAACCCTGCTACATAGTAAGTCAAAAGGAAAAGTTGCATGTACTGTATAGTTGGTTATACAGTAGAATACAACCTCAGTGTACCTAACTTGAGTGCCAGCATTTACAAAAGATTTCAGCAGGTGTAAATCTGACACCTAAAGCGAGGCGTGGGAATCAGCGCTACGCATAATTCAATAAAGGATGCCCTTTATAGAATCACACTTACCCGTCCCTTTTACAAAACCACGCAAGAGGTTTTTAACACCAGCCAGCACACTGAATGCTCTGCACTTCTCCAATGATCATAGAGTTCCTATGAGTGTCATAGCAGCACAGAGCATCCACTTGCTGTCCGGCACTAAAAATCTCTTGCGCAGTTTTTTTTTAAAAGGGGCCGGGGGGGGGAGGGTAGTTAGTGTTGATTTTTTTTCAGTGCCCAATTTTGATTGCCGTTTACTGAATCTTGTCCTTTATATGCAAAAATGATTTATAAATTTACCTCCTACCTGTGTAGTTGATCATCACTGCACACAATCTACTCCAGTGATTCCCAAACCTGTCCTGGGGGACCCCCCAGCCGGTCAGGTTTTCAAGATATCCCTAATGAATATGCATGAGAGAGATTTGCATATAATGGAAGTGACAGGTATGCAAATCTCTCTCATGCATATTCATTAGGGATATCTTGAAAACCTGACTGGCTGGGGGTCCCCCAGGACAGGTTTGGGAACCACTGATCTACTCTATCTCTGCCCCAGCATTACACAGATAATACTGAAATGCTTAGAGAAATCTTACCAGCAATATTTATTATAGTTATAATGAAAACTGGCAATCAGTAGACTTATACATTTCCTGGTTACCAGTAAATGTAATCAACACCAAATTTATTTATTTGTTCATTTTTATAGCTCGTCCTCCCCAAAAGCCCAGAACGGGTTACATAGGATACATACACAAAATAAAAAAGGAAATCCTAAGATCCCACTCCAAATAATGAAAATACTGAAAATATTCCCAAAATGGGAACAAATCAAAGGAACAAGCAGGCTAATTACAGAAACATCCTTTGACTAAATGCTACAATTAATTTTCTTGCACTTAAACCCCCTCCCCCCCCTTTTACGAAGCCACATTAGGCTTTTTTATCACCGGCTGCAGCGGTATTAGCGCCAACGCTCATAAGAATTCTATGAGCTAATAGCGCCGTGACTAGCGATAAAAAAAGCCTAATGTGGATTTGTAAAAGGAACCCTAAATTTCTAAAGCATCAGAGAGTCATGTGTTTAAAACAGATCAAAGGATGTTTTCTGGGGAGTATATTTCTCAATCATTTGCCCAATAGTTTTAATAATATAAGTTGTGCTTTATATCCCATCAGTGAAATTAAAAACAGTCTTCCCTCATGCTTAATTCTTGCTCCCTTTGTGCAGCATTGCTTCAGATAAGTACTTGCCTGTTGCTTAAAGACTGTTAATTTCACAAATGGAATATAAAGCATAACTTATATTGCTAAAACTATTGGGCAATGATTAAGAAGAATTTGAAAGTCTGGACATACTAAGGAAGATATTCCCTAGAATATGTTCTTTGACCTGTTGTAAGCAGATGACTCTCTGATGCCCTAAAAATTAAAAAATTAAAAGTGTCCCCCCTCCAAAGTCAGAAATTATTGTAGTGCTTAGTCAAAGCATGTTTCTGTAATTATCCTGCTTGTGCCCCTTTAAAAGTATAAATCTTTTTGAATGTGGCCTATTATGTGTAATAACTGGTCAATTTTGGTATCAAAGCTATGCTATTGGCCTTCTTATAAGAAAAAAAAGCAAAGTATAGAAAAGAATAAAGATTTTTACCTCGTACAGCATACCCATCTTTTACTGATGCTGGAAATGGGGGTAGGTTGTCTTTTGCGTAGACTTCTTGAGCAAGGACTCGGCCCATTCCATCTAAAAGTGAAAAGACATGAGAGTAGGGGAGAGAGGGAGAGGTCATGATTTTTCTTAAGAAGCCAATAAAAGTAAATATTAGTTGACAGCAATGCAGCTCGAGAATAAAGTTCATGTGCACAGCATTCAACATCCCATAAATAGTTCTGTCAGATCTGATAGCTGCCAAAAGCAATGATGAATAGTGTAGCAAAACACTGCAGACAGTGAAAGGCTTGTTTTACTCAATCCACAGTTCCAATAAGGATGAGCTCACTGCTAATGCCTATTTCAGAATCATAATCCTTTGTTTCACAGTAATAGTATTTCACATTGCAAAATCTCCTTTCTCCCTTTTCCACTTGCCCTATAATACAGTCTCTTTCCTTAATTCTTCCCATTCACACCAGAAAAATCATGATCCCTTTCTAGTGTTTTCACATTTTACCTTCCGCCATTGAATGTTTTGGTATTTGAGGGATTTTTAAGTCATTGTGAAGCTTACTTATCTTTGTCAACCTACATTCACAGAAGGAACGTTTAAACAGCATTTAAAACCTGGCCAGAGAAAGGTCAGCTCTAGAGTAGATCACAGAATAGTCAGGAGATACTTGTGGCAATGTGAGGGCTATTTACTGATGGTTCCACAGACACAATAGACTATGCTCCAGTGCCAGTAGATTTCCCAAAAAAAAACAATTTTCTTTTCTTTTTTTTTTAACCCTCCAATTAAAGTGGTAGATAAAATAAGCATTTCTTCTCTGAATCAAATACTGTTCAGGAACTTCATTCTAGTTAGATCTTAAAAACTTTTGTCTAGGGGGAGAGTGTGGCACAGTGGTTAATGCTACAGCCTCAGCACCCTGAGGTTGTGGGACCCTGGAAAAGTCACTTAATCCCTCCATTGCCCCAGGCACATTAGATAGATTGTGAGTCCGCTGGGACAGACAGGGAAAAATGCTTGAGTACATGAATGTAAACCATTCTGAACTCTCCTGCCAGAATAGTATAGCAAATTGAATAAATTAACAAACAATATGACAATTTTAAGCTACATACAAGTTGACCAAGATGACAACAACCTTACTTTATACAAGCTCCATTAATAATGTTGAATTTAAATTTCTGGTTTTCATATAATAAAGGACAGTACAATATTTCAGCTGAAATAAATACAAGTTTGCTTAGTTAATTTGTTTATATAAGAATAAACGTTTTCATGAATTCTCTTCAGATCAGCACAGCAGCAAGCAAACCATGTGAATGCCGCTTCAGAACCTTGGACAGTTACAGCTTGGAGTCTTTCAGATGGCCTTTAGATTTGTTAATGATGAAATATTTACTACTTCTTTGGATCAAACATCCAAACAAAGCCTTCATATCAAATTATAAAACAGAACCATGCACATGTCATGCAGATGTTATCAGAGTCAGCCTTGTGATTTAGTTATAATTCTTGCTTATGAGTTCTGCTTTCCTACACAGTGTATTGTCTTTTATTATTCATATCCATGTAAAGGGAGGAATCCTTTTATGCTAGGCTACGTAGAAAGTAAAATTTCAGGATTTTAAGCCTTGCATTTTGGCTTGGTGTGACTCCATCTCTTCTGGGTTTAAATGTGGACAAATATTAAATTTGGCCCATATATTCCAAGATTCAAATAAATAAGCATCTGAAACTTTTAGAGTACTGCTTTTGTTAGACAAGGCAGCCATATAACATACTAATAATACTGGGATTCCTTGGGTTTCTCAAGAAATATTAGTTTGGCAAGTATTTTGGTACCTAAGAGAAGGAAAATCACTCCTGATTCTAGACATAAATGAGGTAATTCTCAAAATGTTGCTTAGAGACCATAGGGACTTGGGAGGTTGCCACGAGAAATTGTGGCAGACGTTCAGATAGCAGCTCTACATGGGGCAGGAGCTTAAGAGGATCACTTCTGTCCCAATTCACTGCTGGACCACCAGGGATTTTAAAGGTACCATTTATACTGATTGGGGAAGAGGGAGAGAGGTGAGAATTGTTAGAGTTGGCTGGGACAGGAGGAGGGAGGGTCCCTCCTATCCTGGTCCAGTAGGTCTTACAGCAGACCCAGTGGAGGCCTGCAACAGGTTTGCGAAGGAGGCAGGTGGGTGCTGACCTGAATATAAACCAAGACCCCCATTTTTGGGCCATTTGTTTGTCCCCAAAATTTCGGTTTATATTTGAGTATATACAGTATTTGAATATTTAGTGAGTAGCAATTTGTGTGGCTTCTTGGCTCCACCATCACTCCAGAGTAGAAGCTGCTACTGGCCTGTTCTCTTTCTAACTGGCAGGAGCAATAGATGCTTATGCAAAGGAAACACAGAAGCCAGTGGAAAACCTCACGCTGAGTAGTCAAGTCAGGGGGGCAACCCAGCACTGGTTAGTTACATGGTCTGCTCCTGCTCTGACTAACACTCTGGAAGCCAATGAATGAGGGTAGTAGGAAAGTGACAACTGGAAGATAAGTGGTGCTTGATATTTAGGGTTTTCTCTTTCTTAGGGGTTGATGCTGGCAGTAGAATTCTCCCAGTCTAAATGCAGAAAGATAAATTCATCACTGATGGGCTAAATCAGTGGTTCCCAAACCTGTCCTGGGAGACCCCCAGCCAGTCAGGTTTTCAAGATATCCCTAATGAATATGCATGAGAGAGATTTGCATATAATGGAAGTGACAGGTTTGCAAATCTCTCTCATGCATATTCATTAGGGATATCTTGAAAACTTGACTGGCTGGGGGTCCCCCAGGACAGGTTTGGGAACCACTGGGCTAGATGAATGAATTTTGGGGGATCACATACAGCAGTAATGTGGATGCAATGATTAGCTCAAATAGGTGTCAGGTCAAAACCGTGGAAGACAAAGGCGCGCGCCGACAACTGAGCACAGCGCGGAGGCGCGCGCCAAAGAAAATAATTGTTTTTAGGGGCTCCGACAGGGGTGTGTGGGGTGAACCCCCACTTTACTTTATACAGATCGTGCCGCGTTGTGGGGGTGTTGTGGGGGGTTTATGGGGTTGTAACCCCCCACATTTTACTGAAAACTTCACTTTTTCCCTAAAAACAGAAAAAGTTAAGTTTACAGTATAATGAGGGGGGTTACAACCCCCCAAACCACCCACAATGCCGCCGCAATCTGTATTAAGTAAAGTGGGGGGGGGCTCCCCAACAAAAACCCCCGTCGGAGCCCCTAAAAACTGTCATTTTCTTCAGCGTGCGCCTCCGTCTTGCGCTCAGTTGTCGGCGCGCGCCTTTGTCTTCCGTGGTTTTGTCTATGAACCGCTCAAAAATGCTCATTCTCCACTCCAGACATGCCTGTTCTGTGGAAAAAAGTTTTTAGCGCACAGGTAGCATGTGCCAGTTGAGAACTTACTGCAGGATGCCTACACACGTCCCAAGTAAGCCCTTTCAAGCTGCAATATGCATGTGCTAGCGCTTATTGCAATTTACTACTTGTATAAGGACCTCACAATGAATAATGTATATACTATATGATTAAAATGTATCTGTTCAGTTGGAGGGGCCAAGAATATTCTGGGAGCAATATGTTGTCCATAGATCTGTGATATTAAATTACATTAACTTTATCTATTTTTAGTTATCCAACTTGAACAGAAAAGATTAATGTAAGCATGCATAAAGTTATACAGATAAATTATCCATATAACTTTTTATATTTGACATTTGGATGAATATTGGGCTTTATGCATCTTAGTAACCACATTTACATCATCATAATACAAGTACACTTTAATATAGTGGTTAAATACAACATAGACACTCCTTGAAAGAACCGTGGAGGGGCATAATCGAAAGGGACGTCTAAGTCCGTTTACGTCCATCTCGCAAGTCATCCAAAGTTAAAAAGAGCCTAAGACACATTTTCGAAAGAAACGTCCAACTTTTTTTACTTTTGAAAATCGTCTAATTATACGTCCTGCCGATCTGATCGTCCAAGCCGCTAAATCATCCATCTTTATACCACAATTTCGTCCAACTTTCCTTCCAAGTTCAAAACGCCTAGAACAAGCCCTGTTGGACGTGGGAGGGGTCTGCAAAGTGATGGACTGCACATCCAGACATGCCACCTAAATAGTGGGGTACCTTACAGGGCACTGCTGTGAACTTCACAAAAAGGGTGCCATGTCTTCTCCTCCCTACAACTCTCTTATAGGTCACGGTGAGCCCCCCAAACCACCTCCAGAATCCCCTAGACCCACTTATCTACCACCCCAATAGCCCTTATGGCTGTAGGAGCCACTTATATGCCAGTACAAAAGGGTTTTGGGGGTGTATAGGGGAGTGCACATGTTTAAGGATCAATGCAGTGATTACAGGGGCTTATGGGCATGGGTCCTCTCTATGGGTCCCTAACCCACCCCCAAGACCACTTAACCTGCCTCTGGGCTGGACAACTAGGCTTTCCTATGCCAGGCGGCCAGGTGATGATGGTCTGGAGGCTGAAATTTAAAGTTATGAATAAAAGTTTTATGGGGGTGGGGGAGGGTTGGTGATCACTGGGGTAGTGTGTGGGGGTTTGTTATGTGTTTACAGTGCTTATCTGGTGAGTTTAGGTGGGTTTTTGTGACTTAGACCATGTTTTACATGGTCTAAGTCACAACGTCCAAGTTCCGTCTAGACTCTGTTGTTAAACTTTCGGTTATACATGCTGTACGACTAAGTCTAAGCCGGCCCAAGTCCCGCCCAACTCCCGCCCTCGACATGCCTCCCGAAATGCCCCGTTTAGCTTTGGACGTTAAGCGGCATTATGAATGCCTAGGTCGTTTAGAAATACGTCCAAAACCCGATTTTATTATCGGCGCTTGGACGTTTTTGAGAAATGTTCGTCCAAGTGCCGACTTAGGCTGGTTTTTGGACGTTTTTCTCTTTCGATTATGAGCCCCATAATGTTCAGTTTTAGCTTCTGGAATATAACTACTTCAATATAAATAATAGAGAAAAATCACAATTTATATAAAGAAATGTGCCAAATTTGTTCAGTAGCGTCCTAAAAATTTGATGCTAGTTGATATACGTAAGTGTTAAGAACATTCCAGGCAGAACCTGAAGTGGTATCTACAGAGGAGGCTGATGGCTGCCACTCCCATTCTGTGCACCAATACACATCTCATTGAGAATACTCTACATGCAACATTTAAATATTGAAATATGGACTGCATTTGATGCAAGATTACTCTTTGCTCCATACACACCCCTTATCTGCTCCTGCAAGCTCTGCAGTTTTCTGCTGGGTAGCCTAGCTTCCAATTTCTAGTTCAACAGTGAGGAAGGTCAGCATACGCCTTGAAAGTTCTGATCTGTCTTCTACTGATGGCATGCAAACTCAACAACGACTGACTGGAAGTTATTGAAGTAATTGTGAGAAGATGAAGGAACTGGACAGGTTGTCCAAAAAGAAGTTATGGAGCTTATGCACTATGCTGTTGCACCTCACTGTTCTTTCAGTGAGGTTTGAAATTGGGCATTTTACTGACAGGTAATTGCTGCACAGTACTACTAAATGGAAATTTAACAATGGAATCCTGTTGGGATCCAACGGGAGCAGTCAAGAGTTAACGCAATGCCTATCAGTACATACCACCACTAAATCACCACGCCATTGAAAAATGAATAATGCAAAATACTTCTCTTTGGAATAACATCAAAAAAGAGAGTATCAGCTGTGTATCTGACAGGACTTCTGATCCTATGCAGAAACCACTTACCATGTGATATCAGAGGCTGGGGGAAAGACCTCCTTGGAAAGATTTGGCTAGCTGAGAAATCCAAGTCTAGCTTCGAATTTCCTCTGAACCATTATTATATGCTCCTGTTCTGTCTGGGACTTACAACTGCAGGTAGGTACAGTATCATATCAGTGGAGTTATTTCCTAGCCTTTTAAGTCACAGGTGAATCACATTTCAGCTTCAAAAACAGTAACATTTCATGAATACTTTCAGACCTTTTGTTAAACACATATATACTGCTCTTTGTTTTCTAGGCCATTTCCGAAAACAGTGACTAGCCTTGATTTTTGGGTTCTACTGGCTTCTTTCAAGATTGTTTGCCTCCCTGTAGTGGTGGATCCATCCAAACCATGGTCCTGCCTAACCATTCCTAGATACTCTAGCTGCACAACATTTTAGGCAATGCATTCCTAATGCCACGTTATGGCTTCTTCTGTATTTTCGCCATTTCACCTTTTCTAGAGATTGTAAACTCCTGTTAATGAGCCATGCCTATTCGCAGTCCTAAGACTCATTCTATGCTGAAACCCAGACATCTGCTGTGCTTTCTGTTCCAATTTTCTGCATGAATCAATCATCATCTCTTGTAGGGCACCACCTTTTTCATATTTATGGGCTATTAAAAGCAATCTTATCACAATCACTATCGGTTCAATGCAGTTTTTATGCCTTATGCAATATTATTTTTCAGTTTATCATGAAGGAGGTTGTTAATACAGAAATTTTAAAATTCAAATGATTCTTTCTTTAGTTATGACTGATTATACTTGACTAAAGGGTATAGGCCTATTTATGAGTGTAGGTTACTCCCTCAGCCTTTACTGGGAAAGGCACTCTTAATCAATGTGTCGGCATATTCTTTTAGGGCCGTGGAGTTATTTGTTGTGCTTCTGGAGAATTTTGGAGCTGTGTGAAAGGCACAACAGCTGGAGCAAGTATGTCTGTGTCTTTCATGTATCAAAGGTGCTTAAGAAGTTAACATATCAGTGTATGGCTTTACTGAATGTGGTGGAGCATTTGTTTGTGGGGATGAAAGGGAAGACTGGTGTGATTCTCTTACGATAAAGAGTAATCATCCTATTAAAACTTCACCTGGAAACTAAACCCAGGTATTCTTTGGGTCTTGCTTAAATACTTCATCGGTGGTATATCAAACTTGAATGTGAACTTGGTAGTTCAGGGCTCTGCTACTGAGGTAGTAGACCAAAACCTCTTTGTGCATCACCACTTTTAAACTACAAATCAATCTCTCTGTGAATCCAGCAGTGATGCCTGCTATCATTCAACCTTTGCCTGAGTGCCTTGTCACAGTATAATTGGGTCCAGCCCTAAATCATTGAGAGCCCAGAATATCAATCAGAGTAACTGTATCAGGTTCAGTTCTCACTGTGACCCCTTTGCAATTTATGATGGCAAGCTCAAGTAATGCAGGCCCCCAATGGTTATTTTTGACACTAGTCTAGACCCTCTCCTTTGCTTCCTGTCCCATGATTGCTTACTCTTTCCTTTTGCTTTGCACCTCTTTTTGATTCCTCTTAAGTAGAAATTATATCTATGTAATTAAAGGGCAGACTGGATGGACTGTTTAAGTGTTTATCTGCTGTCATTTAGTATGTTACTATGTATTCATACATGCATGGGGAAGTGGAGGAGCACAATATTTGGACACTTTCATCAGTGATATCCTCCTACTCCCAGGGCAATTCAGTTTGGGGGCTGTCAAGTTGCTATTGTTAGAGCACTTTAAAATATATATAAACTGCTGTCTAAGCCCTACATTGTTGCAACTTTTTTAAGAACATTAAAAAAAAAAAAATAGCCTTACTGGGTCAGACCAATGGTCCATCAAGCCCAGTAGTCCGTTCTCACGGTGGCCAATCCAGGTCACTAGTACCTGGCCAAAACCCAAGGTGTAGCAATATTCCATGTTACCAATACAGATGGAATTCATTGCCCAAGTTTTGGTCATGTGCCCCAGGGGGAAGGGGAGAGGGGGTAGGGGAGGCAGAAGACGGGAGGGGGGTTTGCACTTTTAGCTCCTTCACTCTAGCCTTTTTTCATTCTTGATAAATCCATTTCTCATTCACAGCTGAGATGAAATCAATGGTTTTGAGCACCTGACTGGTTTAATCTTCCATACAGATGTCACTCTTCAACTCTGCTGAAGACACACAGCTCCTGTTATAAAACTTTCTCTGTTCCCCTTCCTTGGAATCTATTGCCATCCACTTCCTAATAGGAAACACTATGTCTGCCCACCTCCTGGCATTTATGACAAACATGCTTTAGACTCAATCTGATTGGTGCTGCAAGTGTCCTAGCACAATAGTCACATCCCAAGTTGGAGTGACTTACACATCACTGAAAGTCAATAACCGAACCATATCCTGGTTACTATCAACCTGCTCCAACGAAACACACTGATGACATTCACCAACTCAAGTTTCTTATTTTGAAGGGGTAAGAACCCATGAAGCCTCCTCTGATCCCAGTCTCTTGTGTTCCTAAGCAAATTTAGAAGGCAGAGGGAAGTGGAGCTACATGCAGTGTAAGTGAGCTTTACCTTCAGTTAAAGGATGCAGAGTTGTCTCTGCCTGTATAGATCATTCAGTTCTCATAAGTAAAAATTTTCCCCAATTTGGCCTGTCTCCACACACTGCCTACCTCCATTTAGCATCCCAACCCCCAAAACAAGAACAGACATATCCAAAACCAAGTAGGTGGTGACAAAAGCTTTCAACTACCGCATCAGTACCAACAGCTCAGATGACTGAAAGAGGAAGACAAGGTAGGTTAGAAGCCTAGGACACAACTGCTATCTACAAGTTCAGAAGAATGGGCAAAGCATAAAACCACACCTGTCCGTATTCACACACACATCCTTAGAGGGACCAAGAAGCAGCCACCATAATATGCTGCCAGTTCTACAGAAAATAGGAACATTAGGGGACTCAGCTGAGTGTGGCAGGGCAGTGAAACACCAATGGGTATATCTCAGATCACACACTTAACACATAGGAGATTGGATATACAATCACACTACACCAACCAAATCCAATCCAATACAGAATCTACTATCATCAAACTACCTATCCTAAGGTAGAGAAAAAGCCTCAGATGTAAATAGTCAAAACCCACTTGAACCCAATGGAGTACGCAAAACAGGATGGCTCGCCTTCATTCATAGGCTGAAAAAACTCCATCACATGGATTATACTATCACACAATCCTGGCAAGTATTAAACATATGCTAAGAAGTTCACAGGCAATAATGAACAGCAAACAAATCACAGGTAAACAGCAACATATTATCAAAACACTGCAGTCCCAGTCCCCTCCTTAGGGTGGTGTACTACAAACTGACCACCACCTTAAGGAGAGGGCTAAATTCAAAGCAAACCTTAAAACTTTTCTTTTTAAAGATGCCTTTGGAGTATAGTCCTGGAGCTTGACTTCAGTTATACCAGACACCCTTTTGTCTTTTCCCTCCCCCATCAATTTTTATTTTATGAAACAATGTAACCCTGACCATATTCCTTTTGTATCCTTGCAGTCTTCCTCATTGTTTGTATCATTTTTTTAATTGTTTATGTCTAACCTCCCTGTTTTAAATTGCTTTTAGCTTTGTATTATGTAAACCGCTTAGGATGTTTTAAGCGTTATATCAAGCCTAAATAAACTTGAAACTTGAAGCCTGTGTCAGCTCTTTCACTGATGTCACTTCCTGGACCCGCACCTAGGAAGTGACATCAGAGGAAGAGCTGACGCTGGCACGTTGAGGTTGCTGCTTGCACAGGAAACATTAAAGAGGTACGAGGGAAGAGGTGTGTGCGTGTGCATGGCAAGAGGGGGCAGGGAAGGAGCAGATGGGGATGGGAGCGGAGAAGAGGGTGGGGGAAGGGTGCCGCTGCCTCGGTTGCCTCTCACCCTCGCTACATCACTACGTGTCAGCAAAACAACCAAACAATTGTGGAACAGAAGATCAGGATGTACCAGTTTGTAGTTTAATAAGCGTCCAAATAACTTAAAAACAATCCACAAAAGGTACATACAGTTACAAGTAACCCACAAAATAAAAACAAATAATGTGTAAAATACAAATGTGGCAACACGAGCTGTGTTTTGGCAAAATAAAAATGCCTTCCTCAAGGGTCTTATAGGGTCCTTGGCTGTCTTAAATATAAACCCATAAAAGTCACAAAAAAATCCAAGTAGTTAAGAGGCTATAAACAAACAGTAGAGCACACAAGCCTCCAATGCAGACTGTATATACCTTTTGTGGGTTTTTTAAAGATTATTGTCTTTAAGTTATTTAGACGCTTCTTAAACTACAAACTGGTACATCCCGATCTTCTGTTCCACAATCCTTTTTTATGTTTTGCTGCTTCATTTCCTTTGTGGAACCTTTTGGTGCCATTTGGATTTTTATTTTGGCTGATGGACTATGTGTGTCACCATACAGTATGCACAAATTGTAGAATACTATCGGTTGCTTACACCAGCCATTGACTTGGCATAAGTGATCGTTCCTGACTTCTGGCGCACCAAAGAGGGTCTGCGCTAGTATTCTATCAAGACTTACAGTAGATGTGCTTAAGTGATTTATAGAACTCATGTGAAGTGTGTCCCCCAGGTACGTTAGATAGATTGTGAGCCCACCGGGACAGAGAGGGAAAATGCTTGAGTACCTGATTGTAAAAAAACGCTTAGATAACCTTGATAGGCGGTATATAAAATCCTAATAAACTTGAAACTTGAACTTGAAAACATCTACTTCTTGGTGACAAATTGTAGAATTTCTCCCTATGGTATTATTTTATATCTTTATTTTCTGTTATTTTTCACCCACACATCCAAGGAGGTGGGAGCGAGAGGAGGGGAGTATATCTTTTGTTTTGGTATTATTCCTGATGGTAATGATGGATGGGGGAGGGAATTTTTATCTTTTGTATAGATACTGATTGATTCTAAGTGCTTGGTTGATTATCATTATTTGTATATAAATTGTATTGCACTTTTTGTTGGCATTAAAAACTAAATAAAGTAAAAAAAAAAAAAAAGAAGCTTGCCACCTTGAAAAAAAAAAGAAATCTCCAAGCTTTGCAGCTAGTGGCCACATCCTCAAGCTGCCACTGTTTTCATGCATGAATGAAAGCCAAGGGGGTGGAGAGGCAGCAACAGCTCTGAAATACTGTTGCAAGCTGCAGAACTTGGAAAGTTCTGGTCTCTGGACCTGAGGAGCTGATCATTAGCTGATGAGGCTTGGAGATTCCCACCAGCTACAGCAAGGGAGATGTTCATTTTGAGGGAGGCTAAGCTCAAAGTGGTTGTGCCACCAACTGTGTTTAGTACAAAATGAATTGCTGAGTTTGTTTGGGGGTTTCCAGTTCAGTTGTGATATTAATATTTCTATTTGTAACTTGTGATTGTTCTGTATTTGGTGAAGGTCTGACTGTGTGTTCTGGCAAATGTGTGACTTTGTTTTGTGCTTTCTGCAAAACTTAATTAAACTAAAATCAAAACTGTCAAAAAAAAAAAAAAAAGACATTACAATTGAATGTAGTCTGCATTCTAAAGCTAACTATAAAATCTGTTTGCTCAAGTGGAAGTAATTCATATAGAAACAATAATTTAATTATAGAAAGAAACACCATGCCGTCAGAAAAAAAAGGATTGAAAAGGGTCTTTTAGTTATCTGAAAGTGAAAAAAAATGCTGATGATTTAAAAGTGAGATTTCTAAATATAGCAGACTCATTATCTTCCGATTTTTCTTATGTTTTTGCAGAAGCAAACCAATTAAAACAAGATGAAATGCATTTTCCGGCATTCTGCCAAAGGCTGTTTAGTGTGAACAAACATCTAGTAAGTAGCTGGAAACCATTTCATTAAAATGAAATAAGGGGAAAATAAGTGCTACAGCTGTGACTATAGGCATTTTGGCCTGGATTCTATAAACAGCGCTATTGTCAATCAGGCAGTGGCGCCGTTTATAGAATCCACTCACACAGACCTGCTTCAGTTCCTTGTATTCCAACTATACACCAGGACTCACTCTGTTCAAAAAGAATTTGTAGAATGGTTAACACAGGGAGTCTAATCAGTCCTGGGAACTTCCTGAGAGAAAAAGCTCCAAAGGAGGTCACCTGGGTGTATCCTCAGCGCATGAGCACAAACAGCGCCCACAAACATCACCTTCAGTCACCCCATGAACCTTTTAAATATCAAAGTGTCTTTCATATAGAAAACAATCAATAAATAGTAAAGTGCCAAGTGCAAGTTTGGAATCAAGTAAATCAATAGTGAATCCACCTTCCATCTGTCTCCTCACATCATCTCCCTTCTCTGTCCCTGTGTCCACATGCCTGTATCCATCATCACCACTCTATGTCCCTAACTGTTCCCCCTGTCCAGAACCACCACTCTGTTTCCCTTGCCCCCCATGTCCAGTATCTCCCTTCTGTGTTCTTATTCTCCCCATAAACATATCTAACATTTCCCCTTGCCAAATATACCCCGCTCCTGTGTCAGGCACATTTTATTTTTATTTCTCTACCTTGTGTGCTTTCCCTCCCCCCCTTTCTTTCCTATTTGCAGACTGTATTTTTTCCCTTTTTCCCTCTTCATTTCATGTGTGTTTTCATTGATAAGCGGTTTATCAAAATTTAATAAACTTGAAACTCTGTAACTATATACCATTCCCATGCAGCATCTCTCCTTTGTGCCTCTGTCTCCACATGCCTATCATATATCTTCCTTGTGTTCAGGGTAGACAAAAATCAATATTTAAAAAAAATTGGATTTTTTTGTTTAAATTGGATTTTTTAAAAATAAAATGCTTTTTTGAGGAAAAATTTATCTAAAGATAGTTTACTATTTAAGATACATTATACTACAAGAGTTATTTATCATTAAATAATGATTACATTTTAATTATGTAGAATGAGGCTGTATATTCATTGTTTAATACTGGAAAGTCGAGTTTAAGTTAAGTTTAGGGCTCCTTTTACAAAGCCGCACTAGGGCCTTAACACATGAAATAGCACGCGCTAAATTACTACACACGCTAGCCGCTACCGCCTCCTTTTGAGCAGGCGGTAGATTTCTGGCTAGGGCGTGCTATAGCGCGCGCTAATCCGGTGCGTGCAATAAAACCGCTAGCGCAGCTTTGTAAAAGGACCCCCTAAGTTTCATTGCATTTGATATACTGCCTAAAAACCTAGGTGGTTTACATAAAATTAAAAACATTTGTACAAATGTTTCTAAAATTTAAATTTTTAAAAATATTAGAATATTTTATAATATTTAAATTTTTTGGTAAATGAATTCCATTAATCCATTCATAATGTCATGGGCAAATTTTCCTATCTAGAAGATATTATTACAGATGCTTAGTTTTGTATTTCTCAAAACTGTGTAACCCCGGGGTTTTTGGTGGCTGCCCAGACCCTACCCAGATGCTGGCTGACAGAACACACAAAAATATGTTTATTCAGGACCAGGATCGGAGCCCACTGCAAGCATGACCTAGACAATATCCTCTCTCCTCCAAGAACTCAGAGAACATCAGGTATTGCAATTTAAACTCAACTTTATTCTCTTATGTGGATGAAAGTATTTGGATCGGTTCCGCATGGCCCTAGCTGCCTTCCCTTTCATCCCTTCCTTCAGATATCTTTCCTACCCTTTTGGTTTGTCCCTTCCCACATCATAAATTTATGATATATCCTTTGATTGTTTTTCCTTTTGTGTCCCACTATACCCTATAGTGTCATTATTGTCTGTTCCCCCACTTCTTTGTATTTTTATTAGAAACATTTGTACAAATGTTTTCATTTTATGTAAACCGCCTAGGTTTTTAGGCAGTATATCAAATACAATAAACTTGAAACTTAAACTTAACTTAAACTCGACTTTCCAATCTTAAACAATAAAAGATCAAATGGAAGGAGAAAATCCAAAGACCCTGTTGGTGCCAAAAACATCTTAAATCCTCTCTGAAGGTGTAGTTACTGCACTATTCCACCCCTCTAGAGAATTCAAGGGCTGTCTTTTTTTACCAGGCTCAACTTTCAGAGACTACCAGAAACCCTTGACCTGGGTCCCAGACAGTTTTTCTGGTAAAAGCAGGTCTGCATACTATATGACTTCCCTTTGGAGTTCCTATCTCCACAGTTGCAGATAGCTCCAATCTTAACCCAAAAGATAATTCTAATTAATGGGGCTAAGAACATAAGAAGTTGCCCCCGCTGAGTCAGACCAGAGGTCCATCCTGCCCAGCGGTCCGCTCCCGCGGCAGCCCATCAGGCCTAGTGCCTGAACAGTGATCCCTGATTAATGTACCTCTAATCCCATCCCTATAATATACCTCTACTCTTATCTGTACCCCTCAATCCCTTTGTCTTCCAAGTACCTATCCAAAGCTTCTTTGAACCCCTGTAGCGTGCTCCTGTTTATCACATCCTCTGGTAGCGCGTTCCATGTATCCACCACCCTCTGTGTGAAAAAGAACTTCCTAGCGTTTGTTCTAAACTTCTCCCCTTTCAATTTCTCTGAGTGCCCCCTTGTACTTGTTGATCCCCTTAATTTGAAAAATCTGTCCCTGTCTATTTTTTCTATGCCCTTCATGATCTTGAAGGTTTCTATCATGTCTCCTCTAAGTCTCCGCTTTTCCAGGGAGAAAAGCCCTAGCCTTTTCAGTCTGTTAGTATATGAGAGGTCTTCCATACCCTTTATTAGCTTAGTTGCTCTTCTTTGAACTCTCTCAAGTACCTCTATGTCCTTCTTGAGGTACGGCGACCAGAATTGAACACAGTACTCCAGGTGCAGGCGCACCATAGCACGATACAGTTGCAGGATGACTTCCTTCTTTCTGGTCGTGATACCCTTCTTAATGATACCCAACATTTTGTTTGCTTTCCTTGAGGCTGTTGCACACTGTGCCGACGCCTTCAATGTTGTGTCTACCATCACTCCCAGGTCTCTTTCAAGGTCGCTCACCCCTAGCACTGATCCCCCCATTTTGTAAGTGAACATCGGGTTTTTTTTCCCTATATGTACAACTTTGCACTTCCCTATGTTGAAACTCATTTGCCATTTTTTGGCCCATTCTTCCAGTGTTGTCAGATCTTTTTGGAGATCTTCGCAGTCCTCCATGTTATTTACCTTGCGATATAGTTTGGTGTCATCCGCAAATTTAATAACCTCACATTTTGTTCCTGCCTCCAGGTCGTTAATGAATATGTTGAAAAGTAGCGGTCCCAGCACCGACCCCTGTGGAACTCCGCTCATGACCCATTGCCAGTCTGAGTAATGGCTTTTTACTCCAACCCTCTGTTTCCTGTCCGCCAACCAGTTTTTGATCCATCGGTGGACCTCCCCTTGCACCCCGTGGTTCCATAGCTTCCTTAGTAGTCTTTCATGTGGCACTTTGTCGAAAGCTTTTTGGAAGTCAAGGTAAATGATATCTATGGATTCCCCTTTATCCACCTGGCTGGTTACCCCCTCAAAGAAGTATAATAAGTTCGTGAGGCATGACCTGCCCTTGCAGAAGCCATGCTGGCTCGACTTTAGCTGCCCATAGTTGTCGATGTGTTCCCAGATGCTGTCTTTAATCAGTGCTTCCATCATCTTTCCCGGGACCGAGGTCAAGCTCACCGGCCTGTAGTTTCCTGGGTCTCCCCTTGAGCCTTTCTTGAAGATGGGCGTGACATTTGCTATTTTCCAGTCTTACGGAATCTCTCCAGTTTTTAAGGATAGGTTGCATATAGGTTGCATAATAACTGGACAGAAATAGTCATTGGAAACACATGCCCACAAATATAGTTCATGTATTTCCAGATGGCTACACCCCTCTTTGCTACCAAAAAAACAAATGATTTTTTTTTTTTAAATGAAAAAGGGAATTATTTGTGGGTGTCCTCACCCTAATGGTTCCTCCTACCCACAACTAAATAACATCATATCAATGCAATTTGATCAATTACTGTATATATTGAAACTCCTCTCATATCTGCATACAACTGTAAGAGTCCATAAGATAGAAACGCAAACCTAAATTGTATTTACTCCTTATCTTCCCCCCTCGCTCCTTCTGAATTAGAGGAACACAATACTACTTTTATTTATTCATCCTGCTTACAAATCTTGAGAAATGTAAAAATTACTAAATGATGGGTGGCAATGAGTTCCTGTAACTCTTTACTCATTACAAGGAAAATTTAATAATTCAGCTGAATATTAATACTGTAACCAACAATAATACACTTAGGGCTGTGCATTATAGAGCAAACCCAAATTTCACCTTTATTTAACATAAACACAACTTCATGTATTACTCTGCTTCTATTGGAGTCTCTGGTTGAGAGACATTCAAAATGGAATGATTCATACTGAAATATAGGGCTCCTTTTACTAAGGTGCGCTAGCATTTTTAGCTCATGCAGGATAGTACCGCGCGCTAAGCGGCTAGAACTAACACCAGCTCAATGCTGGCGTTAGTGTCTAGCGCGAGCGGCAATGTAGCGTGCGCTATTCCGCGCATTAATGCCCTAACGCAGTTTTGTAAAAGGAGCCCAAAGTGTACCACATAAAGGGACACCCACCACTGCAGCCTCCTGTGAAGGGAACCACATTTAATACATAACTCAAACCTTGCAAAAATTAACATAACACATTATTCATATTCATTCTTCTCCCATTATCAGCACAATACATCCTAACAGTGTAACTCTTCTATTAACAGACTGAAATGAAAACACACAGATCTTCTTGGCACTGGCACCCCCAATTAGCAACTCAGACACAGAATAATGATGGGCCTTTCACGTGTCACTAAAACACCTTCACAGAGTTTTTACGCACAGTTCACCCCAAATTCCAATCATTTTGGCATCTGAGAATCGACCGTTGGACAGTCTCATGGTCCTGAGTATAGACCAGCCTTAGTATCCACATTTTGTCCCGGACCCACAACTCACGGAAGGCATCGACCACTGCCATGTTTGGTAGTGGCACAATGGGAGTTTAAAGCCCACAGCCGATACACCATTCGTTTTATGTGTTTGTCAGAGCAGCTTGGAGCCGGTAAATGAGAACATTCTCCTTGGCCTGGAGGGACCTAAGGATCTCATAGGTTGATGACAGGCACGGGTGCATTTATCAGATCCTTGTAGTACTCCTCCAAGGTTCTCCTTCAGCACTTGTGCCCCGCTGGAGGTCTCACTACTGTTTTTACCTCCCTCCTTCAACATATCATTATCCCTTCTCCTCTGAGTCATGCACCACAATGTTTCCCTAGCTGGAAGTTATATTGGATGGAGGGATTCAGTGGCAAGAAGATTCCAGTCAGAGCAGCCCTGCGTACAAGAAGCTTCTAACAGGCTGGTAGGCTTGCCCCAAGAAGCGTGAAGGGGCCAACCCAATAGAGTCGCAGGTTTGTTGTTTTGAGTGTTTTGCCACCTGCCATTGGGAACGAGGTAGGGAGGGTGCGAGGGTGGGGGGCTGTTGGACCCGCGATAGGGGGGAGGGAGTTGTTTGGGTTGCTGGACCGGCTGGAGCTGAAGGTAAGGGAGTCTTGCTGGATCTTGTCTGGGGATTGGGGGAGAAGGGAAGCAGGTGCTGGGCCCATGTGGTGGGTAGAGTGGAGCTGGAGGGAAGGGAGAGGTTCCAGACCCATACCTGGGCGCTGAAGGGAGGGGAAAGAGGTGTTGGACCCATGGGAAGGGGGCTAGAGTGAAGGGAGAGAGGTGCAGGACCTGCAGGGAGGAAGAGAAAGAAGGAAAGGGAAAAGCTGAACCAAGGAGATGATGGAAGAGTGAGTGAAATATTGAACACAGCAGAGGGAGGGAGGAAAGAGAGTGTGAGAGACACATTGGTGTAAGGGAGTAAAAGAGCAGAGAAGCTGGACACAGGGAGACATACAAAAAGAGGAGAGATGTTGGGCATGGATGGGAGCATAGGAACAAGGATAAAAGGGGGAATGCAAGGGGGTGGCATATGGACACAGAGGGGTAATGCTAGACATGGGAGGTTATATGGACACAGAGAGAAAATGGGTAGACATGGGGGAGAATAAAATATAGAGGAGTGATACTGTACACAGGAGGAGGGGAATCACAGAATGGTGAGATGATGAAGGCACAGAAATAGGCACTGGGGAAATACTAGAAAGGGAAGTATAAGAGACAGAGAAGGGAGATGCTTGCTGAACATGGGGGAAAAACATACACAGAGATGGAAGATGAATGGTGAGCATGGAGAAAGAAGACATATCAAATGTTCAGGAGACCCTACCAAATGAATTAAGAGAATAGACAGATGTAAACAGAACCAGAGCCTGAGACCAATGTGATGTGAAGAATAAAATGAACAGACAACATAAGGTAGAAAAAAAAAATTATTTTCTATTTTGTGATTAGAATATATCAGATTTGAAATATGTATCCTGCTAGAGCTGGTGTTAGACATAACTGGGAACTGCAAAGCCCAGGCTGTGCTTCTTTAGCTTCCAGCTGGCTTAGGGTTCTCTCTCACCAGGGGGTAGTTGCCTTAATTGCACTCTCCTAACACTATTCCTGCCATGTAAGACTGAAGTATTCTGTTAACTTGATTTTTCTATGCAGCATTATGTAGTAATTTGACTTCAGTTTTCTTGATAGTGAAGGGGATATTCGTGAGGGGGAGGAGAGAGGAGACAGGGGTTTTGTTGATCCTTGCTCTGTATTATTTGTAATTTATAAAATGACAATTGTACAGAATATTGTTCCTTTTTATACTTTAATAAAATATGTTCAGTATAAAACTATTTGAGGCTTGTGCGGATGGGATCAGAAGGTTTTTGGGGATGGGATGGGACGAGGCCAAGGACCGAGTTTGCAAGGACAGGGACTGAGATCATGGGGATGGGGCGGGGGCCGAGCTCATGGGAACGGGGTTGGGACAGGAACAAATTTTTTCCCCATGTCCTTCTCTAGTTTCACCACAGGTTCATCACAGATACTGGGTGGCTCAAGCTCATCCAAGGATATCATGGTAAGGCTTTCAGAGAGTGGGCTGATTTCTGCTGTGGTACTGGCCTCATACCAGTCAATCCTGGAGATTGCTGGTTACTGCTCAGACACTTCTCTGGCAGATGAGAGGACCCCTGAGGGAGGGTTCCTCAATGTACAGCTAGCTGGCTCGCCATTGTTGTTGTGTTCTCTGGATTCAAACAGACTTTCTGAACAGTTTAAACAACTTGGGAAGATGAGCACTGGCTCATGACAAAACTAGCATGCTGAACAGCATATTTATCCTATCGGCCAGTCCCCTTCAATGGCGAGGACTATTTCCTTTAAGTCTGTAGGCTTTCTGGTCTATTTAGCACTCTCAAAATTACAAAGTCCTAGCAAAAACTTCAGGTCTTTTGTAGATACTGCTGACCTTCTCTCCTTTCTTCCAATCACATCTGGCACCAACACTACTGACAGTGAATGTTCTGGAAGCACTTTAAGATCACTCTCAACCAGAATATCACTCAGCTTCTCCCTTACTATCTGCTCAGGTTCCACCTTGCAATTCCAATGGTCATCTAGGGCACGGTATAAATATTTTCCTCTCTCTCCAGTCTTTTTCCACATGTTGTATGTTGCTCTATATGTCTGAATCTGCTCCTTCTATACACCAGATTGGTGTACTCTCATATTCCCAATATGTAGGTTTTCTCACAGGAGGAAGCAACCCCTACACCCACAGAGGCAAACTCAACAGTTGAAATTTGACAAAAATGTTCACCGTTGGTTCTGATAGACAGTGCCTGGATCTCACGCTACATCCTGCCATTAATACTCATACTGAAAGCTCACTGATTGTCCTTTCATCTGCCAGAAATACAGTCCCAAGCGGCCAGTTACAAATTTGCTCGATCCAATCTGATGTTTGTAAATTCAAAGCAAAAAGTCTCAAAAGTCGATCCTTCATATACCAATGATGTGGTCTTTAATTTTATTGCTTGCTGTCAAGTCCCCATTTGGGCGCCATTTATGTAGTCCCTTGGTTTTAGGCAATTGCTTTCAGCAGGGGTGTCCAACCTGCGGCCCGAGGGCTGCATGCAGCCCAGTGAAGTATTTTGTGTGGCTCCAGTCGAGGGTGATGCAGTGTTTTCCTCTGCTGCCCCTGGGTGTTTACCGTCTTGCCAGCTCCTTCCTCTGTCTTGCTGCACCGTTTGCATGTTTGTGCAACCCCAGAAACATTTTTTTGGCCAATGCGGCCCAGCGAAGCCAAAAGGTTGGACACCCCTGGCTTACAGCAAGCAAAAATATTTGTTTGTTTGGGATCAGAACTGGGGTCAACTTCCAAGCTGGGGGGGGGGGGCGCTGCAGCAAGCACACACCAGACGATCTCTTCTCGCCAATAATTCAGATCATACCAGGTATTGCCATTTAAACTCAACTTTACTCTCTCATGTGGGTGAAAGAAACACTCTACTTGAATGCTTTCCAATCTTAAACAATTTCAGACTTATATACAATATCTCCAGTCCTTAGAATGAATGGTCAAACGGAAGGAGAAAATCTAAAGACCCTTTTGGCACCAGAAACAGAACTTAAATCCTCTCTGGTGGTGTAGCTATTGCTCTATTCCACCCCCTTGAGAATTCAAGGGTTGCCTTTATTTTTACTAGGCTCAGCTTTCTGAGACTACCAGAAACCCCTTGATCTGCATCCCTGACACTTTTTCTGGTGCCAGCAGGTCTGCATACTCATAAACTCCTTTTGAAGTTCCTATCTCCACAGTTGCAGATAGCTCCAATCTTAACCCAATGCTGCAGAGAAATAATCATTGGAAATACATGCCCACAAATATAGTTCATGTATTTCCATATGGTTATATGTGAATTTCTGTTTGCAGAGATAACATGCTTTTCCTTCACAGCAAAAATGTTATAAAATATATAGAGTTGAGAAAAAGACATTAGCCCCACTGTTCCTTTGCAAATCGATGTACACAGAATCAACCCCCTTACCTCTTAAGTGCTAAGTTTATATCTCTGCACATGGATCTAAATGTGAGCAGGGAAGGACAAGCAGTAAAAATGAAAATGAAACCTATTGAGCAGAATAGCCTTGGAGGAGAAAACTCATGACAGCAGGCCCTAAAAGAGACCCAGTTTGGGAATATTTTAATGAAATTCCTCTACCTATGGATAAGGCATGATTTAAATCGTCTTTCTGACTAGTGATTTAAATCGATTTGATTTAAATCAAATCCACCGTGCTTCTGTTTTGTATACTGCCCTGTGTCCAGCTTCTCCCCTCTCTTCCTCCTTCACATCAATGTGTCTCTCTGACATACTCCATCCATCCTACTCTCTCACGTCTCTTTCCTCCTCTTCCAGCACCTGGTTTACCTGCCCTCCCTCCTTTTCTTCCTTCCACTTTGAGTTTAGTATTTGACTTCCTCTTCCTTTATCACCTTAGTCTGATGTTTCTCTTTCTCTTCCCTTCCCTCTCCCCACCCATGGGCCCAGCATTTGTCTCCCTTCTCTCCGATACCCTCTCCTGTGGGTCCAGCACCTCTTTCCTTTCCCTCCAGCAGCCCCCCTCCAGGGAGTTCAGTACCTTTCTCCCTTCCATCCAACATTCCCTCTCCTGTGGGTCCAGCTAGAGAATGACACAAGAACAAATTTGTCCTCGTCCCTGCGGGATCTATCTCCATCCCCGTCCCATCCCCTCAAGTTCTATCCCTGTCCCTGATCCATCCCTGCAAGCTCTATCCTCATCTGCACAAGCCTCAAACACTTATGATTTTAAAGTGTTCAAAGCTTGTACAGATGGGGACAGAGCTTGCAAGGATGGATCAGGGACAGGGATAGAACTTGAGGGGTCAGGATGGGAATGGAGATAGATCCCATAGGGACGGGGACAAATTTGTCCCTGTGGTGTTTTCTAAGTCTAGCACCTCTCTTGCAGGTCCAGCATTTCTCTTCTTTCTCTCCAACCCCTCCTTCTTCATTTTGTGGGTCTGGAACTTCTCTTTTTCCTCCCCTACTCCTGCCTTGGCATTTCCAGTTTATATTACTGTTACTGCCCTGTAGCTTTGGGGCCTTCCCTCTGCTGCGTCCTGCTCCCATTTAAACTGGAAGTTGCATCAGAGAACTGCTGGACCCGTGGAACTGGGGTAGGAACAGAGAGAAGGGAGCAAGGGATATTGTATCATGAGTGGCTGTTCATAAATACATGCGACATGGAGGTTTGTTTTGGATGCTCTGACGTGAACATCCCTATTCTGATTTAGGCATCCTTTCAAAAATGCCCCTCCACATGGCCAGTTTGAAATGTAATCTGGCTACCTCTATGCAAAGAAACATAGCATTAATTTTTTTAATTCTAGCTCAGTTTCTCTGTCAACACAACCTCATCTCAGGTAATGTTAAGAATTTGGGAAGGATGCTATAAATTATCAAAGTATCTGATCTGTGTTCTTAATGTTTTAGTTGGTGAGATTGCTTTGGAAATTTACCCTGTGCTTTTATTTCACTGTATTGACACAATCTCTGAAAGCTTGGAGACTAACAAGAAGAAATGACTGACTAATGGCTTGGAAATGATTGATGGCTCAGTATAAAAGAAAAACCTTTAAAATCTGTAACTTACTCATGGTTTACAAAATTCCTTTGCAAATGTGGACTTAGAAGAAGCAGCCGTTTAACAGAAAAAGAAACAAATAGAAAGATGAACATGTATACTGCTACTCATACCTCGATAGTTTATTATTTCTGTTCCAAGCACCGGTGTCATCTCCAGAACTGTGATAAAAGCTTTGTCCATCGATGTTAATGGGAAGGGAGACATTCGGTGTCGTCTTGCTACCTTGGTGATATCAACAGCACTGTGACCTGGGAAAGTGAACAAGGGGAAACAAATAACTATTAGTTTGCCATTCAATGATTGTTTTATTTTTTTAACCTTTTATTACCAATGCTAATCACACCTCAGTATAGTCTAGCTCTATTCTGCTGAACGCTGAAAGATTCCTGCATTCATTCGGTGATAGTGCTATCAGGGTGCAACATATTTGTGAACTAATATATAAGTTCATCAAAATAAAGAAAAGGATTCTTTTATGGAGATAATTTTTTTTTTTTGAAATTGGAGATAATTTTAAATACTTTAAAAATTATCTCCAATTTAAAAAAAAAAAAAAAAGGAGATAATTTTAAAAGTATTTTTGTGGGTAAATATTGTTTTTCTTGTGGAAAAGAGCTTTTATAAAAATTTCCTTGGGGTTAACTGCATATAAAGTAGGTGCAAAGAATGTTCACACCTACTCTTGTGTGACCTCAATGCAGGCATGTTCAGGGAGAGGAGCCTGGGTAAAGTCACAAAATGCATGTGCATTATAAATTAGCCTTCATACATAGGTAACCTTTTATAAGATTACCTTTCACATGAATAAATTCATTTCCTATATGTGGGAAGGGAACACATGCACTTCCCCTAGCAGATAAAAGTACAGGTACTACTACATAAAAACATAGAAACATGACAGCAGATAAAGGCCAAAAGGCCCATCTAGTCTGCCCATCCACAGTAACCATTATCTATTTCTCTCTCTGAGAGATCCCATATGCCTATCCCAGGCTCTCTTGAATTCAGATACACTCTCTGATTCCAACACCTCTTCCGGGAGACTGTTCCACGCATCTACCACCCTTTCCGTAAAAAAGTATTTCCTCAGATTACTCTGGAGCCTATCACCTCTTAACTTCATCCTATGCATGGTAAGTATTCTTTGCTGAGTTAAGTTGAGAAGATTTTTGTACATATGCAAACATGTTTTTCATCTTGTGTACTCTATCTTGAACCTCAATAGAGACTATAAGGCTCATTTTCAAAAGAGAAAAATGGTCCCAAAATGGGATAAAGTGGCATTTAGACATTTTTCTTGCTAAAATGTCCAATCACTATCTAGGGCACAGGTGTCAAAGTCGGTCCTCGAGGGCCAGAATCCAGTCGGGTTTTCAGGATTTCCCCAATGAATCTGCATGAGATCTATTTGCATGCACTGCTTTCAATGCATATTCATTGGGGAAATCCAGAAAACCCGACTGGATTCCGGCCCTCGAGGATGGACTTTGACACCCCTGATCTAGGGGGTACTGCAGTGAATGTCACATTAAAAAGTCCCAAGTAAACATCTAACCATAAACTGCTGATACCCAAAACCTACTGTACCTACATAAAGATGACCATAAGGGCTATTGTTGTGGTATACAGGTGGGTACAGAAAGTTTTGACTTATTTACTTATTACATTTATTAAAATAAACTTATCTCCCACTTAATACCTAAGTGGATTCCAATCAACAAACATAATTCAGACACACATTAAAACACTTTCTTACTGTCTCAACAACTAACAGCATCACTGTCTCAGATCTCAATGTCTTATTTGTTAGATATATAGACATTATTTGTTGTAAATACAATGGTGATTGCCTATATAAGATCTTATACTGTATACTACCATCAATGCTTTATACTACTATATCCTCCATTCAATGGGGAGCCAATGCAGTTCTTTCAACACTGGACACATTGATACAAACTGGTTAACCCCCATCAAAACCTTTGCCGCAGCATTTTGAATCACCTGAAGTACATGCTGCCTACTCTTCATCATCACAATAGTCAATTTTCCCAATTATTAAACTTTGTAAGACAGATTGAAAAATCATTCCAAGGTATTAACAATTTCAATCTTTTAAATAAATGCAGTTGGAAAAAGGCCGAATAACTTGTGTCACCTGTGCTTGCATTGTCAAAGGACAATCTAAAACCACTCCTAATAATTTTACTTATTTTTTTTAATTGGAATCATATTTCCCAACCTTACTTCAATATGTTACTCCATGAACTCACTTCTTCCTATTATCATCCCTTTTTTATCTACATTCAATTTAAGATGATTTCCCACCATCCAATTCTAATCTAATCTAATAGTTCTGAATCGCGCTATAGAAACATAGAAACATGATGGCAGATAAAAGGCCAAATAACCCATCCAGTCTGCCTATCTGCAGTAACCATTATCTCTTCCTCTCTCTAAGAAATCCCATATGCCTATCCCATGCTTTCTTGAATTCAGACATAGTCTCTGCTCCACCGCTTTTTCCGGGAGACTGTTCCATGCATCTACCACCCTTTCTGTAAAAAAGTATTTCCTTAGATTACTTCTGAGCCTATCACCTTTTAATTTCATCCTATGCCCTCTCATTCCAGAGCTTCCTTTCAAATGAAAGATACTCGACTCATGTGCATTTAGGACATGTAGGTATTTAAACATCTCTATCATATCTCCCCTCTCCCGCCTTTCTTCCAAAATATACATATTGAGATCTTTAAGTCTCTACCATGCCTTATGATGAAGATCACACACCATTTTAGTAGCCTTCCTCTGGACCGACTCCATCCTTTTAATATATTTTGAAAGGTGCGGTCGAATATTCTTATACAGGGGTATCATTACCTCCCTTTTCCTACTGGCCATACCTCTTCCTATGCACCCTAGTATCCTTCTAGTTTTCACCATCATCTTTTCAACTTGTCTGGCCACCTTAAGATCATCACATAAATACAATCACACCCAAGACCCACTCTTCTGTCATGCTCATAAGTTTTTCACTCCCTAAACTGTACCGTTCCTTTGGGTTTTTGCAGCCTAAATGCATGACCTTGCCTAAAAAGGTTCAAGGAATTCTGAACTGTATCCATGCAGTTCTTCAATCTCATATTAAATTCTGAGCCTCAAGCTACTATCGGGAAAAAGAATTACACGTCATCTGCATATAACCTATAAATCACATTCAACTGTTCAAAAATATTTCCAGTTGATGATATGTGCACATTAAAAAGTAATGTTGACAGAGCCAATCCTTGCAACACTCCTTGTGTCACTTCAACTTCCTCTGACATTTAACCATTACAAAACACCTTAAAAGACCTATCAAACAGAAAACATTGTAACCATTTACACGCTTTTCCAGTAATCCCTAGAGCTTCCAGTTTTTTTAAACAAAATTCTCAAATCCACTAAATCAAACGCTCCAGAGATATCCAAAGACACCAAACATAAATCTTGTTTTTTTATCTATACCTTGCCTAATTTGGTTCACCGTTGTTATCAATAAAGATTCAACACCATGTGCAACTCTAAAACCAAATTGAGAATTTAATTCATTTACTTGTTCAATAAATTCAATCTGTCTCAATACTGCTTTCGCTATAACTTTACCAATCATAGGTAAGACCGAAATCGGTCTACAATTATGTATAACAGTAGGACCAAGATTTCCACATTTTAACAAAGGTTTAACAATTTCACATTTAACCCCCCTGTGGGAAAACACTAGTTTGCAATGATTCATTCACTATCAAAGTCAAAGGAGTAGCTAGCTGTCTATTCATAGTTTAAAAGATAGTTACAGAACATGGATCATTTAACGATCTTGAGTTTAATCCCAAAAGAATTTTTTCAACCTGTATGTCTGATAGATTCAACAAACTTATCACTCACCATATTCATTCCTATTAGATGTCCTCCTTGCATTTCCCTTCTAAATATTTGGCAAAAAACAACTGTCCCTGGTCCATTCTCATTATTGCTACTATCATACCCAATTTACTAATTTAACTGTATTAAACAATTCTTTTGGCTTATTTATTGCACTACATATATTTTGTAATAAATCTTCTTCCTCTGTTCACATATTGTAGGCATGGCTTCTCAAAATGGCACCATTCAGAAGGTGTCGGAAGGCGCCCGCATGGTGCCTAAGTATAGTGTTTTAATTGGCCATTAACAGTGCAGTAATTGACCATGCTGTAAAAAACAATTAAAAATTAATTAAGAAAAAAAAGTAGGCACCATGAAGCGCCTACAGAAAAAGATGCCTGAATCGCAACTACACAGATGTAATGTAATGTAATGTAATGTAATGTAATGTAATGTAATGTAATGTAATTTATTTCTTATATACCGCTACATCCGTTAGGTTCTAAGCGGTTTACAGAAAATATACATTAAGATTAGAAATAAGAAAGGTACTTGAAAAATTCCCTTACTGTCCCGAAGGCTCACAATCTAACTAAAGTACCTGGAGGGTAATAGAGAAGTGAAAAGTAGAGTTAGAGGAAAAATAAAAATAAAATAAACATTTTAACAAGACAGCATTGATCTAAATACTTTGGAAGGTAGAAGAGAGGAGAGAAAGGAATAGAAGCAGAAGGGGGAGCCGTTGAACAGTAGAATTCTGGAGAAATTTAAATGATAGAAATAGAACAAAACAAAGACAAAAGGCAAAACAATGCATACAGGTGCCATAAGTCAAAAGAGGCATGGTTATGGGCAGGGCTGACATTTGGCACCACTAAGTGTGATTCTACATTGAAGATAGGTGCCAGAAATGTAGGCCTGTAAAACCCTGGCCTACATTTCTGGCGCCTATCTTTGACGCAGGCTGTGATTCTTAAAGTGACGTGCGACCGGTGCCATTTTTTCAAGTGCTGGTCGATTCCAGCACCATTTTAAGAATCCTAGCCATAATGCCACATATTCTATCAATTGTATCTTATAACTGTTGAAATCATCTATATCCAACGACTTTCTCCATTTTTGCTGTGCTCTTCTTATTTCCTGTCTATTATTATAGCAGTTGTTCAATATTCAGTCTTCACCACAGCAATTACACTATCCACTTCTAGATCTCTTATTCACACAATTCTATATGTTGGTTTTTTGTATATTGTTTATTTGTATGGACCTTCTGACTGCAACCGGGCACAAAGATCGCCTCAGTTGCTACACTCTTCGTCAGTCCAATCTTTATTAATTTTTATTCATATTTTTTATCATTTTGTTTATATGTATAAAATCATCATAATTGTATTAATACTATTGAATAGAGGAACTTCACTTAGCTTAATAGTGATTAGTTCATCTTTGCACCTCTCCCGACATGCATGTTTCAATATAGAAACTTTTCTTCAGGGTCGAGGCAAAACGTTTGAGGGAGCAATTCAGAGTAGTGTCTTATTATAGCAGAACACTTACATGTTTCCCTTTCCCCTCCCAATTCATAATTTGGACATTCCAGTTTGTAAAATGGATGTTCATGCTGGACGTTTCCAGTGTAGGGATGCCCATCTCAAATATTTCCTGTTTGAAAATACATGAGATAGATAGCTATTTGAGACATTCTGACCTGAATGTCCCTATTCTGACTTGGGTTCCCTTTCAAAAATGCCCCTCCATGTGATTTATCAGACAAAAAAGATGTCAATAGTAGTGTACCTAGGGCAGGGGTAGGTAATTCCGGTCCTCAAGAACCGGAGCCAGGTCAGGTTTTCAGGATATCCACAATGAATATGTATGAGATAGATTTGCATGCACTGTCTCCTTGAGATGCAAATCTATCTCATACATATTTATTGTGGATATCCTGAAAATCTGACCTGGTTCCGGTTCTTGAGGTCCGGAATTGCCTACCACTGACCTAGGGTAAGTGATATCTGGGGCAGATCATATTTTAACAACCCCCGATATAAAAAGGGATCGGAGAAGCACCTCTTAGGAGCTGCACCCAGGGCAGACTGCCCCCCCCCCTTTGGTATGTGACTGCCTGAGGAAGGGGATTTTGGTCTCCAAAAGTTAGAATAAAATGTATTATATATAATTAGTCCAACAAAAAGATTACCTTATTTCCATTTTCTATTTATAAATTTTTATCAATATAGCTACAATACTACTTATTCTAAAGCAAAAACAAACAAAATATTTCTTCTACCTATTGTCATCTCATTTCTGCGTCCTCATTTTCTCTTCACTCTCCATTTCATTTAGCATCTGCCCTCTTTATCTGTCACTTCCATTTTTCTCTTTCTGTCTCCACTCCCTCTCCCATGCTCTGGAATCTCTCTCTTCTCCTTTCCTTCCCTCCTTCCCTCCTCAACTCACCCTATGGTCTGGCATCTGCTTCCCTTCTCACATGTCCTGGGATCTTTCTCCTCTCTTCTCCTTCCATCTCTCCCTCTCCCTCCAAGTTCTGGCATCTCTTTCCTTCCTTCCCAATGGTCTCACATCTCAGTCTCCGTCTCTTCCCTCCACCCATGCCCTGACTTCACTCACCTCTTCTTCTCTTCCATCTCTCTCTCCTCCTCCATGCTTTGCTATCTCCTCTCTTTCCTTTCCCTCCCTCCTTTCTCCCTGGTCTGGCATCTCCTTTCCTTCCTTTCCCTCCCTCCCTCCCTTCCTTCCCCGTGGTCTGGCATCTCCCTTTCCTCTCCTCTTCCTTCCCTGGTCTTCCTTTCCCCTCCCTCTCCCCAATCAGGTGCAGCATTTTTCTCCCTCTCTCTCTTTCTTTGTCACCCCCCCAGTTGCAGCACAGCATTCAGAATTCGCTGCTTTTGCCGGCATTAGGCCTTACTCTCTGCTGGGTCCTGCCTACTTCCTGCTTCCACGAAAGCAGGACCTGGCAGAGAGAAATGTCCGATGCCAGCAGAGCAGCTGCCAATGAATGCCAGTACTTCCTGAAGAAGTTCATGATGCTGGCCCTCAGAGCACCCCCTTATGGGCTGCACCCAGGGTTGCCCCCCCCCCCTTTGAATGCCACTGGATGTCAAACAGTTTAGTACCACCCAACTATCTCAATTTCTTTCAGATATCACAGAAGTAATGAATAAAATCTACTAAATTAGAAACAGCAATGAAGTCCAAACACCATTAACGAGTAAAGACTTTCATTAGATGCCATATGGAGGTCACTAAGTAGGGACAACAAAACTGCTTCTGTCCTATGACCTTGTAGAAGCTCAACTGAAATGTGTGCAATAAGCTCTTCTTTAAAAAAAAATCTACCTTCTCAACCAAATTCCCTAAGAAGGGTAGTTACAGATTGGGTGAAATAAACCTAAGACATCACAGCATTAAACCAGTTTCCTAAGAAGCAATATATGGCTGTGTCATTCAGTTTTCTCAATATACTCTCTGCAGGTAGTAAGAAATTCATTATTAGTACCAGTAATGAGAGAACTACTGCCTTTGCAGCTCTCAACCAAATAAACTGGATGTAACTTTGTCCATACTGTGCTGCTCAGAATAGTTTTGCTGCAACAATTAGTGCAACAACTTCAAGAGGTAGAAAACTTTTCAGATGATATCAAGATGACTTCTGGTCTAGACAAATGTGCTAAGATAACTTTCCTTAGGGGAAATTAAATTAAAATGAAAACAGGAAAGTACATATAAATATCTAGGAGTGGATAAAGGAATAACTATCAAGCAGAAATTGCAGAAAGGAAAAAAATCAGTCAAGAAAATTATAGACTATAACTGATACTGAGGAATACATTAACATCATGGAAAAAAATACTGACACTTCCTGCACTCTCATATAGATTTGATTTTGTAGACTGGCCTCTTAAAGACTTTGAAAAGCTAGGTGTACAAATGAGAAAACTTCTCCACGCCCACAAGGTCATCTAAAAGAATCAGTGAATATGCCAAGGCTATACATTCCTAGATCTAAAGGAGATATGGGCTGTACTATTACTGTGAGCATGCACAGGGCAGAGCTGAGGTAGGAGGCACATGAGCATGTATAGATGATAAGACTCCTTAATTTATGGGCACATGTGTGAGAAGTGCATGTTGACATTTATACCAACCATGCCACTGGTGTAAGTGTTAGCACCTTTAGGTATATATGTTCTTTCACACTTATGCCAGTATTTTATTATGCACGCACATACTTGAATTTATAAAATAGATGTTAAACAGGCATGTGAAAACACAAATTAACTAGGCATCACTTTATAAACTTATCCTCAAAATGGATAAGTTATGGGGCTCATAATCGAAAGAGAAAAACGTCCACAAAATGGCCTAAGTCGGCACTTGGACGATTATAAACGAAAGACGTCCAAGTGCCGATAATGGAAACGGGTTTTGGACATGTTTACATTCAACCTAGGCCTTCACAGTGCCGCTGAATGACCAGAGCTAAATGGGGCTTTTCAGGAGGAGTGTTGAAGGCGGCATTTGGGCGGGCCGTGGGCCGTGTTAGACTTAGTCGTACTGAATGTATAACCAAAAGTTTTACAACACAACCTAGACGGAACTTGGACGTTGTGACTTAGGCCATTTAAAACATGGTCTAAGTCACAAAAACCTATATAAAGTGACCAGATAAGCACTACAAACACATAGTACAGACCCCCCCCCACACTACCCCAGTCATCACGGACTCCCCCCATAAACATTTAATCACAACTTTAAATATCTGCCTCCAGAACATCAGCACCTGGCAGCCTGTCATAGGAAAGCCTAGTAGAGCTGCACAGAGGCGGCTTAAGTCGTCTTGGGGGTGGGTTAGAGACCCATGGAGAGGAGTGGCTCCTGCAGCCATAAGGGCTATGGGGGTTGTAGACAGGTGGGTATAGTATGTTTTGGGGGGGCTCACCATGACCTATAAGGGACCTATAAGGGTGCCCCCTATATGGGGCACCCTTTTTGTGAAGTTCACAGCAGTGCCCTGTAAGGTACCCCACTATTCAGGTGCCATGTCTGGGTGTCCAGTCCATCACTTTGCTGACCCCTCCCAAGTCTAACAGGGCTTATTCTAGGCGTTTTTGACTTGGATGAATATTTGGACGAAAATGTGGTATAAAGATGGACGATTTAGCAGCTTGGATGATCAGACGGCTGGACGTATAGTTAGACGATTTTCAGAAAAAAAAAAATTGGGGGTGTGTTTTTCGAAAATGTGTCCTAAGCTGTGTCTGACTTTGGACGACTTGCGACTTAGGAGAAAACGGACTTAGATGTTTCTTTCAATTATGCCCCTCCACCTGTTTAACTTAGGTCTGCTATATGTTTGGTCCTTCTAAATGGTTATGATTAAAAGATAATAGTTGAATATCACTGCTATTGGATAACTTTTAGCATGCTCCTAGACTGCTCAATCTCTCCTTTCCCAGCTCTGGCTCAATATCAAGTGGCATGGTCAAACGCTATCTGTTTGGCGCCCCAAATGCAGACTTATGTGGTAAACACCCTGTGCTAACTGTACAGACCTTTTTGAATATCAACCCACTATTTTACCTGGTTGAATGAACTTAAATTATTACCCGCTTTTACATTTTAAGGACTTGATTCAGCCAAATATTTTTTTGGCCTCCAGAAAGTGAATAACGGTAGATGCTTAATAGGCAATTCTATAATGGCGTCTAAACTTAGGTGCCATGAATGTGCAGTAATTTATAGAACAGACACACCTATGTGCATACATGATGTCACTAACTGTCATTTATGCATATATTTGCTAGGTGCTATTATATCATATACCCCCAGTTTCTATATAGGTTGCTAAAAGTTGGGTGCTGGTGCTAACAATTAGTGCTGTTAAGAAGAACTTAATTGATCCTAATTAAGGGTTACTTGTAGATCTTCTTACTTCTCTAACAACCACTCCCAATTGTTTCAATATGCATCAGAAAGGGGTGTGCCAATGAGAGGGCCATGGATGAGTTGGGGCACTCTAAGAAGTTAGGAACAATGTTAGAAAATAATGACCATCTGCAACTAAATTTGGATGCAGGAATTATACCAAATTCTGAAATATAAGTCCTATGCCCACAGTTAGGTATGACTTGCACGCTGAGCTTCTTTTCTATAAACATCAAATGCCCTTTACAAAATCGGGGCTCAGCGCAGATCTTTTCAGCACCATATATAGAATTCTTCCCATAGTGTACAACTGCAGGGGGAAGGGGAGATTAGCATGAGAGGAGCATGGACAAGTCATGAGCATGTCATGAATTGCAACTTAGGTTTTCATGAACTCTTGCAAAAAAAAAAGAGGAAATATAAACAACCATATACACGGCCTGGAAAAGGATATTTGTGGTATAGGTACTCTATTAAGCTCATTGGCTTCAACAAAACTATTTTTTCATAACAGATCAAACAAATATATATACATTTACATTACTCTGAGGAAGGGAAATGCAGGATGTAACACGAACGAATGACAGAAATATGATGGCAGATAATGGCCCATCTGCAGCATCCACTATCTTCTCTCTAAGAGATCTCAAGTGCCTTTCCCACGCTTTCTTGAATTCAGACACAGTCTTTCTCTCCACCACCTCTACTGGAAGACTATTCCATGCATATACCACCCTTTCTGTAATAAAAGTATTTCAATAGATTATTCCTGAGCCTATCACCTCTTAACTTCATCCTATGTCCTCTCATTCTGGAGCTTCCATTCAAATAAAAGAGACTTGCCTCAAGCACATATATGCCACATGGGGGGCATAATCAAAATAAATGTCTAAGTCCGATTTGCACGTAAGACACTAGTCGATCAAAGTTGGCAGTAGTAAAATGTCCATTCTCAAAAAGTACGTCCAAAATGGGGGGTGGGGGGGTTTCTTTGAAAATCATGGTTTCTTTGAAAATCATCTAACTATACATCTAGACGTTTTAATCGCCCAGACTGCCACTACATCTATCTTTATACCACATTCTCAACCAAAAATTTGTTCAAGTCCCAAACGCCCAGAACAAGACATTTTAGATGTGTGATGTTCAATCCCTCCTGCTGGAACCCCCGAAGTTGGTCCTCCATCCCCAAATGTCTGCGACAGGAGGATTGCCTATTTCCTCCTGCTGCCACCTTGCTGAGACCCCCTATGGGAGCGGCCTAAGGGATCTGGAAAATCGCAGCCAGGCCACTCCCAGAATGCACTGGGAGAGAGGCCTAAGATTCCGGTTGGTCCAGGTGTCTAAGCCCCCTCCTATGGGAGGGGACTTAAGCGCCTTGGCCAATCAGGGCCTTAGGCTCCTCCCAATGCATCCCACAATGCACTGGGAAGGCCTGCCATTCAGTGGATGCGGGCCTGTCAGCCAGAGGGAGGAACCATCCCTCCAGCCAGCCAACTTAAAAAAGGTACTATGGGGGCCGGGTGGCCTTGTGTGTGTGTGTGTGTATGTGTGGTGGGTGGGGAGCATGTCCTTCGGTGGGGGGAGGGGGGTACCAGCAGAAGGGACTGGACATCCCTTCTGCTGGTGGATGTTTTGGCAAGGTGGCAGCAGGAGAAATTGGACACTCCTCCTGCCACAGACATTTGAGCATGGGGGGCGGCTTTGGGGGTTCCATCAGGAGGGACTGGCCATCCCTCCTGCCGGGGGATGTCTTGGGGGGGTGGCGGTAGGAGGGACTGGGCATGCATCCTACCAATAGTTTTCACGGGAGTACGGGTTCCCTGCCGTGACTGCTAAACTGATCGTGGCAGGGAGATTCCCTTGCCATGATCAGCTCAGCAGCAACCAGATTCTCTCACTGGCGTTTATGACATAGACACCATTTAGAGAATCGTGGCATTAGGCAATTCTATATAGGATGCCCGTATACGAATCTCAAAAGCTGCTTAGGTGGCTTCTAAGACTGGGTGTCTTATACAAAATCCAGCCCTTAGACCTGGTTTTATATTGTCTAAGTTACAACGTATAAGTTCTGTACAGGCAGCCTCGTAAAACTTTCGATTATCCCTGCAGTACAACTATGTGTAGGTCGGCCCACATCCTGCCCACCTCCCGCTCTCACCTCTTCTTCAAAAATGTCCCTTTTAGCTTTGAGCGCATAGTGGGCTTCAGAGGCCTAAAAAGTCTCTGGATACATCTAAAAACCCGTTTTGATTATCAGTACTTGGATGACCTGTCTTTTAGGTTGTCCAAGTGTCGACTTGGGTGGGTTTTTAGATGTATTTTTGTTTTATGAGCCCCATAGGTATTTAAATATCTCTATCATATCTCCCCTCTCCCACCTTTCCTCCAAAGTATGCATATTGAGATCTCTAAGTTTGACCCCATACGCCTTATGATGAAGACCACCCATCATTTTTTGACACCCCCATCTATATGAAAAATATGATTTTTAGTAACAATCCACATATCGCACAACAAGAGTGTACCTAGGAAAAGGCAGCATCTTAAACACTGCAGTGAGCACTAGAACATCAATACATACATTGTAAAACTAAACAAGCCAGATCCTGCACAGTCAATTGATCTTGTACAGTCAATGCTATCAGAAAGCCATGTACCTTTCATACACACAGATAGATACACCCTCGCCCATTATGGAATAATCACAAACTAAAAATAGAAAGATGTAAACAAAAGTTAAACTGAATCGTCAAGAAACCAGACTCTGCATACAATGCAACACCACAACACCACAAAAACAGTAATACATGTCCTCTAATACTGTGCAAAATATAAAGACAGTAGATGTAAATTTGAAAAAACTGATACATAACAATCACCACTTTACAAATTAACAAATAAAAATAAAACAAATAATGAGAAATAAGAAAATACCATTTTATTGGACTAATCCCCGTAAGCTCGGTCCCCATCCCCGCAAACCACCTGATTCCATCCACACAAGCCTTGAATTGTTTTATATTGAACTTATTATATTAAAGTATAAAAAGAAACAATATTCTTTACAATTGTCAATTTATAAATCAGCGTCTTCTCCCCACTCTCTCTTCCCTATTTCCCTTCAGTGTCCTCAGCCCACTCTCTCTCCACTTTCCTTCAGCGCACGCACATAAAAACAAGGAAGTAATTTTATATAATTTTCATTCTATTCATTCATAGAAATTAAAGTCTAAATAATGCCAGTCACATAACAACACATGATTTTACAAAAATAATTCCCTGCACAGTCAAGCCTGCAAGGATTACTAGATGTCTTTCAGCAGCTCCCCTCCCTCCCTCCCCCTTACCTTTGTAGCCAAGTCAAAATGATCTACCAACAATAAAATTTTAAAAACACAAAGCACACTGTACGCAGAGAAAATATTAATTATCATTTATATTCTGTGGGTTTTCAAAGAGGTCAAGACAGATGACTTTATGTAATGTCACCTCGGTAACAACTATACAAAAATAGACAAATATACCCTCTCCCTTTTTACTAAACCACGATAGCGGTTTTTAGCGCAGGGAGCTGCGCTGAATGCCCCATGCTGCTCTCGACGCTCACAGGCTCCCTGCGCTAAAAACCGCTATTGTGGTTTAGTAAAAGGGGGCTATAGTGCAAAATATAGACAGCATTTATAAATTCTCAAAACGGACACATTATGATCACTAAATTGAAAATAAAATCATTTTTCCTACCTTTGTTTGGTAATTTCATCAGTCTCTGGTTGCACTTTATTCTTCTGACTGTGCATCCAATATTTCTTCCCTTCTTTCAGCCTCCTGTATGCTTCCTCTCCTCCAGACCTCATTCCCTCTCCCAACTTTTTGTTTCGTCCTGCCTTTCTTTTTCTCTCCATGCCCCCTTTCTTTCTCTGTCTGTCTTTCTCTCTCTCCGTGCCCCATTTCTTTCTTTCTTTCACCCTGCCCCCTTCTTTCTTTCTCTCTCCATGCCCCCTTTCTTTCTGTATGTCTGTCTTTCTCTCTCTCTCTCTGTGCCCCATTTGTTTCTTTCTTTCTTTGTTTCTCCCTGCCCCCTTTCTTTCTTTCAGGCTCCCTGCCCTCCTCCATGCCAGCGCCATTGGAAAACATGCTGCTGCCACCGCCTTCGGAGAAAGGCTGCCACTGCCGGCATCGGGAACATGCATCGGGAACAGGCGCCGAGTTCTCTCTCCCTGCTTTTCTTCCACGCAGGGCTGACCAACTCTCACTGCCCGACATCAATTCTAACGTCGGAGAGGACGTTCTGGGCCAGCCAGGCAGCTATTAGCTGGCCCGGAACATCCTCTCTGACGTCAGAATTGACATCGGGTGGCAAGAGTTGGTCGGCCCTGCGGGGAAGAAAATTAGGGAGGGAGAACTCGGTGCTAGCTTGTTCCCAGTGGCAGTAGTGGCAGCCTATTCCCCTGTGGGTGGCCAGTTGTACACCCCCTTGGGGCGTGCACCCGGGGTGGACTGCCCCCCGCCCCCCTTGGTACGCCACTGACTGACTCCATCCTGTGTTTTTGAAGGTGCAATCTCCAGAACTGTATACAATATGCTAAATGAGGTCTCACCAGGGGCATCAATATCTACTTTTTCAGGGGCATCAATATCTACTTTTTTTTACTGGCCATTCCTTTCCCTATACAGTTTAACAGTTAAAAGGAAAGATATATAAACTATAAAGAGTTTTACCTCATGCAAAATTGTCATTTCTTTAATAAGACATTAACTATTTTTTCTGCGGCCCTCCAAGTACTCTATTTTTTTCTGCAGCACCCACATTTAAAGTTCAATATCTTTTCTTTCTCAAAACTGGCACATTTCAATCACTAAATTGAAAATAAAATCATTTTCCTACCTTTGTTTGGTAATTTCATCAGTCTCTGGTTGCACTTTATTCTTCTGACTGTGCATCCAATACTTCTTCCCTTCTTTCAGCCTCCTGTATGCTTCCTCTCCTCCAGACCTCATTCCCTCCCCCAACTTTTTCTTTCTTTCTCTATGTCTGTCTTTCTCTGATTTCGTGCCCCATTTTTTGCTTTGTTTCTGGTTCCCTGTCCCCCCTCCTTCTTTCTTTCTTCCTTCCTTCCTCCGTGCCCCATTTTTTGCTTTTTTTTTTTGGCTCCCTGTCCCCACCCCACCTTCCTTCTTTCTTCCTTCCTTCATGCCCTCCCCTATGCCACCGCCGCCGTGGAATAGGCTGCTGCCGCTGCCGCTATCAGGAATAGGCCGTGATCTCCCTGCTTCTCTTCTGCACGGGGCCGACCAACTCTCGCTGCCTGACATCAATTCTAATGTCGGAAAGGACGTTCCTGGCAGCCAGGCAGCGATTGGCTAGCCAGAACGTCCTCTCGACGTCAGAATTGACGTCGGGCCGCGAGAGTTGGTCGGCCCCGCAGGGAAGAGAAGCAGGGAGTTCAAAGAACACGGTGCCGGCCTGATCCCCGATGGCAGCAGTGAGAAGGGAAGGGAAGCAGGTTGGGCACCACTTCTCTAGACGAGCCGCACTCTAGGGAGAACAGTGGACCGCCCCCCCCTTGGTACGCCACTGGAGCAGCAGCGTGTCTGGCCGGCTCGTTCGTTCAAAGCTGTGGGTGGCGGCTCCTTGCGAGATTCGTGCCTGCGGTCTGAAGCCTCTCTGATGTTGTGACATCAGAGAGGCTTCCGATGCAGGAGTGGATAGCGCAAGGAGCCGCCAACCTGCGGCTTTGAACGAACGAGCCGGCTGCTGCTCCAAAAGGAAGAGAATGATCGCCTCCAGACCGCGGGCTGCAAATAAAACCTGAAGAGCCATATGCGGCCCGTGGGCCGCGTGTTTGAGACCGCTGCTATACACCCAAGCATCCTTCTAGCTTTCAATGTTGCCTTTTCAACTGTTTGGTCACCTTAAGATCATCACATACTATCACATTCAAGTACCATTCCTCTTTCATGCACAAAGTTCCAATTTCCAGATAATTTATAAATAATTTAAATATCACCGGTCCCAGTACAGATCCTTGCGGAACTCCACTGTTTATTCTCCTCCACTGAGAAAAATGACCATTTAACCCTACCCTCTGTTTTTTATCCAATAACTAATTCCTTATCCACAACTGAACTTTGCCACCTATCCCATGACTCTTCAATTTTCTCAGGAGCCTCTCGTGAGGAATTTTATAAAAAGCTTTCTGAAAATCTAGATACACTATAATCAACCAGCTCACCTTTATCCACATGTTTATTCACACCTTCAAAGAAGTCAAGCAAATTTGTGAGGCAAGATCTCCCTCTGCTGAACCCATGCTGACTCTGTCACATTAAATCTTGTTTGTCTACATGTTCCACAATTTTATTTTTTATAATCGTTTCTACCATTTTGCCCGGCACCGAAGTAGAGAGTTGCGCGGGGACAGAAATCCCACCCGTCCCCGCCAAAGTCCCACCCGTCCCCACCCGTCCCCGTGAGGAATCCCACCCGTCCCCGCGAGGAATCCCCTACGTCCCCGCGAGGAATCCCTTACATCCCCGCCCGTCCCTATAAACTACAGAAATAGTTATTTCATTTAATTATGCTACTGAATTAAAGGCTCTGGTAGAAACCCATTTAAAAATAAGCAAAAAGACTTTATTAATTTGGAAATATTAATTGGGAAGAATACATACTTTGTAAACGGGTTTCTACCAGAGCCTCTAATGTTTATAAATTTTTATCAACACAACTAATATACTACTTTATCCTTAAGCAAAAAAAAAAAAAGAATTTTTTTCCTACCTTTGTTGCCTGGTTTCTGCTTTCTTCATGTTCTCATTCAATTTCTTCCATCCACTGCCTCTCTTCTCTCTGTGTCTTCCATTTGCTCTGTTACTGTGCCTCTCCCTTTCTCCCCCCTCCCAAATTGGTCTGGCACCCATCTTTTTCCCTCTGCTCCCCCCATAGTCTGGCACCTCTGTCTTCTTCCCTGCCAGCGTCTTCTCCCCATTCCCTCTTCCCCATTTCCTTTCAGTGTCCTTCTCCCCCACCATCTTCCCCATGTCCTGTCAGGCAGCATCCTTCTCTCCCCTCTGCCTTCCCCATGTCCTTTCAGCATCCTTCTCCCCCCTCTGTCTTCCCCATGTCCTTTCGTTGGCCTTCTCCCCCCTCTGTCTTCCCCATGTCCTTTCAGCGGCCTTCTCCCCCCCCCTGTTTTCCCCATGTGCTTTCAGCATCCTTCCCCCCTCCTCCCATTTACCCCATGCCCTTTCAGCGTCCTTCTCCACCCCTGTCTTCCCCAGTGCTTTCAGCGGCCTTCTCCCCCCTTAAGTGTCTTTTCTTCTCCACTCCACCTTTCCTCCCTTCCTGCCCCTTACCTTTGTGGCGCTTCCGCACTCGACCGACAACAGAACAGGCCCGGTCGGACAAATCTCCCTGTCCTGTAGCCGCGAATCTAAATTACCTTCTTACAGCAGCTGAAGTAGTGAAGCTGCTGTAAGAGGTAATTTAGATTCGCGGCTACAGGGCAGGGAGATTTGTCGGCCGGGCCTGTTGTCGGTCGATCGGGGGACCTGACAGGCTGTGCACATTCTCCGGGGCGGACCGCCCCCTCCCCCCTCTTTCGTACGCCATTGCCTTCTTCCTACCTGCCCTGCCGCACACAGCCGACCGGAAGTCTTCCCGATGTCAGCGCTGACGTCGGAGGAAGGGAGGGCTTTGCTTAAGCCCTCCCTCCGACGTCAGCGCTGACATCGGGAAGACTTCCGTTCGGCTGTGTGCTGCAACAGGGCAGGTAAGGAGAAGGAGACTACCCTCGTGGCTCGAGTGCACTGCGATCCAACCCCGCAGGAACCCTGCGACCCTCGGAGGCGTCCCCACGGGATCCCCGCGACCCTAGGGGGCATCCCCACGGGATCCCCGTGACCCAAAGGGGGAACCCGCGGGATCCCCACAGGTCCCGCGGGATTCCCGTCATCCCCGTTCCCGTGCAGCTCTCTACACCGAAGTGAGGCTTATCGGTCTGTAATTTCCCAGATCTCCCCTGGAGCTCTTTTTAAAAATCAGTGTAACATTGGCCACCAACCAAGTCCTCCTTGTCTGCACGGACAATCAAGTAGCAATGCACTATATCAACAAACAGTCAGGTATGGAATCTCATCCTTGTATCTCCCTACTTCTATTGTATCCAACTCCAACCGTACTATGGTCCTTTGTTATTTGTACTCCGATGTTACTTGTAATTATAATTGTATCTTTACCTCTTATGTATGTTTTTTCAGTTAATTCCTATTAACCGCATCAAACTTCACAGTGTATTGCAATATACAAATAAAATTTTATGTTATGTTTACTTTGTCTCTGCAGTGGTTATCTGGTCACTTTGGATACCTTTTGGGCACTTATACTTGTTTTTAAGTTGTCTAAGTCACAACGTATCAGTTCCGTCCAGGAAGTCTCTTAAAACATTTGATTATCCCTGCAGGATGACTAAGTGTAGGTCGGCTCACATCCCACCCTAACCACGCCTCCAGATACACCCCTTTTAGCTCTGGGCACAAAGCGGCCTTCAGAGGCCAAAAAAAATCCCTGGATCTGTAAAAAAAAATAGGTTTGATAATCGGTTCTTAGACGATCTGCCTTTTAGGTTGTCTAAGTACCAACTTGGGTGGGTTTTAGATGCGTTTAAGTTTCAATTCTATAAACAGCCCCTATCTCCTAGACACTACTCAGCGCAGTTGTCAATCAACTGCTAGGCACCATCTACAGAATTGCACCTTGTGGAACCTAACTTGACTTAGATGTTACTAGGTATCCTAATGTTAGGTGCCGTATATTAGGTCAGAGTTTTTCTGGACTAATTTACCGGTGCCTAACAATGCCTAAGCCATACCATGCCTATTCTCTGCCCCGACTTAGGCATAAGTAGGCGCTGCTCCAAGTTCCTCGGAACTCTTAATTGTTTTTACAAACTTTTAAAATGATCTTTCAATGGCCTGGTACTTATTGGATGCACAAACTTTCTACTTATTCCATTTATGAAAGATCAGCATGGTTATGTTTTATGTATTTTTAGCTTCTTCTTGTACATGCATAAAAGATTTTCACATGCAAATTAGGTAAATTTCAAAAATTGCCTTTCATTATAATTAACATTAATCATTTCTCATTTTACTTGCATATTAAACAGATTAATTTCCAGTTATGCATGAGCAATGTACTGAATATCTGTTTAGTGAGCATGTTTCCATTTTCTACTTACCTCTCTGGAGAAATGGGAGTGAAAAGGTTTAAAACTTGTCAAAAAAGAGCATGTTTAGAACTGGGTAAGTGGAAATATATTCTCAACTTCAGGCTCTTCCTCAGCGACATTAGACAGTAAGCTTCCTTCCACTATTACAAAAAGCGTGTTTGATATCATCCAGGGAAGATGTGTTTAGAAACAAAATAGTAAGGATTTGTACTGAAATTAGGCTAATGCAGTAGTTCTTAAATCTGTCCTGGGGACCCCCAGCCAGTTGGGTTTTTGAGATATCCCTAATGCTTATGCATGAGTGAGATATGCCTATAAAGTAGGGAGTAGGCATGCAAATTTCTCTCATGCATATGCATTAGGGATATCTTGAAAACCCAACTGGCTGGGTGTCCCTCAGGGCAGGATTAAGAACCATTGGGCTAATATATCATGTCAGTTTCTTCAGGCTTGCCTTAAAACACCACACATCCAATCACATGTCACTGTTGATAGAAACATTGTTTTCAAATTACTTTTCATGTTTGTCAGGGACAGGCCCGTGCAGGCTCAAAAAGGGTACCAGCACAGGGCGGTCACATAATAGTGTAGGGACAGAGGGGAGAAGGAGGGAGGGAGGGGACAAGAAGAGAGAGATAGATAGGGGAGGGACCATAAAAGGGGCACAAATTTTTCAAACTGGTAGCCTGCATACCCCAATGCCATTACTAACTGACATTGAGAGAAGGAAGCAATCTCCTCCAGGCACTTAAGCTCTTGATGGCAGTCCCTTGGGTCTCCTTCTGCACTCACCTCCAGACTGTGTCTACTTATGTGCTCCCAAGGTGTGTTTTTTGTAGTGGAGGAGGCTCAGCATTCTCAGGTGGTCTTATAAACTGTAGCTGTTCTTCGTTGCCAATGCTCAGTTAGCACGTGAAAGGTCGGCAGGTCATTCAAAATGGCCACACTTGGGGTAAGCATGATAAGGAAACATGCAGACACAGTTGGGGTGCCAGGGAAGATCTTGTGTGGCAGTCTTGCCGGCACTTAGGTCATTACAAGTAGACCCGACTACGGCAGCACTCGGTTTACACACGTGCAATAGTGGCGTGCATCAAAAATGCATTCTAAAAGAAGGAAATTTGGGTTTCTGATGAAGGGAAAGTTAAGAGCTCTGTCGAACCCTGGTCTGTAGCGCTGGTTTTTGCAGTGTGAAATATTATTCAATTTGAGACACTGTGGCCTTTGAAAAGCACAGCAGCGAACACAGATAGATCACTGAAGATAAGTGTTACCTATACTGATCTGTTTAGCTATTCTCTGGAAGCACAAGAATATTGATGTACTGTAGCACTTAAAATTTCACTTTTATTTTGATTGCATTTTCATATATCACACACAATATGCATTTCCCATGAAGGTATGTATCAAGTGGTTTATTAAGCCATTGGGAAGTGTAAGCAATGAAAACAATTGAGTGCTACACCTTTACAGGGTAGGCACTCTCAGTGCTTATGACTACACACTGAGGATATACCAGGGGTGGGCAAACCTTTTGACTCTTGGGCCGCAATAGGTTCTTAAATTTGCCAGAGGGACCGGACCAAGAGCATTTTTCTACCCTCCATCCCTCCCATCCCTCGTGCAGCAGAACCCTTGAGCACCCGCCGCACAGCCAAACCCCTGCTGACCTTCCATCCTTCCCTCCCATCCAAACCCCGCCGGCCGCGAGCCCTACATACCTCCCTCCAGAGCAGCGTCGGGCCGGCAGCACTCTAAACAGGCTGCTTCGCGGCCTTCTCTCGTCAGGGATTTCCTTCTGCTGCATCACTGATGATGCCTGTTTAGAGTGCTGCTGGCCCGATGCTGCTCTGGAGGGAGTTATGTAGAGCTCGCGGTCGGCAGGGTTTGGATGGGGTGCGGGACGGATTAAAAAATGAAATGGGCCAAATATGGCCCGCAGGCCGTAGTTTGCCCATGTCTGGGATATACATTCACAATATATAAATTTAATGTGATTGACTTATTTTGTTCACATGTGCTTCCAGAGCAACTAGCTGATTTCCTTTGGATTTCTTCATTGTGAGGCACTTAGGTCAGGGTATGAACAGGGATCCCAGACCCTAAGCAGGTCATGGTGCAGATGTGGCTCCTGTGGTCTAATTTCCGGGACCTAGCAAACATCAGTTGCTCTGGAGTCTGTGCACTGAGTGAGGTAGCAAGCAGCAGAGGGGAGGAGCCTGGCAGGTGCTCAGGAAACAGCGCAGAAAGGGTTCCTGCAGCCTACTGTTCAAGAGTCAATTGATATCTTTCCATGACCAGGAAGCTGTGGAATCACGGGGTGGGAGGGGATGTGCACAGATGGATCGAGCACTGGTTGTCAGGTAGACTGCAGAGGGTCGGAGTAAAGGGACAATATTCTGACTGGCGGGGAGTCACAAGCGGTGTGCCACAGGGATCGGTGCTGGGGCCGTTACTCTTCAACATATTTATCAATGACCTGGAAAAGGATGCAAAGTGCGAGGTTATAAAATTTGCAGACGATACTAAACTGTGCGGCAGAGTTAGGTCCAGGGAGGAGTGTGAGGACCTACAAAGGGACCTGGACAAACTGGAAGACTGGGCAAACAAATGGCAAATGTGCTTTAACGTGGAAAAATGCAAGGTCATGCATATAGGGAAAAAGAACCCATTGTTCAACTACAAATTGGGGGGGGCATTGTTGGGAGACAGCAGTCTTGAGAGAGACTTGGGTGTGATGGTGGATGAATCACTGAAGCCATCTGCACAGTGCGCAGCAGCCTCGAAAAAAGCCAACAGGATGCTGGGCATCATAAAGAGGGGCATAACAACCAGGACACGGGAAGTCATCATGCCATTGTATCGAGCGATGGTGCGTCCGCATCTGGAATACTGCGTTCAATATTGGTCGCCGTACCTCAAGAAGGACATGGCGGTACTTGAGAGAGTCCAAAGGAGAGCGACGAAACTGGTAAGAGGGCTGGAACACTGCCCATACGCTGAGAGGTTGGATAGGCTGGGACTCTTCTCTCTGGAAAAAAGGAGGCTCAGGGGAGATATGATAGAGACCTTCAAGATCATGAGGGGCATAGAGAGGGTGGATAGGGACAGATTCTTCAGGCTGAAGGGGACAACAGGTACGAGGGGGCATTCGGAGAAACTGAAGGGAGATAGGTTCAAAACAAATGCAAGGAAGTTTTTTTTCACGCAAAGGGTCGTGGACACTTGGAATGCGCTACCGGAGGAAGTGATCAGGCAGAGTACGGTACAGGGATTCAAACAGGGATTGGACGAATTCCTGAGGGATAAAGGGATCGTGGGATACTGAGGGAGGAGCTGGGATGTAACACAAGTATAGAAAGCTAATAAGTATAGAAACCCAACCAGGTCGTGCATGCGCAAGACCGGAGGGTTAGGACTTCAATGGGAAGCCAAGGAGGCAGGGGAGCCCCTTCTGGTGATTCAGACAGGTCGTGACCTGTTTGGGCCGCCGCGGGAGCGGACTGCCGGGCAGGATGGACCTATGGTCTGACCCGGCGGAGGCACTGCTTATGTTCTTATGACCCAATTCATATCGGTTGCTTTGGTGGGGCTATAGAGTCAGCCGTGGCGGGGTCTTGTGCAATGGTTGCATGCCTGTTTGCGGTTGGGCACTTCTTGAGAAGGAGTGCTCATGCTTGGAGTCCTTTCCCACATGGAGTAGAGTGCTGCAATGTTGATTGCAGTATGGTATTTTTATTTTTTGATATGCGGGTGCCCCAGTAACGTAGAAAGATGGCTCTTGCAGGCATTTTGTCACCTCTGTATTCCTTTGTTAGCCCTTGGAAGCCAGCGCTAAAGCTTTCCCTATGCTTAGCACCCTCCAACAGGATTTGCTCCAGGTCATGATAATTTGAGGTTATTAATAAAAGGGTAAATGGCTGGCAGCTCCCTATATGCCTCTTATAACCCCCAAAGAAACAGCTTGTGTGTTTGAGAACTTAGGCAGCTAAGGTAAAGGGCTGCCAATTGCTTTAAGTATATGTGCTTATATATACATATTTATTAAAAAAAAAAAAAAATTATTAAGTCCATCATTTTATTCCAATTATGAATGTACTCACACAGTATTCTGAGGAGTTACATTATATGACATAGTCTCTAACAATATACACTTTGTATTCTGTTTTCCAGATATGCCTTCTATAAGAAATGCTAAAGCAAAACATACACACATGGCAAGTCAGCCAAAGAAATATCTGAAAAGCAATACTCAAGATCCATAGCAGCACTGGAAAAAAGAACACATGTGCAGAAGTCAAAATTTGTGAATTATTCTGGACCTGAATAACAGGGCATGGATGATCTTCTTCTGGAACTCTACCAACAACTGATGCAATATGGAGTTGATAACGTACGGAAGCGATTACAGGTTCTGTCAGCAGTCCATCAAGTCCCAGCACATGGTCTCACTTTCCTCCCTACCTAGAGTGGACATCCCTACAGAACAGGATAAGTCAGACAATGTTACTGGCAATCAGAGAGTTGTCATAGAGTCCAGTGCCATTAGGGATGATGATTTTTCTCTAGCAAATGTTATACAGAATGCAATTGACTCATTTAGGCAAAAGAAGTCAATTAAAAACAACACACAGCTGCAAAATGTCTGGTGTGAACAGGATGCATCAGGTTATCCCAGCTCCTCCACATCAGTGACACTACAAGTGCTATTAGCTAAACAGGGACGAATTCAAAAGCATACCAAAGAGGAGCTATATTTCACAAAATAAAGCAAAATATTTGGAACAGGGAATTCATTGATATATTTTCATTGTTTTTTCAAGATCAGAGTGAGATTAACATGGATGGGGAGACAGAAAACACAAATATTATGAGAGAGAACATGGATCCAAGATACTGGATTTCAGCATTCCACATCTTTATGAGTGTTATTGTTGAGAAAAAGCCTTAACTGAACCCTTATTAGATACTTAGACATGATTACAAAAGCCCATAAAAATACAGGGGTGGAGGGGTGGGCGTGGTTTAACTATAAAGTTTCAGAAGCTAATGGCGGAAGACCCTTCTATCTCTTGGCATCATAGAGTGGTAGACCTATGGCTAGATGAGATGACATCTTCTAAACTATTCAGCCCTGATAGATTTCCACCCCAGAACCCTACGTTCACTTCACAACTTCCAATCTAGCAAGAAGATATGTGGGCAGTTCAATAATAACCAATGTAAATGGAATCTATACAGATTTCAGCATCCTGCTCCCATTGTGTCACTGTTGAAAATATCCAGTTCTATTTTAGATAGGTGTACACCATCTGGGCAATATAGACCTGGGTATTTCTCTACTAGCAGCTTGTGTGTAATAGGTGTTACCTGTAATGCAAGCATAAAACTATGCATCCGTTTCTTGATCCTTTGCCTTATTTTGTCAACTGCACAATGGGATTTTTCCTCTTTCCAGGTGCATTGAAATATGATGTGGGACCATACCAATAGTACCACTTAACATAGACTCCAATTTTCCAGATATCCCACTGCATCTTTTTAACCATCTCAACACTATGTGTAGAAATAACGTTGTAGATGCCCAGGTGAATTACCAAGGCCCAGGGGGATTTGTGCATCCTGAGCTTTGCCAGTAGTAACTGGTCCCATCTCATAATGTGCTGTTCCAATAACACAGATGTGAACTCTGATTCTGACAGACTAAGGCCCAGATTCACTAAAGATAGCGGCTCAATCGCTGTTGGTTGATTTTCAAACAGTAATTGATTCACTATCAGTTTGCATGCAAATGATTTGCACAAAGGTGCAAATCTTTTGCTTGCAAACTCACCGACTCAATTGCTCAGTAAGCGATTGTGACATTCGCAGAGCCCTGACAGTAGTCACTGCTGTCAGGGCTTCTGCTGGGATTTTTAAAATATTTTTTTAATTGCACAGATATTTTGCGTGTAGTACACACACAAAATATGTGACCAATAAATAAAAAAAGCGCCCCCTCATTCCCTCCCTCCCTGAACCCACATTCTCCTGCCAGTATATGCCCCCTGCTGCTGATGCCAATAATCTTAAATATGGCAGGAGGGATGCCCACTTCCTCCTGCCATTGGCACGCCGAACTGATATGGGAGGAGGGATGTCCACTCCCTCCTGCCGTTGGACCCCCCCTGTCGGGACATCCTCCCGCTGTCGCCCCCCCACGGTCAGGCCCCCCGTACCTTTAAGTTGGGAGCAAGAGGGGTACTCAGTCAGACCCCCATGCTCCTCTGGCCACTGTCTGCGCAATGCAGGCCTTAGGCCCCTCCCCGGTGTATCATGTGATGCTAGGGGAGGGGCCTAAGGCCCTGATTGGGTCAGGTGGCTCAGGTTCCTTCCTTAGGGAGAAGCCTATGGAAGTCCCTGATTGGCCAAAATAATGGCCGATGGCAGGAGGGAGTGGGCATCCCTTCTGCCATATCAGTTCAGCGTTGGGGGGGGCGATGGTAGGAGAAAGTAAGCATCCCTCCTGCCATATCAGTTCAGCGCAGGGGGGGTGTCGATGGCAGTGGGCATCCCTCCTACCATATCAGTTTGGTGCAGGGGGGAATGGTGGCAGAAGGGAGTGGGCATCCCTCCTGCCATTTGTGGATCACTGCATATCGGGGGGGGGGGTTCGTTGGGGGAGGGCTGGCGGTAGGGGAATTAAAATTTTTTTTTAAAATGGGACATATTTTGCGTGTGTAATACATGCATAATATCAGTGCCATTAAAAAATTATCGACAGGACTACAGTTGTTGGGTTTTTAGGATCGTAAAACCTGATGGAAAATAACCAAGCAATGTAAGTGAATCAATCACTTGGCTATTTTGCATGGGGTTTTACTAATCTGCATGGCCGGGGAAAACATGCAGTGGGCCATTTTGTGACTTGGGTCGGTTGGCAGTGATCGTCGCTAAACTTGTGAAAACAGGTTTAGTGACGATCGCTGACTTTAGTGAATCAGAGCCTAAGCCCCTTGCCCTGCGAATGGGAAAGTGCTCTTCTGTAGGCCCAGTGCACAAAAGAATGGCTGCAAATCCGGACAATGCATAGACCTATGTGAAACAAATAGTACAAACTGCTGCATGCATCATGCTCTGCCTCTTTTCGTGGAGAAAAACAATCAGAAATTAAATGTTTAAAATGATTCCTTTTTGCTTATCACAATATACTAATGTCCTCTTTCAGTTTGATTATTTTGTCCCTGGGTAGGCATGAAACTTGATTTGCTGAGTCTATCTATATGCCAAGGAATGTTAATGCTGGAATTGAACCTACAGTTTTGTTGCTAGCGAGTGGTGTTCCAACATGCTGGGCTATTTTCTGGAATATTTTTATTTATTTAAAAAATTTATATCCCGCCACATCTACAGTTCTGATTGGGTCACATAAAAGCATACTTAATAAAATAGTGACAAACAAACAATAAATAAGATGGAAAATCCTTATACAATTTACTTTCACCTGTCTTAAACTCAATTCTTGTAAGAAAAATACAGTAAAAAAAAAAAACAACAACCCACCTGCCTGCAATTCATAAAGTAACTTACTTATATACTCTCTCAAACTATAGTTTTCACTCTTTTTCTAAACTGATTCACATTTGAGGATTGCTTAAGTTCAACAGACAATGAACTAAACTCCCTGTACTGACATCATAGACTGACACATAGACTCCCTGTACTGACATCATAGACTCCCTGTACTGACATCATAGACTGACACAGTCTTACTGATCTCGTCAAATTCATTGACAGTACTTTATGATTCACTTGATTCTCACAACACAAAAGCCCTGTTTGGTTGATAACGGCAAAACAAAGTGTTCAAAACTACTGGACTTTTATCGATCAAAACTTTAAATATCAAACACAAAGTCTTAAACTCAATGTGCTGTACAACAGCCAGCCAATAAAGACTACGCAAAATCGGTGTTATACGGTCATATTTAGAGGTTTGAACAATAATTTGAGCTGCAGCATTTTGTGCAATTTGAAATGCATGTATCACATATTTTGGTAGACCAAGGTATAGTGAATTACAATAATCCAACATTGGAGTTATTAACATAGTAATCACTGTCCGAAAATTTTCCAACGTGAGTTAATCTCTCAGTCTCCGTAACAAATGGAGCTGCTGTCAAGAGCTGTTGCACACTTCACCTCCCCTTTTCCAATGATCAAGAAGTCATCCTATAACCCCTTTGACAACTCAGTCGAGAAATGAGCTAAATTGCTTAAAGCAGGGGTGTCCAATGTCGGTCCTCGAGGGCCGCAATCCCGTCGGGTTTTCAGGATTTCCCCAATTAATATGCATAAGATCTATGTGCATGCACTGCTTTCAATGCATATTCATTGGGGAAATCCTGAAAACCCGACGGGATTGCGGCCCTCGAGGACTGACATTGGACACCCCTGGCTTAAAGTATCTGCAAGATATGGAGCACCCCTTGGGGAAGCATTTGTCATAATAGAATATATGTCCCAGATGAAAGCCTAAAAGATGAATGGGCTCCGGTGGATTGGAAAGAGTCTAAAAGCAGACCTGATGTCAACTTGACAGTTGCGCTTAAGTGCCCATTTGACTGCTTAGATGGCCTGGACAATGGATGTGTATTGCACAATGCATAATTCCGGTTCAGTGAAACTGTTTATTGATGTCTCTTCTGGGTATGAAAGGTTGTGCATTAGCCTAAATATACTAGGCTCTATCTTCAGAATAATGGCAAGGGGGCATATGACCAAATTTGGCACATGGCAGTTATGAATGGACCTGTGAAGGAGTGGCCTAGTGGTTATAGCAATTGCTTCAGCACCCTGAGATTGCAAGATCAATTCCCACTGCAGCTCCTTGTGACTCTGGGCAAGTCACTTAACACTTCATTGCCATAAGTACATAATAAGTACCTGTCTAATATATGTAAACTGTTTTGACGGTAACCACATAGAAAAAGCGGTATATCAAATCCCACCCCCCTTATCCTTTACCCAATTTCTTGTTTTATTTTGTTTTACGCTATTTTTGAATGATCCCGAATAGAGTGTGTGTTATGGGACAACCTAGCTTCTCTGTGTTTGGGGCCAGTTTAAGGTGTGGAAAAATCCTCCAAGAAACCTTTTCTCAAGAATTCTACAATATTTATGAGTTTTGAAATGCCTCTCCATCTAAGAGCAGGCTACCACCATCTCATATTTGAGTGATTATCTCCCACTCTAGGAGGCACCATATAACATTCTTTCTTTATACTGAATGGCCCCCTTACCGCTGCTGGCTCTTTTGGGTTTTACAGTGTCATAGCTTGCAACAGTAAATTCTCAATTGGGGGGGGGGGGAGCTAAAGGTCAGGTGGGATGGGAAAGAGAAAACAATTAGGACAGAGGCCTGCTGCGGGCAACCCTATTTGTGTTTTGATTAGATTATAAGCTCTGTCAAGCAGGGGCCATCTCTTATGTGCTTAATATACAACATTGCTTACAACTAGCAGTACTATAGAAATGTTAAGTAGTAGTAGAAAAATATATGGCTGACAGCCAAGTAAAAAACTGGGATGAAGTAAATCTAAAATGAGAATGAGATTAGTGTAAGGCTTTTATATGTGGATTCTAAGGATATGGTTCAATTCCTTCTCTTAAATGTCTTAAATACTGTATCATTTGAGCTTCAATGTACTTTTTTTAAAAACATGTGAAAAAGAAAACATATTCAGACACCCTGGAGGGAAGATTTAATGAGGGTTTTATTGTATTTGTTGTACGAGGATGAGATGTATGCAGTGACCTTTATGCTACAGGTTAACTGTCTTCCAGAAATCATCAAAATTTCAAAGAAGTTGAAGGAAATTATTAGAGATTCATATTCACTCTTGTCTGGAGAAGAGGATGAAGAACAATGAACAAGGAAAAAAAATATTAATTTAGTCTGTCTGAAGATCCAGAACCTCTTGAGACAGTAGTATCTGCAGCAATCAATGGATTTCACAAAAATAGATAATGCTTGAATGTCTTTCATTCTCAAAAAGTTAAGTTTTGCAAGTTGTGTGAATTTTAAAAGCAAAAGAATGTTTACATGCTATTTATTTTGACCTGGCAACTTCCTGTAGCATTTTTAGGCTCAAATGGAACAAGGGCTGGGATCTGGGTCTGTAAGTCTTTAAGAGCATCTCTTTTTTTTGCCCTACTTGGTATTTCCTCCCAACTTATTTATTTAGCCCGTCCTCCCAAAAGAGCCCAGAATGGGTTACAGGAGTACATACACAGTATAGTCGAGACAAACATGGACAAGATGTATTTGAAAAGCTAGTGGTACAATGGCCAGGTTTTGGTGAATAGAGAACATCTGTCACTGGAGTAATGGTCCTTAGGGTGTCTTCTCATGGGAGCCTGTATAAATGGGCCCTAAATTGGGCTACTAGATATTACTATTGCAAAATGATTATGAACTTCTCTTACCCATTCAAGGGCTGTGAATGCTATCCCTGCAGCATCTTCAGCCCCAGTTGACCTGGGAGATGAAAGACCTGAGGCGTGATTTGAACCCAGGACAATTCACATGGCAGTGAACGGTACTACCACTGAGTAACCAGGCCAGCCATGCAGTTTTATTAAGATATTTGTACCTCAAGAACATGTGAAGGGCAATTCTTTAAATTGGCACCTGCACTTATGCGCCCCTTTTGCGTAAGCATGTGTGCACAAAGTAGCACTTGTGGGCATGTGTGCACAAAGTAGCACTTGTGGGCATAAGTGCCATAAGCACTATTCTCTATGGGCACATGTAAGTACAGTAGTATGGCAATGCAAAGGGGGCATACATGTGGGCGAAGCATGGCAGATTTCTCACATACCCACAATCGTGTGGCACTGTCCCAATCAAGAGGCTCCAGACATTGCAAAAGACAGCTGTCCGCCTTTTGACACATTCACCCACCAGTGATCATGTTAGACCCTTATTAAAACAATATCACTGGCTCCTGGTAGCCTATCACATTCAATTCAAAACTCTACTTGCCTTTAAGGCCTTTTGCCAGGGTTCTCTGGATTTTCTTTCTTCTCTGACCATATGTTACTCTCCTGTTCATGTTCTAAGGTAATGAAATGACCACCAGATGGTTTTACTAGGACCGTTCAAATGCTATGTGAATCACACTAAACCACCTGGTATTGAACACACTTTGTTTAAGAGTGATAACAGTCAATATCCCCTTCACAAAGACAACCGATCTCCAGTGTCTGCAGTCAGACCTCAGAGCTAGTCATAAGGAATAACTCATATGCAGACTATCATTGATCGTATTTATCTCAGGGGGACTGTTATGGTAAGCAATTTAAGCTGTTGTTAGCAGTTGCTCTATGAAACAATTTTAACTGTTGCCCTATTCAGATTTGTTATTTATTATTCATTGTCCATTAATGTTAAATTGAAGCAATACTTAGCTTGGGTGAAGATTCTCTACCCAGTCAACTCAATAAACTCAGTCGACGGAAGATCTCCGTTTCGCCCCAAAAACATTACATCGGGCTAACCATAAGATTACATTGCTTACCATAACAGTCCCCCTGAGATAAATGCGATCAATGATAGTCTGCATATGAGTTATTCCTTATGACTAGCTCTGAGGTCTGACTGCAGACACCGGAGATCGGTTGTCTTTGTGAAGGGAATATTGACTGTTATCACTCTTAAACAAAGTGTGTTCAATACCAGGTGGTTTAGTGTGATTTACTAGGACCGTGCCAGGCACAATTAGAATATACTTGAGACTGTGCCTTTTTCTTTGTAGCCCCCTTGCTTTGGAACAGCATGCCGCTTGACATGCATGCTGAAGGATCTATCTGAAATTTTAAGACTCTTTTGAAGACTTGGCTTTCTGAGTGTGCATTTTCTTCTTGATTTTGGCTTTGGATTATCGTGTGGCGATCCCCCATCTCCCTGTGGGCAAGTTTGTTAGTTTTCTTCATATGGTTGATACTCCTTCCCTATCAACCAAAGGAGTTCTTTTCTTAGTCTGTAAATTGCTTAGTCTTTTGTGTCAGTTAAAGCGGTGTAACAGATTGTGAATAAATAAACAAAAAACTTAACAGAATCCCGTACTGTAATTTTTGTGTGCTCTTGCAACAATTAGGTTCCCACAATTACACCAGTTCTATGGCTGGTATAGATGCTGGCTCCTACACCGATACCGGGCTACCCTAGTAATGGAATCTGTGTGCACCAGATGCTGTTATATTTTTATTTATCGATTTGAATTTATTAACCACCTTTATGGAGAGATTTACCCAAGGTGATGTTATAGAATAAGCGTTCATCCTTCATGGTGAGGAGGCAACATTAACACTGGAGAATAACGGTAAGAAAGAATTGGTATTTGTGGTGGTTATCTGCATTATTCTAGTGGATGCTGTGGATGGGCAGACTGGATGGGCCATTTGCTCTTTATCTGTCATCATATTTCTTTGTCTGCTGGGAAGCCACATTTTGAGGGCTTTCTTATGGCTCCGCATACCTGTGAATAAACTGCTATCAAGCTGCTGGCCTCATGTTATTAGCCTTGAGTTCTAAATGTCATTATTTTACCGCTAATGCAGACTAAGAATTATGATTTGTTTAACTGGTAGCAGTATTGGAATGCTCCTAGCAATATGCAAGCAAAGCAAAACTGGTGAATTTTGCCAATTTCATTCTATAGATTTTTAGTGAATTACCTTTCTACCTTCTGTTGAAAAACTTTCCCTAGCTAGTAATTTCAAAAAAGTGATTTGGTTTTCTGAAGAATTTAAAAGTATAGATCTTTAGTTTCAAAGGTTTAGTTCTGAAATGACAAAAAAACCAAACAAAATCCTGTGCTGATTCAATCTAGTAAAAATAATTTAAGGAATCTTTAACTAAAAATTTGCACATGCTATCCGAATCAGGGCCCACAGGAATAAAATTGGTTCTGTGGCAGATAACATGCACTAATCTTTAGTAAAAGATCCCCTCAGTGAGCCTACACCACCAATTCAGATGAATTAATTTTCATAGCTACCAAATAACCTACAGATAGAGAAGCATGTATTGACTAAAAAAAAATAAAAAAAAAAATGAAAGTAACCAAATGCTATTACTAAAGAAAGAGATAAATCAGTTAAAATGTATGCCCAAAGCTAATTTACAATTCACTAATCATGCTATATGGGTATTTAGAGATGTAAATTAACTTGTATATTAAACCGAGATCCTCTATGTATGAAAAATTAGGATGAACACGCACCGAAAGTATTGGTCCCATTTGTGTTAAATTGTAATGATTCACAAGATACAGCATTCAAGTTTCGTCGTTGAAGGCAATTCGTTATGTTAGAACTTAAATTGCTATAGAAGTATAAGGAAGTGGACACCAAGCTTGTCCATGGTTTTCTTATACTTCATTTCCTAAGGATTCTGGAATACATTTTTCAGTTGGCTGCAGTGGAGTAGGATTTTTTTTTTTTTGGGGGGGGAAGAGAGGGTACATGAAATAGACACTGTTTTAATGCACTGTACTTCCAGCATATAAGGCAACAAAGAAGACAAACATGTATGCCAAAGAGCAAGTTTAAATGTAAGCACATTAATTCCCTGAGGTCCGTTTTAAAACTGAAGTATGCACTTACATTTTTTTTTTTAATTAGTTGGTACCTGCATAGGTATAATTGCATGAGCACTACTTACCTTAGCCATCAGTTATAAAATTATTCCAAATACTTCAACCCCATTCTTCCCTGGGTTAACATTTTGGCATGGATCCAAGATAAACACCCACAATTTGTTTAATGAGCCATTAACTATCGATTCATTTGAAGTTCATTGGCCCTAATTTGGATTTGCACACGCATCTGTTGGTATCCTATCCTATAACATCGAGCACCTAAATCCCATTGCGTGCAACTCCAAAGGGCTGTGGCCAGGGGAGGGGCATGGGCAGGTCAGGGGCATTCTGAAAAGTTGTGTGCAGTTTTAATGAATAGTTCCATTTACGCGCCAAAATACTATGAGATGTGCACTGGCATTTATACTAGGTTTCAATTGGTGTAAATACCAGCACTCAGCTTTCATCATGGGAATTGGCTCTAAGCTCTATCCTATAAAGGGGGCTAATCCCAGAGTGCCCTTTCGCAGAATAGCTCATAGATCTGATTTTTTCTAGTGCCAATTTTTGCACACCATATATTAAATTCCCCCTTTTGTGTCTAAGCGGGGAGAGGTTTAGTAAATCTGGTCCTTTGTTGCAGATAGAGTGGAATAGATTCATCTTCTGAATCTAAGCATTCAAAATTCACTAGTTTCCAATCTGGAGCCAAAGGACTTTAAATTGGTACAATCTACTCCAAAACCAGTTTGGCAGCACACAAACCTTATGAAGATCAACTCTCCCCCAGGTCCAACTACATCATCTCTAAAAAGGTCTTAGCAACCCATCACCCTTTTGGACAGGAGATTCATACACTTATAAATATTTTGCCCTGCAGCAATATCAAATCAAGAAGTCAGATCATTCTATTTAATTATTCCCCAAAATGCTTCCTGATGTAACATTAGGGTTATGATTGAAAATCACTGTAGCAATTATGGCAAAGGCAGGCCAAGAGATCATTGTAAAGAGGAAATACCCTATATTGATTTTTAATCTTGAATTTCAGTTTTGTGAGTTTTTAAGATCTATTAAGATTGTTACTTTATGATAATTCTTTAGCTGTTTACATAGCTAAGGTGTGCCGTATGCAATTTAGTATTTAATATTATCAGGAAACTGATTAATACTTTATTTTATAGTCATTAAAATTAGAATCAATTTAAAGCAGTAGAATATCAATAATTAATTAGGCAGCTCGACAGGCTGTTTTCGTATGAATTTGAATACTATACAAGGTTCAGGAAATAATGTTTCCATTCTGCTGTCACCTGCTGTAAGTTATAACATTTCGAACTATGTTCCTGACATAAGGGCACCATTATCTCTCAGTATTATCAAAATCAAGATGGCTGGAATACTTACTGGCTCTAAGAATGTTCTCCTTACTGCTGCACCTGGACTGGACCTGCAGAAAAAGAAAGAAATAGAGAAAGAAAGAGCACAGATTCTGTCAGACACCATATAGGGCGCCCAACATTCAGTGGTCTGAACTGAAAGGGCGAGCTCCTGCGACCCAGAGACAGAGATTTTATATTTTATTACGAGCTAAATGGAATGCTGATTCTGATTCCAGGCCAATTTGACTAGATGGAAGCAAAAGGTCATCTCCCTACAAAGCTTGTATGTCATTTAATTACTTGAAAAGTATGCTTCCTACTGCGCCTTCAAAAATATATCCTGAATAACACGTCAACCCTCTTACCCTAAAACAAGCCAGGTTTATCCTACTACAGCAATTTTCTCTAATAAGGACATATCATATGAGCTGTGCCTGAGACCTTTTTTTCTTAGCTCTTCTGGGTATTCTTTGATTGAAAAATATTCTTCCGAGAATTGATGTATGACTTAGGGCTCCTTTTACTAAGCTGCAATAGCGGTTTTAGCGCGCGCTGAATTGCCGCGTGCGCTAGACCTTAACACCAGCACTGAACTGGTGTTAGTTCTACCCGCGTAGTGTGGGTTTAGCGTGCGCTAAAATCCTGTGTGCGCTAAAAACGCTATCGCAGCTTAGTAAAAGAGCCCTTAGTTATCTATTCAAGCATCAAAAATAGGACTTTCAAATTCAAGGGCCTTTTGTAACACTATGAACCAAACACAAAATTGGGAAGACAAGTTTCTAATGGGAGAAATAATATTTTCTGTTCAACAACTAATCTGTAACACTGAAAGAACAATTCCTTCTACATTTTTAAGAAGAGAAAATGATAGATGGAAACATTTTAAAATACACTATTTAGTTCTACCTTGAAATAACAATAGCTTTAGTTCTTAAATTCAATTAGTTATGTAATTAGTTATAAAGGTTTAACATGTTCTGGTTATTTAAGTGTTACATGCCAGGATATTATGCAGTGCAAAGCTGGGACCATAACGTGTAATTTTCCTGCTTAGAATTAGTACATCATTAGTTCTCAATAAAATACTGTGCATAGAATTAAAAGTTAAAAGTATATGAGCAGGAAGTCTCATATGCATTTCTACTGAGGCATTTCTACTGAGAAACCTCTTTCTTCAGTTCACAGAAGCCAGCCCTGAAAATCACACAAATGTATATTCAGGTGGTATGTTAGAATCTAAGTACCTCTTATTTGTAATGGAACAATTAATGATGCAACTGAGGGTGCTTTATGGCTGATCTCCCTGGGAATAAAGAATGTGGTTACAGTAAATAATAGAGGTAAAAGAAAAAAAATTTAAAAAAATATATGAAAAACATGGCAGTGTTGCCTTTTGTTTGGTTCAGACTTGTTTTCCCAGATACCTGTAACAACCGTTTGCAATAGATATAGGAAATTTGCAGTTTATCTTCTCTTTGGTATAGAGACAATTCTGGACCAAAAGCAAGGAAAAGGTGACAAAAATATGACAAAGCAAACTTAAGGTGAGAAGCAGGGAGGCAGGAAACAGGGTAATGCTATGCAAAAGAGATGTTCCTTAAAGGCACACCAAAAAAACAAGGACTTTGCTGTTCTAATTAAAACCACGGAGGATAAAGAAAGGTGAGTGTTCTATAAAGAAAGAAAGAGGTGAGTTGGCAAATTGTGGAATGAAACTAGTGAATGACAACTGTGTCTTAAGAAGTGGAGGAAAAATTAAAGAGGAAAAAAGAGATAAAACTTCTAGCAAAGAGATACTAAGTGGCACAAGTGATTCAAAAATAATACAAGAGAAGCTACCAAGTGGAACAAATGTTAGTGGAGATGATAGAGCTAAGGAAGAAGAATGAAAATTGTGAATCATCACAAGAGTGGTAAGGAGCTCAAATTCATAGCGCAAAACAATGTTTGCGAATGGAAGCAGCTCCTTTGCTTAGTAATAGTTACTCTCGAGTCGTAGCCTCTACTTCTCCTCAGTTCATCTTTTAGCCCTTCCAACCTATAGTGGAGCTATTATATGGACAAAAACAAAAAAAATATGGTGATGAACAGAGAAGCTCAGACTGGTCGATCAGTTTTTAAACACATATGCAGATACAGTATTATTCTAACAGGGCCCAAACTACATTGCTAAGTGGCTTAAAATGTGAGCTCCAGTATAATCATCAGCAAAACAAGAGTCTTTTCTCCTCCACAAATATTGCAGAATGTAGAAAAACCCAGCAGATCTCAGAATCAAGTTCTCACAGGAAATGCCTTTATTCACAAGAGTACCTGATGCGGTCCATGTTTTGCCAACTATTGGGCTGCCTCAAGGGTATAAGATGTCAAAGAACATCTGGCTCATACTTGTCTGCATAACAGTGCTGTCATTATATTGTGGAGGAGATCTGTTACTTTTTTAGATCTCCATTTGACCGCTTGTAATTGATGTTTCCTATGAGACTATGAGATCTGCTGGTTTTCTGCATCCAATACAATGATTCCAATTCTAAACTGAAACAAATTCAGTTTTATTCTTAATTTGATGGCTATGAAATGTCTAATTTGGCATCAACAGATGGAAGTAAGTCTATTGTGCTGCTTTGTAATGTCATCTGAGAGTAGAAGACAAAATAAAAATAGATCTCTTTCTAAGATTATAAGATAAAATTATACGAAATTGAAACCTATTCATGTATACCAGAAGGTAAACTTAAGTTCCCAGATGATGCTCTGCTTTTTACTATCTTACAAGCAAACTTCAAAATGTCTTATCAACCTGAATGTGACTATACAAGTAAGCTGACATAACAAAGTGACCAAATAGGACAGAAATGATAACCCTAATGATCTGAAATATAGGCATTTCCTAGCTTCTGCTGCATGATAGATCGATGACTTATCTATTTAAACCATACAAATAGGATCTTTAAATTCAAGGTGGACATCTTATACAACACAGTGGTACATTCTAAAGGTTAACTGCATTTTCATGATTTTTGGTTCTCATCAATTTTTTTCTAAATTAAATGTGGTTTTATATTTTTTTTATTTGAATCTACTTTGTATTTTAGAGGTTTGTGTATTGGATATACTATGGCCATTATTTTAGAAACATATTCAGCATGTAAATAGCCTTAATACATACATTGCATACATATATAAATACTAATTTCAGAAAGCCACTATTTACACATAGATATACAATATGTAGATATTTTAAGAAGGTATGGCTTAGGGAAGAATGAAATCTACATGTGAATTCTCTATTTTATAGAGGGAATACCGGTAGATGTGTAGGGTGGGATTTACACCTGCTCAAAGGTACATATAGGGGCCCATTTACCAAACTGCGGTAAAATGTGGCCTTAGCATGTCCTTACACAAGTCATTCCTGTGCACTAAGACCATTTTATTCTGCAGGAGTAAAATGACAGATTTTTCTATTTTCTGTATTAATGGCCATGCTCTAATTTCCCATTGGGATGTGGTCATTAGTGCATGAGCCCCTCCTGCCATCTATTTTGTAGGTGGTAAGGCTTCACATGCCAATCATGCACTATATCAGTTTGTATGCAGCAATGTAGGTGTGCTAACTAGAGAGTTGCACAGGGACAGAAATCTCACCCATCCCCACCCGTCCCCGCTAGGATCCTCTCCGTCCCCACTTGTCCCTGCCAAGATCCTCTCCGTCCCCATCAAGATCCTCTCCATTCCCACCCATCCCTATAAGGAATTACCTCCATCCCTGCCCGTCCCCATAAAAAGCAGCAATTACTTCTGACAGGATCAACAATTCCAGTTTCTTTTGTGTTTGTGCTGCTGTTTTCCTTGTGGAATCTCTTTGGTGGAACCCTTTTTTTGTTTTCTGTTCAGGTAATTAACTTATAAACCCCCTCTTTTACTAGGGCTGACGTGTCCATTATATTATATGGATGAACCCTGCTTCCAAAGCCTTCCATCCTCGTGGGAGTCCCGTTGGCTAGAAGGGGGGTCCCCGTGGGAGTCCCGTGGGTGAGGGGGGATTCCCGCGGGACCCGCGGGATTCCCGCGATCTTTGTTCCCGTGCAGACCTCTAGTGCTAACCGATTAGCAAAGCATATGCCCACTCTCTGCCCCCAGTGCTAAAAAATGTTATCTTTAGCATGTGGGTAACTTGTTCACATCCAAAGATTACCGTGTAATTTTTTTTGCTGGATTATGCACACATTAGTGCTTACCGCAACTGAGTAAAAGGACCCTATGGTTTTAAAAAGTGTTTGATTCAGCCAGGGTTTTACACAACGGATTAAATGCATCATTCTCCCTAATTTTATACATTTTATATTCACCTCTGAAATGAAACTGCATTAAAGTTGAAGCCTTACTAAATGTGGCACTTAAAAGAGTAGGTTTGTAAAATGAGACAGCTACAGGTTGCCACTTCCAGGTCTAAGTGGCTATAAGCATATAGGGAGGAATTTATCAATGTGGGTTATCATTAAAACAGGTTATTTTTATTACAAACCACTATTTTAGCACAGGACCTATTTTATGCAATGAAACCTAATTACTAATAACTTGAGTTCAACAAAGAAAATGGGGAGACCCAAAGATCCACAGTGAAAACAATCCACCAATGAAAACAAAAACAAAAACTGTGGATACAGATGTTCTGGAGATAATTTATTAAACACTGACATATAAAACCATGAAAATTCATTTTAAAAAAGTACAATGATAAAAATACTGTGATAAAAATCCAACCGGACCCTACACGGTCCGTGTTTCGGCGAACACGCCTTCCTCAGGGGTCCAATGGTTTGCAACCTCACATATAAAGAATTGGACTGAAAACAGTCTATTGTCTTTAAACGTATGAGCAAAGAACACCACAGACAAGCTGAAGTAGGAAAAAATTGCTCACACGTTTAAAGACAATAGACTGTTTTCAGTCCAATTCTTTATGTGTGAGTTTGCAAACCATTGGATCCCTGAGGAAGGCGTGTTTGCCGAAACACGGACCGTGTAGGGTCCGGATGGATTTTTATCACTGTATTTTTTATCATTGTACTTTTTTTAAATTGAATTTTCATAGTTTTATATGTCAGTCTTTAATAAATTATCTCCAGAACATCTGTATCCACAGCTTTTTGGTTTTTATTTTCATTAATAACTTGAGTTAACAGTAAAATAGCAATAAAATACTCGTAACTTCCTCTTTTAATGAATGAATTTAAGCATGTTAACTGCTTCCTCACAAGAGTGCCAAGTCTTAGCATGGTGGTTTAGTGGTAATTCACATAGTAAGTGCATTTAGGGCTCCTTTTACTAAGATGTGCTAGCGGTTTAAGTGCGTACTTAGCACACGCTACACTGCCCTGTGCATTAGACGCTAACGCCACCATTGAGCTGGTGTGAGTTCTAGCCGCATAGCTCGGGGTTAGTGCGCGCTAATATTCTGCATGCGCTAAAAACACTACCGCAGCTTAGTAAAAGGAGCCCATAGTGTTAGGGGGCGGGAATTAGTTGGAGAATGGGCATGAATAGCATATTGAGGATGGTGCAGAAAACAAACCACGTGCTATGAAATGTGATGTCAGCACAGGATCACTTAGCACTTTCTCAGGAGGCGGTGCAAAGAGACAGATTCTAGAAATGTGCCTACATTATAGGCACCGCTCTGCATGAAAGTCAATCAACTGCTAGGAGTCCTTTATAAAATCTCACCTAGGCTGGATATTTCCAGATGTTACCAGACAAACTCAAGAATGAAGAAAATTATTTCTTGCTATGAGACCTGAAGTGGTTTTCTTGGGTGCTTCGTTTCTGCTCTCCTATCCTTGTAAATGTATGATAAAATATCTAGGGATAAAATATGTGTTCTTTTCCCCAAAACAACTAAGAACATTTATTGATATGAAGAAATTGGTTACTGGGACTTTTTAGTGTATTTTTGAACAGTTTAATTTTAAATGTGGGAGAAAAACTGTTAAGCCTTTCTTTAATATTTGTTTCAAAGATAGAATAATCTCCTCTTTATTCACACTTGGATCTTTTGACTTTTGATGGATAGCGGTCTAAGAAAGACTTATGGATTAATGTATATTTTAATTTTGAATTTCGTGTTTGTATAATTCGTTCTGTATTTGCTGACAAGTTTATTCTTGGAAATAATTTTCAAATCCCTAATAAAAATTAAAGAATAATAATTAAAAAAAAATCTCATCTAGGCATTACTAGGTGCCCTAGAGGAAGGCGCTGGTAGATTAGACCAGGTTTTACTTGGCCTGATCTACTAACACTTAACTTGGGCACCTAAGTCAACCATGCCTATTCTCTGCCCCTTACCTTGCCTACTTTTCAGGTGGGCATTGTTAGGTGTCAGAGGACACCTAAAAGTTTCATGTGGAACTCTTAATTAGTTAATTTTTGTAAAAACCTTCAATTAACTTCAATGACACTGTCAATTACCACATCATTTAAACGAATTAAAATAATTTGGGTTGTATGCGGATTTTAGTTAGGCATTGCTAGGGACTGCGATCAGGGCACTTAGCGACCCCTAATGTAGCAGTGTTAATGTGTGATAATGAACAGGATGGGCTGGGCATGTCCCCAACAATTAGAATGGAGCCTTTGCGCTTAAGGCACTTTAATTTTTGCTTAAAAGATGCATTAAGTCCAGAAACGTGGAGGGTCATAATCAAAACATACATCTAAGTCCGATATGGGCGTATGGCGCTAGATGCCCAAAGTTGGCAGTGGGAAAATGCCCATTTTTGAAAAATACCTCTACAATTTTTTTTTTCAAAAAATCATTTATCTGGATGTCCAGGCTATTGTTTATCCCATACCGCCAGTATGTCTATCTTTATAGCACATTTTTGACGAACATTTCATCCAAATCCCAAATGCCCAGAACAAGACCATTTAAACATGGGAGCGGCCAATCTTGTAATGGACTGGCCACCTAGACATGGCAACAGAGCAGTGGGGCACCTTACAGGGCACTGCTGTGAACTTCACAAAAAGGGTGCCAGATAAACATCTCACCAGAATTCCCTTATAGGTTATGGTGAGCCCCCCCAAAACCCACTATACTTACTTGTCTACAACCCCAATAGCCCTTATGGCTGCAGGTGGCACCTATATGGCAGTACAGTAGGGTTTAGGGGGGTTTTGGTGGGTGCACATGTTCCACCATAAATGTAGTTTTTAGAGTGGCTTATGGGCCTGGGTCCTCCTCTCTATGGTTCACTAGCCCACCCCCCAGGCTATTTAAGACACCTGCAGCGCTACTAGGCTTTCCTATACCAGATGCTGATGTTCTGAAGACAGGTATGTACTTTTTTATTCTGAGCTTTGTGGGGGTGTGAGGGGGTCAGTGAACACTGGGGGAGTGTGTGTGGGTCTTTACTTTGTCTCTGTAGTGGTTATCTGGTCAGTTTGGATACCTTTTTGGCACTTATACCTGTTTTTACATTGTCTAACTCACAATGCTTAAGTTTCGCCCAGGATGTCTGGTAAAACATTTGATTATTCCTGCAGGATGACTAAGGCCCAAATTCTGTAACCGGCGCCTAATGTTAGGCACCTATTATGGAGGCGCCCATCTAGCTAGGCGCCTATCTAAATTGAATACCAAGCTCAATTAAGCTTTTTAATTAGCAATAATTGAAACTTAGGCGCCTATCAAGAAAGAGTGATTCTGTAACAAGGCACCTGTAAAAATTTAGGCAGCCTTAAAAAAATAGACGCTATGCATGTTAGGCGTGGCTTTGTATTAGGCACCTTGTTACAGAATCGCTGTTCTTAAGCATGCTTAAGCGCTCGCATGGGCATCTAACTTTTAGCTGTGCCTAGAGCTGGCCTATTTATTGGGCGCCTCCAAAATAGGTGCCCAAATAGGTGCCGCTCAGCGCGATTCACTAAACAGCACCCAATTTTACTTGAATCGTGCTGAATGGTGCCTATATCGGTGACTAACCTTTGGGCACTTCTTATAGAATTTGCCCTTAAGACTAGGTCGGCCCTCATCCCACCCACATACTGCCCTAACCACTCCTCCAAATATGCCCCTTTCAGTTCTGGGCGCACAGGGGCATTCAGAGACATAAAAAGTCCTGTGACACATCCAGAAAGTCAGTTTGATTATCGGCACTTGGACAACCGACTTGGGCGGGTGTTTAGACGTGTTTAAGTTTTGATTATGAGATCCTTAGCGTACTTTAGTAGAAGGTCCTCTTTGTGCCAACATCCCCACATGGAAGATGTCAGGTCTGTCATGTTTATTTTTTAATGTATCTTTATAAAAATGGCTACTCCCACTATATGCGTTAACAAATAAATAAGAACTCCTTCAGGTGTTTTGTGAAAAGGTTCTCCATCAGGAAATTCTTTCTAAAATACTACTGGAATTATGCATGGCTCGACCTAGATATATCAATTCTGGTCTTTATGTTCTATGTAAAATGGGGCTTGTCTAATTTTTGTCTTGACTTTTAACCATGCATTATTAAAGTGCGCCTGTAAGAAGAAAATTGGTTTTTAGACTTGTTATACACTTTTTTATTTCTATATTTCCTTCAGACCACTGTTTTTATTATTCTGATTTTAATTTGTTTTATGTATACTTTGCTTTTATTAGATTCTTGACAAAGGCTATTTCAGCCGAAACACTGTCAGTGTCGAGTCTACATTCGCAGTCATCAATTGCTTTGGCACCTACATTTGCTGTCATCAATAAAGACTGTTTTGGTTGATCCGGACTTTGGCTGTGGACATCTCTACTTTACGACTCTCTTGTTTGCTTTATGTGGTACTACATCAAATTCCAGGCCACCTAGTCTCTCCAAACAGAAAGTCAGTGATTGAGATCCTCAGCTGACAAAAGTAAGACTGAACTATTCTAGCTTAGAGAAATTCTTACTGGTCTGAACGTATTTCTATTTTTTATATATTAATTTTTATTGTGGACCCCCTGCTCTTTGACTGGTGCCCATGCTCTCTGAAAGATATTAGGGCCATTTCTAAAACTGGGTGCTTTTAAGTGCCCCTAGAACATGTGCCTGTAGTGGCACCTGGGCTCCCTACTATCAGCGCACCTAACATTTACGGACCTGCAGCCATAGTCTTGGCATAACTATGGGCATATAAATTTAGCCTTGCCCATGTATATGTCCCCTTCCATTTACATGCATTGTCATGTGTGCCACTACAAAATAGTGTTTAATCACCCTGTTAGCACTTTCACAGGTAAATGCTAGTATTTTATATATAGACATACGGAAGGGGGTCCACAATGTGATTACAGAATTGATTTTCACATGTTTTATAGAGTTTCATCATGGCTAGTATAAGTTGGTGTAATAGCCCACTTTTAAAATTAATTTAAATAGAAATAAAGCAAAACATTTTTGACTAGCTTTCGAAGGCAATGCCTTCTTCTTCAGGACAGAAATGAGCAAATGATGACAAATATCAGGAACATAAAAGCATTACAAAGACAGTCTCAGGGGGGAAAGGTAGGGGTTATGTCGGGAAATTAGACAAACCTTTTGGTAAACAGGACATCACGCTCAATATGACTAAGAAAAGTATAAATGTTAACCAATCAATGAACTGATAAGAGAAATGACAATTATGAATAGCCAATAGAGATTAAGAATGCAATATGTACTAACGTGGTCTCAAGTTGTTAAGAATGTATAAAAGCCAGTTTGCTAGGGGCCTAGTCAGAACAGACACCTGGTATACTCAAGCTTGATGTTAACTCAATTAGCTGAAAGACTTGATTCTGTAAGCTGTTATTGATTATTAATAAAATATATATTACTTATACCAGCACATTGAGTTGTCGTGAGGTCATTAGTGAAGGCCTAATAACAGGTGGTCTTCAGGGGTAAGAAACAGGGAGAGATGGGTGGGTGATCAGAGGGTGACAAAGCAGTATAATTATGATCACATTATAAACCACATTACAATTATACTGCTTTGTCTTTTCACCCACCCATCTCTCCCTCTTTCTTACCCCTCATAACCCCTACCTTTCCCCTATCTCTCCTTGTTTCTTACACCCCCAAGTTCCTAACTCTCCTCCTGAGACTGTCATCTCAATTTATCTTCTTTTTTGTTTTGTTTTATTTCTATTAATTATATCGCAACTTGTGAAATGAATTTCAAAATGTTTTCATTTTTATTTTAAATATGAGGAGTGGTTTAATAGTAAGAGCCTTGTTTCCTATATGCATCCAAAAACTAAAATTAGCCACTATGACTTTCTCACCATTAGTGGTTTAAGTGTTCTTAATAATTATGACTAGGATCCTACCCAAACCTAGGCCTACAGTCTATTAAACTGAAATGAAGTTAAACAGTAACACTAGGGCTGTCCAGAAAAACCTAGTTGGAAAAACTGTGCAAATTGAACTTTTTTCCCATGAATTTGATTGTGCTTGATCAGAAAATAATTTTTTTAAAGCCCATCCTGGGGTCGCTCAAAGTCACTAATTACATAAAGCTCTGTTTTTATTAAAATTTGCTATCATATTTACTTAATGGATCAAATTTCTTGGTATTAAGGCTATAACTTTTATGTTTTCACATTCAGCAACAATAAATTTAAAAAAAAAACATTTTGGCCCTGATTCTATAAAGGTTTTACAAAGGTGTGCTAGTATTTTTAGCTCAAGCACCAGATTAGCGTGCGCTAGCTGAAAAACTACCGCCTGCTCATGAGGAGGCGGTAGCAGCTAGCGCACATGGCATTTTAGAGTGAGCTATTCCGCGCGTTAAGACCCCAATGCACCTTTGTAAAAGAAGCCCTAAGTGGTTAATGAGCCATTTAAGGGTCTTAACAAAGAATGTGGACATCACTTTGTAGACGCCGGCACAATTTCATGGATGCCTATTGGGAAAACTCATGTCTAACAGAATAGGCATGGGCGTAGAATGGGCGTGGTTTCAATTTGGATGTCCTTTGATTCATTTGCATAACACTGAGCAACCTAGGGCGTCCATCTCATGCCTACATTGTAGGTGAATGAAAACCAGGTCTACTTTAGAGATTAGTTTGGGCTTCAAGTAGATCTGAGTTCTATGGATGGAACTTAGGAACAGTTTGGACATCCTTAATGTGATTTGTTTTTATTTTTGCTTTATTAAGCTCAAAATACATTTAATAAGGCACCACAAAACAGGGCACATCATAATATATTTATTTCATGCAAAACCTTCTATTTTTGTAGACAAACAGCAATGTTATTGCTAATTAGAGGAAAAGATCCATTAACTAAAGCACAGTACATGAAAAGCACAGCTTTAGGTTTCTTGCTAAAAAGCTACCTTTTTTCTGACTAAACAGTGCTCCAATCAGCTCATTCTTAAAAGCAAAGAAAGCACATGAAAAAAATATATAGGTTGCATACATAACTCCATTTGTAAAAGCTTAAAAACAGAAAATTACTTCTTTTTTTCTTTACAATAACAACTGAAAACACAAGCAGTTCAGTCACTGAGTCAGCAGAAAGTTACTACTGAGAGGTCCAGAGGGTTGTCAGAATGCCCCCCAAGCAGCATAGTTTAAGAGGGTTGCTTCCTCATATTAAACTAAACTAAACTAAGCCTTAGGTTTATATACCGCATCTTCTCCACTGAAGTGGAGCTCGACATGGTTTACAGAGTTTAAAAAATATGGGAAGAGAGAAGAGAAAGAGTTTACAAAGCATAAAAAGAGGGGATGTAATCAGGAGAAGAGATTATTATATGCTAGAGAAAAGCCAGGTTTTCAGTTGTTTTCAGAATAGTTGGAGGGAGTCCAGGTTCCGCAGCGGGACAGTGAGGTCGTTCCAGAGGCCGGTAATTTTGGAGAGGAGGGATCTACCCAGTTTACCTGCATGGAGGATGCCGTGTAGAGAGGGGAAGGATAGTTTATGTCTGTGGGCAGATCTGGTGGTAGTTGGTGTCGGGGCGAGGAAGGATAGAGGGATTAGGGGCGGAGGGTCCAGAGGGTTGTCAGAATGCCCCCCAAGCAGCATAGTTTAAGAGGGTTGCTTCCTCATATTAAACTAAACTAAACTAAGCCTTAGGTTTATATACCGCATCTTCTCCACTGAAGTGGAGCTCGACACAGTTTACAGAGTTTAAAAAATATGGGAAGAGAGAAGAGAAAGAGTTTACAAAGCATAAAAAGAGGGGATGTAATCAGGAGAAGAGATTATTATATGCTAGAGAAAAGCCAGGTTTTCAGTTGTTTTCGGAATAGTTGGAGGGAGTCCAGGTTCCGCAGCGGGACAGTGAGGTCGTTCCAGAGGCCGGCAATTTTGGAGAGGAGGGATCTACCCAGTTTACCTGCATGGAGGATGCCGTGTAGAGAGGGGAAGGATAGTTTATGTCTGTGGGCAGATCTGGTGGTAGTTGGTGTCGGGGCGAGGAAGGATAGAGGGATTAGGGGCGGAAGGATGCCGTGAATGATCTTGAAAGCCAGGCAGGAGCATTTGAAATGAATTCTGGAAAGTACTGGGAGCCAGTGAAGATTGGTAAGTAGAGGGGAGACGTGGTCATATTTGCGTTTAGCAAAAATCAGCTTAGCCGCAGTGTTCTGGATAAGCTGGAGTCTGCGAAGACTTTTTTTCGCTAGGCCTAAGTAGATGGCGTTACAATAATCGAGTTTGGATAGGATGATGGATTGTACAAGGACGGTGAAATACTTTTGGTGAAAATAGGATCTAACTTTCCTCAGCATGTGGAGGCTGAAAAAACAAGATTTTGCCAGGGAATTCAGGTGATTGTTGAGGGAAAGGGAGGAGTCGATAGTGATGCCAAGGACCTTTCTTGAGAACTCAAGGTGTAGAGCAGGGCCTGTGGGTAGGGTGAAGAGGGCGGGCAGGTGAGCTAATTTTGGGCCGAGCCAGAGTAATTTTGTTTTTGATTAATTTAATTTCATCTGTACTGAGAGGGACCAGGCGTGAAGTCTCATTATGCATGATGTGATGTTCTTTTGGAGGTTTGTAAGGTTTGGATCTGTTTCGAGGAGGATGAGGATATCGTCTGCATATGTGTAAATTGTTTCAAGGGGGGATAGTTTAAGGAGCTTCAGGGAGGTTATATATATGTTGAAGAGAATAGGGGATAGGGGAGAGCCCTGTGGAACACCACAGGATGGTGTCCATGAAGCGGATTTGGAGCCGTTTGTGTTGACAATGTAGGAACGATCATGAAGGAAGTTTGAGAACCACTTAGGACAGAAGAGTCTATCCCAATCTCGGAAAGTTGGTAGATTAGTATGTCGTGATGCACGACGTCGAAAGCCGCGGAGAGATCAAACTGTAGGAGAACAGCAAATTTGTTTTGGGCGTGTAGTTTTTGCACCTTTGAGATTAGGGAAACTAGGAGGGACTCGGTGCTGAAATTGGGCCTAAATCCGTATTGGTAGTGTTGGAGAATGGAGAATCTCTCTAGGTAAGAGGAGAGCTGAGTGGCGACTATGGTCTCTAGAAGTTTTGTTAAAAGAGGGATGCTTGCTATGGGGCGATAGTTCGATGGTGAGGAAGGGTCAAGATCGGGTTTTTTCAGAAGAGGGGATAAGGCAATGTGTCCCATTTCGGTGGAGAACAGGCCCGATAGTAAGACTTTGTTTATGAGGTTAGTAAGGGAAGAGATGGCCTGTGTAGGGATTTTTTCGTAAAGGTAGGATGGGAAGGGATTTAGGATGCACTTGCAGGATTTAAGTTTGAGGCAAAGTTTAGAGATCTGGGTCTTGGATACAAGTTCGAATATAGACCATGATCTGTCGGCAGGAATAGCGTCGGAGTCTTTCGGGGGGAGAGAGTTGTAGGAGATAGCTGAGGGAAACGAGCTCTTTATGGTAGTGATCTTCTCGTTGAAAAATTTGGCTAGGTCATTTGGAGATGGGAGGGGGCGGAGTCATTTTTAGAAGTTAGGTTCCGCCAGATGTGGAACAGTGTACTGTTTTGGTTTTTTGACCTGGAGATTTTGTCTCCATAGTAATTCTTCCTAGCTTTTTTTAGTACGGAGTTATAGGATTTGATGTTTTCTCTCCAGGATTGCTTATCTAGGGGGGATTTTGATTTTTTCCATCTCCGTTCCAGGGCCCGACATTTCTGTTTTAATTCTCTGTGGTAAGAGAGGTACCAGGGAGCCTTGTGAGAATAGGAAATGGGTTTAGTGGTTAGAGGGGCAAGGGCACGGTACGTGGATTCGGAAAGAGTCACCCAGTTGTGCCAGATTGAGTCAGGGTTCGTGTGAGTGGGAAGGGGAGGGAGTTTGTTGAAAAACTGGGACCAGAATAGTTCATTTGAGATCTTTTTGCGGTAGGTGATGGAGTTTGTGGCACGGGTTGGGGTATCAAGGGCTGACATGAAGACAGGGAGGCAGAAAGAGCCTAGGAGGTGATCCGACCAGGGAACATGTTCCCAACGGGTCGTATCTGTGAAAGTTTTATGCTCAGTCAGGTCAAAAAAGCTAATGATGTCAATGGAGTGCCCCTTTTCATGGGTAGAGGTGGGCGGGGAAGCAGTGAAGCCTAAGGAGGTGAGGAAGTCTTTGAACTCAGTTGAGTCATTGTTGGTGTTGTCGTCTAGGTGAAGGTTTATGTCACCTATGATCATAGTATTGAAATCCCCTCAGCCGCCAAGGGCCGCCAAGCGGCTGAGGGGATTTCAATACTATGGCTGAAAGCTAAATACATTTAAATATAAAGAATTATATAAAAAAATCTCATAAGAATATGTAGCAGAGGAGCCCTTTTGGTAATATGAGGAAGCAACCCTCTTAAGCTACGCTGCTTGGGGGGCATTCTGAAAACCCTCTGGACCTCTCAGTAGTAACTTTCTGCTTGTTATTGTAAAAACAGTAGTGACTGAACTGCTTGTTATTGTAAAAACAGAAAAAACAGATTTAGACCTTAGCATGGCTTCTACTTCATTGCAAATGGAGGTGTGCAGCTGCACAATGCTGAGCTCATTGTGAGATTATCAAGGTGCACCTGCAATGTAGAATGCCACAATTAAAATATGTGCTGGGATTTGAAGCCATGACCTCTCAAAGAAGGGCACAGGGCTTTTACCCTTTGAGCCGCAGCAGCTTCCACTAATATCTTTTTTCCTCACATCTGATATGATAGCTTAGGGATCTGCTAAGCTATGATCTTGTCAGGTATTTTCACCTTCATATGGCTAGGATCACTAAGCTCTCATGGTAGGAACCCCCAGAACCAAAAGGATTCTCTAAAGGACTTGGGTTTCTATAATGTAGGCCTTTAAAACCCTGGCCTATATTACAGATGCCTAAGTTTTAAGGTAGATGCCACTAAGCATGATTCTGTAATGGGTGCCTTGAAACAGGCACCTAACTTTAGGCACCTATCTTTTCTAGTCGCTAATTACAGAATCTGGCCATGAATGCTTGAGTGTTATGGAATGCTGTTGATAGATGACTACTGTATACCAAAGTGTATGTGTTTAGCTATTAGTGAACTATTTGTTATTTTCCACAAAAAAGTACAGATATTGTAGGTTCATTTAATAAAATACTTCTAGATTTTTTGCATAAAATGTCTTTTTATCAATGTATCATTACTAGTGTGAAAACATAAAAGTTATAGTTATAATACAGTAGAATCTCAGTTAACTGGTATTGAATTAACTGGCACTTTCAATCAACCAGCAAAAAAAAAAAAAAAATTGTCTCCCACACTTCTCAGATAATGCCCAAATTGGTGCTCCTGACCCAACAACCCCCTCCCTCCCTCCAGCCCCAGAGGCATCAGCAGCAGCCATAAATCTCCCTCTCTCCCTTCAGCTCCCAAAACATTGCAGCAGCTACAAATCTCCCTCCCTTCCTCCAGCTCCCGAAGCATCATGGCAGCCACAAATCTCCCTCCCTACGTTCTCAAAGCAGTAGAGCCGGTCCTGACAACCCCCCTCCTCCTTCCATTCCTGAAGCAGCAGATCATCCTGACAAACCTCCCTCCCTGCCTTACTCACTTGAAGCTGTAGCAGCAGCCAGCTAGTAGAGGAAGTGCCAGTAAACAGGCTGCTTCTGGACCGGCCTGACAGGGCCTTTCCTCTGCTGCATTGGAATAAAGGCCATACTGTGGCTTGCCGGAAGCAACCCATTTACTGGCACTTCCTCTGCTGGCTGGTTGCTGTTACAGCTTTGGGTGAGTGAGGGAGAGAGGGGTTTGTTTTTTTTAGGATGCTCTGCTGCTTCGAGAATGGAGGGAGGGAGTGGGTTGTCAGGATCAGATCTACTGCTTTGGGAATGGAGGGAGGGAGGATTGTCAGGACTGGCTCTACTGCTTTGGGAATGGAGGGAGGGAGTGGGGGAAGAAAAGAGGAGAGAAAGTGGGAGAGAAGGGGGGAGAGAAAGAGTGAGAACATGAAGGGAAGAACAGATGCTGGACCTACAAGTGGGGAGGGGGGAGGGGGGATGATAGAGTGAGATGGGAAGGGAAGGGAGAACAAACTTATTTTTACAGTAACTCTCTATCCACATCCACCAATCCCCATGGATTCTGGATCACTGAGATTCTACTGTACTAAGAAATTTGCTCCATTAAGCAAAAATAATAGCAAATTTTAAGAAAATGGAACTTTTTGTAATCAGTGGCTTTAAACGATCCCAAGATGGGCTTTAAAAAATTTGTAAAAAATTATTTTCTGATCAAGCACAATCAAATTCATGAGAAAAACTTCAATTTACACAGATTTTCCAACTTTAGGTTTTTCTGGACAACCCTACAGTAACACCCTAAAAGCTACTCAGATGATAATCTGTCTGTGCCTATACTACAAATTTGAAGAGATATATGCAATTGGAACATCTAAAATTAAAACCTGTTGTTCCAGAACAGTAATATATGCTTATCTACAATACTGCAGCAAAGCCTTCATGTCTAATAAAATGTTTCTAGCTTCCTGCTCCAATTATGCAGATGAGCTACTGTAGAAAAACCACTAATGGCATCGCATTTCAGCCTTATCAACAGGGAACCAGAATTACTGTAGTGAAATTACAGGACAGAGCATATGAGCTTTAACAGTGGGGCATTTTCATGTAACTAAGCAGATCACAGAGATGACTTCATGGTGCAGTTAATAGTGAATAATCCATCTTGGTGGGTTAAACGTCGTTGTACAATACATGGAATCAAAAACATTTCAACTAAATTAAATGAAAGACCAATATGATGGACTCAATTTAAAAGAAAGCAAAACCAACACATTCTGCTAGTGAATGGGACTATTATTCTGATACATAACACAAGATATCAAACATCTAAAGTGCTACATGGTTCTATGCTAGTATGGGTCACACAGAGAAAATTAATGTGTGAAAGGATAGAAGCTCATGCTGGAATGGAAACAAAAATATGAATCAGAGCAGCCAAAATTTTTCACAACGATGACAATCCTTAGAAATGGTTATAGAAGCTACTTACCTTTAAGGTTATAACAAGATTAGCACAGTATTTAAGTCAGCTCTTCATTATGGGATGTGCAATTCAAAGTCATAGTTTACATTAAAATGATTTACTGCCCAGAGAGATGGTTTCCAGCCCAGTATGAAAAGCCAACTTTTCAAAGGAGAACATTTTCAATTCAGGTTTAAGAAACATGAACAACACATTTAGAACATGAATGCTGAAAAAACCAACAACCCCCAAACAAAACAAGATAGAACACATATTTTAGATAAGATTCATTTTCAAGAACACACATGACTGTCGGAATATAGAACAGGAGGTGAAATCCATAATCTTTAAATATTTACAGGAAAATACATGATAATCTAACAGTGATGAAAGCATGCAAACGGTGGAACCACCCACAGAAACCTACTATGCACACAGACACAAGGAAGCAAGACAACAGAAATTATGCTGGCTGAGGTATAATGAAGGATGCAAGATATGCCAAAGCACAGCACATCAATGGCACAGCAATGGCTAGAAATCAGTGGAAACATCTTTTCTAACTTGTGTTATTATGTTATGCTGAAGATCATTTCCTATATGAAAGAAACCAATGGGCACAGTTTACGGAAGACCTATATTTTTATATCTATACACTTTTGCCCTTGGTAGCAGACATATGGCATGACTTTGTGCACTGCTGACATCTTTTTACATTTCAGGTTTCACTGAAAGCAGGGAATCACAATCAAATGAATGTGATTAAAAGAAGTTTACACAACCAAAGAACTTGGTGGTACATCAAATGCTAAAGAAACAAATAAACTTATAGAACATATCTGGTTTAAGAGAGCAAGTAGGTTACTATTTAGGTGCTAAATAATGGCCTCACTTACAAATATTGATTCTAGATTGCATGTGTGGACATTAACAGTACATCTGCTCTTGAGCAGGTGTAAATGTCCATACTTAGACTATTCAAATGCACATGTATTTTAGTCTTTCATAAGCTATGTATGTACTTGTGAGCTTTGCCTATGTACCGCCCGGCAAAGCTTGTGCAATCATGTCAAAGCTTTTATTTGTATGCCAATCTGCAATTTAAAAGATGCTACTATAAAATGCCACATACATACACAAATGGGGGTGTAATTCTATAAAATATGCACTAACACTTGTGTACACATATGCACATAAATATTGTATAGGCAAGCAGACACAAAGGTAGAGATGGGATGGGATTCATATTTATACACATTACTTATAGAATTATTTAAGTTAAGTGCATATCTCTGGCATTCAGGCACACACACTTATACCAGGTTTATGGCTGGCCTAAATGCTTACACCTAAGTTCACTATTACACTAATATTCTATAAAGAAAAGAAGGCATTTAGGCCCGGATTCTGTACAGGATGCCCGTCCCGGAACAAAACCCGCCCAAAGTAAACTCGATTCTATAACCGACGTCCATGTTGCAGACGCCAGTTACAGAATCGGGTTTTTGGCCCGGATTCTGTATAGGACGCATCCGCTATACTTTATCGCGGCAAAGGTTTTCCCTGCTGCGATTAGTATAGCGGCCACAACTACGGCCGCCAGTCTCCCCAACCCCCCCGATGTTCGCGGCAGGAGGGTGCCCAACCCCTCCTGCCGAAAGAACACCCCCCCAAAGATCGCTGGCATGAGGGTATCAAACCCCTCCTTCCGGACCCCCAACGACCCCCCAAAACAAAATGCCCTAACCGCTCTCCCCGGACCCCCCCAACGGCCTCCCCGAAGATCGCCGGCAGGAGGGTGCCCAACCCCTCCTGCCGGACCCCTCAATGCCCCCCCAAAGATCGCTGGTAGGAGGGTGCCCAAGCCTTCCTGCCGGACCCCCCCAATGAACCCCCCATCCCGGAACCCCCCTGAAGCTTACCGCCAAGTTGGCCGGATGGGTCTTCGCACCATCTGGCCAGCAGGCCCGCCTTTGTCCAAATGAGGCAGGCCCGCCTCTCTCCGGCCCGCCCCACAGGATCCTAGGGCCTGATTGGTCCAAGCGCCTAAGGTCCCTCCTATAGTGACGTCAGAGGAGGGGTAGGACCGCGACGGAGGAAACTGCTCCGCAGCAGTACAAAGATTGCTAGCACCGGAATCTTGTTTGCAGGCTGTTCCTTGGAAGGTAAACAGTGCGGAGAGGCCAGGGGGGAAGCCGGAACCTAGTGGGAGGCCAGGGGAAACACGCAGGCCTTCCAGGGGGGGGTGATCAGTCCTTCGGGGTGGGGGGTGGGACAGGCCTTCAGGAGGGACAGGCAGGCAGGCCTTCAGGGGTGGGATGCAGGCTTTTAAGGGTGGGGACAGGCCTTCAAGGGGGGGGGAAAGGTCTTCAAGGGGGACAGGCAGGCCTTCAGGGGTGGGATAGGCCTTCAAGGGGAGGGGACAGGCAGGCCTTAAGAGGGGACAGGCAGGCCTTCAGGGGTGGGATGCAGACCTTTAAGGGGGGACAGGCCTTTAAGGGGGGCAAGCCTTTAAGGGGGGACAAGCCTTCAAGGGGGAAACAGGCCTTTAGGAGTGGGGTGCAGGCCTTTGGGGGGACAGACCTCCAGGGGAGGGGGCCCTGGTGTAAAAGTACACGGAGGGAGGGAAGGGAGGTTCAAAAAGATATGCGTATGCCGAACTTTGGGGAGGAAGAAATAGAAAATAGAGGAGAGGGAGAGAGATGATGGACAATGGGATTTAGGGAGGGAAGGAACAGAAAGGGAGAGAAGTTGGACACAAGGGATGGTGTGGAGGGGGTTAGAGATACTGGATAGGAGGGTAGTTGGGAAAAGAAAGGGACAGGTGGTGGACCTTGGGATGGTGGGGAAGGAGGAAGAGATTCTGGATGAAAGGGTAATTGAGAAAAGGTGGATCTGAGGAGGGAGACGAAAAAAAGGAAAGATGCCAGACTTCCAGGGGAGGGAAGGGAAACGGACAGGGAGGACAGAGATGGCAGATGGATGGTTAGCACGGAGAAAGAAGGAGACCCTGGCAAGCAAGTTATCAGAAGACAACCAGAGCCTGGGACCAACAAGATTTGAATATTAACCAGACAACAAAAGATAGAAAAATAATTTTATTTTCTGTTTTGTGATTACAATATGTCAGATTTGAAATGTTTATCCTGCCAGAGCTGGTGTTAGACCGCAAACGTGAGCTAGGATTTAACAGAGAGAGGAAAAGTCTTTTTTGTTTGTTTATTTTGTTTACATCACAGCACCAGTGTGGTTAGGAGAAGGCAAAGGGGGTGAAGAGGCTATAACACAAACCCACGAGGATGTTTGAAATAAAACACCCAATTGGGCAGGAAAATTTAATTGAATCGAAAAACCAATTCAATAGGCTGAATCGAATCGAATCGAAATTTTTTTCCCTGAATTGGGCAGCACTAGTATATGATAGTGTAGCTTTGGATATGAACTCATATAACTTTGGAGCGCATTTGGACCAGAAGCCAGGAGATCTAAAGCCAAGAGCCTATTGTGTAAGGTCATGTTGTGCAGTCATGACAGGTGTAGAGAGGGCTCATTTGAAAGCGAAGGCTCTAGACTTTAATTTAAAAGAATTAATTTTGTTGAAATGGGGGATTATTTTAAGAAGTTGTCTGTATGGGAACATTTGGAAGACAGAAAAGCAGACAGCAAAACTGGTGAGACCTTAGAATATTGTGTACAATTCTGGAGACCGTACCTTCAAAAAGATATAAATAGGATGGACTTGGCCCAGAGGATGGTTACTAAAATGGTCGGTGGTCTATGTCATAAGGCATATGAAGACAGACTTAAAGATCTCAATATATATACTTTGGAGGAAAGAAAGGAGAGATAAGATTGAGATGTTTAAATACCTATGTGGCATAAACAAGCATGAGGCGAGTCTCTTTCAATTGAAAGAAACTTCAGAGTGAGATGGCATGGGTTGAAGTTAAGAAGTGATAGGTTCAAGAGTAATCTAAGGAAGTACTTTTTTACAGAAATGGTGGCAGATGCATGGAATAGTATCCCAGTAGAGGTGGTGGAGACAAAGAATGTGTCTGAATTCAAGAAAGTGTGGGATAGGCATGTGGGATCTCTTAGAGAGCCGAGGAGATAGTGGATGCTGCAGACGGGCAGACTGGATTGGCCATTTGGCCTTTAGAAATAACCTCAGAAAATACCTTTTCACAGAAAAGGTTGTGAATTCTTGGAACACCCTCCCTGTGGAGCAAAAAGTATTTTTGAATTCAAGAAAGCTTGAGATAAGTATGTTGGATCTCTAAGGGAGAGGAGAGGATAGTAGATGACATGGTTAATTGATACAGGCCAAATGGTCTTTATCTGCCTCTGTTTCTATGACAGTGTATGCTAATCCATTTGCTAACAGCATGCCTTTTGGGAGAGAAACTGGGTGAAATATGGGTAGAGAATGGATTTAGTGCATAGTACTTTACTGTGCACTTACTCTCACAGCTGTTATTACAGGTGCCTTTTAGGCATTCTCAAGAGGAGGTGCACCCACATTACCAGCAGGCAGTTAAGTAGAGCCATGATCCCCTTTGTACGTATCTGATCACCATTCAGAACCCTGAAAAAAGGCAGCCTGATCTCTTGCAATAGGTAGCATGAGTCTACTGCTAAGGATCAGAGTCACAAGGATCAGAGTCACAATTTTGAAACTAGGGTCCCTTAGCATGAAGGTCTATGTAATAGTACTTGGCTTTAATGGCTGATGCCAGACATAACATCAGAAGTCTCAAAAGCAAATAAACTGTGTTCCATGTGAGTATCCAGGCAAAGCAATTTAGGATGTGAATTGTTGAAGGAACAAACAAAAGCAGTTGTTCAGGTATTTGGAATTAAAATGTTTGCACTGTTGTTCTGATGTTGTGATAATATGTTATGTTCTTGCTTTACCCAGTTGTGGCCTCTTACTATTCACATTTAAGGCCCAAATTCTCTAAATGGTGCTGTAAGGTTTTACGGTGGTAGGCGCCCTCCCGCTACCTAACTTAATAGATTTAATTGGTTCAATTGGTATAGTAATTGACTGTGCTGATTATAAACCAATTAAAAAGTCATTTAAAATCAGGGCCTCTCAGCCCGCCAATGTCGATTTTTTTTATAACTGATACAGGAAGAACTAATGGACACCATATATAAATTTGTAGTTCATATCATAGTTCTTGGAAAGTGTTCAGAGATATTAAGCAGATAAGACCATCAGTGATTTTACCCACCATTATATCTAATCTAATCTAATTATGGATTTATGGGTCATGCTATGCCTACAAAGGTTCAAGGCGACTTACAAAATGGAATAAGAATGGAAAGGAGTGGTAAAAAGGAATCTTAGGAATATTTTACAGCATAGGTTTACATTACAGCAAGGAGAAGCATAGGCTAAGATCATTGGGAATTGAAACTATAGAGAAGACGTATTGTGCGATTAAGGGAGATTGATACAAATCTAAAGTGTGGCGGGAAGAACATTGAAGGAACATAAGGGGAGGAGAACGTGTGACAGGAGAGCTAGCATAGTTAGAAGAAGCAAGGCATGAGGTACGTAGAGTCTGTTTCAGTCATTATTCAGTGTTCGCACAGTACTTGGTTCCCTGGGGTAATAAGATGAAAAGTGGTGTCATGTGTCTATTACTCTGAGAGTCTGTTGGGTTTGGGTCTGGTTTGGCATAATGGATGTTAGGTTTAGTTGCCAGTAGAATCGAAGAGAAAAGGTTTTTAGTTTTTTTATTATTTCTCAATCATTGCACTAGCACTTGAAATGTTGTTAAAGAATGCTTTGCTATATGCTAGCACATTCAAATTATAACACTTGTAACTATAACAGGAAACAAAATCTCATTTAACTTATTTTATAGAATACGTCTTCACTGATTGCCAAAGTGCTGGGGTTGTGACGTGTTTCGCATAAAAATGCTGCCTCAGAGAACCCACTCCCAAAGTGCTGTAAATTCCTTCTGACAAACCAACAGCTCTCTTATCTTGTTTAGCAGTAACGGTTCACAGACCCCCACTGTTTTGGATTTCTTTATAACGCCATACTCTTGGTCAAAAAGATAATTCTGTCATATTGGATATCAGAGGACCCTCTTCCCCCCAGCACAATGGTAAACTAAAATGAGGGTGCTGGCCACGTTTGAGATTTGAGCATACTGTATATCATCAAACCCTGATAATAAATATTTCATAACTTTGTGGGAGCATTTATTAGATATAGTACCCACGTAAAGGGGATGATCCATGGCAACTTCCTATAATTAATTTCAGCTTATGACACTTTTTCTACTGTACCCTGGGAACTGGGGGTGGGGAACTTTATTTGTTTACTAGTATGGTGTGCATGTGTTGATTGGTTGTGAATTTGTTGTGTAGATTGGAGTGTGTGAGTGGCAGTGCATGATGGAATGGTTGCAGTGTATTGGTACTACAAAATATAAAATGGTGGTCGGATGGCATGACTTACTGAACAGCCTGTACATTTCTCACTGATATGGGTATAGTTCTTTATGCTACAGGTTAAAGTTGGAAGTTGTACATTGCCTTTGGACTATGGGATGATATGTTCCCTCATTTGGGATCCTCCCTTTGTGGGGCCCGAGCATCAGGTTGTTTTTCTGTTGCAAATTGTGATTTTTGTTTTCTCACTGTGTGGAATCCTGTTGTATGCATTCAACCACTTTCAATAAAATATATATATATAAAGAAAACTCATTTAAAAAAATGTAATAATTGGTGCCAGCATCAAGTCTACAGAGGTACCTAGTAGCACCTAAGGTTGAAATAGAAATTGTTTGCGCTGGAAATGACCTTATGTCAAAGATAGGTGCCAGTAATGTAAGTCTTCAAAACCCTCACTTACATTTCTGGCGCCTACCTTTGACATTAGCTGCGATTCTGCAAATGGCACCATAATGTGATTGACATGCAACCAGCACCATTTTTGCAGGCAATTACAGCGCCATTTACAGAATCTGGCTCTAAATGTACTGTTGAATAAAATTTGTGGCAAAATGTTTCTTTATTTTTTTTGTTTGTAAAGTTGGGCTGCTACAGGGGTTCAAAGAAGCTTTGGATAGGTACTTGGAAGACAAAGGGATTGAGGGGTACAGATAAGAGTAGAGGTATATTATAGGGATGGGATTAGAGGTAAATTAATCAGGGATCACTGTTCAGGCACTAGGCCTGATGGGCCGCTGCGGGAGCGGACCGCTGGGCAGGATGGACCTCTGGTCTGACTCAGCGGGGGCAACTTCTTATGTTCTGAAAATCTGGTTGATGAGTGAAGTAGAAAAGAAAAGAGGAAGGGTAAGGGAGAGGTGTAGTATGCAGGAGGGGAGTAAGGGAATTTGTAGTAATGAAATGCATGCATGTATGAATCAAAGGCCTGGGTTGTGGAAGTAACATATGGAATCTGAAAATATTATAAATGGCCATATGTTATTTCTTGACTGAAAAATTTGGTGTAATTCAGTCACGCTAGTGAACTGCATCCTATCCAAATTCATGCAGAGTATCTCATTGACAAAGCAACAAATAGCTCTTTCTGAGCTAGAGTGCTCATGGAACATTCAATGTACCTCAAAGGGTAAAGATAATTTTAACCTGTGAAGAGCATCAAGCTGAGTTGTCTGGTAATGCTTCTGTGATGCAATTAAAAAGAGTCATAATAAGATCTGAAAGTAGAGAATGACACGGGAACAAATTTGTCCCCATCCCCATAGGAACTCAATTTTCCCGTCCCGTTCCATCCCCATTGTCCCTGCTCCATTTCTGTAAGCTCTGCCTTAACCACACAAACCTCGAACACTTATGATTTTAAAGTGTTTGAGGCTTCTGCAGATGAGGGTGGAACTTGCAGGAATGGAGCAGAGACAGGAAAAGAACTCACCGGGATGGTACAGGGAAAAATTTGTTCTCATGTCATTCTCTACCTGAAAATGTCTTCACAGCCTCCTCTAGTACATCCTTGACACTTCAAGGAACCACCTACCCCCACAGATCAGATTCCTCGAAGGGCTCCTGAACTTTAGGAAAGCAATAAAAACATACCTTTTCACATAATCCCTGGCCTATGCTTAAAAAGAAAAATTAATATTGGAACCTATTGCCGTAAGTTTAAAAAGAGAAATGTATATTAGAACCTAACCCTATATTTGACATACTAGGACATTCACACTGTATTATAAACATGACATATTGTAACCGCACATATGTATGTTTAATCTGTAAACCATCTTGACTATATATTATGTATGCTCAACTGTTCTGAGCTTGTTGGAGAGACGGAATAGAAAACGTATTAAATAAATAAATGTAGTATCCCTGACTTCCTCCTGCTCATGAACAAATAAAACATATAGGGGTAAATATTCAGCCTGTGACAGCATTATTTCTGGATATTTAACCGCAGGCATGTCTGGGCTTCGACATCAAATATCTGGTTTATATGGCGCCAGTTACACATGGTCACTTAAGTCAATATTCCATTTATGCAGTAACCCTGACCAGCTAAATTCTGGATATTAGCGCTTAACTGGCTAAATGCCAATTCTGCCCCCAGAATGTCACCCTTCCCCAAACAGCCGTAGACTGCTGCTGCTTCTCTACCTGAGCAGCAGCAGTGGCATAATGGCCTACCTCACTCTCCTGTTGGGCCTCAATCACAGCCTGTCCGCACAGCTGCTGGTCACACCCCTCCGACGCCCTCTTCTGGTCCTAGGGCAGAGCCAGAAGCTGATCATACTGAGGCTGTGAGTGCGGCTGGCAGGAGAGCGAGGCAGCCTGTTTTGCTGCTGCTGCATGTATAGAGAAGCAGCAGAAGCGGCCTGGACGGCGGTGGGGGAAGTGCTGCTCCTACAGTGCGGCAGTCTTCAATTGCTGTGCAGGGTCTTCAAAAGAGGTGCTCGGCCACATAGCTTAGAGGGAACATTGCTACTTTGCTCTTCATCTCTCCAAAATCACATCCCAAAAATCTGCAATATGTTCACTCTTCTCCACTAGTGCCATTTTTCAAAAATGGCATCAGCTGACCTGCCTGTTTTCCCCATAGAGGAGCTTAGAATTAACTGGTGTCAATTTGAAAGATCTCTCCTGCCTTTTGGACTCTCACCAAGCTTATGGGGTAAGGATGGAGAGAGTCGGGGGTGGGGGGGGAGGGGTCATCTGCTTCTTGAAATAATTTTTTTTCCACACAAAGAGGACAAGGCCTTAGGTTCAAGGGTGGGATAATCATAGCTCTATTTTTAAAAATTTATGTATGGGGGGGGGAGTAAGGAGGGCAGGTGTGCACTCTCTTGCTTCATTGTCAACCTGGGAGGTTATACTGGGGTGGGGTTCTAGTTACAGGGCCTCATAGTTCCTTCAAATGATGGAAGCCTTGAGAAGAATGCTGCCCCTATCTGTTACCATAGCCAGGAATGCCCTACATTCCTGCCTATGTCAATACAAGTAAAATGCCACAGGATAGTTTTGTAAATTCTGCAAAGATTTTAACTGCAGTAAAATGGTGTTTCTTGTGTTATTTTATTGAAGCTTAATATCTAGGAATCTCTGAGAGGGGTGTAAGAAGGTGTGTTAAACGCCATCTATCTTTAACTCATGTTTATAAGCACCTTTTGAGTTAAACTTCACTCACAATTTAACAAGGTATCTACCTCACAAAAATGTGTGCTAAAATTAACACATCTTCATTCAGATCTCATATAAATAGAGTGATTATTTATTACTTCTAAATACAGATACATGCAATAAGTTACTAAGGGGGAAATTCTGTATAGGATGCCAGTTTCTGCAGCCACCTAAGAAGTGGCTGAGAATTGCACACTGGCATCCTATACAGAATCGTGTCTGCCCTAACGGACAAACGCCCAACCCCACCTAACCGGTCTGATTCTCTAACCGATGCCTATGTCACAGGCGTCAGTTAGAGAATCACGAATGATCAGGGTCAGGTGGCAGGGTGGGTTTTGGGGTGCAGGGGTAGGGTCTAGGCAGGTGGTGCCACAGAACTTAGGGGGGGGGGCTGTGGGTGGCGGCGGGAGGGATTGGGCATCCCTTCTGCCATAGACAGCGTTGGATGGGGGTTCGGGGGTGTCTGTGGGAGGGATTGGGCATCCATCCTGCTGCAGACAGTGTCTGGTGGGATTTGGGATAGTACTGCCCGATTCAAGAAAAAAAAAAAAATTCGATTCAATTCGATTCAGCCTATTGAATTGATTTTTTGATTCGATTTGATTTTCCTGCCAAAGTGGATGTTGTTTTCAAATATCCTGGTGGGCTTATTTTATAGCCTCTTTACCCCCTTTTATAGCCTCTTCACCTACTTTGCCTTCTCCTACCCACACTGGCGCTGTGGTGTAAACAAAATAAACAAACAAAAAAGACTTTTCCTCTCTCTCTTAAATCCTAGCTCACATTCGTGGTCTAACACCATAAAATAGAAAATAAAATTATTTTTTCTAGCTTTTGTTGTCTGATCATTATTCAGATCTTATCAGTCCCCGGCTCCGGTGGTCTTCTGATACCTTGTTTGCCAGGGTCTCCTTCTTTCTTCTTTCTCCTTGCTAACCATCCATCTTCTGTCTCTGTCCTCCTCTTCTGTTTCCCTTCCCTCCCCCGGAGGTCTGGTATCTTTCCTTTTTTTCGTCTCCATCCACAGATCCACCTTTTCTGAATTACCCTTTCATCCTTTATCTCTCTCTCCTTCCCCACCACCCCAAGGTCCACCTTGCCTCCCTTTCTCTTCCAAACTACCCTCCTATCCAGTATCTCTACCCTCCCCTCCACACCATACCTTGTGTCCAACTTCTCTTCCTTTCTGTTCCTTCCCTCCCTAAATCCCATTGTCTACCATCTCTTTCCCTCTCCTCTTTTAGATCCTTATTTCTTCTATCTTTCCCATCTCCCGTCTCCATGATCTCCCCCAAGCCCATCTCCCCCTCCACCAAGTTCATGTCTCCCATCTATCTTAGTTCATGTCTCCCATCTATCTTCTCCCCATCTCTCCTCCAGTCCACCAACTCCCCATCTCCCCTCTCCCTGCATCTCCCTTTTTTAATTTTTTAAATGGCACTCCTAAGCCCCCCCCACCATACCCACGCATCTAATTAGGAAACATTCTAACTACATGGGTTGGGGATGGCTGAGCGGTAGACTTCAGAAGGTGGTGGTAAACGGTACCCCATCCGAAGCATCGGATGTGATCAGTGGAGTGCCGCAGGGATCGGTCCTGGGCCCGATTCTATTCAACTTATTCATAAGAGATATGACGCAAGGACTTAGAGGAAGGGTATCACTGTTCGACGACGACGCCAAACTTTGCAACATAGTAGGCAGTGGCTTATCACCTGATAATATGACACACGACCTACTGCTGCTGGAACAATGGTCAAAAACTTGGCAGCTAGGCTTCAATGCTAAAAAATGCAAGATAATGCACTTGGGCAGGAGAAACCCACGTAGAACTTATGTACTAAATGGTGAGACCTTGGTTAGGACCACGGCGGAACGCGATCTAGGAGTGATCATTAGCGAGGACATGAAGGTTGCCAATCAAGTGGAGAAGGCTTCCTCCAGGGCAAGACAAATGATGGGGTGTATCCGTAGAGGTTTCGTCAGCAGGAGACCTGAAGTTATGATGCCGTTGTACAGAGCCATGGTGAGGCCTCACTTAGAGTACTGTGTTCTGTTTTGGAGCCCACACTACCGGAAGGACGTGCTGAGGATCGAGTCGGTTCAGCGAACGGCCACCAGGATGGTCATGGGGCTCAAGGATCTCACGTATGAAGAAAGACTAAAGAAGTTGCGGCTGTACTCACTTGAGGAAAGAAGAGAATGGGGAGATATGATTGAAACGTATAAGTACATCACGGGACGCATCGAGTCGGAAGATGATATATTCTGGCTCATGGGACCCTCGACCACCAGAGGGCATCCGCTGAAAATCAGGGGAGGGAAATTTCATGGCGATCCCAGGAAGTACTTCTTCACCGAAAGAGTGGTGGATCATTGGAACAGACTCCCACCCCAGGTGATAAAGGCCAGCAGCGTAACGGATTTAAAAAAAAAATGGGATACTCATGTGGGATCTTTAAGGGAGTAAATTCAGGAGGGGGGGATACTTGGAATGGGCAGACTTGGTGGGCTATAGCCCTTTTCTGCCACTTTTTTCTATGTTTCTATCTTTCCCAAAGAGAGTCCGGAAGAGGTCTGCCGGTGGCGGTAGCGATCCACTCCTGCCACTACTCCTTGCATCTTCTTTCCACTGCGCCCGCCCTCAGTGAAAACTTCCTGTTTCCGCTTGGGCGGCCGAATAGAGAGAAGACACCTGGAGTAGCAGCAGGGTAGTGAATTGTATTTGCTACCGCCGCTTTTGCCTGGCCAGGGAGGAGAGGACAGAGCCTTGCTGCCGGAAAGGAGAGAGCCTTGCTGCCCCGATCTACACCAGAGAGCCGTTCAGGATTTCCCTCTGCTACCGGAGGACTTACTTCAATGTAACTTCTGGTTATAGCGGGAGGGGCCTTAGGCGCTTGGGCCAATCAGGCCCTAGGATCCTGTGGGTTGGGCAGGGGAGGGGCGGGCCCGCCTCATTTGGACAGAGGCGGGCCTGCTGGTCGGACGGTTTGAAGACCCGTCCGGCCAACTTGGCGGTAAGCTTGAGGGGAGTTCTGGGGTGGGGGATTCGTTGGGGGGAGGGTCCGGCAGGGGGGGTTGGGCACCCTCCTGCTGGTGATCTTTGGGGGGCGTTGAGGGGTCTGGCAGGAGTGGTTGTGTACCCTCCTGCCGGCGATCTTCGGGGAGGCCGTTGGGGGTGTCCAGGGAGGGCGGTTAGGGCATTTTGGTTTGGGGGGTCGTTGGGGGGGGGTCCAGCAGGAGGGGTTGGTCACCCTCCTGCTGTGAACGTCGGGGGGGGGGTTGGGGAGATTGACTGCTGTAGCTGCGGCCGATATTCTAATCGTGGGAGGGAGATTCCTTGCTGCGATAAAGTATAGCGGCCGCGTCTACTTACCATGTAGGCCAGCATTTTGCTAGCCTACATTGTAAGCATCTCCCGCTCTGCTAGGGAGACGCGCAGGGCCGTCTAGGTTTGCATAAGGCTACCGCCTAGCCTTAGGCGAGCTTAGACGGGCTTGTGGGCCTCCCTAGGCTCCCGGAGACGCCTTCAATATAGGCGGGCTGCCTGGGGAGCATTTTTTTAGAAAACGTGCCTCCCAATTGGCTGATTAGACAACTGTAGGACACCTACATCTGCCTACAATCGGGACACACTTTTCAGAATCAGGGCCTAAATGTCTGTATATTCAGGCTGTACCAAATTATCAATTAGAAAAAAAGCAAATTATTCAGAATATTGCAGCTAGACTTGTTTTTACCACTAGTAAGTATGATTATGTATTTCCAATGTTGATCTCATTACACTGGTTGCCAGTAGAAGCTCATATTAGGTTTAAATTGAATGTATTGATGTTTAAGATTTATGTATCATGATTGGACTCTGCATTATCTGATCCAATTGGCTAAATCTTCTTTTAAAGTATTAAGACCCGATTGTAAAGACTACATAAGGTTAAATTTTCCATCAGTAAAATGTGTGAAATTTAAAAAAATAGTTTACTTCTTTTAAATATCAATCAGTCTTTTTATGGAATAAACTTCCAGAAGTGAGACAAATAATTATTTTACATTTAGAAAATAGTTAAATCTGTTCTATTTGAATAATTTTTAAAATGATCTAAGAAATTTGGGGTTGTTGTTGGATTTTTCTTTTACATATATGTATAAATCTTAAATTTGTGATCTGCATAGAGCTAGATAGGCTTATTGCATAAATATAAGAATTATATTGTATTTTATTGTATGTACTGTATGTTCTTCACTGTGAATTACTGCACAATAAAAACAGACTATATTTAGGGAGACTGAAAAAAGTATTAAAAGCTGATGATAAATGTAGTGCCTGAACTGGTTAGCAGTGACCTGAGACGGATGCAAATGGATGTACGATGATGTGCAGAAGCACACCATGGGGTTTCATTTGCCTAATTCAGTAGAAGCTGAAAAGTATGTCCAGAAAGTGGGGCCATGTGTGAAAAACACACTCATTCATTGATAGGTTTGGTGAGATTAGGGGGATTAGCTAAAACTTTCTTACGTTCAATATTTTCTACAATAAGTAAGATACTTACAAAAAGCGTTTTGCAGTAGTAATTCTATTTAACCTTGGAAGTCAAAAGGAAGGTCAAAGTAGATGTTTTCAGGGGCCTTTTCCATAACAAGATGACTAAATAAAGAAAAAGCTGTGCAGAACATACAGACACTATAAGGCAGATATGAATCTCTCAGTTGACACAGAGCCAAACTGATAGATCATTGTTAAGGAGGGTTTGTAATGTGACAAAGGATGACTAATGGCTAATATGTTAAATGAAATGAATGCTGCACTTTGATGAACTGTAACAATGAACAGAGCATAATTTTTCTTAAAAAGATTAATATTGATAGGAGCTTTTGTATTATGAAAGCTTAAATACTAAGCCATTCAAGTGACAGTGGAAGATTAAGAACAATCTTGGCCAGTTGGGCTTGAAACACATTTTTTGCTTAACTTAGAAGAGTTAGGGATGGAAAACTGTTTTTCCATGGTTTGGCCATTGATGAGGCAATCACATTTTCACTTGGTATGACATTTCTATCTTGTTCATGTTTTTCTAGCACATACTTAGATATAAACTTATAGCTCTGTCTCTAAATTTTGAAACAAAAAGGCAACACATATCCTTAGGACTTTTTGAGATAGGATTTGAACAATACATGGCTAGCCAAAATTGCATAAGCTGTCACTAACACCAAAAGCCTTAGGATTATGGACTGAGAACAAAAACTGGGCCAGAATATTAGATTTAACATTTAGGGCTCCTTTTACGAAGGTGCGCTAGCGGTTTTAGCGCACTCACTGGATCAGTGTGCGCTAGCCGAAAAATCTACCGCTTGGAATTAAAAAAAAAAAAAAAAAATCTTCCCTGCTTTATTGTTTTGCTACTGGTAAACATTAGATAATCCTTTACAGCCTAAGAGGCCATTTCATTAAGCTGTATTAAGCATCTAGCATAGGTTTTTTATGCTGTGCTATATAGTTCTTATATTCCGCTAACCTCCATTCAGAATCTAAGCAGATTACAACAAAGAGAATCTACAGTATGGGAAAATAAAGCATGCCAGACACTAGCATAGACCCATGCTAATGTTTCATGTGCAATTAAACTAGCCAGAGCTGAAAACACCCATGCTAGCCTCTTGGTATGGTAAGGCGCAGGAGCTAGGCATAATATGTATCAGAGATCTGATTCAGAAGTAATTTCAATACTTATATCGTCAACCTCCCTGATGATGGACTCAACTAAAACTCAGCTGGAGTTGGAGGCTTATGCTGATTGAACAATATAAGTAATTAAAACCGGAAAACTTTAAGGATTAAGAAGACAGAACCTCATAACTGATTAAGTATTTCTAATTGGATCATTAATATAAGGAACAACTGGCCTGGTCAAGCCTACAGATTACTACTCAAGGAGATATTGGGACTTTAATTGACTCATCATCAAGTTAAGTGAGCTTCATTGGGCCTGAATGGCTTCAAAACTTAACATCATTAAGAACCTTGAAGACTGATTGATGGACTCTACTTTAAAGCTTTAGATAGTACCTGCAGCTTTTCCCAGCCTATGATTTTGTTATTAGTAGCACTTTGCACTTTGTATTACATGTTATTGTAGATTTTAAATGTAGATGAAATAAATTTTGTTAGATTTTAGGATATGAATTGAATTAAAGAAATCAATAAATTAAATATGTAATTAATTTTATGTTATGGTATTCTTGGTATAGCATTTTAATGAACTGAATATCAGTAATTGACTATATTAACCCCACTTTGTATATTAATATGTGCGAATACAACTAGTGGCTGACTATGTCAGCTAGCATGTGGGTGAGTCCCATGCACTGTCACAACTGCCATGGTAGCATTGGATATTGACTTTGCTCTATCACTTTTTTTTTAGACATCATAAAATATTTGACTATTTGTGACCCCTGAAGCAGGCAGTTTATCCGCCAAAACACAGCCACTGTGTCGGGTCTTTTTGTCCTGTCGGTGCTTTGTTAATAAAAAAGTGTGCTCCATATTTCACATCTGTGTGCTGGAAGATTTTTGGTCCACCCCTATTTTTTGTTTTTACAGCTGCACTTACCCCCATCTCAAAAGGAGGTGGTAAATGCACTCATGCTACTGACAATCTAGTAGAGTGTCCATGGTACAATCCCTGATAGCTATTCCTCCCAATCCTCCAATTCCTTCCCCCAATCTGATGCACCTCAATCCAATCCTCCACCCCTTAATCCAATTCCCCCTTTTGTTCTCCCTAGCTCCCCTCAATCTGCTCCTTCAATCCCGCCCTATCACCAAGCCCTTTCCCATCTAGTAAATTGCTCTTATATGAAGGATGGCCCCCTACTAGTAGTCAAAATCTAAATAAATTGGAGAAAAAATCTATAAACTTAATTCACAATTAGTACCATAAGTCTACCACTAGTGATGCAATTTTGAACCCAGTGTTAGATGGAGCAGAAGTAGAGAGGGACCACTCCTGGGCATCAGAGTATTTCATGCATCAGCCCGTGTTATTGGGCTTAGTAAAAGAGGGGGTATTTTTGTACTTTATAATAGTTTCTGGTATTTGACCTGGCTTACTAGTCTGTAGTTTCTCAGATCATCCCTGGAACACTTTTCAAAAATTGGCATTATGATGGCTTTCTTGGATTGCCTGCATTTAGTATTTACCATTATTGTTTATGCTGTAGATGTATCAAGTTTTAGAATCAGCAGGAGTTTTTATGTTATTGAAATATTTTTCAACAGATTGTGGCATGTGAAATGTTTATGTATATAATGATTTTATATTTAACACAACTGTGGAAATGATTGTAGACTTTTTTCTGTATGGTTGTTATGGATTTTTTGGGCTTTTTTGCAACAAACTCCATGACGTAACCTGCTTTGGCAAAATGTGACCATATTGGATCATCTTATCAATAAACTTATAAAACGTTTTTTTAAATTTGGATTCCTTTTTGTGTGGTACTAATTTTTTTAGCTTCCTTTTTTAGTACCAACCTCTTTCTTTTATAATGTGTAGCCATTCTGGTTGAAAACTGTCATTCAAATGCAATAAACACAATAAAATAAAAACAACAGTGGGCATATTGGACAGCAATTACTAAGGAATAAACACAAGCTACAGAAGATAGACATATGCCAAATACAATACAGTGCCTCTGATCAGAGTCTTCCAAAGGTAAAGTTTCTCTATATAATCATCAGTGGTTATTTTATTCTTTATGACCTTTGCTTTGAGCTTTAACATCACAAATAATAAAAGAAGCAACATGAAATCAGAGAGGAAGTGTTTATTTCAGTAGGATTTAGTACAATAGAGACCCTGATTATTTGTATTTAAATCAATATTTGGCCAAATATGAATAATATATTCGGAGCACTAATTAGGGGACTAATCGAATATTAGCTTGTTCCATTTGGCTCTCATCAGGAGATCATCAGACATGACCTCTAATATTTTTGCATTTTTCTCCTCCCCCGCATAAAGTCAAATACTGTAATAAATTCAAGCGATGGAGAACAAGGTACAGTTTTCTTTAAAGCCATGCACATTATTGCTTTTTTGAGAACTACCAGCTGTCACTGTAAAAGCAGTGTTTGATTGAACTTGAGTGCTACTTTGGCTGTACTCCAGCAGGCTAGAAAGCAGGCATTACAGCTGGAAAGTGAACCTAGGTCATCTGTTCAGAGCAAGCACTACTCAGACTTTCACTCTTCTCCCCACTGACTAAAAACAAGAGCCTAAAATTTACTTGACAGCGTAGAAATCAAACAGCTCTGATGCACAAAGTATCTCTCTACCTGATATGTCTGTGTAACTAAGCAGGGCCGGATTAACCAATAGGCCCAGTAGGCACGTGCCTAGGGCCTGAACTTGTCAGGGGGGCCCGCTGAAGAAACAACAAGTAATAGACAACTCTGAATTTCTTGGGTTTCAAAGGTTGATGCCCCTCCCCGGGAAAATCGTCAAAGCGGGCCCCCCCGGAAAACTAGAGTAACCGGCAGCAACCTGCACACGCTAAGCCCTAGAAAAAGTTTGCATGCATGCCTGCTGCAGTGCAGAGACTGTTGCAAGCTGGGTGTGGGGAGGCCAATACCAGCCCCCATTGGTTGCCTCAAGGGGCTTGTCGGGTAAGTCATCACTCTCAGATGATTCTGCAACTCCAGGAAGGTAAGGGCCAGCATGCAGCAATTGCTTGCCGCCGACCCAAAAGTGGGGAGGCTTGTGGGCCGGTGGAGTGCAATGGCTGCACGCTGGCCCTTTACCTTACCTTCTTGGAGATGAAGTGCACGGCGGGGGACCAGGGGCAGAGGAGGAGGAATCGGCGGCGGGTAGGCAGGCTTCAGCTTGGTAGGGAGAAAGGCAGGCTTCGTCAGTCAGTCATGGAGGGAGGAGAAAGACTGGAAGGCAGCGAGGGGGAGATGGCACGGACTGGGGACATAGGGAGGAAGGAAGGAGGGAGGGAGGGTGGAAGGAAGGGGGCACTAACTTAGGACATAGGAAGGAGGGAGGAAGAGAATAGAAAGGGACAATTATTGGGCCTGAGTGTGTGAATGAGAGGGAAAGAGATGGTGCACATGGGGAAAGAGGAAAGTTGGGCATAGAGAGGAATGAGGTAGAGATGCATGGGGAATAGAAGGATGAGAGGGAAAAATGTTGGATATGGTGGTGGAGAGGGAACAGAGGGATAGATTGAAGGGGAAGCAAGGGGGAGGAATGTTGGGCATAGTGATGGAGGGAGAGATGTGACATGGTGTTGGAAAGGGGTGACAGAAGAAGATATGGGCATGGGGCTGGTGGGCCGTGGTGAAAAATGATCTGGGGGATGAGAGAGGAAGGAAAGTTGGACTCCTGGAAGGACAGAGAGAGATATTGGTTGGGGAATGGAATGAGGCCTGGAGGAGTGGAGGCATGCAGGAGGCAGAAAGAAAGAAGAATTGGATACATAGTCAGAAGGAAGTGGAACCAGAGACTCATAAAATCACCAGGCAACAAAGGTAGGAAAAATGATTTTATTTTCAATTTAGTGATCAAAATGTGTCGATTTTGACAATTTATATCTGCTGTCTATATTTTGCACTATATTTGTCTATTGTTTTGAATTTTAAAATAAAAGAAAAAAAGAAATACAAATGGAAATAAAGAAATAGTTTAAAGTTTATTAAAATTTTGATTGTCTATCGCAATTTCTAGATGATGTATATATATGTATAGATGAGGGTATATATATATATATATATATATAATCATTTAATAAAAAGAATAAAAACAAAACAGGTAAATAAATGGGGGTGGGGTTAGGCGGGGCATGGGGTGTGGGCGGGGCATTGCCAGGGGGCCCATTGTACTTGTGTGCCTAGGGGCCCTCAAAGAATTAATCCTGCCCTGTGTGTAAAGTAACTTCTCACCTATTCAAATAACAGAAGCTTCGCCAACTAAGTATTCATCATTTTGGGAAAGACAAAGTAATTACTAATTGTAAGCAATTAGCTAAGAGTTCTTTACTATGGGTCTTACTTATCAACGTGGAAGAATGACTCAGAAGTTAAAGCAGCAGACTAAGAATTAGGAAAGCTGGGGTTCAAATCTCCCTTATGCTCATTGTAGTCTGATTAAAATCATGTCAACCTCAATTCCTGAGTTGCAAAATAGAGCCTCATTTTTGAAATGTGTGTTAATGATTTAACACACAATTCATCCCCACTGAGAATAAAGGAGCTTGCTATATTGAATGTGTGTTAAGTAGAAATAATATATTAACACTAGGGCTGTACCAAATATTTGTATTTGATTCAGTCCCGAATAGTGCTCCAAATAAGAATATTTGGTACAGCCAGGGGTATAGCTCCCATTGAGAGAGTCTGCCGAAATGCCTAGGGCTGCCCAATGGACCCTCCTTCTGGCACCCCTCCCTCTGCCCTCAGCTACTTACCCACCCCTCAGATCCTCTTCAGCTACAGAATCATAGACAGACATGGGGGAAGCCACTGCTTGGTAGCATGGAATTTTGCTACTATTTGGGTTTTGGCCAGGCACTAGTGACCTGGATTGGCTACCGTGAGAACGGGCTACTGGGCTTGATGGACCATTGGTCTGACCCAGTAAGACTATTCTTATGTTCTTATGACAGTGCTAAAGGCTGCCTCTCTGGCTGGTGCAACTTCCTGTGGGTGGGATGTGGCAGAGTAAAGGTCCCACCTTTAGCGTTATCTCTGATGCTATAGCTGTGGAAGATCCGGGGGAAGTGTGTGTGTGTGTGTGGGGGGGGGGGGGGGGGGGTAGGGGAGGGGGGGTGTTGTTGCTCACTGCAGGGAGCCCATCTCAGTTTTCCTGCCCAGGGCCCTCTGCGTCCCAGCTATGCCACCGAGTACAGCCCTATTTTGAACAAAATATAATATTAGATAATGAGAATCTGAGTAAATTCATAACATTGTTTTGAAATTATTACATTTATTTAAGGAACAAAGTTATCCATATGAAAAAGTAAGTGCACCCTATTCCACAATTACAACCGAATGCTTCCTATATTTTGATATCTGTTATTCACATTGCTTGTCTAGGAACCTTAGTCCACTTTTCTTTACAAAACTGCTTTAATTGAGACACATTTATAGGTTTTCGTGCTTTAAATTATACAATTATACAGAAGACATTATGGCTGTCTTGTCATTGGATTTGGTACCATCAAACAATATCAATGAGATTGCTTCAGTGATATTGACGATCGAGAATTGTATGCTATCTTTTAAGTTAAAACTCAACTCCAAAAAAACTAAATTTTTCTTTGCAACTCCATCTAAACTTACCCAAGATTGTCTCCACTTGTCTCAGGGTATCTTTTCAGCAGCTTAATTCTTTGCTTTCATCTGTAGCGCAATCTGCCGCCCTGTAAGGAATCAAAATGGCGCTACAGATGAAAGCAAAGAATTAAGCTGCTGAAAAGATACCCTGAGGCAGTGGGGAAGGAGATAATACCCACGAAACGCAGGCTGCGTTGGTGGCTGATTAGCGGCTTAAAACTAAGGCATCATGAAGACAAAGATTAAAGCTAAGTCACTTTTCCTTTAATGTTAAAAACTGTTTGAGTTGGAACTTCTGCTTCCTTGATAAAAAGTTATTTTCTCAACACTAGGGGTAATAATATGGGGATTTTAATGAAATGTTAGGGTCACAGTAATTGCTTGAGTAGTAAAAATGAAAAAGAAAGAAAAAAAGCACAAAAGGGGTTTTTTTTTGCCAATGACTGCTTTATGAGCCGAGTGAAACATCAATTGTGTGACCCGTTTGGCTTAATGGGCTCTGACTCTGAGGCTTTTTTCCCTATTGAATAAAAACTAAAAATAAGATAAAATCATTAATAGAGATATTTAATTAATGGACCTGTGTTCAGTTATAACACTTTTAAAGTGGGTTAATTTATGATATTAGTATAACTTTTGGACCACTGAATCTTATTTATAGATATACGATATGTTTATTGACTGCCCAGATGAGCTGTTGCTGCGCTCTTGGAGTAATTTTGGCAGGCCAGCCACCTTGGGAAGATTCAGCATTCTTTCAAGTCTTCTCCATTTGGAGCTAATAGCTCTCATTGCGGTTCAATGGAGTCCCAGAGCTTTGGAAACAGGTTTGTAGCCCTTTCCAGATTGAAAGGTTTCGATAACTTTTTTCTTATCTCTTCTGGAATTTCCTTTAATCATCACACAGCATTCATGTAGAATACCCTGTAGAGAATATTTCACTCTCATGGTAAAGTTCAATATACAGTGAGGTTTAAATTCAACAGGGCTGGCTGCAATCAAGCTTGGCTGAATCTAATTAACATTTAAGTTTGGTGAGTTGTTGATTATGTGACTAAGGGGGCAGTTATTTTTTCACATTGTTTATTAAAGTTTACTATACCACTTGGCTTATCCAGATCATAGTGGTTTATCATGTAAAATAAAAGTAAAAATGGTCAGAAAGAAATGCCAATAAAAATATAGGAGAAGTTTATCATAGACAATAATAGTTATTTGATTTTTTTTTAGACCATCCTCCCAAAGGAGCTCAGAATGGGTTAAAAATCAGGTACGCAAGCATTTTTCCTATCTGTCCTGGTGGGCTCACAGTTTATCTAATGTACCTTTTGCAGTGGAGGATTAAGTGATTTGCCCAGGGTCACAAGGAGCAGCATAGGATTTGAACCAAGGGTGCTAAGGCTGTAGCTCTAACTTTCCCCTTTTTATCAAGCCATGCCCCAAGTAGCAAGAGCTAAATGTTGAACCACCCATAGAAACAGAGGGGACATGATCGAGATATTCAAGATATTGAAGGGAATAGACTTAGTAGAGAAAGAGAGATTGTTCACCCTCTCCAAGCTGGAGAGAGCGAGAGGGCACTCTCTAAAGTTAAAAGGGGATAGATTCCATTCAAAAGTAAGGAAGTTTTTCTTCACTCAGAGAGTGGTAGAAATCTGGAACGTTCTTCCGGAGGCTATTATAGGGGAAAGCACCCTTTAGGGATTCAAGAAAAGGTTAGATAAGTTCCTGCTGAATCAGAACGTACGCAGGCAATGCTAGACTCAAGTAGGGCACTGGTCTTTGACCTAAGGGCCGCCGCGTGAGCGGACTGCTGGGCACGATGGACCACTGGTCTGACCCAGCAGCGGAAATTCTTATGTTCGGCATTTAGCTTGCACTGCTCACCAGTGTGGCTTGATAAAAGGGAGTGATTGTTTCTTAAATAAATGAAGTAATAATTTAAAAAACTTTTATGAATGTATTTACTCAGGTTTCCTTTGTCTAATATAACATTGTTTAAAGATGAGAAACCGTTCAGTGTGAATATATGCAAAAGTAGGGGAAACTGGGAGGTGGCAAATATTTTTCACATCGCTGTATATACTTATAAGTTCTGGAAGACAAGAAACACCAAATATTTCCAATGATTGTATCCTTAGAACTATTAGAATTCATTTTCCAGTGAGATAATTATGTATGAAATTAGTATGAGATGAAAAACTACAGCCCTCACGAACCCTTACAAGGCAATTCTAAAAACTAGGTGAGTACTATACACACAAATGTGTAGAATACTAGCAAATAACCACTTACTGTATGTGTATACTTATGTCTGTATATATGCCAGCATGCCACCTAACTGCTACTCTACAAATATCCGCTTAACTTACATACCTATGAATACTATATAGGTTGCCCAAATCTGGGCATAGATCCAAGATCCACATGCAAACTAATTAGTTAATTAAGCTCTAACAACCAAAATTAGGATTTAACAAGATGTAATAATAAGTAGTATGTGCAGATCTGCCCTAACATGGTAGCATAATAACATAGTACATGTCAGCAGATAAAGACCCAAATGGTTCATCCAGTCTGCCCAAACATACACGCTCTATAATTTAATAATATGATTTAAATTGTTCTTTTTCTGAGACATTGCTGTGCCAGAAACTCAGAGCTCTGCCCGGTACTGTGCATAGGTTCCATCTACTGGAGTCTCTCTCAAAGCTCACTCTTGCCCATCCTCAACTGAATGGCCATATACGGGACACAGACTGTGCAAGTCTGCCCGGTACTGGCCTTAGTTCTTCAATATATACCATTATTTTCTGATTAGAGATCCTCTGTGTTCATCCCATGATTTTTTTTAACTCTGTCACCGTTTTCCTCTCCACCGCATTCCAGGCATCAACCACCTTCTTTCTCCTTAAAGAAGAATTTCCTAACATTACTCTTGAGTCTATGCCCTTATCTGTAACATGTTCGCCTAAATTTCACACCATCCAACTCAAAAGGGAGCACAGCCATAGGAGAAGCATGGACTAATCAGAGGTGTTCCCAGAACTTAGATACATTAAGGAATACCGGTTTTTGTACGCCCAATTGCCATCAATTGGGTGTGAGCATTTAAGCCCACTTTTTTTTATATAATCTTTTTTAATTTGAACATTTTCACAGTACAGTAAATCTTACAACTAGCACAACAATACTTAACGTACAACAAAACCAAACAGACAAGAAAGTCTACCGTGTGGTTTCTTCACGGAGACTTTAAAGATTTCAACAATAGCAAACCAAGAATTCACCCACCCTCTCCCATCCTCCCAAGCAATCCAGTGTCAAAAATTCAAAAGAGCACTGCGAGTTCTAGGGGTCAGGTTGTCCCATACTGGAGCCCAAATAGCCCTAAATTTACACCAACAACCAGGGCCACAGTTTTTAACATCCAATTATTCAAATTTCAACAAAGTAAACATTCAATAGCTCCACAGAGTAACATTAGGAACCTCTGCCTGCGTGGGTCCATCAAGCCCAGTAGCCCATTCTCACGATGGCTAATCCAGGTCACTAGCATCTGGCCAAAACTCAAGGTGTAGCAAGATTCCATGCTACCAATACAGGGCAAGCAGTGGCTTCCCCCATGTCTTTCTCAATATCATATTATGGACTTTTCCTCCAGGAACTTGTCCAAGCCATTCTTAAAACCAGCTATGCTATCCACTCTTGCAATGTGTTCCAGAGCTTAACTATTCTATAAGTGAAAAATAAATTTCTTCCTATTGGTTTTAAGAGTATTTCCCTGTAACTTCATCAAGTGTCCCCTAGTCTTTGTAATTTTTGATGGAGTAAAAAATCGATTCACTTGTACCCATTCTACTCCACTCAGGATTTTGTAGACTTCAATCATATCTCCCCTCAGCCATCTCTTTTCCAACCGTTTTAGTCTTTCCTCATACGAGAGGAGTTCCATCTCCTTTACCATCCTGGTCGCCAGTAAAGAAGCTTTCTGTAGCAACAAATTATTCCCCCTGAGCAATCCCAAAGAGGAGACCTGAGAAAAAAGCAGAACATCTACCCGCAGAGGAATCTGTTTCTGCAGGACCGTCTGGAGATATAATCCAACAAAAGATCAAAATGTTTGTATTCTCACGTAAGACCAAAACATATGTTGAATGGCAGTTAGGACACTGGGCATGAGAAGCAAATTAAGCAACATAAGCTCTATATGGAGAGATATAAAGACACAGCAGAAATTTATAGTGTTGTTCTTGCAAAACAATTGAGCAGGTCAATCTCTTAGATGCTTCATAAGAAGACGCAAGCTATCACCAGTGAGCTGCTCTCGAGAGGAAAGATCCTGATTCCACACCATGGCCACAGCATCATAATCCCAAGTAGCACTAAAGCTTCCCAAACTGACTTGATGAAAGGATAAGCTGGTCTATAGGTGTCTCCAGAAGCACCAATCGTGTCTCCAGAAGCACCTAATGGCACCTAAGGTCAAAGTAAGCATGGTTTATGCTGGAAAGGTGCCACTAGGCACCCCTGTAGATGCAATTCTTGTCTAACATAGGTGCCAGTAATGTAGGCCTGCAAAACCCTGGCCTATATTACTGGCGTCCGTTAGACGTAAGCCACAATTCTATTAATGGCACCTATGTGTGATTGACATGTGGCTGGTGCCATTTCAGGAGGCACCTGCCGATGTAGGTGCCATTAACAGAATCTGGGCCATAATTCTTAAAGAGGTAGGCAGAAGACAAAAGGTGCTAATTTGCCTGATGGATAGTGTGAGTGTAGGTATGTATTAGTGGGTGTGGGTATGTGAGGAGGGTAGGCATGGCCTTTTGCCCTTAAAAGGCAGCTTGATTTCTAGTAGTACTATTATGAGACTAATGCTAGGAGTCACCACTATCATTTTGAACCTGGCATCAGCAGGGGCAGGAGTGACTGTGAACTGCTCTCACCCTATATCATTAGACTGCAGGGATTTGTAAAGGTAGGCTCAGGAGTGGCCTATTGGAGGGTGGGTGGAGTTTGGAGAAGCTCTTGGATGTGCTGTTATAGGCAAAATAATGCCTGGCCCCTCTAAAATGCCTCCAGGTGGAATGAATAGAGCAGCTTGTAATGTCGATGATAAGCAGTACTATGAGTAGAGCTGTCTGATTCATTAAAAAAAAAAAAAATTTGATTTGATTTGATTTTGCCAATTGAATTGATTTTTTGATTTGATATGATTCAATTAATATGATATGGCTTTAAAATTAGCTGGCGGCCATAAAAAATGACATGGAGACAAATTTTCCCCCTCTCTGCGGGATCTCTCTATTCCGTACTTGCAAGCTCTATCCCTGTCCCTGCCCCATTCTTACAAGCTCTGTCTTCATCTGCACAAGCCTCGAACACTTTAAAATCATAAGTGTTCAAGGCTTGTGTGGTTAAAGGAGAGCTTGCAGGAATGGGGCAGGGACAGAACTTGTGGGGACGGGATGGGTATATTGAGATCCCATGTAAAACTAAACAAGACATTAGTACAGCAGAAAAGCATGACTTTTTTCACACACTCAGAACAGATACACTCTCACCCAGTATAGAGTAAGTAACCGCAAAGTAGAAAACAGAATATGTAGACAACAATGAAACTGCAGCCTAAGAAGACAGATTCAGCATTGAATGTAGCACCACAGAACCAGTGATGCATGTCCCCCTAGTACTGTGCAAAATATAAAGACAACAGATGTAAATTTGAAAAGGCTGAAAAATACCAGTCACCACATAGAAATAAAACAAAAATGGAAAATAAGATGATATGTTATTCGCCTAATACATTTTTCTATTAGCTTTCAGAGACCAAATTCTCCTTTCTCAGGTCAGTACCATATACTGCTGTTACAGTATCCTTTCCTAACCTGAGGAAGGGGGTTTTGGCCACTTAAAGCTAGTCAAAAATGTATTAAAATTAGTCCAATAAAAAGATCATTTTATTTCCATTTTCAAATTATAAATACTTATTAACACAACTATACTACTACTTTATCTTCAACCAAAAAAACAAAAACAAAAAATCCAAACCAACCAACTTTTATCTATCTTTGTGGTCTGTTTCTACTTTCCTCATACTCTCTTCAATCTCTCATTCCTTCCAATGTCTGCCCTCTTTTTGTGCCCCTTCCATAAAGCTTGGTCCTCTTTCTCACCATTCCATCCAGTCTGAGCCCCTATCTTTCCTTGATCCAGCATTTCCCTTCTGCGTCCATCAGTGTCACCATTCCAACTCTTTTCCAGTATCACCCATTTCACCTATTTTTTAGAATCTTCACTGTGTTCCTGTCCTTATCTCCCCCCTGTGTTCACCATCTACCTTCTCAATGTACTTATCTTCCCCCCTTTTTCAGCATTGCTTCTTTGTGTCTCTATTTTACCTCCCCATTTTCAGCCCAACTTCCTTCAGCATTGCTCTCTTTCTGTATCCCTATCTCCTCTTCCCCTTTTCAGCATTGCCTCATCTGTATCCCCATCAACCCTCCATTTCAATATTATGTCACTCTATGTGATTATCTAGCCTCTTTCAGCATTGCTCCCTCTGTAATTCCATGTACCTCCTTTTCAGCTTATCCCTATTGCCCCTTCTCTGTGCCACTGTTTGTCTCCATTTTCAGCTTATCCCCCCCCTCTTCCTTTGTTTCTGCATCCTGAAGACAGTATCTTTCCACCACCCCTCCTCCCCCAGCCTAGTATGACATCTTTCCCTCCTCTCTCTCCCCATTCCTGCTGCTCCTCAAGGAGTCCTGCATCTAGCATTCTTCTCTTCCCTTGTTCCCATACCTTATAGCCAGCATTTTTCTACCCGCTCTCCCCCAACCTTGTATGACATCTTTCCCTCCTCTCTCTTTCTTACCCCTCCCTTCTACCTGCACCCCCTTCCCTGCAGCCTTCTTCGGCAACTAGGCAGAGGCAGCGATTAAGACAGGCTGCTGGCATTGAGACCTTCCCTCTGCAAGTCCTACCTGCTTTATTTCTACTTCCTATTGCCATGTAGGCGGGACTCGCAGAGGCAAGGCCTTGATGCTGGCAACCTGTCTTAATCGCTGCTTCTGACGAGTCGCTGAAGAGGGCCATGGGGAAGGGAAGGGGAGGGGAAGGAGGTGCTGGTACAGGTGCAAGGGAGAGGTCCGGATATAAAGACTGCCAGAAGAGGAAGGAGTTCCTGGAGCATGATGCCGACCCTGGGAATACCCCCTTATGGTCTGTACTTCAGGATGACCACCCCCTGCCCCTCCTTGGTATGCCGCTGGTAGCAGCAGAGGTGGAAAAAGCTGAAACCCCTCCCCTGATTGGGTCCAATAGCAACAGTGGCACAGCAGTGCCCCTCCTGCAAGCCCAACAGCGGCAGCAGAGAAAGCAGCGCAGCGCAGTACAGCACCCCACTCCGGCAGAGTGAAAGCCTGAATGGGTGAGTCTGATTTTTTCTAAAACAGATCAATTTGAATCGATTCAGCCAAACTGAATCGGTGAATCAATTCAAAATGTGAATTGGGCAGCACTCCTATGCAGTACTGAGATGTTGCAGGTTATTCACTCCCTCCCTCCCCTACTCCATAAGAGCTTCCTTAAGACACAGGCTTTGAAAAATAATTTAGTAGGTATGTAAAACCATTTACAATTTAATTAAGGTGCCATCTCAGCCCAACTACTTTGTTCGTGCTCTTAAGAGAATTTTCTCAGTAAGAAAAACAAGACGGTCAAACCTAGTCCACAAATTTACCTGCAAACACAATAATACTGAAACAGAATAGCATATTGTTGTCTGTACATGTCTTCTTTTATTTTTATAGGTAACACAAAAGTTACTTGTGATCTTGCTCTGTCATTCATATCAGATACAAGTTCCGGAATGTATTAGAGGCTTACATAATCAGTGCAAAAACGTACTACTACCTATATTCTCTCTTGGGCAGCATTTACCAATTCCTCAGATAATTACTGGGTCTCCTTTATCAAGGGTCAAGTACAAAGTAACAGTAAAACAAAGGGAATAAAGGGAGAACCAATGGAACAGAAAGATGCATTTTCTCCATACTCAATACCACTACAAGGACTGTGAACAAACAGAAAGAATGTATGGAGCAAGGAAGGAGAACATAGGAGCTGATCAATATTTTTGCCAATGCCACTTGTTCACGGGCATTATATTTAATAAAAAGGCTGCCAACTATGGATAACAAGACCATATTAGCATCAAAAAATTCCAGTAGCATCACCAGGGTGTGCTAACAGATTTAGTGCGCACTAAGGCCCGGATTCTTGAACCAGCGCCAATATTGGTGGTTGCCTTAAAAGTGGTGCCGGTTTCAGAATCGCACTGATGTGAAAGATAAGCACCGGAAATGTAGGTCAGGGCTTTCCAGGCCAACATTTTTGGCACCTATCTTTGCGTGAATCATTCCTACATATGTGCTTTAGGCTGCCTAACACCACTTCCGGTGTTGGCCACACCTGCTTTGGTGTTTGGCAGCCTAAAGCGCCTATGCAGGTGCAATTCCAGTGCCGATTTTTTTAGGCGCCATTATGTGCCTCAAATCTCAGTTAAAAATGTTGTTTGGATGGCGTTTTTAACAAACGTATGGGCGCCTAGTGGCACCTAGAATACTGACGCCAGTTTGAGAATTTGGGCCTAAATGCCCTGCAGCTTATTTATTCCTATGGGCTGCATGGCATTCAGAGTACACTAAATCCATTAGCGCACCTAAGTCAAAGAACCCCTATGTCAGGGAAAGGCAAATAAGGTTCTGAAGTGCCATTGGCCAGTGGGATTTTCTGGATGTCTACAAAGAACATGCATGACATGCATTTGCAAACAATGAAGGCAGTGCATGCAAATGCATTACATGCATATACATTGTGAATATCCTGAAAATCTGATTGGCTTGCAGCACTTGTGGACTGCAGTTACCGACCCCTGGGTGAGTCAAGTGGTTTATCAGTGTTAAAAGACATTCAGAATAGTGTAATCATATTACCAATAATCATACAGGCTTCTTTACATTTTCTGAAACATAAGATCAGCCTTTGTGTTACTTGCTTTTATTTCAAATATCCATAATTGCTTTGTCTTAATTACCCTCTTTCACTTTAGTATGATCATAAGGCATTTTACCCATTCATTTTATGTTACTTAATTTATCTGCTGAAAATGTATTCTTCATGGGAATGATACTAGAATCTGGAAGAATTATGTTTTTTTTTTATATAAATGCTGTCAGAACAAAAGAAGAAAGAGGCAATATTTTGTGTACAGCAAAGTCTGATCCTTTGTCTTAATCTGAACTTGGTTTCATTTTAATATGTATAACACAGTAACAATGCGTAACTACCACTAGATATATACGTAAATGGAGAAAATAACCACACACGAACATTGAATGCACAGGCAACCTAAAGGCTCAGCAGGCACTACCTACAAATTACAAGCCCCATCCAATGACAGAACATCACACACAAGGACAAGAATGTGCACAAGAGTGTGAGAGATTTATTAGTGAAGAATACCATGGAGTCTAGAAAACAGAAACTCAATACCACCTGGGAAAAAGCTGGGGCAGCAATCCAAATGTCCTGGAAAAAAAACATGTCAGTGCTTTATTTTTCTTTCTATCAAGTATATTTTTTACTTAGGTGTATTGTTTTATGTGTACATACACAGAGGAAACTTTCTGTGACAGCCTAAATATAGCAATGTCTTTACAAATGCTAGTCAGATAGGCAAAAGAACTGATTATACTTGCTGTTAATTATTTTATAATCTATAAAATGATCGAAAGAAAAGCTGTAAGGGTCCTCAAGAGGCCATCTTCCAGCTGTGTATGCAAGCTTCCTGACAGGATAAGCAATTTCTTTATATTGTAATAAACACCACGGAATCTTGATTTGCATGTACTCATGTAATTATAGACAGCCACTTCAGAAATGTTAAGTTCAGCAAATATAATCAGTTTTACTGGCAAAGGGCAATTCTATAACCTGGTGCCCGCCTTCACCCACCTCTTGCACATGTGAACGTATAGACTACTAGCAGTTATGCACGTAAGCATACACTTACCCGTGAAAGTGCTAGCAGGATGCATATGCATTATTCTGTAATAGTATATGTAAGAGTCATAATGTGTAAATGCAGAGGGGCATATACAGGGGCAGGGCTCCCACATTCTGTAAATTACATGCACACTTGCCGCTGGTGTAACTGTGGGTGTGTAAATTTAAGGTGCACTGATATCAGGCTACCCTACTATTCTATAATGGATTCTGGGAGCCCAGAGGCTGTTATAGAATAAGCTCAAGGTGCTTAAACAAAGGTGCCCTGTTGTAGAAATGCCCCCTATATTTATGGGACAATGTATGTTATATTATGTTACATCATTATTTTTCTCATTCATTGCTAGGTATATCATAATTTACTTGATAAAACTATTGCTTGGTCAATAAGATAAATTATAGTGAGATATGGTGACACACACAGAACAAAATGGAAATGAGAAAGAAAACCTAGTGAAAGTAAACTGTTATGATCAAGAACTGGGAATCAACTCATAATCCCTTAGGGCTTGATTTACTAAAATAAGCATCTTGTTAGCAGGTGCTAGCATGCATTAATGCACATTATTTACCACAGGTCCTGTTTTATGCAGTGGGAACTATTTATTAATAACATGCATTTACAGCATTATCACACTTTAGTAGATTTAGATCTTAGTGAATTAGAAGCAGACCTGAAATCTTCCTAGAAGATATCCTTAAAGTTTGTCCTGCTGGTGGATTATATTAAAGTCTAGTAATGCTAGAAAATGTCAGCACTAAATTTAAGAAGAAGTAACACTTTTTTCAATGGTAACTAGATGATTTACAAAATGAATATTTTAATCTCAGGCCTTTCAAAATGCTCCCACCAACCTCAGCATTAGAACCACCAACCTCGGCATTAGAAAGACAACATGCAGATGAAGAAGATAAAAGCTCATCCATTAGTAAAGTAAAAACAAAGTAAGTATTCTGGCAAAACCAGAAACTGCAATGCCAATGAGAATATGTCAATGAATAGGCAGGAACAGGAAGCATCTTGGTGACAAGGTAGTGCTATTTTATCTAAAAAGTTTAGGGCTTATCTGTTTTAAAAAAGATAGTAAAAATCTTTCATTCATTTATTACTAGCAGGCTTTTAAAGGCAAGCCCTACCTCCTCATATCAGAGCCTTTAAAGAACTTCTTAACTGAGAATGACAGGTGGAAAAATTTGTCCCTATCTCCGCAAGCTGTCCCATCCCTATGAGCTTGGTCCCTGACCCCGCGGGTTAGGTCCCCGACCCCATGAGCTCAGTCTCCATCTCCGCCCCTTCCCCGCAAACCATCTAATCCCATCTGCACAAGCCTCAAATAGTTTTATACTGAACTTATTTTATTAAAATATAAAAAGAAATAATATTCTGTACAATTGTCATTTTATAAATCAAAGTTCTGGCTGCCGAACTAGAGGAAGAGATCTTCAGCTGGCAGGGCTTTATTTATAAATGTTTATCAACACAACTAATATACTACTTTGTCCTAAAGCAAAAAAGAAAAAAAAAGAAAGAAAGATATAGAAATAGAAATTTTTTTTCTACCTTTGTTGTCTGGTTTCTACTTTCCTCATCTTCTTGTCACTCTGTTCCTTCCATCCACTGTCTGCCTTCTCTCTGCCTCTTCCATATGGAATCTACTCTATTTCTGTGCTTCTACCAGAAACTGTTGCTCTCCCTTCCATCTCTCCCTCCCCCCCCAATTGGTCTGGCACCCATCTTATTCTCTCTACTCCCCCCTGGCATTTCTGTCTTCTTCCCTTTCTTCCTTCCCCCAGGTAGTTTTTAGCATCTTTCTCCTCCTTTCTTCCCCTCAGATCTGGTATCTGTCTCCCCAATCCAGCATGTGCCCTTTTTTCTTTATCCCCTCCTTCTATCCAGTATATGCTCCCCTCTCTCTCTCCTCCTTACTTCCCTTCAGCATCTGTTCCACTCTCTCTCCTACCCACTAACATGCAGCATCTCCTCACTCCCCTCTCTCCACTTCCTTCCAGCGTGCTCCCCTCTCTCTCTCTCCTACGCACTTCCATGCACGTGTTGCCTTACTTAGCACCCCTCGCGATCACGTGGTCCAGCAGCCCCTTCCCTTCTGCCTCCCTCCCTCCCAATCGCTGTGGTCCGGGCATCTCCCCATTTGCTTTACCCCATTTGCATATGCCGATTATTTCCAGTTACTTCACCCATTGGAAGCAAACAACCTAAGTGAAATTATGGACATTAACCAGAAAATGGAAAAAAATAAGTTACTGGCTCCAAACAAATATGTTAAAGCGCAATATCTCAAAATCATCAACAATATTAGTCCCATGCAAAGAAGGATTGCAACTACAATCACCCGTGAGTCGCAACTCCACACCTTTGTGCATAGTGTCATCTATAAAGCTCCTGGGAGTTATCCTGGATAGTAAACTAACATTTCACCAGCAAATCAGTACTGTCATTCAAAAATACTTTTATTTTATTTATTCAGTTTTCTATACTGTTCTCCCAGGGGAGCTCAGAACAGTTTACATTAATTTATTCAGGTACTCAAGCATTTTTCCCTGTTTGCCCCGGTGGGCTCACAATCTATCTAATGTACCTGGGGCAATGGAGGTATTAAGTGACTTGCTCAGGGTCACAAGTAGCAGTGTGGGTTTGAACCCACAACCTCAGGGTGCTAAAGCTGTAGTTTTAACCACTGCACTACACTCTCCCCTTAATACTTTCTCTTTGCATAGTCCTTGAGTCCTCTGCATTGAACATATTAGTACATTCCCTGGAGATCTCATGTTTAGCTTACTGCAACTCATTATATAAAGGCATCATGCAGAAAGAAATCAGACACTTGCAAGTTATACAAAACATGGCAATAAAACTTATTGGAAATACGTATTGGAAATGTGAAAAAATTTGACCATGTCACACCTCTTCTGATAAAAGCTCACTGGCTCCCTATTCACACAGAATAACCTATAAAATCATACTTTTAACATTCAAAACACTCCGTAACAATCAGCCAGAATTCTTAAACAATTTTCTAATTCCCTACACCCCAGCTAGAACACTGAGATCACAATCACAAAATCTTTTAACGGTTCCATCTTTCCTATTATTAGCATTACACGAACAACAAACCTCTCCGTCATAGCCCCATCTCTTTGGAACTCATTACCCCCAGGACTACGGGACGAACCCATGCAAGATCATTTCAAAGGAAAACTAAAAATATTTCTTTTATAAATACATTCAACCTCTAATGCACTTACCTTATGAAACATTATCTTCATTTCTGCTTTGGTTATCAGATGGGATCTCCCTTCCTTTTGTATTTCCCCTATATGGCTCTCTTTCCTATTTTATAATGTAATTCTTTACCTTAATCCTATTGTTCCAGTAGGTCCTGTATGTTTTAATGTATGTTACCCTATTTTACTATTTTTATTATGTACAAACCGCTTAGAAGACTGATAGGCGGTATACAAATTTTTGTTAAACTTGAAATTTAGGGGGCAGTAGAGTAGAGGGAGAGCAGCATGTCTTCTCCCTTCTCTTGCTGTTGCCACTACCACCTTCTCTCTAGGGATGAAATGGTAAATGGGATTAGTTTGGTGCAGGAACTTTATCCACAGGCCCATGTTCAAATGCTGCTGCATCCTGCACCCTCCCCCCCCCGCCTAATAGAAGTCCTGTATTAAGGGGGGAGCAGAGCATGGTAACAGTTAAGCACAGGCCTGTGTTTAAACACCCCAGGCTGGAGCTGAATCTATTTGTATTTTTGCCAGTGGAAGAGGGAGGGCAGTGCAGCAATGCAGGTCACCAGGAGGAAGGAAAGATGGGGAGAAGCTGGACATCGGGGTAGGGCAGGTAAGATGCTGGCCATATGGGGGGAGGTAGGGAGAAAAATTGGAGGTGCTGGACTATGGTAGGGAGGGATAGAGATGGCAGGGAAGATGCTAGAATAGGAGGAGGGTTGAAGGATAAGGGAAAATGCTGGAATATGTGTGAGGGGATAGAGGATGAGGGGAGGCACTACACCATTGGGTAGGGGGTAGAGAAGCGGAGACATTGGACCACTGGGAGTGGTGAGTCCTTGAGCTGCCCTCGGGATGGGGCAAAGCACATGGGTGATGGATACCCTTGGGCTAGCCCTGAGGTTTCCCTCTTATTTTTGCCATGTTGTACATTTAGTTATGTTACAATATAATTTATCACTTACAAAAAAACATGCTACCAAACTGCACAGTTATAATTTAAGTTAAAGTTTTTGGTACCTAGGTATTACAGCGCACAATCGTCATCTGTAACTGGCCCATGTTAATGACATGTAAATGATATCTGTGTTAATTTACTAGTGTTAGCATGTATGGTGGGCATAATCACATAAACTTACTACACTTTATTCAAATGCAGTTTAGACTTTTGCATTAATGGGTCTGTGTTCACTTTTGTTCATTTTAATGTACTTGTTCTATGCACTAAGAGCTAATGAGATTATTTGCATAGTTTTATGTCTTATTACCTCAGTAGGATCAATTTTTGTTAAAATTCTTGAAAGTTCTATTAATGCACACAGACTATATTATATATGTTAATTGTATTCTGAACATGTGTTAACACTTGCAAAAGCTTCAATATACTGATTCTAACTTCAGTTTTGGCCTCAGGCCATCAATACAGCAAACCCAAATTAGCAATTTAAAATTTCTTGGGAAAACTACAGTGATTGATACATTCTCAATATCAGTGTTTGACATGTTGTAATCAGTAACTCCCTAATTCTATACAGTGTGCCACAAGTTAGGTGCCAATTTGGCGTATAATATTTGGTGCTCAAATGCAAGATCAGTGTCAAAATGGGAGTAAATGACATTTATAAAATAGGACCTACATATGGTTATGTGCATAAGGTAGTGCTAAAGTGTTCAACCCCCAAGTTCTCTATAGATCATCCAAAATTTGGCATGCAATTTTGGGCGCACAACTGAAATATCAATAATTGGCCAATTGGCACAAATCACTAGTTATGCATGGATCTCTGATCTATGTGTGCTCCATAACTGCATGCCCAATACCAAAAGGGGACATGGCCAAGGGAGAGGAACGAGCAGATCAAGGGCATTCCCAGGATTTAGGTACAAAGTTATAGAATATTTCCATTTCTGCGCCTGAACATTTACCGGTACATCAGCCTTTGGTAGTTATAAATGCTCACACCTAAAATTCAGCACAAAAATGCCTTAAGCGAATATTCTATAAATAGTACTTAGTGCACATCATTTCTCACTTATCATTGGGTGCCATTTACAGAATCTAGCCCTTAGCATATAACTGCAAGGGAGCATAGGCAGGCCATGGGTGAGTCACACACTTATGCATTTAGGCACTAAGATTTATACATGGTGTGTTAGTGCCTAAAGATTGGCACACAAATACTGACAGGCTCTATTCTAAAACAGAATCTGGGCCATCATATGCTGTTACAGAATACTACTGCTCTCACACTCATACAGATCACCTGCTCTCAGCTACTTTGTCTTTCTCACACTCACACATCCCACTTGCCTTCAGCCACTCTACCCTTCTCTCTCTCTCATATATTTACATATTCCACCTGCCCTCAGCCACTCTGCCCTTTTCTTTTTCTTTCTCGTTCACACATCCCACCTTCCCTCAGCCCTTCTTTCTCTCATATATTCACATATCCCAACTGCCCTCAGCCACTTTGCCCTTCTCTCTCTCTCATACCCAAACAACCCACCTGCCCTCAGCTACTCTGGCCTTCTCTCTCTTGCTCTCTCTCATATATTGATGCATTCCATCTGACCTCAGACACTCTGTCCTCACACTCACCCATCCCACCTACCCTCAGTCACTTTGTCCTTTTCTCTCTCTCTCTCTCACTCACTCACATACACACATAGTCCCATCCCACCTGCCCTTCTCTCTCCGAGAGAGCTTGTTGATTTTGCTGTCTCACGAGATTGGGAGTTACAAATATCAGGCTCTTCTTGTACCTCAGTCTATATCAATTATTGCAAATTGTCTAAAGCACTGTCTGATGGTTTAACAAACTATTCCCCCCCCCCCCTTTGACAAAACCGCGAAAGTGCCAGGAGCAGCGCAGAGCATTCAGCGTGCCGGTCTATGCTATAAACTGCTTTCGCAGTTTTGTAAAATGGGAGGTATATTACACATTTTTGATATCACCTCAGTAAGGCTAATATACAATCCTGCTACAGCAAAACACTATGCACAAATTTGTGCAAAAAAGAGTTGAAACCTTACCATATCATAACAACCTAAGGACATAAGAATTGCCATACTGGGACAGACTTAAGGTCCATCAAGCCCAGTATCCTGTTTCCAACAGTGGTCAACCCAGGTCCCAAGAAGTAAAACAGATTTTATGCTGCTTATCCTAGGACTAAGCAGTGGATTTCCCCAAGCCATCTCAATAATGACCTATGGGCATCTCTTTTAGGAAATTATCCAAACCTTTTTTAAACCCCGCTAAGCTAACTGATTTCACCACATTCTCCAGCAATGAATTCCAGAGTTTAATTACACGTTGTGTGAAGAAATATTTTCTTTGGTTTGTTTTAAATATACTACTTAGTAGCTTCATCGCATGTCCTCTAGTCCTAGTATTTTTGGAAACAGTGAACAAGTGATTCACATTTACCCTTTCCACTCCATTCATTATTTTATAGACTTCTGTCATATGCCCCCGATCCATTTCTTCTCCAAGCTGAAGAGCCCTAGCCGCTTTAGCTTTCTTCATAAGGAAGTTGTCCCATCGCTTTTATCATTTTTGTAACTCTTCTCTGTACCTTTTCTAATTCCACTACATCTTTTTTGAGATACATAGTAACATAGTAGATGATGGCAGATAAAGACCCGAATGGTCCATCCAGTCTGCCCAACCTGATTCAATTTAAATTTTTTTTTTTTTTTTAATTTTCTTTTTTCTTCTTAGCTATTTCTGGGCAAGGATCCAAAGCTTTACCCGGTACTGTGCTTGGGTTCCAACTGCCGAAATCTCTGTTAAGACTCATCCTGCCCATCTACACCCTCCCAGCCATTGAAACCCTCCCCAGCCCATCCTCCACCAAACGGCCATACACAGACACAGACCGTGCAGTCTGCCCAGTACTGGCCTAGTTCAATATTATTTTCTGATTCTAAATCTTCTGTGTTCATCCCACGCTTCTTTGAACTCAGTCAGAGTTTTACTCTCCACCATCTCTCCAAGGAGGCTGCCATGGATCCCAGAACCTGAAGAAAAAGCCAGGCCGTGGGAGCTGGACAGTCCAGAAGAGCTCTGATCTGCTGTTGAAGTTTCTGTCTGTGTGCCTCGAGAAGAAACACATGACTCTGCCTAGTGTCGAAGAGAAGACCCAGATACTCCAGGGACTGGGAAGGCATCAAGTTGCTCTTTTTGAAGTTGACAATCCACCCCAATGCCTGCAATAGACACACCACCATCTCCACCACACTTTTGCACTCCAGACAAGACGGAGCTCAGATCAACCAATCATCCAAGTAAGGATGCATCTGGATCCCCTACTGGCGGAGAAAGGCCATTATAACTACCATCACCTTGGTGAAAGTGCGGGGCGCCATCGCGAGGCCAAAGGGCAGTGCACCGACAGAACATGGAAATGCAGAAACCTGCGATGTTCCTGCAATGTGGGAGTGTGTGGTGCAGTGGTTGAAGCAACAGCCTTGGCACCCTGAGGTTGTGGGTTCAAATCCTGCACTGCTCCTTGTGACCCTGGGCAAGTCACTTAATCCCCATTGCCCCAGGTACATTAGATAGTGGGAGCCTGCCGGGACAGTTAAAGAAAAATGCTTGAGTACCTGAATAATTTGTAATCCACATAGAATTGTAGGATATGTAGAATATAAATTATAAAAAAGAATATGGAGGTGAGCCTCTGTGAGATCCAAGGATGCTAGAAACTCCCCTGGAGAGACAGCCATTATGACTTTATACTGTCTCCATGTGGAAATGAGGAATCTGCAAGAAGCGGCTGACCGACTTTAGATCCATAATGGGCCTCGTCTTCTGAGCCTTTCTTTGGCATGATGAAGTATAAGGAATATCTGCCTAAGCCCAATTCATGTTCTGTAACAGGTTCTATCACTCTGATGTCTAAGAGACATTGCACAGTAGTGCAGACTCAGGACTCCTTTTCCAGCTGGCCTGCCAGAGAGTCCAGAAACAGATCCGGGGGCAGGCAAAGCAAGTCTATCTTGTGCCCTTACCAAATTATGTCTAGTGCTCATTGATCAGATAAAACGCAAGTTCACTCCTGATAAAACTGAGAAAGGCGACCTGTGATATGAGGAAGCTCCTGCCTGACTCCTGGCGTCATTGGGGCTTCTTAGGAGCAACCGCTTGTTGGGAACCAGATGCCTGAGGCCACCTGGAATTAGCATTGAAACTGCTATAACGAGGGTGGTAGCCCTGGGAATATCTCTGGGAGTAAGATCCCACGGAGTCCTGAAGAAACCTGCGTGAGGAATGAAAATTACTACGATCCCCTCCTGCTGACCATCGAGACCTGTTCACAGGGAGAGACTTAGGGCGGCGCTTGGCAGCACTGGTCATGAGATCATCCAGACCTTTACCAAAAAGAAGCTGACCCTTAAAAGGAAGTCTGCTTAAGGTGGACTTCAAGACAGTATCCCCAGTCCAATGACAGATCCAAAGAATCTGGTGCACAGACTCTGCATAAGCAGAGACATTATTAAGAACGCAAATGAGATCATAAAGAGCATCCACTACATAATGTACACCATCCATTACCAGCGAAGGACAGGCAGGTATGTCCATAGAAGATGCACTGCACAATCTGGAATGACAGGCTTGCACTGTGAAAGAAACAGCCATTGCTGCTTTGATACTCAAAGACGCTACTTTGCAAACTTTTTTCAACATAATGTCCACTCGGCGATCCTGAGATTCCTTAAGCATCACTCCCCCATTACTATGGAGAGCTGTGCACCTGATAACCTGAACTATGGTGGAATCTTCTTTAGGCTGTTCAAAAACTTGCTGAAAATCAGGCGCTAGGGGATCAAGCTTAGACATAGCTTTAGAAGATCGGAAAGAGCTCTTTGGAGCGTTCAATTGTTCCGTACCCAGCCCAAGAAGCTGCGGATAGGATGGAAAAAAGGAGGACAGCACATTGGTCCATGACCGAAGCCTGAGAAGAGGAAGGTAGAGAATCCAATTTGAGCTCTTTCAGAACATCAGCAATGAGAAGATGGACAGAACCATGCCTAAAAAGTCTGCATAAAGATGGGTCATCACCCAAATCTGGACTCTCATGGCACCCGAGGTGACTAATCCTGACAAGAGAATCAGCTGGATTAAAAATAGCAGTTCCAGGAGACTGCAGAGGCATAATATCTGAATGGCAACTAGTGCAATCGAGGTCTGCCGCTGCAGGATGAAAGGGTTCCCGAATAGGAGGCTCTGGCACCTGAGAAAGTTCCAACACACCTGACAGCTGCGTTGAACGAGCGGGGTTTGCAGAAAATGCTTTCCAGAGAAGCCAATGAATTCTGGTGAAAAGTCAAACCCCAAAACCATGGCAGGGATCTGTTGAGGCACACATGCCCCACTACAAGAGATGCCAGACTTGGAATGTAGGCATTTTGTGCCAGACTCTAAAAGGACCACTGGGTGATATTTTTTCCTGAAGTCATGGACCCAGGTTAGATCCCCAGCCCTAGAGTACGCAGAGGTGGCAAATTCTGAAGCTCCCGCCCCTTCCCCTGCGTGCTAAGGCATGCAGTACACAGTCACTAATCCGGCACCAATCCTGCACAATCAATGCACACATCCAACAGATCTGGGGCTGGAGAGTTCATCTCAAATGATTTTTAGACAAATCATGGGATTTTGAAGCAGAAATAAAACTTTGAAAAAAAGATTGATGAAAATCCAAGATGGCTACCGCCAGTGAATTCATGCCAAAAACGGCAAATATAAAACCTGAAAATAAAAAATAGCGATGTGGGGTCTGGGTAGATGGGGAACCTGAACCCTATCCTCAGAAACTGTGAAAAATTACTTTTTAAGCGTTTACCTAGCCACCCCTGAAAATCCCATAGGAATTTTTTATTTATTCATTCAATTTTCTATATCGTTCTCCCAGGGCAGCTCAGAACAGTTTACATTAATTTATTCAGGCATTCAAGCATTTTTCCCTGTCTGTCCTGGTGGGCTCACAATCTATCTAATGTACCTGGGACAATGGGGGGGAATAAGTGACTTGCTCAGGATCACAAGGAGCAGCATGGGCTTGAATCCACAACTTCAGGGTGGTGAGACTGTAGCTTTAACCACTGTGCCATACTCTCCCCTTGGAGGATTACTCACAGTTCTGCAATGCCATGCCTGTCAGCAGTTTTAACAGCAGCTGAGTAGAGGAAAAGGATTTTCTGCCTCAGAAACTTCTCCAAATGATCAGAGTTGAAGATCTTCAGATTGCCAGTCGGCCAGACACCAACTATGACCTCCACCCCCACAGATCCTCACCACATAGTCACTCCAAATGCATAAAGCCTGTGCTTAAAACCCATGACAAGGCCACTGGGCAAGCAAACTCTCAGGGGAAGGGACCCAGAGTTTAGTAAGTATGGCACTCAGCAGGCTGGCTCTACAAATCCACCAGAGTTTCTCTGTGAAGCAGCAATCCGGCACCATGGGACTGCGTCATTTCTTCCAACAGGGGACCACCAGGAAGGCACTGAAGCCACCGAGAAAGCGAACTTAAGTGAACTTCAAGTGAAAAAACAAGAAAAGAAGCAGAGCAACTGTAAGACTTCTGCATGGATTGCTTGCAGAAATTGTAACTGGATATGTTTGCTAGCTCTCAGGCTAAGGGGGTGGAGCATGTGCTCAGAAAAGTGTTGGATTTCTGCAACTTTCGGATTGCGGGTTGGGATTGAACATCTAGCGTATGGAATCCGGAAGGGACGTAACAGAATTTTGATTATTTCCGTATTTATTAGTAAAATGTAAATCATCTTGCTGTATAAATTATGATAGTTGATACAACCCAGAGCAAACAACAAAAAAAGGGGAACCAACAGGGTCTGCAGTCAGAGATGCAAGGGCAAACCAAAACAAGAAAAACTGCAGACGGGCGTGCAATGATGCAGGCAAAGTATATTGTGACAATAGTTAAAATGCAGTTAAAAAAATCACCTAAAGGCAAACGAACCAATGGACCCAACATGGTCCGTGTTTCGGAAAACACACCTTCATCAGAATCAGTAAAAACCGCAAACAAGAGTTCTTGGCTCAGTCTTTGAAAATGGTTGCCAAGCATCTTGCCTTTCTTTGCAGCTCTACAACACACGCTGGCCTGTGCTGCAAATGGTGGTATGGATCCAGCGTCTTCCACACCCAGGTCTACCTCATTACCCTAGCTTGAGCCAGCAATGCTTTACTTGGGAAGAGACCCGTGACACACGGGTACAAGCACCTTGTTAGTTATTGTCTGAATAATAAAACAGTAGTATGACAGGTAATGTTATTAAACTTGCCATACCTAGAAGTAGTCTCCCGTGAACATTTTTAAATTATGTGAAATAAGAGAAATTGGAAGAATTGGGATAGGCTGAGCTTTTCTTTTTGGTGGGAAACACTTTTTATTATAGATATGAAAGTGATAGCAGAACAATCTGGAAATAAAAGGTTCAAAGAGATTTGGAGTCCATTGGAGGAATTTGTCAAACAGTAGAATGATCGAATCATTAATTCCTAGATTTTCTTATATTTCTACACACATCCAGGTAGGGAGGGAGGGAAAGGGGGAGGGGGAGGGAATAAGATAATTTGTTTGTAAGAATATAAGTGCTGTTATTCAATATATCTGAATGTATATTTGTTTGCATTTTTTATAAGTTTTGAAAATCAATAAAGAATTAAGCTGGGAATAAAATTAAAGCTGGGAATAAAAAAAAGCTGGGAATTAAAGCTGGGAATAAAAAAAAAGCTGGGAATAAAATTATTTAGCTATGCAGACGAACATAACATAAGAACTGCCATCTCCGGATCAGACCTTAGGTCCATCAAGTCCGGCGATCTGCCCATGCGAAGGCCCAGCCAGATGTAACCTGGTGAATCCTTATCTTTCTATCTGTATCTGTATCCTTCTATGCATCTTGCGAGGCGATGTGCATCTAACTTGCCCTTAAATCCTAGAACAGTGGGTTTCGCAGCAACCTCCACCAGGAGAGCATTCCAGGTGTCCACCACTCGCTGTGTGAAGCATAACTTCTTGGCATTTGTCCTGGGCTTGTACCCCCTCAGCTTCAGTCCATGACCTCTTGTCCTAGTCACATTTGACACTGTAAATAACTTTTTTTCCTGCTCTATTTTGTCGATTCCTTTTAGTATTTTGAAAATCTCAATCAGATCCCCTCGCAGTCTCCTCTTCTCAAGGGAGAACAGTCCCAGTTTTCTAAGTCGTTCTTTGTAGCTCAAGTTCTCCATACCTTTTACTAGCTTCATTGCTCGCCTCTGCACCCTCTCCAGCAGTTTTATATCCTTCTTTAGGTAGGGAGACCAGTGTTGGACACAATATTCCAAGTGTGGTCTGACCATTGCTCTATAGAGCGGCGTTATAACCTCCTCTAATCTACTCATGATTCCCTTCTTTATCATGCCCAACATCCTGTTTGCTTTCTTTGTTGCCGCCGCACATTGCGCTAACGGTTTCAGGGTCCTATCAATCAGTACACCCAGGTCCTGTTCTTGTTCCCTCTTACCCAATGTTACACCTGACATTCTGTACTCATGCTCCTTGTTCTTTCTGCCCAAATGCATTACTTTGCATTTTTCCACATTAAACTTCATCTGCCATTTCTCTGCCCAATCATTATCCCATTCGCTACCTCTCTCTCGGAAGTCACTCCTAAGGCAACAGAAGTACTAAACTCGATGGAGCAATGGATGACTAAATTCAAACTGAAGCTTAATTCATAAAAAACAAAATTTTTTGTTGCTTCGCCACACCCACTTGACACTAAAACATCACTGTGCATCAATAAACATAGTTATCCCATCCAACCCACTATGAAGATATTGGGTGTAACATTGGACCAGAGTCTAACCATGAAAGACCAGGTGGACTCCTTAGTTAGAAAGGGTTTTTTTACTCTTTGGAAGCTTCGGTCCATTAAAGCATATTTCAATGCCTCATCATTTAGAATCCTAGTACAATCCCTTATACTGAGTCAACTAGATTATTGCAATATTGCCTACCTGGCAATTTCCCAGAAGAATATGCGGCAATTACAATTGGTGCAAAATGCGGCAGTCAAGCTAATTTTGGTTGAAGAAGTTCGATCATGTTTAAGTTTGGATGCTTTTGCTTTAAGGTACTATTCAGTTTAACCCCTAGATATATAACTGACCTCTTCTCTTTCTCAAACAACAGACATAAGAGAAGCTCACACTCAAATTTTGTTTCCCCACCAGTTAAAGGATGTAATTTTAAAAAACACCATCAACATCTTCTCTCACATCAAGCGGCATTATGGGGCAAAGATCTGGAACAATTGCTCACACATACTACTTATGGGGAATTTAGGAAACACTTAAAAACATACCTGTTCCTGAAGTATTTAGGCAACTAATCTGTACAATCCTACCCCACAATAACTGATCTATAGCGCTGTTAATAATTAGCTTCTAACCTTGTTAATTCTAATTAATTTATAACATCTTTTAACCATTGTAAACTGCATAGAACTTCACAGTCCTGCGGTATATAAACTGTTATTATTATTATTATTATTAATAAAAAAAATTAAGTGAAATAAGGCTGCATAAAACAGTCAGTCTTGGGTTATCCTATAATCTATGCACAGGGTTGCAATCTTAAAGATCATAATGAGGACTTTTCACAAATATGTAGTAGTAACCTATATTAATGTTAATATGGGTTACATTTATTTAATTATTTATAAAACTTAAATTCCATACAGTCTGTGCACAGTACTATCTGGGTGGATTATATGGAATCACAAGCAATGTAACTATAACAGTACAAACATCAAAATAAAATGCAATAAATACTAAAAGCAATCTAATCATATCCTAATCTCCTTCACCCCTCTCAAAGTTGACTACAAAGATATGCTTTCAATTTCTTTCTCTAGTAAATAATTCTGCTGTCCTTGAAGGGGGCCAAGAAGACTAATCCACAGAGTGGTGAGCAATACAGAAAGCTGAATGCCGGAGAGACATCAACTTTGTATCCCCCATTGGCAGCAACCAAAGTACCATAAATTCAACACAGTAGATCTCAAAATACAAAAGTAGCTTACAATTTCATTTATGACCCATTTTTATCAAAAGCGGGGTATAAAATTATATACATAATCCTAAAAAGTACTGCTAAATTCTCATACTTTCACTCAAATAACTTGGACCATCACCATCAAGGATATGGAAACCAGACAACAGATTTTAAATTCAATCCTTTTCCTGACTGAGATAACATGTATGATCTGGAGTGACTAGGACTCACAGAATAGAATGGGGTCCATTGTAAGTAACATATACATAAATATACATTTGTGATTAGCTTTTAAAATTAGTTTGACAAAGATATCCCTTTAGGATATGGGTTTTTATTTAAGGACTTGGTACATCAGATCATTTTTCCCACTCTTAGTTTGAACATACAGTGCAGTATGAATTCCAATGCCTTTATTTCTGAGTCAGAACACAATTCAGGTGTCTACAATGCTTATGCTTTGTCATTAGTTATGGTATAATGAGTTGGTAGATGAGGTGTGGTCTAATATTATAGCCATAAAATGATCTTTCTAGTTAAGACTGATGAACCAATTCAGCAAAATCATTTACTAAGAGTAAATTAAATTTCAATGGAGGTAAGTAATCATTGCTTGCACTGCAATGACCCTGGAAAACCATAGATATGAGCACGAAAAAGTAAGTACAGCATTCTATTGTAGTTTTCATGCATCTAAAGGAAAGGATTGTCTGAAAAAAAGGACTAAGAACATAAGAACAAAAGAATTGCCGCTGCTGGGTCAGACCAATGGTCCATCATGCCCAGCAGTCCGCTTATGCGGCGGCCCTTAGGTCAAAGACCAATGCTCTAAATTAGAGAGTTCCGTGGGGACAGAAATCCCACCCATCCCCACCCGTCCCCGCCAAAATCACACCCGTCCCCACCCGTCCCCGTGAGGAATCCCACTTGTCCCCACCCGTCCTCGCGAGGAATCCCTCCGTCCCCACCCGTCCCTGTGAGGAATCCCCTCTGTCCCCACCCGTCCCCGCGAGGAATCCCCTCCGTCCCCGCCCTTCCCTATAAACTTCAGAAATAGTTATTTTATTTAATTATGCTACTGAATTATAGGCTCTGGTAGAGACCCATTTACAAATAAGCAAAGAGACTTTATTAATTTGGAAATATTAATTGGGAAGAATACATACTTTGTAAATGGGTTTCTACCAGAACCTCTAATGTACCGTATTTTCACGTAGATAACGTGCACCCGTGTAAAACACGCACACGGGTATAGCGCGCGGGAAACCGACATATATGTAAAAAAAAATTTATATACCGCGCCCACCCGTATACCGCGCATGCTGCCCCAACTCTCCCGTCGCCGCCTGACTCTCCTTTCGCCCGCCCCGACTTTCCTCTGGCCACCCCGACTCTCCTTTCCCCCGCCCCGACTCTCCTCTCCCCCTTGAAGTCCTGTCCCCACCCTGAAAGCCTGATGCCCCCCCCGACGTCCAATTCACCCCTCCCCCTGCAGGACCGCACGCACCCCCACCCCGAAGGACCGCTCGCACGCACCCGTACCCCCACCCCGAAGGACCGCTCGCACGCACTCCCACCCGCACCCCCACCCTGAAGGACTGCTCGCACCCCCACAGCCTCCCGACCCCCCCCCTCATCATGTAGAAGCTCCTACCGGTGTCCTGCTGCTTCCTCTTGGCGGTCCCGGCCCTTCTGTGAACCCTGCGTCTCCGCTGCTTCGTCTTCCGGCGGTCCCACCCTTTCTCTGACGTCAGACGTCAGAGAAAGGGCGGGACCACCGGAAGACGAAGCAGCGGAGACGCAGGGCTCACAGAAGGGCCGGGACCGCCGAGAGGAAGCAGCAGGACACCGGTAGGAGCTTCTACATGATGAGGGGGGGGGGGGTCGGGAGGCTGTGGGGGTGCGAGCGGTCCTTCAGGGTGGGGGTGCGGGTGGGAGTGCGTGCGAGCGGTCCTTCGGGGTGGGGGTGCATGCGAGCAGTCCTTCGGGGTGGGGGTGCGAGCGGTCCTGCGGGGGAGTGAATCGGACGTCGGGGGGGGGAAACTATGTAAAAAAAATTTGTAAAACGCGCTCACGCGTATAACACGCAAGGTTATGCACGGTTTATAAAAACCGTGTATAACGCGCGCGTTATATTCGTGAAAATACGGTAAATATAAAATATAAATACTCAACTGATGAGAACCCACAAGCTGTCAGCTGAGGACTTTCTTTGCAGTTTTCCAGGGGTCCCTTTTGCCAAGCTTGGCAGGCAGCAGTAGCGTCCCTGAGTCACAGATGCTGGCACCTCAGTGGCTCATGGATGCTGCCAGCGACTGCTGCGCTTGGTGGAGGTGGCCATCTCTAGAGGAGGTCCTCTGCTGGTGGTGCTTGGGGATCCCCACCAGTCACAGCAAGGGTCAGCAAGTACTCCAACACTGTAGAAATAAAACCAGAAATGCATTTCCTTTTCTTTTGAACACAATACAAAGACATCTGCTATATACATTTCCCTAAGCTAACATATTTTAGTCAATAAATTTTGTTTTTTACCTTTGTTGTCTGGAGACTTATTTTTCCATAAAGTTGGTCCCAGTTTCTTTTTTCCGCTTTCCCATCTTCTGTAAATTCTTCTGTTGCTGTCCATTTGTTCCCCCTACCATGGTCCAGCATTTATCTCTTTCTCATCTTTCGTGCCTGCCCACCAGCCCCATGCCCAACATTTCTCCTTCTATCACCCCTCTCTAGCACCATGCCATATCTCTCCATCCATTCCCTTCACCACTGTCCAACATTCCTCCCTCTTGCATCCCTTTCAATCTGTCCCATTGTTCCCTTGCCACATTTCTCACTCTCATCTTTTTCTTCACTATCATATTCTGTACCTCCCTCCCTACGACCAAAAATTCTCCTCTTTCTTCCATTTGCCGTGTGTACACAACCATCTCTCTTTCCTGCTCATTGACACACCCACACCCAATTCTCCCTTTCTATTCCCTCCCCCACCTCAGCATCTCTTTCCCTCCCTTCCACTCTCCCCAGTTCATGACTTCTGTGTCCAAAAATGCACTCCCTTCCACAACTTCATTTGAGTCCAGATAACAGCAGGGGTTGGAGGCAGTCTGCAGCACGCCATATGTAGCCGACCCAGAAGTCTTCCCCCGAAGTCAGAGCTGATATCGGAGGGAAGGCTTTGCATCAGTCTGATGGCGGCTGAGGTGTCAGGTGGGAGGGGGTAGATACTGGATGTAGGAGGTGAGAGGAGACAGACTGTAGATAGAAAGGGGGAGGGATCAGACACACTGGATGAAAGGGGAAAGATAAGACAAGCTGGAATACCTGGGGAGAGAGAAAAAGACAGATGATGGATGTAACGAAAAGGAAAGGGGAGGAAAACATTGAATGGAAAGGAGGAGAGGGGGAGGATATGGATGGAAGGGAGGAAAGAGAAAGATGGGGCAGACACTGAATAGAAGGTGGAGAAAGAGAAATGAAGCAGATGCTGGGCTGAAAGGGGGGAAAGATGGGCAAATGCTGGATGGAAGGGGGAGAAAGAAGGGTGGATGATGGATGGGATGACAGAGGGGGCAGAAAGGAGGAAGAGAGGAGACAGATCAGATGCTGGGCAGAAGAAGGAGACAGAAGGGCAGATGTACGTGTCAAAGTGGAAGATGATATTTTCTTTCTCAAGGGACCCTCGGCCACAAGAGGACACCCGCTCAAACTCAGGGGCGGAAAATTTAATAGCGACACCAGAAAGTATTTCTTCACAGAGAGAGTGGTTGATCATTGGAACAAGCTTCCAGTGCAGGTGATCGAGGCAGACAGCGTGCCAGACTTTAAGAATAAATGGGATACCCATATGGGATCCCTACGAGGGTCAAGATAAGAAAATTGGGTCATTAGGGCATAGACAGGGGGTGGGTAGGCAGAGTGGGCAGACTTGATGGGCTGTAGCCCTTTTCTGCCGTCATCTTCTATGTTTCTATGCTGGATGGAAAGAGGGGAGGGGCAGATGCTGGATAGAAAGGGACCTCAGGTCAGCATCAGAATGGCCGTGCAAGTCTACATGGGTCCAAATGGTGCCACACACTGCTAGACCCCCCCTAGTCTATTGTGCTTTCTAGAAGCCAGTATTGTGGTGCAGCCAGGTCTCTGCTAGGTTTTCTCCCCCTAGAATGGGACAGACTGTGATTTGCCGGCAGAGGCAGAGTGGTGAGCCTGCACGATGGCGCAAACAAGCCCCCCTCCCCTCCCCACCCCACAAGTGTCCTCCACCCAGAACAGGACCGAATCTGGGTTCCCAGTGGCTGAGCAGTGAGCTGGTGCCGTGACGCAATCCAGCCTACCAAGGCATCCCCTACCAAGAACGGGAACCAACTCTGCATTCCTGGCCCTTGTATGAGGGAGGTCTGGTGCCCCAGAGTAAGGAGACCTGCAGCCATAGAGCACGGGACTCCCACGAGGATGAAAACAGGCCTACCTAAATTCTGGCGATGCAGGCATGCAACTTAAATACAAGTCCGGCATCACGGCGGGAAACAGCCATGCTGAGCAGTGAGCTCAGCACGTACACAGCTGAAAGCCTTGCTTGTACTTAAGCTGCATGCCTGCATCGCCAGAATTTAGGTAGGCCTGTTTTCATACCCGTGGGAGTCCCGTGGGCGTCCCCGTGGGAGTCCCGTGGGTCAGGGGGGCGTCCCCATGGGAGTCCAGTGGGCCAGGGGGGTGTCCCCGTGGGAGTCCCGTGGGCCAGGGGGAGATCCCGCGGGACCAGCGGGATTCCCGCGATCCCCGTTCCTGTGCAGACCTCTACTCTAAATGAGTCCAGCCTCACCTGCGTACATTCCAGTTTAGCAGGAACCTGTCCAACTTTGTCTTGAATCCCTGGAGGGTGTTTTCCCCTATAACAGACTCTGTAAGAGCGTTCCAGTTGTCTACCACTCTCTGGGTAAAGAAGAACTTTGTTACGTTTGTACGGAATCTATCTCCTTTCAGCTTTAGAGAGTGCCCTCTCGTTCTCCCTACCTTGGAGAGGATGAACAATCTGTCTTTATCTACTAAGTCTATTCCCTTCAGTATCTTGAATGTTTCGATCATGTCCCCTCTCAGTCTCCTCTTTTCAAGGGAGAAGAGGCCCAGTTTCTCCAATCTCTAACTATGCGGCAACTCTTCCAGCCCCTTAACCATTTTAGTTGCTCTTTTCTGGACCCTTTCGAGAAGTACCGTGTCCTTCTTCATGTACGGCAACCAGTGCTGGACGCAGTACTCCAGGTGAGGGCGCACCATGGCCCGGTACAGTGGCATGATAATCTTCACCGATTTGTTTGTGATCCCCTTCTTTATCATTCCTAGCATTCTGTTTGCCCTTTTTGCCGCTACCGTGCATTGCGTGGATGGCTTCATCGACTTGTCGATCAGAACTCCCAAGTCTCTTTCCTGGGAGGTCTCTCTAAGTACTGCCAGACATCCTATATTTGTGCATGAGATTTTTGTTACTTACATGCATCACTTTACACTTATCCATGTTGAATCTCATTTGCCATGTCGATGCCTATTTATCGAGCTTGATTATGTCACGTTGCAGATCTTCGCAATCCCTCTGTGTCTTCACTACTCTGAATAACTTTGTATCGTCCGCAAATTTAATCACCTCACTCGTCGTGCCATTTATAATAATAATAATAATAATAATTTTATTGTTATATACCGCCAAAGCCATGGAAGTTTGAGGCGGTTTATAGCAAGAAGCGCTGGACAATCAGCGAAGAGGTTACACTCAAAGTCAACAGTACAATCTTACATAATGAAAGAATTGGAAAGCTATATAGTTCTTAGTAGAGATGTGTAGATTCTTAATTTACAAATCGATTGAACAAACTCGTTTTTACCAATTTGCTAAAATTGAAGTAGGATGAGGAGAGCGTGATACAGTTACTAAGCCAATTGTTCCATTTGCCTGCCTGAAAGGCAAGAGTTCTGTCCAAGAATCTTTTGTAGTGGCAGGCTTTTATTGTCGGATAGGTGAACAGATGTATTCTTGCCAGATTAAAATGGGAAACTATGTAAGTGGGGGCCAGACCAAATATTGATTTATAACACAGACAAGAAAACTTAAACAGGATTCGCGCCTCTAGGAGCAGCCAATGGAGTTTTTGATAGTAGGGGCTTATGTGTTCCCATTTCTTCAGTCCAAGGATGTTGAAGAGCATGGGTCCAAGCACCAAGCCCTACGGCACCCCACTGGTGACACTCTTCCAGTCCGAGTATTGTCCATTTACCCCCCACTATCTTTTTCCTATGCTGCAGACAGTTTTTAATCCACATGAGTATTTCACTCTCGATTCCATAGCTTGCAGTTTCCCAAAGTAGTCGTTCATATGGAACCTTGTCAAATGCCTTCTGAAAATCTAGATATACAATGTCGACTGGGTCGCCCTTGTCTATCTGTTTACTCCCTCAAAGAAGTGCAGCAAGTTCATCAAACACGATCTGCCTTTGCTAAATCCGTGCTTACTGGTCCTCATCAGCCCGTGTCCATCAAGGTGATCAATGATGCGGTCTTTTATCAGCGACTATGAATGCTCATTAATTTATTAAAAAAAAGTTTTATGATAGATGAACCTTTCAACATTTATATGAGATGAGGTAGCCACAATCTGGGAGGTATCCAACAGGAGGTCCAAAGGGCCCAATTTAGCATCAATCATATTGCCTCCAATCACATTAGCTTGCAAAGTTGGAGGATGGAGACAGGGCTGGTGGTGGCTGTTGCTGGGCAGATATTTAAGCTGGTTCCCAATCCAGCAGAATGATTTTTCTGCCTCTGACTATAGCAGGGGGAGGGTGTGGTAGCTGAACACAGCAGCCACTTTGCTTGTAGCCCATCCCTTGCACCTCCATTCTTTCCACTAGCCATCCTAACCAGTACCAGGATAGCTGATGAGTCATGTTTGGAGGAGGGAATGAGTGAAGAAATTGGCCTTAGTTGCAGAACAGGTTCAAGGTGATTTACAAAATGAGAGGCCCATGCAGGCATGCAGTATCATGGGAAAATATTTACAGCTGAATTGAAGAAGAAATATTACATTAGTACAGATGGGAAGAGGCTACAGTACATTAAAGAGGAGAGATACATTGATGAAGAAGGGAAGTAACCATACTATACTGTGGAGGATACAGCAGGAACTCACAACAGCCATTTTTGTTCATGGCTCTACACGGGGCAGGAGTGTAGGAAGATCGCTCCTGCTCCACTTCACTAATAGACCACCAGGCTTTAAAAAGTAAATTGTGGAGAGGTCTGGGAGGAAGGGGTGGGTCAGAGTTGGCCCTAAGTAAGTTGTGGAAGGGTCTGGAAAGTGGGGTTGCGTCTGAGTCGTCACTAAGTAAGTTGTGGAGGCTTAAAAAAGTACGTTGTGGTGAGGTCTGGAAGGGTGATAAAAACTGAATAATCGAAGTCAAGAGAGACAACCCCGCGAGTATGGAGGGGGGAGTACACATTCTAGGAAAAATGCTACAGTCCCTCATGATTCAATGAAGAAATTTGATATGCGTTTTAGGCTATATTTGTATTCTTTATCTCGTCAAGTTTAATTAATGGTCTAATCCCCAAATTTTGGAAGGAAAGGAATGCAGATCAATGATATCAAACTATTAACTTATATCCAATTTGCATTTTGTGGCAAAAATAGTGGTTCATTTAGGGCTGGATTCTGTATAGGATGCCCAGTCTCAGAAGCCGCTTATGCGGCTTTTGAGAATCACACATGAGCATCCTATAGAGAATTGTGGCTGTCCTCATGGACAGACGCCTAGGTCCGTCTAATAACCCAATTCTCTAACTGGCATCCATTTCACATGTGCCAGTTAGAGAATCGGGTTGCTGCTAAGATTATCACGGCAAGGGATCTCCCTGCCCCCCCCCAGTAACCCGTCCCCCAACAAAGACTACTGCCAGGAGCGATGCCCAGTCCCTCCTACCGGAACCCATACCCATGAACATTGTGGGCATCTCCCCACCGGACCCCCCAGACCCCATCAGGGCTAGTTGGAGCGATTCCTATTTCCTCCAGCCAGCAGGCCCATCTCTTCAAAATGGCAGGCCTTCCCCTCCTCAGTGCATCCTGGGATGTGCCAGGGAGTGGCCTAAAGTTCTGGGACTTAGTTATCAGGGCCAATCTGAGCCTTAGGCCCCTCCCCAAATGCTCTGGGAAGGGGCCAAAGATTCTGATTGGCCCAGATACCTAAGGTCCCGCCCATAGAAAGAGCCTTAACAACCTGGGCCAATCAGAGCCTTAGGCCCCTCCCCGGCACATCTCAGGATGCAATGGGGAGGAGAAGGCCCACCATTTTGAAGAAGTGGGTCTGATGGCCAGAGGGAGTAGGCATCCCTCCAGCTGGCCTTTGTGAACAAGGTAAAGGGATGTGTGTGTGAGTGTGTGTGTGTGTGTGGGGGGGTCACTGGAGACCTGAGGAGGTGTTGGGGGGCTGTTTCTTAGCATGGGAGGGAGTGGGCATGCCTCCTGCTGCCAAGGATGTGTGTCGGGGGGAGTTTTGCTTGTTGTGTGGGAGGGAGTGGACATCCCTCTTGCTGATGGGGGGGGGGTGGTTTGCTTCATGTCGGTAGCAGGAACGAGTGGGCATCCCTCATGCTGATCTTTTATTTGGGGTCTTTTTTTTGTGGGTTTATTCTGCACTTGTGCTCATTGCTATCACCATGATTGGCACATGCAAATTTAGTGACCTTCCATGAACCTCATTTGCATGCACATTTTTTAAAGAATGTCTTGTCTTTTTGGAATCGTTGGATTTTACCGCCAACATTTGAGAATCTGTCTCTCATTTCTCTGCAGCTCATAGGCTCTATGCATGGGCCCATCCCCTGAGGAGCTCCTAGCATTTCCCTCCTGCCTCTCCCCTGTAAGTGCTCCAAATTTATTATTTCTTTCTTCCTATTATACTTGGTCTCATTTTGCAGGTTCCTAAAATTTTATATTATAATAAAAATATACAACTATAAGAAGAAAAAGGTTTTATGTTGCCATTATGAATTTTCACCCTCTCTGCAACAAAAGTGATTTTTATACTGCAAACCCTAAACTTACCACAGGATACCTGAGTGCGTCCATGATAAACCCTTTAAAGCGGCAGTCCATACATGCTAGTGTTTATCACAGCTTAGTAAGAGGATTCCACAGTGATTTGAAAATAAAATCGCCATGCAAATTTTCTCTCTCTTAACCTAAACTCACCCCTTTTCCCAAGGTACAAAATGACATATAGTGGGGCAATTATCAAGCTGCATTACAGCTCTACTGTGCATTATTTATCCCTCAATGCCTGTTAAAGGGCTGTAATGTGGTGCCATAATGCAATCTTTTTAGGTCACCACATGGTATGTAGTAATGAGATACTAAGTGTGCAAATGCATGCAAATACCTCATTACTATGTAATGTTTAGAACATGGCTGGTGGTGAACACGGCATGCTGCCTTAAAACTGAACATATAACTCCAGCCAAAGGTTAGTTATTTTACCCTCCCCTGTGCGCTGGGCTACAAAGCATAAACTTCCTTCTCCACTTCCAAATGTGAGACTTCTTTTGAAGGCCTCTCATAAATGGGAATCAGTAACCTGTAGTACGGAACTACTACTGGTTGCTGACTTCCATAACAAATTAAGGTGCAGTAACGCATAACATGCACCTTGATAATTACTCCCTTCCAGTTTTACAGTATATGCACTTTTACCCATAGTAAAGGGAAAGGCAATAAACAAATATCCTTTCACAAACATAAAGATATTTAGGGCTCCTTTTACTAAGCTGCGCTAGGGCATTAATGCGCGGAGTAGCGCGTGCTACCAATGCTGGCGTCAGTTCTAGCCGCGTAGCGTGAGGTTAGCACGTGCTAATCTGCTGCGTGCGCTAAAAACGCTAGCTTACCTTAGTAAAAGGAGCCCTTAATGCTCCTGTAGGCATATTTAAGTTTAATTGTGGCTTTCTTTTTAAAACTGACTTTTTTCTATGTGAATGGCTCTTTTCCAATTTGTTTTTTTAAGACAGATAACTGATTTTCTACATACTGTATAAGAAAAACTGCATTATGTATAAACACCACCAATTCACCCTTGATTTCCTGTTTATTTATTACAATTAAACAGTCTTTTTTTTTTTGTTTGTTTTTTTCTTCAAAAAAACTTGTACCATAAATAAATTTTCAGGCTAATCTAATGGCTTGCTGGTTAACTTTAGTCTATACCATAGAATAAATCTAGGGTATCAATTTCTGTCTTGTGAACAAGTCAGGGTCCAAGGGAGGGCTGAATCAAGTACTGATATTATTACAATAGCTAATGGATAGCTCAACTGCAGAACCAGAAGTAACACCGGAAGAAGCTATTTCCTATTACATGATTGTTGCACTATCTGACATGGGGTGCCTATCAAAAATGCTAGAAATGATACACATTTCCTTGTCCACTAAAGTAAAGTAAGAAAGTAATACCAACAGACGTTCATGGACATTTGAATATTGTACCATAATGACTCTTAGAAATTATCTGTGGCTACTCTTGTAACTGACATATAATTTCTCAAGGATTTCTTAATTGCTATATTTCACCATTCTCATATTCATGTGCAAGGAAAATGTAAACAAAAAATATTCAAATGAAATAAAAAACAGACATAAATAATGAAGCTATGGAAAGTTATTTGACGTAGAATTCTTTTTTTTAGATAGAGTGCATTAGGAAATTTGTATTATTTTATTGTATCTTTAAACTGGAAAGTAAGATGATATATGCCACTTACGATATCTTAAAAGCAACATGTGACCTATAAGAAGTTTATTTAACACATCCATTTATTGAATACGACAGATCAAAGGGGTTTTATCATAAATAATATTTAAGCAAATATGCCCTCCCTTTTATGAAGCCATGTTAGGCATTTTTATTACCAAACGTAGTGGTATTGTCTCCGACTCTTCATATGGGCCTATGTGCATACATATGAACAATATCCATTTATACCAAATTTGAAGAAGGTATAAATGTGGGTATTGACACTGTGTGCTATCGGGGCTGGTTCAGGTAGCCTATTTTAGTATTTGAAATCTATGAGCATCGGAGCTTTTACCGCCATGGCCGGCAATAAAAAAAAAAATCTAACACTGCTTCATAAAAGGGGGCCATAGGCATTTAAATGAAATGACAATTACTTTTGTAATAATTCCAGTACTAAAATTTGTGAAAATTAACCCCACCCCCCCTTTATGAAGCCGTGTTAAGACTTTTTTTATCGCTGGCTATGGTGTTAAAAACTCTGATGTTCATAGAATTCCTATCTCACCAGCCAGCCCTAAAAACTTCTAGCGCAGCATGATAAAAGGTGGAGGTAAAGAGATGCATGTTTGATATGACAACTAAATCCAAGTTTAGATGTTTGCAGAACACGTACGCGTTGTTGGAGAGTGTACATGAGTATTTGGATTTCTTTGGTTTTACACTAAATCTAGCTAAGTTGGAGGCTTTGGCTTCTTCGGCACATCTTCAGGAGCACTGGAGGGGAGAATTTCCGTTGCGATGGGCTGGGTCTTCCTTTCAATATCTGGGGATCTGGCTGACTATGGATCTACCACGCCTTTATCGTCTTAATATCGATAAACTTCTGGCTGATACGAAACAGCTCTTGGTTAAATGGCAAGATTTCCTGCTCTCTTTGTTGGGCAGAATTCACCTTTTTTTGATTGGTCTAGTGCCCAAAATGGCTCTATGTGTTACAGACTCTCCCCCTGACTTTATTGAAGCGTGATGTGAATGCCTTGTACTCTCTGTTGTCAAGGTTTTGTTGGGGGGGACGGAGACCTAAATTCTGTTGGTCTCTGATAGTGGGTCCTGCCACTGAGAGTGATTTTGGAGTGCCTGACATCTTAGTGTATAATCAGGCATGTTTGTTGCGCCATATTAGTGATTGGATACTAGGCACCTCTTTATACACTGATATTTCCTTGGAACGGGACTATTTCTATCCTCTTCATCTTATCTCCTCCATGCCCCCTCGGTAAGGCTGCCACGCCCGTATAGATGTGGTTTTCTTTTTAGGCCTCTATGGGTGCTGTGGCAGCAGATCCTCCGGTTGTGGCATCAGGACCCTTGGGTGAGCATGTTCTTGCCCTTGGTTGGGACCCTAGCTTTTCCTCCGGGGCTTGGCCCTTCGGTTTTCGGTGGCTGGCGGGCTCGGGGTGTTGAGCTCTTGAGGCATGTTCTGCAGAATGATGGGGCTCTTCTTTTGAGTGTTGACCTGGTGCTGTGGGGAGTCCCTAAGGTTGGGCTTCCTTTTGCCTATTGTGAGCTGCGGCATTATGTGGGCTCTCTCCCGGGGATTCCTTGGGTGTGGATTTTGGGATCTGGAAAATCGAGTCTTGATATCTCATTTTCATAAACAGCTCATGACCCTTTGGCCGCCCAGGGCTTTTCCCTTAGTTCAGGAGGCCTGGCAACATGATTTGGGGTGGGACCTACAGGGGGAATTTTTGCTACGGGTGTTGAAACGCACTGTAGGCCTGGTGTATAATACTGACTTACGTGAATGTCACTATCGCACCATCCTGAGAGCTTATGTTTCTCAAAGTCAAGCTTATTATATGGGCTGTGTTGATACTCAGTTGTGTTTGTGTTGCTCTGCTGAGGTGAATTCTTATTTTCATGGGCTTTGGAGTGGCCGGGGGATCCAGGATTTTTGGAAAGCATTGGCTTCCTTTTTGTGGGAGCTTTTACATGTACCTGTGCCTGTCTTGGCACTTACTATGTTATTTGCTCACTTCTCCACCTCTGCTGAAAAATTGTTTCTTAATAAATGTTTCATTTTGAGTAAGAAATGTATTTTAATTTTTTGGCTTTCTTCTGAACCACCCTCCTATTGGTATTGGAGAAATAGACTACCTGGGCTGATGGGCTGGGAAGCTATCTTGGCATATTGTTCTTGACGCCGGAGCAGAGACTTTGTTAACACCTGGACTCCGTATTTGAACATTTTATCTTCTGAGAGTCGTAGTCATAGATTGAATCGATTTCAATTGTATTCTGCTTTACCTGTCTGATTTCTGACCTCAATCTGTGCCTTGTTTCTGTTCTTTTTTTTTTTTTTTTTTTGGGGGGGGGGGTTCCTGGGGGGGGGAGGGGGGGGTTAGAGGATGGTGACTTGGGGGAATAGGGAAAGGGGATTATGGTGTCTGGCAGTTGCTGTGGAGGATAGAAGAGTTCAGTTTTCCATTGTACATAGTTTCTATTGTAAAATCTTTATTGCATTTTTGTCTGTATTATGGTTATATCTGTTTAATAAAAAAAGATTTAAATATAAAATATAGTATCAAACATACCCATTTTCAAGACCGCAAAACGCCTGTTTTGTTTTTTTGAAAATGACTGTTTGTGCTCAGTGCATGAACCATAATTTATAGAATGCTATAACATACCAAAATTTTTATGCATACTACGATACACCGTGGAGTTTGATGGGGGTTAACAAAAATTTACTAAAGACTGTACATAGTTGGTGAGGGTATAAATATAAACAGCCTAGAAGCATATCTGTGGCATTTTGGCCTTTCATCAGTGGATGTGTTCTTGCCTAAATTATAGGAGCATATTTCACCTATTACATTCTATATAAGAAAAAAGGTGCCTACTTTCCTTTCTAAAATAAGCAACTATATATAAATACACTGTTATAGAATTATCCCTGATGGGTTGGATTCTATAAATGGTGCCGTCATCATCATCTGTCTAAAAATACACCCAACTGCATGTCAGTCACACAATGGCACTGTTTCTAGAATTGTGGCTTCATGAAAGGTAGATGCCAGAAATTTAGGCCAGGGTATTAAAGGCCTACATTTCCTGAGCCTACTTTTCATGTGAATCATGGCTATGGAGGCGCTTTAGTGGTGTTAGGAGTCATAAAGTATCTCCATAGCCGCGATTTTGTGTTTAAATTCTGCTTAAGTTAGGCGCCTAACTTACGATGCCATTTATAGAATATGGGCCTATGTGCATACATATGAACAATATCCATTTATACCAAATTTGAAGAAGGTATAAATGTGGGTATTGACACTGTGTGCTATCGGGGCTGGTTCAGGTAGCCTATTTTAGTATTTGAACAAAGATATCATCTTATAAAATTATCTCCTGCATTTTCGGTAGCTTTAACATATATAAACTGTCTGGCTGATATTCAAAGCACATTAACTGACTCCCATAGGAGTGGCCTTAGGCTCCTGGACCAATCAGAGCCTCAGGCTCCTCCCAATTCATCCCAGGATGTACCGGGAAGGGAAAGGCCTGCCACTGTGAAGAGGTGGGCCAGCTGACAGAAGTGGGTTGGGTCCAGGGTCATGGGGGGTACAGTGGTTGAGGCAGGAGGGAGTGGACATCCAACAACAACAATTTATTATTTCTATAGTTCTATATCTTCATGGAGAGAGTTGAGGGTGATGGATTTGGGGTGGTTGCCGAGGAAGGATGTCGATATTCATGGGGGAGGGGTCAGGGTGGCCTCTGAGACAGGAGGGAGTGGGCATCCTTCCTGCCAATATTCAAGGGGTGAGGAGGGTCTGGATTTTTTGTGAGGGGTCAATTGTCATGAGGGGGCTGTTTGGGGGGGGGGGAACATTACCTTTAAAAAAAAAAAAATGAGGACAGATATTCTGTATGTGTAACACACACATCTGTGTCTAAAAAAAAAAAAAGGAAAGTCTTCCTGCCCTGACTAGCTCAGCAGAAGGAGGCTGCTTTGGGGCTTCCCCTGCTGCTCAGTTGTTTGGGCTTCCCCTGCCAGCTCTGCTCATGTGTCATGCAAAATTGTTTCAACACTGATTGCCGTTTTGAAATTGGACAAATTGCTGCCATTACAGTGACCCAGCAGATTTTACTGGTGATGTCAGAGAATCTGGCCCCAAGTGGCTTTGAAAACTTCCCTTCCAATGAAAAGATTGAACTTAGATAGTTAGGCCTGGTGTATGTGTGTTTTGTTAGCGGAACTTTAATTATGCTTAATTTCTGGTTGGATTTATGTGAATTTTCTTTAAGAAAAGTTAATTAATTTGTAGATTATAGGCAAGTGAGTTTATTGGAAGAAGCGGTATTGCTTTCCTTTAATAACATGTAGAGTGACGGCTAAGGAGTTAGGTTGGGAAAATCATAGTGTTTATTCTACTGACTGCTAAAAGCACAATTCTCCAAAAAGAATCAGCAGAGGATGAGCATTGGACTGTACTGTTACTTGTCAATGACAAATTCAAAATTACTAACATTGAAATCTAAACACTTGCTAGTATACTTAAAGGGGTTGAATCACCACAGGTTTGAAACTTGTGAACAATAATACCAATCATCTCAAACCTGTGCTAATTCAACAGGTGATAATGCATCTCTGTATATTTTTTCTCCTAATTATTAAGAATAAATAGTCAGCAGATATTTCAACATGGCCTCTTGGCTATAAAATGCTTGCAGCACTTCTAAGTACAATTATGAAAAAAATGGTCAGAAGGGCAAAACTTTCTGCACCCTAGAATTCTCTATGTCCCATTACTGAATGGGAAAGGCCACTTTTTGCCCAGATACCTTACACTGAGATGAACCTTTATGAAATGAGAGTGAAATGGACTTCGTTTGACTGCATTATTTATTCCAGAGCAGCTACTTTTATGGGTCTCTCTTGTGATGCTCAGAGACACAAAGATGGTGGAATTCAATGATAACAGGATAAGCATGCAGAGTTCTTTCAAAATTGCTGTACTCCCAAATATGCACATTGCAAGGCAAAAACAAAGGTGGAGGCAGGTGAGCAGGTGGATCATGTGATAAAACACGTGCAAGTATACCTCAGAAACACTATAGGTGGATGAGCACGAAGGGAGCCGAGCCTGGTTGTGCAGTGAGGGAAAAGAAAACACTGTTAAAAAGGAAATGGTGCCACATTAAGGGTTTCAGAAGGTTTTCTGTATAGGTGGTTCCAGCACTAAGACATTAGCAGGGGGTTCATTGCAGCCCATCTTCCAGACAATAACAAATAATAGAATTCCAGAATTTAAACAATGTAAGGTGAAAGCTTTTCCTTGCAACTTTAGAGAGGTACTTAAACTGTAATTACAGAAAATAGTACATACATAATGGAGATCCATTGTTTCTCTAGATAGGCACTATACTTAGGTGACAATACATTCATTAGTATTATTCCAAGATCGGAATAACTTTTCATTCCAAGGTCTCTAACACCAATGCCATTTAATTTACTGATTTTCTGTTCCATGCAAAAGTTAAAATGTACTGTAGGCAGTGATGCGGGAATCTCTATTTTCTTATGCTCATATTATCATCTCATCAGGCATTAAATTTAATATTTGTCAAATAATTTCTCCCCATCTGTCTTTTCCTTTAAAAGAAATGGCTTACTTGCATTTATATAATTAGATTCGAATTTGAAAAGAATAATCTCACCCTACTTATGGGAAATGTGGCTCATTTTTACCACAGACTACCCAAAACAGACTGATTTCCCATTTAAGCAGCTTGCATCTTGCAGAATATATCAAACATTAATAGTTCAATGCATTTTTGTAATATAAAAGGTTTCACCTTAACAGATTTGAGTAATTATTTGGGTTACCTTAACAGCAGTATGGGGTCAAACCAATAATCAGTTTCATTTTACACAATGAAATCTGAGTGCATCAAATAATTATAATGTAGGAAGAAAGACAACATATTGCAATCCCTTCCCAAAATCAGTAGATTAGTGACTCCTATGATAATGCTTCCTACCATAACTGTGTCATAATTATAAAGGAACACTTGACATTTCTGCAACATATTCAATATGTGAGTTATTTTTTTTATGTGCTCTCCCCAATTCAGATGGATAATACTATGATTCCAAACAGGTCCTCTCGGACATTACCTACCAAACTGTATATCTTATACTCTTGCTCAGCAAATTGTATTTCTATATTCTTGCTTTCTTAAAGTCTCTGCTCTCTGTATTTCCTCCGACTATCTGCATATTGTAATTCACTGAATGTCCAGCTCTCTTGATTGTAAACCGCCTAGAAGTCGCAAGATTGTGGCGGTATAGAAGAATAAAGTTATTATTATTCTTCCATGTAGAAAAGGCTTTGATAAGAGTGCACAGCCACATGTGGAAAGTGTGTGCTGAATTTTATGTAGGCTGTGTTTAGGGCGCTACTTTAGAAAGAACAGAGATGGAGCTGAAGTGACTGCATGTATTTAAACAAATGTATATATACACATGTATACATTTTTAGGGGCAAGAGCATTTGTGCACAAAATAGGGTCCTTGTAGGAGCCTTTTTAATCGAGGCAGTAGGTGCCTGTGTTGCCTTTATAAAGTATACAACTTCTTGGGCTTTTTCATCTGCATGTCCTGTTACAAAATTAGCTTCCTGTTTGGTGATTAGTACCTTGACTCTGATAGTGCTTTGTGAAGCCATTTGGGACATCAGAGTTCCATCGTGGAGTCGCTTCTGCTCCTGAGAGAGGGCATGTCGCAGAGTTGTGCTCAATTGCTAGGGAGATGGGTCTCAGCAATCACACAATAGCAACATTTAGGTCTTAATTTCATAATAGGGCATGTATATGAAATACCATACCATACGTTTTTTTCTTCTATACTACAATTTTCAACAAGGATTCAATGCGGTTCACAATAAGATTGGTTGTGATTTACAATGAGATTTGGTTCATGAAAAGATTTTTGATTAGATGACTTGAGCACTGGTTAATGTTAGTTGGGTAGATTGTAGTTAATGTTATTGGTTCGAGGAGAAAAGGTGAGTGTTTAACCTTTTCTTGAAGACATAGTATGTTCGTGTTTGTTGCAAGTGACACAGGAGGTTGTTCCAAACCTTCAGTCCTTAAAAAAGCACCTATTTAACATCTATTTCATAAAGGCAACAGAAGTACTTATGTCTAGTAGTGTACATACTTTCTCGCACAAATTTACACCTGCTCTGAAGGTGTAAATATATATGCACGTACCTATACTCTATAAAATCAGCAAATAACTTGTAACTCTGCCTCCAAAAATACCTGTGTGTAGTCCACATAAAAATAGGTGTGCTGAGATCTTGTTTGGCTGAAAATACTATCCCTTGATTCTTTATATGACACCATCCCGAGCTGTGGGTTCAACTTAACAGGCTAATAAACCCTTAATGGGCAATAATCGGCTACTAACAGCAAATGACTGATGTAAATTTGCACCTATTAGGATTTGCATATGCATCTGACTGTATGCTAGTGTATACTGCTTGGAGCCCAAATCCCATATCATGTAACTCAAAAGGGGGTGTGGCCATGGGGAGGGCATGGGCATGTCAAGGGTGTTCCAAATGTTGCATGTGTTACAGAATAATGGGGTCAGCATGCTCACCTTGGGCACCAGCATTTCTGCCAGGTTTCAGCAAGTGTAAATCTTGTGTTCAAAGTTAGGGCACGAGAATCAACTCTAAGTGCCATTCTATAAAGTGTGAATTGTACTTACTGTATTTTTCGCTCCATAAGATGTACTTTTTTTCCACCCAAAAGTGGGTGGAAATCTCGGTGCGTCTTATGAAGCGAAGATGCAAAATTTGTATCCCCCGTACAGCTGCAAAACTCCCCCCTCCGCGCACCAATCGCACCACCTTTTTAAACGCCGCCCCTGTACAGCTGTAAAACAACCCCCCGCGTGCACCAGCCACACCACCTTTTTAAATGACGCTCCCCCGCACCGCAGCACCTTTTAAACACCGCCGCTGGACCACCTTTTCAAAACAACCCCTTCCCCCCATCTCCGTCGTCGCCTCCACTGTACCTTTTTCAAGCAGCCTGGTAGTCCAGTGTATATCCCTCCCTCGACGGCTCCTTACTATTTCTGGGCAGCAGGCACACGAGTCAGGAGCGTGGACATCAGGACCAAGCTTTACACGCTCCCACTCGGGCCCGCACTGCTTTCTGAATGGCTTTCTGCAGTTCTTGCGGGACTCGTGAGAACTGTCGGCAGCCATTAGGAAAGCAGCGCAGGCCCAAGCGGGAGCGTGTAAAGCTTGATCCTGACGTCCGTGCTCCTGACTCATGCACCTGCTGCCCAAAAAACAGTAAGAAGCCAACGAGGGAGGAAGGGAAGAATTAAAAAAGGTACACGGTTTAAAAAAAAAAAAAAAGGCACGGGGGTATGATTAAAGGTACAAAGGGGGTATGATTAAAAAGGTACAAGGCGGGTATGATTAAAAAGGTACAAGGTGGGGTATGATTAAAGATACAAAGGGAGGTATGATTAAAAAGGTACAAGGGGGTATGAATAAAGGTACGGGGGATGATTAAAAAAGGTACTGAGGATACGTGGGGGGATGATTTAAGGTACTGTGGGTACGTGGGGGGGTATGGGGCCTGCCTGCTTGCCTGTCACTAGGCCACTAGGCCTGCCTGCCTGTCACTAGGCCTGCCTGCTCTGTGCCCTGTCTTTGCCCGCCCTGTGCCCTGTCCCTGCCTACCACTAGACCACCAGAGGGGGGGACAGGGTACAGAGCCTGGCAGGGAGGGGGGACAGGGTGCAGAGCCTGGCAAAGAGTGTGGGGTTGGGTGCAGAGCCTGGCAGGAAGAATTTGGTTCAGAATGGGTTTTTTTTATTTGTTTTCCTCCTCTATATCTAGGGTGTGTCTTATGGTCAGGTGCATCTTATGGAGCAAAAAATACAGTAATGCCAGTCTTTTCTGGTGCCCAATTTTGAATGCATTTATAGAATCCGGCCATGGATATATGACTAAAACTTGCTATTATTTGCAGAGACTGACTACCCGTAAGTAAATTGAATCTTTGGAATACTCTTTATACGTTCTCATTTGGCTTAAAGGGCTTTGATGATCTGAATTTATAAGTCAAGCCATTTTCAGGTCCACTTTATAGGGACCACATCCACTTGAATCAAATGCTATTAGCAAAAGCTTGTTATAAGGAACAGGTATGATTCACAGATATTAGGAATATTTATAGTTGAAAATTTTGTTGCTGTATCAAAATTTGAGATCTGGTGGTTCTGTTATATCCAAAGCTTTTGCCTGTATCCCTTGCAATGTGCATGTAGCCTGAATGAAGCCTTTCCACATGACAATGAGAAGAATTCCTACTGAATGATCAGGCCAGTCCACTTTGAAAGGTTTTAAAGGTCTCCTACTAACCCAAGTTCAGCATGTTGATTGCCAACAATTTAATTCTGTACATAAAAAAGAAATAAATGTTTCCATTATCATTTGCATCTCAAATGTTTCATTTTTATAAACTGACAAGATTATAATAATTTTTGCACTTGGGATGCTTCTTGCTTAACTTTTGATTTTGGAAAGGGATTATTTTTGTTTCAGTCTCTCTTCAGCCCACAGGAGTTTATTAATTTTGGTAGATCAGTCAAACCTTTTTTTGGGACCAATTGAAGCAAGTTAAGGTTTAATTTCATAAACAACATTAGTTTATGTTAGGAACCTATGCCAGCATCAGAATGAAACCCCGGCTACGAATGAAAGAAATAGAAAGAGAAAGAGAGAGGGAGAGAGAGAGAGAGAGAGAGAGAGAGAAAGGAGAAATGGGGATGAAAGGACAAACCAATCAGATTTGGTGTTACCAGCCAGAAAAAAAAGAGTAATAATAATATAAATCACCGAGTGAAATCGTACATTTACTCGGAGAGAGCATCCTTTCACATTTCCTTCTAGATGATCTCTGAGCTCCTCCAGCTTTCGATGGAGCTACATGTAAACATCAGAAAATGAATTGAAAAAAAGGTAACCTTTTTTGTAAATTTTTTTTGTGTTTGCTTTAAAAAAGTCACATCATTACACATTGCTCACTGCCATCAGCAAACATTTGAAAACATCAAGTTATTTTCTTTTCTTCAACAAACACATAATTACACATGCCAATAAAAAAAACTATCAAATTGAAAACCAACGTATTTTTTCTTATAAAGGAAAAGTGCACAGGATTTATTTTTCCTCCTCAGCACTGATAAACAAACACAGTTGACCTTTTCTAAACACAGTAACAGCTTAACATTTTCCTGCCATAGATTCTGATTTTAGAGGTATATCAACTGGGAAAAATTAGCCCCAAACTTTGTTCAGCTTATATTTTTTAATGAAGTCATTGACATCTGATGGACAAATATAGCAAAGACCAATCAATTGATTCCAATTCCTCAAACCATCACTTTGATGTTCCAGTGGAATAATTTAAATACAAGCCTTGCATGTACGTTCATAAGTTGGAAAATAGAAGAGGTGAGAGGAAAAGAATGATTCCATAATTTTGAATGCTATAACAAGAGGTAATTATACACATTTAAAACATCTCCAAATGGAATATCTAGTCTTACTATCTATAGTTTTTGAACTGCAATAAACTTTGTTCTACTCTATAAAAATAAAGGTAGCAATTTATTATGGCTATGCGATTATCACCCTCTTTTCAACACTGCAAAAATGCACAGTCCTCCCCTTTGAAACCATTATAAAATGCAAAAAATTATTTCAGTTCACTGAAAGACAGCGAAGAGTGCTACAGGTTATGGATACAGAAGGAGCAGCCTCTTTGCCCTACACTGAAATCACACTAAGAGTTTAATTCTCCAGTTAGAAAAGGTGTATAATTATCCCTATTCCCCTGTGTTCAGTGAAATAACATTATCACAAAAGAGCTGCAGCCTAAGCTGTATTAGGGAACTAAGAGGATGGCTTGTCCTGGAACAAACAGAAAGAGAGGCAGGAAAGATGAGGAGAGGGCAGAGTGCAAAACGGAAAAAAAGAAGCCATTAGTGTTTCAGAAGCACTAAAAGGAAATCAAGTGAAAGAATGTCAAATATTTAAATGAACAAACAGGCTGTATTTTCTAGCTATCCTCTATCCTTACTATTCTTTTCTTTCGTGCTTTACTTTCCTATATAACCTCTTCTTATGCTCTTGGGCTTTCAGCTCTATCAGAAGTTGCTCCAACTATTTTGTGCCTTCTCATATCCAGTCTATAAAGAGACAGACATACATGAGTTTGCAAATGGAGCAGGGGGAAACACATCATTTTGTCCCACTATCTAGCAGAAGTTTCTGCTCAATTTAACTGGTGAGTAGCATTTTAGAGGGCTGGCTGACTCCTTCCATTTTGGCATTCCAGGAGATAGGCTACAAATTATGCCTGCAGCACGCATGCCCTGAGCAGCCAGGTGCCATAATCAAACCTAAGTCTCTGGTATGCTAAACCAAAGGAAAGGCCTCTGGTTTCAATGACTTAAATAGGCTTTTTCAGCCACTGGCATGTCATAAGAATGAGATTAATAAGAAGAACTTTCTTCTAACACCATAAAATGACAGTAATAACTAGATTCTTCAAAAATATTGATTTCTCTCTTGGCATTGTTGCTTCCTGCATGGATTTTTTTTTTGTGTTATATATCTTGTTTCTCCTTTTTGTACAGTATTTCAGAATAAAGCACGTGCACATTTAATTATGGTCACAAAAAACAGGGAAGAATGGAGGGAAGTGTAATCCAAAAATACCACTCCAAAACAGCCAAGAAAGCTAGCTTATTATTTAAGCGAAAGAAAAGCCTCAGACAAACGGAGAGGTGTACTCACACTCTTCCACCCAAGCATCATAGACAAAAAACTTTCGCACAAGTTTAAAGTTAGCAGGTGGAAGCAACCCCCCTCCCCCCCCCCCCGAGAATGATTAATGGTAAAAACCACTGAACACAAACAGGCCAGGCCGACGATCATTTCGTGGCCGGTAACCACTGCATCAGGGCCTTAGCGCCAAATCCAGGCTATCAGTACGCAGATCCTAACTGCTGCTTTCGGCCTAGCCTGTTTGTGTTCAGTAGTTTTTACCATTCTCGGCTATTTTTTGCTCCCACCTGCTAAATTTAAACTTTGCCTATGATGCTTGGGTGGAAGAGTGTGGGTACACCTCTCCATTTGTCTGAGGCTTTTCTTTCTCTTAAGTAATAAGCTAGCTTTCTTGGCTTGTGTGGCGCTTTTGTTTTGGAGTGATATTTTTGGATTTTTGCATTTAATTATGGCCACATAATAGCTGATATTTTCTATCAGCTATTCTCAGCTGGTTGTATGTGGTTTTTATGTTTTATGTAGAGCAATGTCTCCTTGGGGCACTGATATAGCTCAGCATAGGAGTGTCCTGAGATTTCTATATATTCTTTAAGAGAAAAGCTAAGCAGGAGGGGCTTTCAAAATCTTCAAATGCAAATATATCATAAGGAATTAAACACAAACTAGAATGCAATGGGTGAATTTTTTGACCTGGTAGTTTCCTCTGGCTCATCATAAGGTGTGCATTTAGCATCATGAGCCTTCATTTGCAACTACACAGGATTTCCCCCCATTTTATATTTATGTATTAGGACTTTTAAAAACCATCTTTATGAAGAGAATCACCCTCTTGCCTCCAAATAGCTAATCTGGCCACTGTAACAACAGTTCTGAGTCAGTGGTCATGCAATAGGATCCCTAGCTCATTTCTTTACTTAAAGTCCTAATTTATAGTAAATTGTTCTAATTAGGACAACAGGAGAACTCTATTACATATTCTTATTATATTTCATTACCTGCTAAGAATCAAACAGTAAATAAAACATACAATATAATCCTAAGCCTCTCTATACTAGTCTAATATATTCCTAGTACCTTAATAGGGTTTAATTAATCAGCTCAATAATAAGATGCAGACAGTAGTCCAGCAGCAAAAGAGGTGTTATCCATTCTTTTGCACTAAGTGTTACATGTATGATTATTTCCTAGTTGGTGAAAAGTAATATGTATGTGCTCGCTGCAAAGAGCTCCTAGCACTCAGAGAATGAGTCTATTCCTTTGAGGCTAGAGTAGCAGACTGGGAGGAGCTGAGGAAGACAGAGAAGTACATAGATGAGACCTACAGGGATGTTGTAGAGAAGTCCCACCTCTAGTCTGCCTTGGAGGAGGGAGGTCTCCTAAAAGGAGAGCATCACTCTTGTGAAGTAGGAAATAATCCTTTAGCCAGGACCTGTCCACCAGGGGATGCAATATCCTCTCATATCGAAGATGTGTCTCCAGAGGCTTCTGCTCAGGAGGGAAGGACAGCTGTTGTAGTTGGTGATTAGGCATGTAGATAGCTGGATGGCTGATGGGCGTGAAGATAGTGGACCTTACGTGCCACTTAGATAGGATTTTAGATAGTGCTGGGGAGAAGCCAACTCTCTTAGTACATGTGGGTACCAATGACATAGGAAAATGTGGGAGGGAGCTTCTGGAAGCCAAATTTAGGCTCTTAGGTAGAAAGCTGAATTCCAGATCCTCCAAAGTAGCATATTCAGAAATGCTCCCAGTTCCACATGCAGAACCCAAGAGGTAGGCAGAACTCTGAAGTCTCAATGCATAGTTGAGACGATGGTACAGGAATGAGGGTTTTAGATTTGTTAGGAACTGGGTAACCTTCTGGGAAAGGGGGAGCTTATTCTGAAAGGATGAACTTCACCTTAACCGGTATGAAAGTAGTCTGCTAGTGCTAACGTTTTGAAAACGAGATAGAGCAGCTTTTAAACTGAGATGGGAGGGAAAGCTGACAGCTGCCTAGGAGCGGATGGATCGGTGTGGTGTACCATGAAGGATACTATTGAAACAGGATATTTAGGGAGTCTCAATAGAGTGTTTAAGAGGAAGGAAGTGTAAGGGACTCAAATTATCCCTGTCATCTTCTGAACAGGCTATAGATACAAGGAAAAAAGTTACAAGGAGAGTTAGAGTATATAGCACTGAATGAAGATGCAGATATACAGTAATAGGCATCTCAGAGACCTGGTGGAAGGAGGACAATCAATGAGACACTGTATTATCTAGGTATAAATTATATTACAAGGATAGAGTAGATCAAATTGGAGGGGGAGGGGGGTTGCGCAATATGTTAAAGAGGGAATTGAAACAAACAAAATTCTGCATGATATAGATAGCAGTGTAGAATCCAAATGGATAGAAATTCCATGTGTAAAGGGAAGAAATATATAGGTAGGGTTATACTACTATCCCCCGGGACAGAATGAGCAGACAGATGAAGAAATGTTTTCAGAGATTAGGAAAGCTAGCAAATTGTTCAACATTATAATAATGGGTGATTTCAATTACTAATGCCACAATAAATAGGAAGCAGGAATGCTAACTCATCACAATAATATACAAATGTTCAACACCCCTAAATACTATAATCTATCAGGATTCCCTACTATCCACAGAAAAGAAAAAAAATTTATGCTGGAGAAAAAGATCTGTTATTCTTAATAGATCAGAAAAACTCTACCATATTCCAACAATCTCAAAGGTAATTTTAATCTCAATGTCTTAAATATCAATGTCTAAATCATATAACTTCAGGATTCACTGTAGACAAATATCCCCAACAAATGCAGGCACTTATATACCATATCAAGTGCTAAGCTTTAAAGTACTTAGCTGATTTCTTAGAGTGTTGCTTTAAGTCCAACAGATGGCAGAAACTTGATCCACAGATCTACAACCCAACAGGGAGCCCCAGTTTCCCAACCCCAGAAGCAGCTATTGGGTGAAACCAGTACTCTCTGTTGGGTTGCAGATCTGTGGACTGTCTTTCTACTATCTGATGGATTGAAAGCAACACTCTGAGAAATCAGCTAAATACTTTAAAGCTTAGTACTTGATATAGTATATGAGTGCCTGCATTTGTTGGGGATATTTGTCTACAGTGAATCCTGACGTTACAAGATTTAGACATTAATATTTAAGACACTGAGATTGTTGGAATATGCTGGAGTTTTTTCTGATCTATGAAGAATAACAGATCTTTTTTCTCCACCATAAAATATATATATATATATATTTTTTTTTTTGTGTGTGTGTGTGAATAGTAGGGATTCCTGAAAGAGTATAGTGTTGTGATTTCAATTACCCCAACATTGACTGGATAAATGTTACATCAGAGAGTGCTAGGGAGGTAAAATTCCTAGGTGTCATAAATGACTGCTTCTTGGAGCAACTGGTCCAGGAACTGACAAGAGGAAGAGCTATTTTAGATTCGGTCCTTAGTGGAATGCAAGGCATAGTATAGGAAGTAACTGTGTACGAGAATGCAAGGCATAGTATGGGAAAAAAAACAGTGATCATAACGTGATCAAATTTCGGCTAATATCTGGAGTGATGTTGCTAAAGAAATCTACTGTAGCAGCATTTAATTTTCGAAAGGGCGACTAAGATAAAATGAGGAAATGGTTAAAAAGAAGCTAAAAGTATCGGTGGCAAAGGTTAGGACTGTAAATCAGGCGTGGATGATATTTTAAAAACAGCAAAATTTAGGACTTGTAAACACAATTGTCTGAAAATCCAATATGATAAACAAAAAAAGCTACATTAATGCGAATCACGTTGGATTTTCAGACTGGGCACTTTGAAGCCGGCAGGGTAGAACGTGTCAATGAATTGGTGTTCTTTTTTCTTGTTTATAAAGATGAATGAGTATAAACTTTTTAAAAAAAAACAATGCTTAATACACATGCATTTAAATAATGATGACATCACTAACATTTGGTTAAATAGTGCATGTGTGGCGTCCGACAATCGCCGGCGCCATTTTTTGCTTATGAACAGAAGCAAAGCTGTTCAGTGAGTAATTTCTTCTATTGTTTGTTAGTTGACTCTTATATGTTGTATTGTAATAGTAGTTTTAATAAGTTAATTTATTCTTGTAGCTGGAACGTAGACCCCTGAAGAAGCCAATAAATTGGCGAAACGGGTCCCGTTGGGCCATGAACAAGGCTACAAGCATATATGACAAAAGAACCGGCTGACAGACTCTAAGATAAGTGCTGGTCTCTGTCATGATTAATATTGATGCTATTAAGCACTATATATAGAAGAATTTTATTATAAAACTAAAATCAAATGAAAAAATAGCATGCATTAAGCTCAATGAAAGATACCATTCACCTGCTAATAGCTGATTTAAATTCTTGTGAGTAATCAGCGCAGGCGTCTGAGAGCTTTTCTGCATAGTGCATTACAAACACATTGGAGACAATTGTGTTTACAAGTCCTAAATTTTGCTGGTTGAAAAATGAGAAGGACTTTTTTCATTGTTTGCATATCTGATATTTTAAAATGTCATCATGGAAACACAGACCAGATGTATTCCACGAATTAACAAAGTGGAAAGTAAACAGAGCCGGTGTGGTTAAAAGGTAAAGTGAAAGAGGGTATTAGAGCCCAAAAAAGCATCCTTTAAAGAATAGAAAAAGGATCCAAATAAAGAAAATAAGAAGAGACATAAGAACTGGCAAATTATATGCAAAGCATTGATAAAAAATCTAAGAAAGAATATGAAGAGAAACATGTAAATAGGCAAAAACCTATAGTAACAATTTTTTTTTAGGTACATCAGAAAACCTGTGAGGGAAATCTGTGTGACCAATGGATGATCAAAGAGTAAAAGGGGTCCTCAGGGAAGATAAGTCCATAGCGGAGAGAATAAATGAATTCAGTGCTTTGATCTTTATGAAAGATGATGTAAGAGATCTTCCTGAACTGTTAATGGTTTTCAAGGGTGATGATGCAGAGGAACTGAAAGAAATCTTGGTGAATTTGGAAGATATACTAAGCCAAACTGACAAGTTAAAAAGTAATAAATCATCTGGACCAGATGGTATACATCCCAGGGTACTGAAATAGCTCAAACATGAAATTGCTGACCTGCTGTTAGTGATCTGTAACCTGTTGCTAAAATTATCTGTAGTACCTGAAGCCTGACTTCAGTGCTGGGCAAAATAGTGGAAACAATTATTTTAAAAAAATAAAATTGTGGAACACAAAGACAAACATAATTTAATGGGACAGAGTCAGCATGGGTTCAGCCAAGGGAGATCTTGCCTCACCAATTTGTATGAATAAACATGTGGATAAAGGTGAGCCAGTTGATGTAGTGTAACTACATTTTCCGAAAGCTCCTGAGAAACTTAAAGAGCCATGGGATAGGAGGCGATGTTCAGTTGTGGATTAGGAATTGGTTATCAGACAGAAAACAGAGGATAGGGTTAAATGGTGATTTTTCTTAATGGAAGTGGGTAAATAGTGGAGTGCTGCAGGGATCTGTACTTGGACCAGTGATATTTAACTTATTTATGAATGATCTTGAAACTGGAACGATGTTAAAATGCGTTCAAATGGCAGATGAAATTTAATGTGCACAAAGTGATGCACATTGGGAAGAATAACCCAAATCATACCAGATCCTAGGGTCTACCTTGGGGGGTTCATCAGACCCTAGGTTCTATCTTGGAGGGTCAGCACCCAAGAATAAGATCTTGGCATCATTGTAGACCAGGGGTGTCCAATGTCGGTCCTCGAGGGCCGCAATCCAGTCGGGTTTTTAGGATTTCCCCAATAAATATGCATGAGATCTATATACATGCACTGCTTTCAATGCATATTCATTGGGGAAATCCTAAAAACCCGACTGGATTGCGGCCCTCGAGGACCGACATTGGACACCCCTGTTGTAGACAATACGCTGAAACCCTATGCCCAATGAGTGGAGGCAGTGGCTTAAAAAGCAAACAGGATGCTAGGAATTGTTTTAAAAAGGGATGGCTGACAAGACTAAGAATGTTATAATGTCTCTGTATTACTGCATGGTGTGACTTCACCTTGAGCATTGAGTTCAGTTCTGGTTAGCTTATCTCAAAAAAGACATAGTGGAACTAGAAAAGGTTCAAAGAAAAATGACCAAGATGATAAAGGGGATGGAACTCCTCTCATAAGAGGAAAGACTAAAGAGGTTAGGGCTCTTCAGCTTGGAAAAGACATGGCTGAGAGGAGATGTGATTGAAGTCTACAAAATCCTGAGTGGTGTAGAACGCGCATAAGTGGATCGATTTTTTACTTTGTCAAAAATTACAACTACTAGGGGACACTTGATGAAGTTACAGGGAAATACTTTTAAAACCAATAGAAGGAAATATTTATTTACTCAGAGAATAGTTATGCTGTGGAATGTGTTGCCAGAGGTTGTAGTAAAAGCAGTTAACGAAACTGGGTTTAAGAAGAGTTTGGACAATTTCCTGGAGGAAACGTCCATAGTCTGTTATTGATAAAGACATGGGGGAAGCCACTGCTTGCCCTGGATTGGTAGCATGGAATGTTGCTACTATTTGAGTTTTTGCAACGCACTAGTGACCTGGATTGGCCATCGTGAAGACTGGCTACTGGGCTAGATGGACCATTGGTTCTTATGAATCCTGCAATCATAGCTCCTAAATCTAGCCTCTGGATGTCATTTTTAAGCGATGGCCATGACTCAATTGCCCTTGGAGCTGTGAATGCTACCTCAGCTGCATTTTCAGCCACAGTTAACTCAGGTGGTGGAAGACCTGACTTGGGAACTGAACTGGGCCCTACTGTATTGCAGTACCCAACATTTGCCACCTGAGCCCTTGGACCAGCCTAAAATGGGGAGCTTAATGAGTTTATTTAACTGTCAACTAAGTAACCTAACATACTGTATATTTTTATTAGTATTGCTGCTTAAAACAGCAGATGAACAAAGATTTGCTTTGTTTCCAGTTGCATTCAACTGTGCGAATAGGTACATGAAAATAAAACATGTGCTATTTCAGGGGGAAAATTTGTTTTAAAAATATACAAGCCTTTTCTTTCTATTTCATATGTTATTTTTTTTTCTTTCTGATATTCCTAGTATTTTCTTTGTTTCTCCCCTGAAATTCTGAACCTAGGTTATTGTTTGAATTCCTGTGATTTCTGCAAATGCTGTGTGCCTTTGATTGTGATTGACTAGACTGCTGTATTAAATGTGATTTTGCTTGAGTTTTTTTTTTTCAACACATTTACAAAATAAAAAATAAACAAGCCAAGAAGAAAACCAAGTTATCACCATTTAGACTTTCTATACCTTTTTCACTTGCCTTCTCATCCTATTATAAGGTTAATTATTTAAATGCTTTTATTTAAGCTGTTTACCAACTGGGATTTACAGAAACATTTGGTCGTTACATTATATACACCCCAACAGTGGTGTAATTATAAACCTTTGTCACCAGCACATGTTTTACAAAGTACTTCCTGTATGCCAGTGCTTCTGTGATTACCTGCACCTTACTTTGACCCCCTTTGTAGGCTGTACCGAGGAAGCCACCCTACATAGCCTACCCTAAATATGCCACTAGAGTGGTGAAAAGAAAAAAGTAACAGTTCAAAAAATTTCAGCTTCATAAAACATTAACTTATAACTAGCACAAATGAGCTTTTATCATGAAAACCAAAAAAAATTAATCTTTTTCTCCTTTTCCTTTTTTTAGCATAATAACTTTAATGTATTGACAGAACAGTCTCTTCAGATACCATATGAAGAAGACAAGCAACTTCACATTTTCATTTAGCATTCACCTTAGAACTCCATGGACTTACACAGAAAAAATTCCAAAAAGCTCCAATTTCCCATTGCTTATGAGTCTCCCTTTGCTTTCACTTAACCTACTCATGAGTTGCTTATAGCCCATGTAGCTGATTGGACACTGGTAGCAGTTTCTATTAGACTTTCAAGTCTCTTGGTTCATACTTTTGGCTAGCTGCTCATTTTAACTCTAGCTCAATGAAAACATTCCACTATTCGTAGATTGGGTTTCTTTTCACTGTTAACAAGGACTATAAAATTGTAGTGGTTCTTGGCTTTAGCATTCTGGTGTAATGGTTGAATAGTGCATTGTGGGTATGGGACTTAATTAAGATGTGGGGGTGGGGACGGGTAGTTTTATTCTAAAACTATATTTAAAAATGAAGGTAATACTGTTTGTTGCCATGTTGCACCGACTGGGAAATGTTTCTTTTAGCTAATTGTTTTTGTGTCAGTTGTATCTCATTGGTTTAATAGAGATACCTTTAAAAACTAAAAAAAACCAGGACTACAATGGACTATACTTATGAAACGGGAACTCCATGAATAGATTGGGGGAAAAACTAAAACATGCTGAGCTTATCCCTGCATTTATAGTCACCTTACTCTGAGTGCCAGAGCATACTGGAGTAGATATGAAGAAACCAAGGTCGGTCTTACAGTTATTGTATAACTGACCTTGTATACTTTGAAAAATAAATCTACCTTTGAGAAAAATTATAATTGTTTGGGAAACAGGATCAGTGAAACTGAAGTTCTTGATATTGAAATTTAACAAATTATCAGCAAACTGCTTAGTTTATTTCCCTCTGAAATGCTTGTTTTACATAGGTTGATTGTAAATTATATACATCTCAGATCAGGGCAAACCTATGTTTGTGGCAATATGTGGAAGTTTTAGGCACAGTCCGGATGCGTGAACTAAACACTGGGTACCAAGTCTTAAATTTCTTTTTGTGACAGTCTTTCCAGATGGGTTAACTTTGTGCCTGCCACGAGAATAATGAACCACAGTCTTTAGACAGGGTATGTCGAGTATGATCACATTCTCTTTGCTGTGCAATCTTTTCTGTAATGTGTATATTGGACTGAAATGGGAATCAGCACTAATTATCTCTTTCTGCATTTACAGGGCAATTCTATAACCAAGGTGCTCACATTTACACATGTAAGTGTTTAGAATATTAGTATCTGACCCCCAAGAGGACCATCTTTTCTTTTGTTTTGCTTAGAACACTAGCAGATACATGCCTATATGTTGTCCAGACACTATTCTGCAAATACCCTCTTAACTTTCATAACAAATATTTGTAAGGGGGGTTACTCCTGGCAGAATTCTGCACAAAAAATTTGCAAATTCTGCAAGTTTATTTGTCAAAATGTAAACAATATTTGTGCTAATTATCCATATTCCAATTAAAACATTCAAAATAAAATGATTTTTTCCTATCTTTTTTTGTCTAGACGTTTTATTTTTCCATCATGTTGCTTTCAGTTTCTCTGATCTGCTTTCAAATCATCTGCTAATTTTCCTTCAAGCAGTTGCTATCCATTTGTCTTTTCTCCTCTCTCCTGTCTATTTCCTTAATACACCTGCCTCTAACTTATTGAATTGATCATTCCTTTTTAGCTTTCTGCCTATTTCTTACTCTTCTCCTCTTTTTCACTTTTCGGTTACCTATCAAATTTCCTTATCTCCCATTCCCAATCTTATTCTCTCCTCAGCCCTTCATTCCCTTTCAACTTCAATGTAGTCCGCACGTCCATATTTCAACCCTCTGTAATAATTGTTCTTTCATGCTTCTTTACCATCCTTTCCCCCCTCTCCTGGCCTCTCCCTCATGGTCTCTCAGGGTCTTTCTTCCTCCATTCTTATAGTACAACATCCGCTCCTTCTTCCTTCCCTCTCCACCCTCATAGCCTGACATCTGATTGTACCTTCTCTCTTCCCTGCTGCACTCTCCCCCATGGTCCAGCATTTCTCCCACTCTCTTCCCTCACTCCCATTAGCAGGCATAACTCCATCACTCCTTTCTGCTCCTGGATCCAACATCTCCTTCCTTATCTACCTTCATCTCCTGTGTCTCTCTCCCTCCCTCTCATCCATCCCCATGTCCAACATCCCTCTCTCTCCCTCCTTTGCATCCCTTTCCACATGCAGCATTCTTTTCCTTCCTTCCACTGTCATATCTAACAGTTCTGTTTCTTTTCCATTGTCCACCATCTCTTTCTCTCCTCCCAGCCTTGTGCCCTGGGTCAAACCTCTCTATTCCACTCCATGCTGCATCCCTCTCTTTCTCTCTTCCATTATCATGTGCAACATTTCTTTCTCTCTTCCCATGTACCATCTCTCCCTTTCCTCCACCTTATTTCCAACATCTTTCTCCCCCTTCTCCATGCATGTATCCCTTCCCTATACCATATACAGGATTTCTACCTCTCACCTCTTTCTATCTCTTTGTTGCATCTGTCCCTTCCTCTCCTCTACCCCATGTTCAATTCTTGTTCTCTACCTCCATGTGCACCATCTTTCCTTCCTCCCTTCCCCTCCTCCTGTGCAGCATCTTTCCTCCTTTCCCTCCCTCTAGGCATCTTTCATTCTCTCCCATTCCCCTTAACACCATCTTTCCTTCTTTCTCTCCTTCTGTGCAGTGTCTTTCCTTCTTCCCCTTCCCATCTCAGGACTCTCTTCAATGCCTCACAGCATCGATTCCTATGCACTGCCTGCCATTAACCCGTAAGCCTCTCCGCAGCAGAAGAGAGGCTTCCAGGTTAACATCAGGCAGCGTGTGGAAATTGCTGCCAATGCCATGACCCGTTCAAGCGACGCCATCAAGGAAGTAGGAGATTATGTGCAGATAAGGGGAATTCTGAGCAACTGCGCAAATTCTGTGTTGTGCAGTAGTGCATAATTCTGACAGGAGTAGGGTGTGTACAAAGTGGCAGTGCATGGATGGAACATGGGCAGGGCTCACTAGTTACACCTGTATTTTATAATGGAACCTAGGCCCCTTTACCTAAAAGGAGATACCCAGTTACAGAATTACCCCTTTAATAACTGCTTTGTAACTTGGATTGGCCAACGTGAAGATGAGATACTGGGCTAGATGGACCATTGGTTTAATCCAGTAAGGCTATTCTTATGTTCTTAATCTAGGTCCCTTTACTTAAAAGGAGGTACCCAATTACAGAATTACCCCCTTACTAATTGTAGTAATTTAGATAGATACAGTATGTAATCTATTCATATTGAATCCAGTTCTTAAGGGTTGCAACTGCATGTTAGTCAAGCTATCACTAATAAATGCCATATGCCCAAATGGCTTATATGGGGTACAATTCAAAAATGAGTATCAGTGTGCATACAAACTATGTATCCTGAAAACCTAACATATTTGTGGTTTTCTGAGATTGGAACAGAATACTCCATAGTTTAGTAGTTTGGCCAAGAGCACATTTTAATTGATATATTAATCATGTGTTTGTTTTATATATATTGCTATAAATCGCTTTGATGTTTTGAATTCAAATGATTATAAATTTAACTCAGTCCCCACAACCAGGCTTTGTACAGAAAAGAGTTGCAAATGGTTCACACTCTAAAATAATAGTTTGATTACTCAGGTGAAAACGAAACTGCACTCTGAAAATGATTAATCATGCAGTTGTCTGTGCAGCAAGCATTTGGAGCACAGTAGGTGACATCAATCAGAGGAAAGGCTTAATCTGGATCCTCAAATTATAAGATACCTTAAGGAGACTGTCACTATCTCTTTTCAGTTGTGACATTCAAGTCTAGTCATTTGGCAGCTTGCCTGCAGCTTGCTGTCCTACATGTGGACTGAAACAAAAGAAGAAAAAGATGGCCCTACGGCTGATAAAGTGCTGAACTGAAAATGGAATGGTAAAGAATAGCGAGATGGTTGTGGAAGAAAGGGGAAAAGAAGGAATAGGAAAAGGAGAAAAGCCTCAAAAACTTAGGCTATGGAGAAATCTTGCAAAAAATGTTTTAAAACATATTTACTTTGAGGGATCCGACTCTACTAGAAACTCCTTTGCTTTCATCCGGCCGTCTAATTTGCTACAACAAGGGAGATGGGTAAAAAAGACAGAAGAATAAAGGAAAAAAGTGAACGTAAAAAAATTTCCACACATCAGTTAGCAATACATGCAAGACAACAAATGACTGGATTTTAGTTGTATTGTTTGTCTTTAGAATGAGGAATCAGGGCAGTTTGTTTAATTTCAAACTGGTGTCATGCATTATTCTCCTAGGCTGGTTTGTTTTACAGTTTTCCAATACTGTCTTTGTTTAATTTTCAACTATAATTTTGAAAACTAGGATTAGGATTCATAAACTGGATTCGGAGGATTTTGAGATATTGTGGATAATATTTTCCCTGTAAGAATAAAAAGTATCTGAGCTTATACCTAAATGACTTATACTGTTCTTTCAACCAATGTTTCAACCTTTGAACATGTTTGAGATTTTATCTTCTACACATGCACAAATAAGTAATGTTTGGTTTTATTTTGATGTTGTTTTATCAAATTCCCTCATCAGAAAATGCATGATAACATTTATTTTATAAAATTTAAAGGATTATTATGCAAATAAGGGATAAACTAAGCAGATGAGCAAACCAAATAAGCAGCAACACATTAGACGGCATAGGGATGTGATTGTATCTATCTCTTTTATTCTTCTTTCCCACCTCTTCAAAAATATAAGTGTAAAAGCTTTCTAATTTCTAGTTCTCAGTTTTCAATGATTGTGCCTAATGTTAGAGGGCATTGTTCAGGAGATCAGTTATTTCCACCAAAGATACTCCCAAAAATTATCATGTTGAAACATTTAAAGGATGGAAGAAGAGAAAGTTCATGACTTCCCACTGCTGTTACTTGTTTTTACCACTGGGATCTTTTTAATATTTTAACTCACATAAAAGAAAATACTCCCAAATTTGGACACCTGAAAGTTCTTGACATCCATAAAAATATGATAAGGCGCTTCGTGTGTTTTTCCTTCAGTATCTGTCATATGACTTGATTGGTATTTACTGGGCAGAATATATTTGGAGACATCCTAATATATCTCAGTTTTCAAGAATAAATACAAATAATTAATGTGGCATTGCTGGTTTACAAATGGAGCTTAGTGGAATGCCCAAAGAGCTATTAAGAAGTTAAACAGATTAGAGATCCAGTGCAAACAACATGGTCAACAGACTCAAAGATTCAACAACTTGTTTGACAGAATATGCTCAACTAAACTGCTTTCAAACTTGTATGTTTAAAGTTTTGTCTCTGCTGGGTCTCGGTTCTGTTTAGTTTCTCGCTGACCAAACCATAATAAAGAGACTGAAAAACAACTAAACTCAGCAAGCATTAACATAAATAACAATGTCAATATTTTCCAGAAAACTAAGTAAAAATTCTGCAATTCTGTCCAGCAACCAGATAGGTTCCCACATTTCTTCATTAAAAGGGCAATTCTATAACCTGTGTTATGCATGCAAATGTTTAGAATGCTAGCACTTACATAAGTAGGCATGCATATCCCTATGTAAATGCTAGTAGAGTGCCTAGGTATTGTTCTCAACTTCATAGCACATACTAAGAGGTGGAGAATGGGTGGGACTAGCTGGGGCTTCCAGTTACAGAATATACTATAAGCTCTGCGTGTTCCTGCTGCATTTAGATGGCTGCACATATACTACGCTCCATGGCTGGTTATCTGCTGGTGCCTGAATGTTAGGTATGCTGACACTGGGTTATGCTTGTATTCTATAACAGAACCTAGGAGCCCAGGTTCCGATACAGAATTGGCACCTACTGCATGTCCTCAGGGTAGCTAAATGGAGGTGCCCAGGTATAGAGAATTGTTCCATAACTGTGTGAAAATAAAGGTTAAGAAGCCACTGTTTAGGTGTGCCAAGTCTGAACAAAAATAACCAGACACACACATTTTGAACATGACTTAATTCATGTGAAACGTATCAAGGTGATTCCAAGGTTAGAATAGCAACTAAAGCACCAAGGGCCAGATTCTATAAACGGTGCCTACATTTTAAGCACCGCTCAGCACGGTTGTCAATCAATCGCTAGGCGCCATTTACAGAATCACACCTAGCAGCACCTAAGAAGACTTAGGCATTGCTAGGCATTCTAGACATAGGCGCTGCTCCATTAGGCTAGCTTTTCCGTCGCCTAATTTGGTGGTGCCTATATTGGATGTCAAACTCGACCACACCTATTCTCCTCACCTAACCACACCTAATTTTTCAGATAGTCATCATTAGGTGTGGGAGGCATCACTAGGCATCCTAAGAGTTTGGTGCAAAACTTAAATTGATTAATTAATGTTGTTTTTTTTTTTGATTGGCTGAGAACTGGCACGGTCAATTATCATACTGATTAAGCCAATTAAAAAAAAAAAAAAAAGCATGAATCTCAAACTTGGGTGTCCTATATAGAATTAGGGATTTAGGGAGTTTCACATCAATTAAAAAAATCCTTTAGTTTTTATAAGACTGATTATCTTGGTTGTTTAGGACTTTTCTTCTGCTAATGCTTTATTGGCTAATGTTTTGTGCTGCCAGATATAGCATGCATTGCCATTAAAAAAAACATGCTGCCCAACAAGAAAATTTTAATGCCAGACCCACTTTAAATTATATGCATAGCATTTTATATATGCAGAACACTGCCTGCTTCACAAATGCATTGCTTTATTCTTAAATGTACAAAGTAGTTTATTTCACAATGATGCTTGATTTGCTAGTAACAGCAGCAATAGATGTTCATACATGTATACACAAACAAAAATCACATTGAGACACTAAAATTGATTATGTTAATTCACAATGTATTAAAGATTTGACACAATTAACTGCCTGTGGTTTGGTACATGAATAGTCTCTTAGTTAATAATGCACATAAGACTGAGGTGTTGACATTTGGGAATGTTGACTGGGATCAGTTGAACAGGGGAGCTGATGATGAGGGATGCTGCCCATAGGAGCTGATTAAGGATCTTGGCATTTTACTGGACAGAGAGGCATTTTTTTGTGCCTCAAATTTCAGTGGAATGTATTCTTTAAGCATTTGAAATCTTTTTTGTCCGTGTCTCTGTGAACATGCTCTTGTGACTTATATTTTAGATTACTGTAATCTTTTATGTATCAGGCTTCTAAATAATGGGCTAAGGAGATTGTGGATGGACTGAAACCTAGCAATTAGGATGGTAGCTGTTTTGAGGAAACAGTAGAGTGTTTGTCACATTCTTGAAAAATGCATTGGCTGTCTATTCAGGACTTAAGATACTGGTGTTACTTTTTAAAAATGCTCCACACAGACTCATTTAATGATCAGAGTGTGATGTCGTGAACTATCTAGACCTTAAGGATCAAGTCCAGAGGAATTACCCATAAAGACAGAACTCTAGTTAAAGAGCTGGTAATCAAAAATATTTTCAGTTATCACACTGGTCTTATGCAGGGCTGGACTTACACTAGGTAAACATATATTTGTAGGCCCCTCTACCTTGGACCCCTCTCCACAGTCATACTGGGTCAGACCAATGGCCCATCTAGCCTAGTTTCCTGTTTCCAACAGTGGCCTATCCATGGCAAGCAGTGTCTTCCCCCATGTCTGTCTCAACAGCAGACTATGGACTTTTCCTCCAGGAACTTTTGTCCAAAACTTTCTTAAACACAGCTACGCTAACTACTGTAACCACATCCTCTGGCAAGGCATTCCAGAGCTTAACTATTCTTTGACTATAAAATATTTCCTCCTATTTGTTTTAAAAGTATTCCCATGTAATTTCATTGAGTGTTCCCTGGTTTTTGTACTTTTTGAAAGGGGAAAAATCGATTTACTCTTACCCATTTTACACCACACAGGATTTTGTAGACCACAATTATATTTCCCTCAACTGTCTCTTTTCCAAGCTGAAAATCCCCAACCTCTTTAGTTTTTCCTCATATGAGACTAGTTTCATCCCCTTTATCATTTTGGGCACTGTTCTTTGAACTTTTTCTAATTTCACTATATCTTTTTTGCGATACGGTGACAAAATACAATAGAATGAATTATCTATAAGGAATCTATAAGGTTTACAATAATAATTAGATCAGGTTCTTGAGGTTACATTTTTTAAGACATATCTTATGGTTGTCAAAGAGAAGAGGTGAAAGGATAGGAGGTTGGCTTTACAGAGAAGAGATATGTCTTTAGCTTCTTCCAGAAGTTAAGGTAAGTGGTAGGTAAGCACAATACATAAGGTGAGGATGCACCATAGAGCAATACAGGGGCATTATAATATTTTTGGTCTTATTTACTATCCCAGATTTACTTCTTTTTTCACCAGTCCCTTCCTACCCCAGGACATTTCATCTTTCCAGAAGTAGCAGGGAAAATATAGAGCCCAGCTATAGGCACAGTGGTAGTAATAGTTTGTGAGAAGTGGCATAGTAAGGGGGGTGGGAGGTGGACTGCCCTGGCACCTCTCCACCCCCCATGCCAACTCATGCCCTCCCTTCCCTACCCCCTGTACCTCTTTAAAATCTTTGCCAGTGCGAGCAACTACTCTAGCCTGCTGCTGATGCTGGCCTGGGTCCCTCTGAAATCATTTCCGGGTTGTGGGGCAAGGAAGTAATGTCAGAGGGAAAGCAGCTAATGCCAGCGCAGGCCAGAGAAGCTGCTTGCACTGGTGAAAATTTAAAAGAAGTACGGGGGTGGGAAGGGAGGGTATGAGCGGTTTGGCACAGAAGTGGGTGGGCAGAGAGGCGGGCCACCGTCCCGGGCGCCTCTTACCCTCACTTCACCAGTATTTGTGAGTAAACCTGGGGACTAGGAAATGGCTTAATGATTAGAGCTGGAGTTACCCAGTTCTAGGATGGAAGTTTTCTGACAACCCCATCCTGGTACAATATGGGACCTGAATTGCTGATTTCAAATTAAGACTGGCAAAAAGTTTTCCTCCTGGAACCTGGCAGCTCTGCAGCAGTGGGTTAAGAAAAGGGAAGCTGGGCAAGTCATTTTCAGTCTTCATTGCCTCAAGTACAATCTAGAAATGTAAGAACGGACTGCCCCATAAGGGGGGGGATAAAGGCATTTAAGAGGTATAAATTTACAAGGTTTTATGTTACATTACATCAGTTCTTCGGAATTGCTAACATGCCACAAATAAGAGTTCAATACGATTTACAATATTCCAAGAAGACTGGTGATAACCAGGAATTACAAAATTAAAGAAAACAACATGTTAATTATAAAAGGAAATGCTTTAAAAAACACATAGAAAAGCTTTACCTCTAAATCAACTGACATCTATACAAATTATAGGTCTTAAGGGCTTTCTGTAATACAGTTGTACTGATAAAGCATTCAACCATCTAGCTAACAAATACAAAAAAGTAAGAGAATATACTGTAATATAACCCCTCTAGGACTGGGGAACATCAGTCCCAAATAGGCCCCCTTTTATGAAGCTGCGTTAGTGTTTTTTATTGCTGGCCACTGCAGTAAAAGCTCCGACACTCAAAGGAATTCTATGAGCGTTGGAGCTTTTACCGCAGCGGCCAGCCCTAAAAAAACCCCTAATGCGGCTTGATAAAAGGGAGCCATAATTACCTACCGGTCTTTATTTACTATAATTTGAGATGTCAATCAATTCATTCATATATTCAGGCACTTCTTCCTGAATAATCAGAGAAACCATTGTGCATAATTTAAAATTCCCCCTGGCTTCCAATGCAATTTAATATACAGAGGAAGAATGGAAGAATAAAAACATTTATCATTCTTTGGAATGTCTGAAAGGATATAGTATTAGGACAGAGTTTAAAGGAATTTTCCAGGTACTTTTTAATAGCTAGCAGAGTACATTTTCTAGGCTAAAAACTCCTCTTCACTTAGGTCTCCTTTTACTAAGCTGCGGTGGCGTTTTTAGCGCGCGCTGAAGATTAGCGTGCGCTAACCCCCGCGCTACGCAGAAAAACTAACGCCAGCTCTATGGAGGCATTAGCGTCTAGCGCGTGCGGCATTATAGTGCGCGCTAAAACTGTTAGCGCAGCTTAGTAAAAGGAGCCCTTAGTATGCACACAGGTACATGTCTATCAATGGATATCTCCATTCCACTCAGATTTTCAAAGGTAAGTTCTAAGACTGTCCCCACCACAGAAATATACACAAGTGCATGTACTCTCCAGCTCTGTTTTCTAGTGCTGTCCTGCTGCTCAAGTGCTCATTCAGGCAGTACCTTCATCCCCCCCATCACCTCCCACCAGGTCTGCACACCATCATGTAAAGTTTTTAACATTTGCTGCCAGTTCCTTCTTAGTCTGCAGCAGACCCTTTGCACTTTCCCCATTCTTCATTCCAATTCCCAGTAACATAGTAAATGATGGTAGATAAAGACCAGCATGGTCCATCCAGTCTGCCCAACAGTCACATTCATTATCAAGGCAATGTTGAATTAACAATACAGTCATTATTATTGTTAAAGGAAAGGTTTATAAAGTATAAAGAGTTTTACCTCATGCAATATTGTCATTTCTTTAATAAGACATTAACTATTTTTTTCTGTGGCCCTCCAAGTACCCTATTTTTTTCTGCGACTCTTACAGTTAGAGGGGCATAATCGAAAGGAATGTCTAAGTCCGTTTTCGTCCAAGTAGCAAGTCGTCCAAAGTAAAAAAACAGCTTAGGCCACATTTTCAAAAAATACGTCCAAATATTTTTTCGTTTCGAAAATCGTCCAAGTCGCTAAATTGTCCATCTTTATACCACATTTCTGTCCAACTCAAAAACACCTAGAACAAGCCCTGTTGGATGTGGAAGGGGTCTGCAAAGTGATGGACTGAACACCCAGACATGGCACCTAAATAGTGGGGTACCTTACAGGGAACTGCTGTGAACTTCACAAAAAGGGTGCCATGTCTTCATCTCACTACAACTCCCTTATAGGTCATGGTGAGCCCCCCAAACCACCGCCAGAATCCCCTAGACCCACTTATCTACCACCCCAATAGCCCTTATGGCTGCAGGAGCTACTTATATGCTAGTAAAAAAGGGTTTTGGGGTGTATAGGGGAGTGCACATGTTTGAATATCAATGTAGTGATTACAGGGGCTTATGGGCATAGGTCCTCCTCTCCATGGGTCCCTAACCCAACCCCAAGATGGCTTAAGATGCCTCTGTGCAGCATGACTAGGCTTTCCTATGCCAGGCTGCCAGGTGATGATGTTCTGGAGGCACAATTTTCAAGTTGTGATTAATATTTTTTATGGGGGGGGGGGGTCAGTGATCATTGGGGTAGTGTGTGAGGGGTCTGTATTATGTGTTTGCAGTGCTTATCCGGTCACTTTAGGTGGATTTTTGTGACTTAGACCATGTTTTAAATGGACTAAGCCAGTGGTTCCCAACCCTATCCTGGAGGACCACGAGGCCAATCGGGTTTTTGGGATAGCCCTAATGAATATGCATGGGGCAGATTTGCTTATAATGGCCTGTAACCTCCATTATAAGCAAATCTCTCTCATGCATATTCATTAGGGCTGTCCCAAAAATCAGACTGGCCTGGTGGTCCTCCAGGACAGGGTTGGGAACCACTGGTCTAAGTCACAACGTCCAAGTTCTGTCAATCCTGTGCTGTATAACTTTCGGTTATACATGCAGTACGACTAAGTCTAAGCCTGCCCATGTCCTGCCCAAATCCTGCCCTTGATACTCCTCCTGGCATGCCCCGTTTAGCTATGGTTGTTCAGCGGCACTACGAAGTCATAGGTCATTTATAAATACGTCCATAACCCGGTTTTATTATAGGCATTGGACGTTTTTAACTGATGATCGTCCAAGTGCCAACTTACAGGTTACTTACAGGTTACTTAGCTCTGTATATTGCTTTGGGGGTCCCCCCAAACATACAGAGCTAAGTAACCTGTGGTGGCAGTTTTCATCTTAACAAAGTGAAGATATTAATCTTACAAAGTAGAAAGAATTTAAAATTTTGTTTTGTGCTTTTTTTACAACATTTTTGAGTTTTTGAATGTGCCCTATGGACTTGCTAAGCTGCTATGACTGGAAGGTGAACTCTTCTCTCAGGGAGGTTTAAAAGCCTTCCCTTCAGAGTTTCATATCTCTGAGCTTTTTTACAAGCCACATAGGGTCACATTTCATTGACTTGTTTTCTATTGAAGCCAGTTTGTTTCATTATATCCAATACATTTTCTGGTTTCATTTTGTTTGATACATTCACCCTGAACCCATTGTCTTGAACCCATCTTTGGTATTAACTTAACATTCAATTTTTCCATTTTTCTGCTCTCGTCTCAAAATCTACTTTTCCATGTCTTACCTTCCCTGCCTATCTCTCTAACCTTCCCTCCCTATTTCCATGGTCTGACATCTCTCTCCTTCCCTCCTTCCCCTTCCAGTGTAACATTTCTCTTTCCCTTCCTACTTTCTGCCCCCTGCAGTTCATCTCCCTTCCCTTCCTCCTTTCTGGCCCACCTCCTAGTCCAACATTTCTCCCTCCTTTCCACCAGTCCAACATTTTTTTCTCTCTTCCTCCTGCATGCTTCTCCTTTGGTCCTCCTTCCCTCAACCAAACATCTCTCTCTCTCCCTACTTGAGGCCAACTTTTCACTCTCTCCCTTCCCCAGTGTAACATTTCTCCTTCTCTCCTTTCTGTCCTCTCCACTCATCTCGCCCTCTCCATGAGTCCAACACTTTCTGCCTCCTGCACGCTTTCTCTCTCTGTCTTTGCCTCTTCCCTCAGTAGCATTCCTCCTTCCCACCCACCAACCCAACATGCACTCTCCCCATGCACCATCTCACCCTCCCCTCCAGTGTGTAGCACCTTTCCTTTCCTTCCCTTTCTGCCAGGTCCAGCAGCACTTCTTCTCCCTCTTTTACCTACCCCCTATCCAGCAGTACCCCTTCTCCCTTCCCTGATCCTCCTGTCCAGCAATACCCCTTCTCCCCTCCTCCCCTGTCCAGCAATACCTGTATTTTGCAACTGTGGTCTGTACGCAATCTCGTACACTGGGCAGGAAGAGAAGCTCTGACACCGGCGTCAGCTGACTTGCAACTTCCTGCTGCCGTTGTGTATGCCAGGACTCCTGCCTTAGTGTAGATACGTGAAGGCAGGAGTCCCGGTATACGTAATGGCAGCAGGAAGTTGCAAGTCAGCTGATGCCAGCGCCGAAGCCTCTCTTCCTGCCCAGTGTGCAAGATCGTGCCGGTGTCAGCTGACTTGCAACTTCCTGCTGTCATCGCTTATGCTGGGACTCCTGCCGTCGCGTATTTACACTAAGGCAGGAGTCCCAGCATACATGATGGCAGCAGGAAGTTGTAAGTCAGCTGGTGCTGGAGCCTTTCTTCCTGCTCAGAGTGTGAGATACAAGACCGCGGGCTGAAAAATTGCACCTGGGGGGCCGCGAGTTTGAGACTGCTGCACTGTTCAAAGTTGTTAAAATACATGCAGACTGTGAAAAACTGCAGGAAGACCTTAGGAAATTGAAAGACTAGGCATCCAAATGGCAGATGAAATCTAATGTGGACAAATGCAAATTGAAGCACATTGGTAAGAATAATCTATATCATAATTGCTGGATGTTAGCATTTACCTTGGGGGTCAGCGCTCAAGAAAAAATTCTGAGTGTCATCGTGGACAATACGCTGAAACTTTCCGCCCAATGTGTGGCAGCGGCCAAGAAAGCAAACAAGATGTTAGGAATTATTAGAAAAGGGATGGTAAACAAGACTAAGAATGTTATAATGCCTTTGTATTGCTCAATGGTGGTGGAAGAGGAATAAAAGAAAGAGATGCAAGACCTCCAGGGGAGGAAAGGGAAAGGGGAGGATAGAGATGCCAGACCATGGTAGGAGGGAAGAGAAAAGGAGAGAAGAGGAGAGCTATATCAGACCACAAGAAGGGGAAAAAGGAAGGAGAGAGGTGTCAGACTACTGGAGGGAGAGGGAAGGGGAGAGAGATGCCAGATCATGGAAGGGAGGAGGAGGGAAAGGAAGGAGAGCAGAGATATACTAATCACAGGAAGGGGAAATGGAAGGAGAGAGATAGAAGGGAAGGAAGCAGAAAGAAGCTAGACCAGGGAAGGAGGAGAGATAGATTCCAGACTAAGACAGGAGAGAGGGGGAAGAGAAGGACAGAGAGATGCAAGACCAGAAAGGGGGAGAAGGGAAGGAGGGGAGAGAGATGCCAGACAGTGGGAAGGAGAGGAGAAAGATGTCAGATCACCAGGGGAGGAGAGAGGGTGGATGGATAGAGAAGTGCAAATGTATGGAGAGGAAGGGAAGAGGTGATGCACAGATATGGGAGGGGTGGGGAAGGGAAGAGAGATGTTTGATTATCAATGTAAAATGTTCAAGTGCTAAGCCTGCCCTCAACACATCTCTAATGCCACCTTAAGATTTAGGTGCACTGGAGACAAAATGACCAGAAAGATATCTAGAAAGTCAATTTCAAAATTGCCTACTTGGACATTTAGATTAGTAAGACGTCCAAGTGCCAGTTTATGCTGTCTTTTGGATGTTTTTCTTTTTGAAAATGAGCCCCTTAACGCACATCATTCCTGTGCCTAACTGTAGGTGATTTATAGAGAATTACCACCTATATGCTAAATCTGACAAACTAACCTCAAAATTTCTTACAGAATTACACTGGAGCTTGCTTCACTCACTGTTTATTGCCACTGTGTTGTTTTAATTAAGAGAAGAAATAATAAAATCAGCAGGCATAGAAAGAAGCAGCAGCAATAAGTTCTGTTTCAGAAGATACCATCCATATGAAGTTTCTTGATAGGAGGATGGTAACTTGTCTTAAAAAAAAAAGTAGATCTGACATGATTGTTTGCAAAACTGCTGAAACCCTTAGGCAAAAAGAACTGTTGTTGAAGGCCACTTCACTTATACAAATATGGGTAGACTGAATAGTCTGCATTGGGAAAAGTTAACCAGATAAATTTAGGAAAAAGAGGAAGGGAGCTTCCAGGCCAAATACTCTGGTGGCTGGGAGTTCCAGAAACCTTGTTCATATGATGCTGGACGCAGGAATGACACGTCAACTGAAGGATACACCCACGGCTTCGGGAGGAATGTCGAACTTCTTGGTGAACCTTAGTTTTGATTGGGCTTCCCTTAGTCTTATCCAGGGGCAGGCTACTCTCCAACCCAGGAGAGAGAGCCCTGTGGAGGGAAAGGCAACTCAGTTTGCCTGAAAAGAGGTATAACTGGCGAGACCTGGAGGAGTAGTGGGAGGGGAGTTGTTGGTGAAGAAGACCCCTGCTGAAGCCCATTCAACGACACCAAACACAGAGGCTGGTGAGATCTCACCTTCCGTTACTAATAATGATCAGTTTTGAGAGTTGATTAAGCCTGCAGTAGTTAATATGGATGAACTGTGGAGAGCTATTGTAACCATGGACTCCAACCTCAAAAAAAGCAGTATCTATGGTACTTTCTGATTGTGCTTCTATTAGCTCCCAGGTTAATGTCCATGGGGTATTATTAAAAGAACAAAGTGAGAATATAAAGAGACATGAAGAACAAATTAATCAAATGAAAACCCTAGAATTGGAGATTGTTAAGGAAAGATATTTTATTCTGAGAAAACTTGAGTATATGGAATATAAGCAGAGAAGGAATAACCTGAGGTTGCTGAATTTTCCTAAGTCTCCAATAATTTCAGCAGTGGAAATGGTTCGGAGATATGAGAAGGCCTCATCCAAGGCAAGGCAAATGATGGGATGTATCAGTAGAAGCTTTATCAGCCGCAAACCTGAAGTCATAATGCCACTATACAGAACCATGGTCAGACCTCATCTGGAATACTGTGTGCAATTCTGGAGGCCACATTACCATAAAGATGTGCTTAGAGTTGAGTCGGTTCAACGGATGGCCACTAGGATGATCTCCGGGCTTAAAGGTCTCCCGTACGAAGAAAGACTAAACAAATTGCAGCTCTACACTCTAGAGGAACGCAGGGAAAGGGGGGGACATGATTGAGACATTTAAATACATCACAGGATGTGTTGAGGTGGAAGACGACATCTTCTTTCCCAAAGGACCCTCGGTCACAAGGGGACATCCGCTCAAACTCAGAGGAGGGAAATTTAATGGTGACACCAGGAAGTATTTCTTCACAGAAAGGGTAGTAGATCACTGGAACAAGCTTCCAATGCAGGTGATCAAGGCCACCAGCGTGCTTGACTTTAAGAATAAATGGGACATACACGTGGGATCCCTACGAGGGTAGAGTTAAGGAACTAGGTCATTAGCACTCAGACTTAATGGGATGGGTCAGAAGAGTGGGCAGACTTGATGGGCTATAGCCCTTTTCTGCCGTCATATTTCTATGTTTCTATATCTGAAAGAGACTGTCAATACCAACAGAAAGTTTACCATCAATAATTAGAGCCCAATATATTTCCTTGGGGAAGAAATATGATAGTTCTACCCCTATTGGAATAGTGGGAACTGAAAAAGGTGGAATGAATTTGACAAACTTTTTGGAGAACTCACTGGAAGTAATAACAGAGAGATCTACTCTCATAGTGACATTTATCTTGGAGTTTGATAGAGATCTAATTCTTCGAACTTACTTTAGACATATGAATGATACATTTTCTGGTTAAATAATTTGAGTGTTTCCCGACATATCTCAAGTGACACAGAAGAGAAGAAAAGACTTCTTGGTTTATAGACCAAGGGTCCTGGCTTTGGGCACATCTTTTGTTCTGAAATTTCCTGCTAAATGCTATGTCTCATTAGAAGTGAAATTTATTTTTCTTTGAACTGAAACAATTGTTGGAATTTATTGTGGTTAAAGAAGGGGGTGGGAGAGTTATTATTGGTTCAATAGTATCACCTGCAGTCTAATGAACCAGCTATCGGGGGGGGGGTCTTCTAAACTGTCCTTATGATATTTCTTTATTTCCCTATTTCTTTATTCTTGAATTATATAATTTGTGGACTAAATAATTAATTATGGTTTCTTATAATATTTTTGTGTTATATTGGCAATGAGTGGAATTTTTCATTTCTTATCTGTATTAAAGTAGATTTACTTGTTTATATTTTTAAAATTTCAATAAATAAAAAAAATTAAGAAAAAGCCAGTAAGCATTTGGTTTAAAATATGGTTAAATCCTCCTAACTTAGGAATCCTTTTACTAAATTACAGCAAAACGTGGCCTTAGTGCGCCCCTTATGAGGGTCTTTCCAACAAACAAAGGCCACTTTTCTCGCAGCTGGAAAATGGTCAGTTTTCCTATTTTCTGAATTAATAGCCAAACGCTATTCTTGCCTTTAGTGCGCTGCCATTAAAAAAAGTAGCGCGTGAGCCTATACCGCTTCTTATTTTGTAGATGGTAAGGACCCCTGCGCTAACCCCACACTAAACCACTTTGATTTATTTGGTTAGCTAAGGCGATGTAACAAATGTCAATAAAATAAACATAATCAATTAGCACACTGCAATGCCTCACAATAACAGATTAATGCTGTAACACCCATTCTCCACCCCCAGACAGGCCCTTCTGGAGGAAAATTACAATCTTTTTTTCCAAGCATTGTGCACCTGCAAAAGTGCCCATTTACTACAAGACACAAGAGTGTGTTCCACAGTAAGCACTTTTAACCTGAGATAAGCCTACACTAGCACTTGCAGCAATTTAGTAAAAGGACCCCTTAGTCAGCTGGGGTCAATTTTGAACACTGGAATCTGGTGCCCTAATAATGTGGGAAGTGAGCCTATTCTATAAGAATAATCCAACAGTGCACCTAAATGTAATGTATATAGAGTTACCCTAGGTTTAGGGCTGACTTAAATGGGGACACCTTAATGTGGCAGTTATGCACATAACTTATAGCATTCTCAAGTTGCCTGTGTAACTGTTAGACCTGCCTATGGTCTGCCCATGCTTTTATATACTACTAGCTGATGCCCCGGCGTTGCACGGGTATTTAATTATAGCAATAACACTGTAAATGGATTCAAATAAAGATACTTTATAGTGGTGAATGAAATTATTTTTTTACAGCTTAATAAAAAGTACAATATTCAAATTATAATGTGAAATATTTGACAAAATGAATACAATACAACTAACGCAAAACGTGATTATAAACAACATTTTTAGTTTCACCTCCTGGAGCAAGAACATATAAATTCTTGGGTGAACCCACCCTTGAGCAAGCAACAAAGAGTTGTGGGCCGCGAGACCACCAGAACATATCACCCCAGGTAGTGAGGGATCTGCATACCAAGTTTCGTTCAAATCGGTCAAGCCGTTTTTGAATTACAGTGAGAAAGGCAGCTTTTTACATTTTTTCCATTGACATGAATGGGTGAAATCTGATTTTCTGTTTGTAGCTCCACCTACGTGTGCAGGTGGGCCGCGAGACCCCCAGAACATATCACCCCAGGTAGTGAGGGATCTGCATACCAAGTTTCGTTCAAATTGGTCAAGCCGTTTTTGAATTACTGTGAGAATGGCAGCTTTTTACATTTTTTCCATTGACATGAATGGGTGAAATCTGATTTTCTGTTTGTAGCTCCACCCACGTGTGCAGGTGGGCTGCGAGACCCCCAGTACCATATCACCCCAGGTAGTGAGGGATCTGCATACCAAGTTTCGTTCAAATCGGTCAAGCCGTTTTTGAATTACAGTGAGAATGGCAGCTTTTTACATTTTTTCCATTGACATAAATGGGTGAAATCTGATTTACTGTTTGTAGCTCCGCCCACGTGTGCAGGTGGGCCGCGAGATCCCCAGAACATATCACCCCAGGTAGTGAGGGATCTGCATACCAAGTTTCGTTCAAATCGGTCAAGCCGTTTTTGAATTACTGTGAGAATGGCAGCGTTTTACATTTTTTCCATTGACATGAATGGGTGAAATCTGATTTTCTGTTTGTAGCTCCGCCCACGTGTGCAGGTGGGCCGCGAGACCCCCAGAACATATCATCCCAGGTAGTGAGGGATCTGCATACCAAGTTTCGTTCAAATCGGTCAAGCCGTTTTTGCGTGATTGCGGCACATACACACATACATACACACATACATACCTCCGATTTTATATATATAGATGAGGCGTATTTTCAAAGCACTTAGATGTACAAAGTTCATAGTAACCTATACCACTTACAAACATCATTATTGAATAGTGCTCAGCTGCATATACACACAGATTGCAGTATTCTATAAATATAAGTATGCAAATGGTGCTTAAATTTAAGTGGCCTGTTATAGAATGAGGGGATCAGAGGGCAACACAGCAAGGGGGATATCCAGATAAATCTAACTATCAGCTTCCAAGTTCTTTTGCATAGAAACAGAATGTAAGAAAAGCCTTGGTAAATTAGGCTGTTGATTTGATTAAACTGCTTTATATAAATGTTTTGTTAATACCTATTAAAACACTTATTATACAGTTTGGTGTTTAAAGTGCTCTTGAACGAGTGATGAGGTGGGAGGAAGATAAGAATATTGTGAGAAGTGGGCTTGCCATTGGCATTGTCAAGTAATAAAATAGTCTGGCACGGGAAAGAGGTATGGCTTAGTATGCAGCGTGTGAGTCAGAATCTACAACAGGGCAAATGAGTCAAAAAATAAAACCACATTTACAAAGTTAAAAAAAAAGAGTCTGTTAACATTGATGCTTAATGAAACAGTAAAAGGAATATTATTTAAAGTTGGAAAAATTAAGGCAATGAAAGATAAGGCAGTCTGGATGCTCCTTGGCACAATAAGGATTAAAGACCTCTGTTTTGAGTGGAACCCTGAATCATGGTTCCTATGTCTAGCCCCAGAACACACCACTATCTTGTCCTGTTTTCTATTGCTGCTATAACTTATCTCTGTTTTCCCATTTTCCCTTTCTCTCACCCTTCATCCCAATTCCATCCAGCATCTGCCCCCTCTCTCTCTCCCTCCTTTCCAATTCCTTCCAATATCCTGCCCCCATCTCTTTCTCTGCCTCCTCCACATATCCATTCAGTATCCTGAATACTAATTGACTCTTCTATTTGCAGCCATAACATAAAAGGCGAATGAGTAAAACTAGTTGGCAAATATGTAAGAAACCTGATTTCATTTCAAGCAAAGCTTCATTTTTGTTTTAGATCATGCACAAGTCTCATCAGTCTCTTCCACAGAAAAAAAGCTATGGCTGGCAATTACTGACTCGGTGTCCAAGGTCTGAAGCAGAGTCAGTCTACTGTAAGCATTAATGCTCTTCAATAATCATCCCAGTGGGACAAGATTTGAAGCTGCTTCTGAATCTGAAGATATAGCCATTTGTTAAGGAGAGCTCCTACAACGCTGCATCCAAATTATTCTGGCAAGGTTGCTCTAAGGTACTTTCTCAACAGGAAACATTGTCACAGCTAGCAAATTAAAGTCTCATACCTGCAAAATACTGTTTAAAGGAAACTGCAAAAATTGAACTTGTGGAAAGAAGGCAAGTGCTGAGAGATTTGCAGATGTCACAGTCTTTATTTATGCAAGATGCTTATGTATATTTATGTACCGCCCTCCCTTCTGTGGTCTAGAATCCTAAATGTGAAGGTCCACTTTAGATAGGCCATGGAGAGGGGAATCAAGATGTTCAGGCTGGGATATACACAGTTCTCTCTCTATTATACAAAAGCTCTATGAAATACAAAGCCACTTGTAAAATATGTGTAAGGAAATATAGGATTGCATGTGTATTCACTGGCACATCCAATGAAAAGGGATTTTAACAAGCTGCATGTGGGAGAAAAAGGGTATTCTGCTTTCCCCCATTTGTGTGTGAGAGCATCTTTATAAAACGGTTGCTCCTGAAAGCACTGATTCTGTTCATCTCCCGATTCCCTCCCTCACCAGTAGCACATCTGCCCCTACCCTGACATCAAAATGTCCACAAATATCAAAGGGAACCATATACTGTATCCCAATCTACCACCAGATATCAAGCCCTTCTCCTTATGAAGCGCCCCATCCCTTGATACCAACCCAGCTCTTACCAGGGGTTATTGGTGGTCTAATGGGAGCAAGAACAATTCCCCATTGCTCCTGCACCATTAGGGCCCAAGTTCAAAATGTCACCCATGACCTCTAATGCTGTTATTGCTAGGGATTAAATTGCTAAATATATAAATTACTATATACTTTAAAGAATTTATGGACAAACTGGTAATTGCTCAGTATATTGGTTCCTGGTAGAAAAATATTAATGAGTGGGAAGTTGTATTGAGTCTACATATTTATCAAGAATATACACGGCCACTGCCATTGTACTTATGTTGAAAGATCACAGTTATCAATCTTTTCCAATCCCACAGTCCCCTCCTGGCAAATCTTCCTTGGCTCAGAAAGCAGCATAATGATATTGCCACTGATATACAGTACTTGTGTTAAGAATCGCAATAATTTCATAAGCAATGTCTTCAGCTAGACTATACAAAATACTGATACCTGACTTGCATCATGAGACCTAATTCAGGGTTCTGTCTTAGGACTCCTTCTTTTCTCTCTCTACACCTCTTCCTTCAGTGCTCTGATCTCCTCCCTTGGCTTCCAGTATAGCTTATTTGATGATGCCTCTCAGATCTACCCCTCTACACTCAAAATTTCACCTAAAGTTCAAGAAAAAGTCTCAGCCTGTTTGACTGACGTTGCTGCCTGGATGTCTCACCACCATCTGAAACTAAATATGTCCAAGACGAGATGCTTCTCTTTCCTCCTAAACCCTCTGCTCCCCTCCCTCCGTTCTCCATCTCTGTAAATAATACATTCCAATCTCCTCTGCTTGTAACCTTGGAGTCCTCTTCGACTCTGACCTCTCATTTTCTATGCTATCACTTTTATCTCTACAACATCACCAAAATTCCCCCCTTCCTCACTGAGCATACTACCCAGACCCTTGTCCACATTCTTATAACCTCACATGTAGACTACTGTAATATGCTTCTAACAGGAATCCCACTGAACTGCCTCCACTCCCTGTAATCGGTGCAAAATTCAGCTGCATGACTTATCTACTGCCAACCTTGCTACACTCAGCTTACCCCTCTCCTCAAATCATTTCACTGGCTCCCTATCCATCTCTACATACAGTTCAAACTCCTATTACTAACCTACAAATGTGTTTATGCCGCAGCCCCTCATTATCTCTCCTCTTTTATCTCCCTGAGAACTGCTGCTCTTATCTGTACTCTTCTCCTTCACTGCTAATTCCAGACTTCATTCCATTCATCTAGCTGCCCCAAATGCCTGGAACAAACTACTTGAGTTTGTCCATCACGCCCCTTCCCTTATCTTGTTTAAAAGCAGACTGAAAACCCACCTTTTTTATATAGCCTTCAATCCATAACCCTACTCCCCACCCTAGACGGCAGATTAACCATCCCCACCTAACTGTATTCCCCACTCTGGCATTCTGTTTGTCTGTCTTGTCTGTCATCTGCTATGATCAGCATTTTTTATGTGCCAGATGCAGTAGTCAAAAAACGTATTGATATCCAATGCCACTAACTGATCAATGTAATATTTCAAGCCTGGAACTTTAACAGCCACTGAGCCAGCAGGTCAGCACAGCCTGTAATTTCTAATACCACAATCTTCACAGGGGAAATATAAAGAAAAAACTGAAGAGAGAGGGCAGTGCCCAGTGATGCAGAGTTGAAAATGTAAGATCATACTTTCTGAATCCCTCGTGGGTGAAGATGCACTACCTCACAGGTTCAGAACTCATGTGCTTTTTGCACTGAAAATGCATTTCCTCTTGTACTGAATGAAACAACACACTTTTCAAAACGGCGAGACCTGGACAACTGCAGCAATCTTGACACCAGCCACGGAAGCCTAAGAGAACTGATATATTTAATTCAATAAAGCTTAAAAATATTTGTTGGTACCTTTGTTGTCTGATCATTTTACTTTTCTAGTTCTCTCTTTGCCATTTTCTCTTGTTGGCTTTTCTTAAATCTTTTTCCAGGATCTAATTTCCATCTTGTTTTTTTACTCTCCTCATATCGATCTTTTCTTCCTCTACAACTTTGAGTTTTCTGTTTCATTTTTCCCCTGTTTTTCTTATCTGAATTTTTATATACAGTGCCTACGAGCTAGATGTCATTCCTCCTCCCCCTCCCTCCTAGTTTTCAAGAGGAGCAAACACAGTGTCAATATAATGATTGTATGGCAGCAGCTTTTTCCTAATTCCTTAAAGATGGTGAAAAGAGAAGGATGAGTATGATAAATTTCTTTATATACCACTGACCCATCCTAAGATACAAGTGCTTGCCTGGCAGTATCAATGCTAGAGCTAGGGAGTTCAGTGTCCTTCATACTGCAGATATTGTTCAGTTCTGACCAGCAAATGCCTCCACCCCCATTGTGGAAAGAAGGCTAACCAGAAGCTGAAACTGATGCACATTGCAAAGTGGTTTAGGAGTGCATTGGTGGCAGGAGGGGATGAGCCTGGCATAGAGTTCAAGGTTACCGAAGTTCAGCAGGTTCAAGCTGTAGCCATGCCCGTATAATGAACTTTCTTTTGGAATAATGGAGCAGTGATTTGGGCAACTTGGTGAGTGGAGCTACCTCTGAGGGTGATTCATTACTATAGACCCTATGAAGATAAACTTTGGCTGATTTTTTACCTTTAATGCCTTTAAGGAAGGGTCCTTTGACCTCTCCCATTGCAATCTAAGGAAATTACTTTGGAAACAATATGGGAAGCAATACAATGAGTCCATAGATTAGTAATCTTAATCAAAATATTCAAAAACAAGCAGAGAATATTAAGTCTCAGGAGCAGGAGTTATCGCAAGCTGACTGTTTCAGACAATCAAATGAAAGTTCAAAGTCTGCAGTCTACCAATGCTACTATCATAAAATATTTAACACCTTTAAGACCTAAGATGGAGAAGTTTGATAATAGATCTAGATGTTTAATATTCAAGTTATTAACTTTACAAAGTTATTATCTCTTCACCAGAAGAAATGTTTAGAAGGTACTTAAATGAAAATTTGAAATTCCGCAAGAGTCAATATCAGATATAATAAAGATTTATTATGTGCCTTTGGCAGAATTTCTCAGGAGGAGCTGCAAAGGGTCAGATCAAAGTATGAATATGCTTAATGTGACCAAATTGTTGGAAAATTCAGACAGTATGTTCTGCTGGTGGCTTTGGCTTTATCAGCCTACTGAGACTGGTTGCTAATTTTATTCCCTGGATATCATGATATATCTTTCTTCAGTTGTTTGGTCAGAATTTTTCTAGCTGTGGCTAAAGAAACATATAGAAGAGAAGGAAACCATTTTTGCTGCTGCATCCAGGAGTCCTTCAGTTGGGAGATTTTTATTTTTTATATATCTACACAGTTTAAATTTGTAAAGTATATATATTTTTAAACCATCACACTTTTTGTACTTTTATTAATAGGAAGAGGTTGTCTGTGTCTGCCTAAAGCACTTCCTCTTAACATCAATATAGAGATTTGTGATTTCTTATTTATTTTTTGTTTCCTAATGATTTTCATCTTTTGCTCTTCCATTTAATTTGCGAACCAGATGTGTATAATACTACTACTAATCATTTTTATAGCGTTACCGGACTAACGCAGCACTGATGGTAGTTGAATGAAATTATTCTATATATTTCATGTGGTTGTGTTTCTTTGCTTTCTTGACCACTATGCATTTGCTTTATAAGAATTTGCTTGATTGTAAACACAAATTTTAAAATATAAAATTATAAAAGTTTAAACAAATAAAAGCAAGTAAAATTAGCTAGATAATTTTGAAGGAAATAACTAGAAGACTTATGGAGTAATCCTACAACCTAGGTACTTTGAAAGTTTAGAATACTAGTATTTACATGCATATGTGCAGACACCTATGTGCAAAAATGCTTGTATGGCACCTGTACATACCCATTTAATTTACAGGGGCGAAGCTTTGGTAGGACATGAATAGCTCCCACTTATGTGTATAACTAACAGAGTACTGTAGGTTACATGGGTGCCTGCTGCACTTCCACATGAAGACTTACATGAAGTCTATGATATAAATGATATAAATGTGAACGAGCAAATTGATAGTGGGAAGCCGGTGGACATAATATACTTGGACTTCCAGAAAGCGTTCGACAAAGTTCCACATGAAAGACTTCTCAGGAAACTACAAAGCCATGGCATAGAGGGGGATATACAAAGGTGGATAGGCAAATGGCTGGAAAACCGAAAGCAGAGAGTGGGCATAAATGGGAAGTTCTCCGACTGGGAGAAAGTGACTAGTGGTGTACCACAGGGCTCGGTACTTGGGCCGATCCTTTTTAATATTTATATCAATGACCTGGAGGAAGGAACAACCAGTGAGATCATCAAGTTTGCAGATGATACAAAACTATGCCGGGCAATCAGATCGCAGGAGGATAGAGAGGAACTCCAGAGCGACTTGTGTCGGTTAGAAACATGGGCGGAGAAATGGCAGATGAAGTTCAATGTGGAGAAATGCAAGGTAATGCATTTAGGCAATAAGAATAAGGAATACGAGTATACAATGTCAGGTGCAACTCTGGGGAAGAGTGAACAAGAAAAGGACCTGGGTGTACTGATAGATAGGACCCTGAAGCCGTCGGCACAATGCGCGGCAGCGGCAAAGAAGGCAAATAGAATGTTGGGCATGATAAAGAAAGGAATCTCGAGTAGATCGGAGAAAGTTATAATGCCGCTTTATAGGGCAATGGTCAGACCACACTTGGAATACTGCGTCCAACATTGGTCTCCCTACCTAAAGAAGGATATAAAACTGCTGGAGAGGGTGCAGAGACGAGCAACAAAACTGGTGAAGGGTATGGAGAAACTGGAATACGAGGATAGACTTATAACACTAGGATTGTTCTCCCTAGAGAAAAGGAGACTGCGTGGGGATATGATCGAGACCTTCAAAATACTGAAAGGAATCGACAAAATAGAGCAGAGAAGATTATTTACATTGTCCAATTTGACACGGACTAGAGGACATGAAATGAAGCTAAGGGGGGACAGGTTCAGGACTAATGTCAGGAAGTTCTGCTTCACTCAGAGAGTGGTTGACGCCTGGAATGCCCTCCCAGAGGAGATTATTGCGGAATCGACCGTCCTAGGCTTCAAGAGCAAACTAGATGCATATCTCCTTAAGAGAGGCATATAAAGATATGATGGACTATAAATTACGCCAGGGTACACCTGGCAGGGCCTCCGCGTGCGTGGATCGCCGGACTTGATGGACCAAAGGTCTGATCCGGAGATGGCAGTTCTTATGTTCTTATGTTCTTATGTTATGTTAATACTCAGTTATACAAATATTCTAAGAACATAAGAATAGCCTTACTGGGTTAGACCAACGGTCCATCAAGCCCAGTGGCCCATTTTCACGGTTGCCAATCCAGGTCACTAGTACCTGGCCAAAACCCAAAGAGTAGCAACATTCAATCCTACTAGAACACAGATAACCCCTAAGCAAATATGGGCCACAAACTAAAACTACTAATATATAAAAATTAAATCCTAATACTGTGCAAAATATGAAGACAGTAGAGGTAAATAGTAGTAGCAGTAGTAGTAAATTTGAAAAAACAGAAACAAAACAATCACCAATTTACAAATTAACAAACAGAAATAAAACAAATAATGAGAAATAAGAAAATACCATTTTATTGGATGAATCCATTTTTCAATTAGTTTTCAGAGTCCACATCTTTCTTCAGGACGATACAGTATACTGCTGTTATGGTATCCTGTCCTGACCTGAGGAAAGGTTTTGGTCCCCCCCAAACTGCCTTATTTCCATTTCCTATTTACCGTATTTTTCGCTCCATAAGACGCACCCGACCATAAGACACACCCTAGATTTAAAGAAGGAAAAACCAAGAAAAAATATTCTGAACCAAATTGTGCCTCTGAACCCAGCCCCCTAGAAAAATAGACAAATATACTGCAGCAGACAGATTTTGATCATTAAATTGAAATCCTACCTTTGTTCTCTGGTGATTTCTGGTTGCACTAGATCAGGGGTGTCCAACCTTTTGGCTTCTCTGGGCCACATTGGCCGAAAAAAATGTTTCTGTGGCTGCACAAATGCGTAAACACTGCAGCAAGACACAGGAGGGAGTTGGCAAGCTGGCAAGATGGTAAACACCCAGGGCAGCAGAGGAAAACACTGCATCGCTCTCGATTGGGGCCGCACAAAATACTTCATGGGGCCGCATGCAGCCCTTGGGCCGCAGGTTGGACACCCCTGCACTAGATAGTTCTTTCTTTCTTTCATTCCTTCCTTCCTCAGACCCAACAATTGTCTCTTTCTATTCCCTCCCTCCTTCCTATATCCCAAGTTCATGCCCTGCCCCCCTCACTGCCTTCCAGCCTTTGCCCTTCCTCCCTCCCACACCGAAGTCTCCCTGCCTGCCTTCCTCCCTCCCTCCCACACTGAAGCCTGCCTTCCTTCCTCCCTGCTGCGCTGATTCCTCCTCCCTGGTCCGCCACTCTTCCACTGCTGCCGCAACTCCACGAAGGGAAGGGCCAACGGTATGCAATCGGGCCCAGAAGTTTTACCCGACATCAATTCTGATGTCAGAGAAAAGGTCCAGGCCAGCAATTGGCTGGCCCGGATCTTCTCTTTGATGTCAGAATTGACGTTGGGGGAAGACTTGTGGGCCTGATTGTACGTCACCAGCCCTTCTCTTCCTTTCCTGCGGTGGCGAGCGGGTAAGAGGGCGGCGAGCAGCACCAGCAGCGGTGGGTGGGCAACATGCAGCAGCAGCAGAACACTGGGGGGGGGGGGAGGTGTATTCGCTCCATAAGATGCACCCACTTTTCCACCCCATTTTTGGGGGTGGAAAAAGTGCATCTTATGTAGCGAAAAATATGGTATAAACTTTTCTCAATACAGTTGCAATACTACTTGATTCTACAAAAAGCACCAAAAAATTTTATTTCTACCTTTTGTCGTTTCTGCTTTAATCATCTTCTCTTTGTTCTCTTCTTTCTATGCAGCATTTGTCCACTCTCCCTTCCATGCAACATCTGCCCTCTCCTTAGTTTCCCTTCCCTCCCCCATGCCCTGGCATCTCTCTCCTCTCCTTCCATCTCCCCTTCCATTATCTGGCATCTCCTCTCCATTCTCTCTTTCCCTCCCATCCTCCTCCCTTCCTATTCCCCTGGTCTGACATCTGTCTCCTTCCCTCCCCCCATGCCCTGGCATCTCCCCCCTCCCCCTCCATGGTCTAGTATCTCCTTTACTTTCCCTCCCTCCCTCCCATGGACTTGGCATCTCTCATTCCTCTCCTCTTCCTTGCCTGGTCTTCATTCTCCCTCTTTCCCTCTCTCTCCCCACTTGGGTGCAGCAACAGCATTTCTCTTCCCTCTCTCCCCCCCCCAACATGGACTTGGTATCTCTCGTTCCTCTCCTTTCCCTTACCTGGTCTTCCTTCTCCCTCTTTCCCTCTCTCTCCCCAAGTGAGTGCTGCTGCAGCAGCATTCCCCCCCTGTGTTTTCACAGAGCCGTCGGCAGCATTTCTCCCCTCCGTCTAACACAGCCGTCGACAGCATTTCTCCCCCCCAGTCTCAAACAACTGATGGCAGCGCAGCGTTCACAACTCGCTGCTCCTGCTTGCTTTGGGCCTTCCTCGCTGCTGGGTCTCACCTACTTTCTGTTTACATGAAGGCAGGACCCGGCAGCGAGGAAGACTCGAAGCAAGCAGGAGCAGTGAGTTGTACTCTTCCCTCCCTCCCTGCCATATCTCCCGCCATAGTCAGCATGCGACATACACCCATCTCCGGGCCTCTAACACTGTGCTTGCCGGCTTCGCTTCTCCTCCCTTCCCCCCATGACGTAACTTCCGGTTTCGAAGGAGAAGAATCGGGAAGCCGGCAAGCACAGTGTTAGAGCCCCGGAGTATGGGTGAAGTCGTTTGCAGGCTACGACAGGAGGTAGGGCAGCTGCCCTGTTTGTTTCCCCCTAATGCTGGGCAATTTTTTGGGAGGCCTCGGCCCCTGTGGCCACCCCCATTCTGACACCTATGCTGCCACCCATCATCAGGATTCAGAAAAAAATCACTCCACGGAACACTCTCAGATAGGTCTCACTACAACTATTCTTAACTATTTAGACCAAAGGAAAATGGTCTACTTGTCTTACTTGATCTCTCAGCCACCTTTGACTCCGTCAACCATAAACTTCTTCACTAGATTAGCTTCCTAGGCCTAACTGACATAGCTTTCGACTGGTTTGCCTCATTTTTTTCTAACCAAAATTCCAGAGTTATGGTTGGACAATCTTTGTCAGACAACTTTATACAAGACTTTGGCATACCACAAGGATCTATACTCTCCCCTCTTCTATTCAACTTTTTTATATCTTCCCTTCTTACAATCACACAATCAACCGGGTTTACAGTATACACCTATGCTGATGACATCCAGTTACTACACCCTATTAATGTAACTGATCAACAAGACATTCAAGACATCAATATCAAACTGGAAATGATTAACCAATGGCTTCTTAATAATATGCTATTCTTAAACCCCTTAAAATCAATGGAGATGATCTTTTCCTGGAATAGTGATGACCATCCTATTTCTCCTATATGTCTCAAATCTACTCCGTTAAAATGATCTAATTCTGTCAAAATCCTTGGTGTCATAATCGATGATAAATGGACTTTTCATTTACAAATTAGTTCAGTGATCAAACAATGCTTCTATAAATTAAGAATGATCACATCAATTTCAAATCTCTTAGAGCCGTCAATTGTACTACTGTAATTCTTTATATTACGGAATCGCTCAAAAAGAACTTCAAAGATTACAAATCATGCAAAACACCCCTTAATTATATACCCCCAAAGTTTCTTTAAATGGAATGTACACCGCTTAGACAATTTATTTTTTCAATGAAAAGCTTTTATTGAAATACACTCCAAACAGTACAATTTCACAGGAAAAGCAGGAGCAAAGATATATAGAGCAAAATACTTCGCTCCAAAATAACAACAGAAACATGTGCAATTCCCACAGACTAATAAAAGAAATCAAAAATACCCACCAAATCACAGCCCATACCCCCCCACCCACCCCCCTAGGGACATAACACAATACCTACATCCCTCAATAAGGTTGAGAGACAATCTATTCCAAACAGAAACCAAAACGTGAAAAGGAATATGGTTATGGGATCCCCCCAAGTATCATCCATCCAGTCCTACTCCAAAACAAACCCAAAGCCCCTAACCACCCCTATCACAAACCCCCACAGAGGCCCGAAAACTGCACCAAATATGAGCATATATGAGCATGTAATATACCATGACGCAAAGCCGTTAAATGATAAAGGTTCTGCCAATTAAGCAAGCGTTGCTCCATCAGGGCCCACGTGGGAGGGAGCGCCTGATTCCACAGAGAGGCAATGGCCAATCTAGCAGCAGTGAATGCCAACTTACAAAATAAAGAGTCACCCCAAGCCAGATCTAATTGATGCCAAAACAACAAGGCGTGTCGCCAATCAGCCGGTATCTGGACATCTAAGAACAAAAACCTCAGTCCAGAATCCACACACCTGCCCACACTGCCACCACATATGAAAGTAGGTACCCACTTCCCCACAGCCCCTCCAACACAGGTCACTCGCACCTCCCTGCCAACGAGCCACAACCTGAGGGGTATAGTACCACCGAAAGAGGACCTTGTAACCATTCTCAATCAACAGAGCAGCTATACCTGCCGAGGAGATCTCCGACCATATGGCACCCCAAGTGTTCCAGGAAATAGCCGAACCACAATCATCTTCCCAAGCCCTCATGTAGGGAAGGGGAACCCCCCGACAATTAAGGCACCTATATATTGCAGAGAGAGCTCCCTTCCGAAGCACTGGACCCAATAGCAGCTCAAAGGGCATCTTACCACCCCTCAAGTCTCCCAGAAGACCCGAGGCCCTGATATAATGGAGAACCTGCAGGTAGGGGAACAAATCCCTTATCCCAAACCCATACTTGCCCCTGAGTTCCGTAAAGGGTCTAACACCGCCCAGGACCGGGTCCCACAACTGTCCCACACAAACTAAGCCCCGTGACTCCCAGTCTGCAAACACTCCCCCATCCCTTCCCGGTGGAAAGTCAGGGTTGTGTCTCAACGGAGTATACCAGGAATGTCGCCTACTCCCCAATAAACAAGCTCTGGTCTGATTCCATACCCTCAAGGAAGTCACTACCGAAGATACCCCCCCTACCAGGCACCCACGGCCGATGTAACAAAGGCACCCCATCACTTAAGCGTTGCTCAATTTCCACCCACAGTTTCGGCGTCTGCGTCTGCCATTCTAAAAGGGCACGCAGCTGAGCAGCCTGATAATATTTCATCACATCCGGGACCCCCAACCCCCCATCCCCTCTCCCCATACATAAGACCTTCCTACTAACCCTTGGCCGTCGACCAGCCCAAATAAAATTAAAGATATGCCTTTGAACCCCCTCTAACGTTTTTCTACCCACCCAAAGAGGCAATACCTGGAATAAGAACAACAAACGAGGCAGAATCATCATCTTCACAATGGCCACCCGGCCTAACCAAGAGAAATACAGATCTTTCCAATTAAGCAAATCTTGGCGAATACGACGAAAGAGCGGAGGAAAGTTGAGGTCATATAACTCCACTCCCGGCGGTCCAAAATAAACCCCAAGATATCGCAAAGAACGCTGAACCCACCGAAACGGATACCGATCTCGGAGATATGAAACCCGGTCAGCAGGCAAGTTAATGTTGAGGAGCTCCGATTTACCAACATTGACCCGAAATCCCGACACCTCACCATAGATATTCAATTCCCGCAATATAGCCGGCAAGGAAGTTGCAGGGTCTTCCACCGTAAATAAAATATTATCCGCAAACAAAGCCAACTTAAAATCCCCTCCCGGCACCGTGACCCCCTTAATATCCTGATTCATCCGCACTCGCTGCGCCAGGGGTTCCACCGTCAAAGCGAAAAGGATCGGGGAAAGGGGACACCCCTGACGTGTTCCCCTTGCCAGAGAGAAAGTCTCCGAATAACCACCATTCACCTTGATGCAACTCAGAGGTCCACTATATAGGACCCGAATCCAGTCCCGCATTCGTGGACCCAGACCCACAGACTCCAGGACCTGAAATAAAAAAGGCCAAGCTACCCTATCGAACGCCTTCTCAGCATCGATAGACAAAAACACCGTTTCTCTCACCCCCCCCCTCCTGGCCCGGTCATACAAGTTATAGACCCTACGAGTATTATCACCCACCTGTCTGCCCACCACAAAGCCCGACTGATCTGGATGGATCAGCCGAGGGATCCAACTCATCAATCTGTCCGCCAAAATTCGCGTGAAGATCTTAGTATCAACCCCCAACAGGGATATCGGCCTGTAGGAAGCACATTGGAGGGGATCCTTCCCCTCCTTAGCCAGCACTGTCACGCCCGCCAAGCGCATGAAGTAGGGGAGGTCACTATTCCCTTGTAGAGAGTTAAGAAAACGCAACAAAGGGGGCAGCAGTAGATCTTGAAAACGTTTGTAGTACCGAACGGTAAAACCGTCCAACCCAGGTGACTTACCAAGCTTCATAGAGCGCAGCGCACTATGAGCCTCAATCAATGTAAGAGGGCGGTCCAACCTCGCCACATCAGCCTGTGCAATCCGGGGCAACTCTGCTAAAGTTAAATAAGCGTCCTGGTCCTGTGAGGGCCCTGGAGCTTCCGGGGTATAGAGTTGAGAATAATATTCCACAAAACATGCACGGATAGCATCCTCAGTCTGTAACATTTCCCCAGAGGCCGCCCAGAGCGAAAAGATCTGGTTGCGCGTCTGTCGCACCTTAAGACGATGTGCAACCAGGCGACTAGCTTTATTAGAAAACTCAAAATATCTCTGTTGGAGGAGCTGTAAGTTATGGTGCAATCTGTCCAAGTCCAAAGCCTGGAGATCCCTACGGGCCTGAAACAAGCGCTCCCGCAATTCCACATTCCAAGGGGAACGCTTATGCAAACTCTCCAACCTACCAATCACATTCAACAGGCCCGCCGCATCTTCCCGCCGTTTACGCTGCCGGGCCGACGACAGAGCTATTAACCTGCCCCTAAGGGTAGCCTTTAACCCCTCCCAGACCGCTTCCAACGAAGCTCCACACTCCACATTTACATCTAGATATTCTTGTATCCACCCTTCAATCTGTGTTCCCACCTCTGGGTCATCTAGAAGACTATCATTGAAACGCCAAAATTTCCGTCCCGAGCCTCCACCCACCCCCTGGAATCGCAACCACACCGGGGCATGGTCCGACCACGTGAGGGACTCAATCCCCGCGGACTCCACCCTCCGGAGTAGTCCCCGCTCCACAAAAACATAATCAATTCTAGAATATGAGGAATGTATTCCCGAAAAGTAGGTATAGTCCTTAACCGAAGGATGTAGCCACCTCCAGCAGTCCACCACATTCAGATTGGCCAATGCCTCACGCAACAATTTACGATCCCTTCTCCCATAATGATCCGCCCTCCCTGAGTTATCTAAATGAGGGGTCACTGTAAGATTGAAATCCCCACCAAAAACCAGGGCCCCCCCTTAAACTTGAGGATCCGAGGGACCAACTCATGGAAGAAGGTCCCCTGACCCTCATTAGGGGCATAGATATTTACCAGGGAGTACAAGACCCCCTCAATCATAGCCTCCAACATAATGTATCTGCCCTGAGGATCCCTCACCACCCTACGTACCTCACAACGGATCCCCTTACGAATAAGAATTCCCACCCCACCCCTCTTAGAAGTGCCCACCCGGGAAGCCCAAAAGGCCTGCGGGAACCTGTGATCCCCAACCAAGGATTCATGGGACTGCAATAAATGTGTTTCCTGGACAAAGCAAACATCAGCCCTCAAACGGAGCAATTCCCTGTAGAAGGCCCTTCTCTTGTTGGGGGAATTGAGACCCCTAATGTTATAAGAAACCAATTTAAACGCCCCCATATTCCAAATAAAATAATGACAATGCAAACCCAACCCCAACAGATATGTCCCCACTACCCCCCCTCTCCCCCCATCCCTCCCCACCCACCCCCCTCCCCCACAGTGAGAGTCCTCAGATCTCCCACCAACATACAAAGAAGTGAACCATCTCCATGGCCCCTTACACACATCCCACACTCAAACATCAACTATCAAAAATGGTGTATACAACAATCCCCCACACCCAACCCACCAATCCCCCAAACTCCCATGCTAGAATGCACACGCTCCCCTCCCCCACACTGGAAAACCCCCCATATAACACAAACCCAAAACCTTCAAGTTCCCCCACCCGCCTCATCCCAAACCAGGTAGGGTATACCCCCTACAAAACACTCTCCCAAGGGGCAAGACTCAACAGTCCATTCCCTCGGGGGGGAGTCCAAAGACCCCCCGCCGAGACATAAAACTGGCAGTAGGAACAGGAAAAGAACAAGTACAGTCAGTCAGCTCTCAGGGGGGAGCACTCGAGGAAGAAGCGGTGGCCCGAGGAGGGGGTCCACCCCCTCGGCCGCCTCTCCCGCTCTGGGATCCATTTTCCACTCGTTGCCAGCGGGAGGAGGCAGGACGCCCACCCTGGCCAGGCACCACACCTCCCGCCGGAACAGCCTCCTCAGGGATCTCAATCCCCGCTTGTTGCAACAGCCCACGAGCCTCTCGAACAGTGGAAACTCTGGTGTGGACTCCGTTGATGGTGATAACAACTCCAAAAGGGTAAGTCCAACGATAGCGCAAATTGCTGCGCTGCAAAGCCTTGGTCACTTCTCTGAACGCCCGCCGTTTCTGGAGCGTGCCAGCAGCTAGGTCCTGATAAAACTCCAGCCGGTGACCCTACCAGGTGACCGTGCCCATCTCCCGGGCTCTGCAGAAGATCCGCTCTTTAAGGACAAAGCTCTGAAGACACAACACTATATCTTTTGGTTGATCCAGTGTCCGGGGTCCCAGCGCGCGATGAGCCCGCTCCATTCCTGGCTCCAGGGTGTCATCTTGCAGGAGCCACCTGATCAGCTTGATTGTAGTAGCACGAACATCCTTAAACTCAGGCAGGTCTGGTAGGCACCACACCCTCAGATTATTACGCCGGGTGCGGTTCTCCAGGTCCTCGACCTTATCCAGAAGAAGTTGGTAATCCGCAGACACCGTCTCCAGTGATCTCTGCATTCCGGTTACACTGTCCTCACAGCTATCCATGCGCATCTCCACCACTTCGACCCTCGTGCCCACCTCCATCAGGTCAGTGTGTAACTCCTGCACCACCTCCCGGGACCAGCACCGCCACCGCAGAGATTTCAGATTTTACCTCCGCAATCCATCGCTGCATATCCGCTTTAGTAAGCGGGTCCATCGGTGTACTCTCCTGCACCGGGTCCACGACCATGTCAGCCACAGCCGCTAGGGTCCCGCTCAATTTCGCCGCCTCCCCGCTGCACGGCTCAGGGCCCATGCTGCCACGTGCAGCCCGGCTCAGCGCTTGTTCCATCGTGCGCTGGCCGGGTTTGTCGCTGGGCAACTTTTTTCGCGTTGCCTAGTGATCACAGCGGCTTCGCACACCTCACCAGCCCCCGGGGATGAAAAATTTGCGACGTTTACACACCGAAATGATAGTTATTTCGCCGGCCCGAACGGAGCTCTCAGTTCAAGCTCCCATCCGTGGCGATGACGTCACTTCCTCACCGCTTAGACAATTTATAAGCAGTAAATCAAATCTTATTAAACTTGAAACTCTATTTTTTTTTTTCCATCCTGCACCTTCCCCCTCTTTCCTTCTCTTTTTCCATCATTTCCTGCCTCTCCCTCTGATCTAGTGTCTTTTCTCTTCCTTCACAGTTTACCTTTGGCATCTTCTGTTCCCTTCCACCACCACTGCTGCTTCTTCTGACCAGCAGCAGAAGTCACAAAACAACAAAATGCAGGTGCAGGGCTGCAGTGTTTAGGCACAAACTGGCGACTCTGCTGATCCTCTGTCCCCTCTGACATCAATTCATATTCTGGGACAGAAGAATGGCAGAGTTGATAGCATCCATTGTGGCCCCATGTTTGCTTGTTGATTTTTTTTCCACCAATGCTGCAGGTAGGAAAAAGCAGCAGCAGTTCTGCTGGTAGCAGCAGGAGGAAGGCAGGGAGGGTTATGTTTCAGGCCGGGAGGCTTAGCTTCCCCAAGGTTCTTATACCAGGTGCCATGGAGGGGGAGGAGTCTTCAGCTGGCAGAGCTTGGGATTTCTGCCAGCTACTGCTTAGACTGGCAAAAATATTTGAGGGTGGGCATCAATGCGAACTCCGCTAATATGGAACATGAGGATGTTGCTGGCCAGACTTTATGGTAGATTTCTTGCAAACAACGGGATGGTTGGATAGACTGAAGTGAGCTTGGACTGCAACTTCAGCATTTGGAACCTAGGACAATACCAGACTTTACAGTCTACGGCCCAGAAGTATCAAAGAAGAGATAAGTTAATCAAATCATATATTTTTTAAAATGAGTATCATCAATGGGCAGACTGGATGGACCGTTCAGGTCTTTATCTGTTGTCATTTACTATGTTACTAGTAAATGTAGCAGCGGTTGGGAAATACTGCTTTAAACCATCCATGAAAAGTGACTTTTTCATCATTTATAATAACCAGATGCTTCCTCCTCATGCATGCTTATTTGATTCAGCAAATATTGTTAAATCTGAACTTCTTCTAGAAATCCAAATATTAAAATTCTTATATGTTATGCCTCCATTAAGTTCCCTTATGCCAGTGAAATTTATTGACAATTCTGTCCTCTTTTGAATAGAACAGGGAGAGGAATTTGGAGTTATTTTTATTTTCAGCAAATTTGGTACACTGCTCATCATATTAAATAGCATAGTGATTTACAGTAGATTTGACAAACATATTAGATAACATCATGACAATAAAAAGATATAGGAATAAAACTAAGAAGTAAGGAAAGGTTATTGCACATCATTTTCAACTTATACAGACTTTACGTATAACTGATGATACATAAAGATGGTAAATATATTACTATAGATTAGGGACTGAAAATGAAAGGAGAGGTAAAAGGACTGGGATTCAGAATTTTTCAGAACAACCAGGTTTTGACACCTATTTCTAATGTGAACTTCCTAATGTCCAATGAAAGTGAGCTCTAGAGAAGAGATGCAAGATAGCTAAAGGCTGGATCTTGTCAGGTAACTAACCTAAGTTTAGCTCATGCCTTTCTCAGAAGTTTAAGGCAAATTACATTTAGGTACATTTCCTGTCCTCAGAGGCAATTAAGAGTTAAAAGGACAATTCTATAACTAGGTGCCTTTACAACCTTTTTCGTGAGTAAATGCAGAGCAAACAGTACTTAAATGCATAAGTGCCCTATGCACTATTCTATAAGGGCTCCTAGGGGATTTTATAGAAACACTCTTATTGCATGTTTTTAGGGTACCAAACTGCAGGTCCCTGTTATAGAAATGCCTCCTAAGTGACTTGCCACAAATCACAAAGAATGGCAGTGGAATTTGAACGCCGGCTTCCTCGGCTCGCTGCCTGCTATTACTCCTCCCCCTCCTGAATAACTTTATTACTCACATTTACTTTAAGAAGCAGAAATGAACACTGGGCCGGATTCTAGAAATGGCGCCCATTGGCATAATTGTCAATCAACCGCTAGGTGTCATTTATAAGATCACGCCAAGTGGCGTCTAAGCAAACTTAGATATCGCTAGCTATCCTAGACATAGGTGCTATTCCATAAGGCCAGCTTTTCACTCGCATAATTTGGTGGTGCCTATGTTGGTACCGCTAGGCATCCTAAGAGTTTAGTGCTAAACTCTTAAATTGTTTAATTTATTGGGGTGGGGGGGTTATTGGCTGAAAACTGGCATGGTCAATTACCACGCCAATTAAGCTAGTTAAAAATAAGTTAGGCGTGGATCTTAAACTTAGGCATTCCTAGATGACTGCAATTAGGGCACCTAGCGGAGCCTAATATAAGTGGCAGTTATAGAATATGGCCCACTATGCTTTTGTCGTTTTTAATTAATTCAGAACACCTCATAAAGAGTTAGTTTAGGCTTACTGTATGTGTCCATGAAAACAAACTTGTGTTACCCAACAATTATTAACTAGATCAGAAGTATTTATCTAGGCCAGTAAAAATTAATTCAAAACCGAAAATCCAGTAAGATATGAAATTCATAATTTGTTGAACTTATAAGAAAATCCCATAGTAGGGAACATACAGTACAATTCTTATTTCATTGTACTGAAAACATGGAGAAATTGATTTCATTGCATTAGGAAGATTATTCCTTTTTCAGAATTTCTTTAAGGCGTCAATGAGATGTATGATTTTTTTAAAGGGATCATGGACTATAGGCTTTGGATCTCTTCCTCTATAGTAAATATTTTACTAGTTGAACAGTGGTGGAAAATAATCAACTGAAAATAATTTATATGTTTCTAGTTGACACAATTACATCCAAACTAGATCCCAATGCCTTTTACATTCACAGCATTTCTGAAGCATGCATTTTAAGCTCCTCTAGGGTTAAGTGACCAGTCAACCAATTTTAGTGTCTGCTCATAACAGTTTCTAGAGGAGAAAAAGAAAGTTGTTTTAGTTATTACTGCCTAATTATCATTGAAACCATGAAGGCATGAGGTGATAATATCATCAAGTTAAGCTCAACAAAAAGAACAGTCAACAGCAAAGCCTTCAAATCCGACATCTAGGTCCATGTCCTAACTGAAGGCCTCAGCGGCTGCTCAATTTAGTCACAGTTGAATATTATAAAAAAATTGTATAGCCTGCTATTAGAAAAGTCTTTACATGAAAGTTAAAATTTTGTAAAACTATCAGCATGCTAAATTACTGTATTAGAGATTTTAAAAATAAAATAAAGACATCTAAGAAATAGTTCATTCATAGCTTATGTTATTCCTTATTTAAATGTTTTTCAGAAGTTTCCATTTACATAATAGCTAATCCTTTCCGGCTAGTTATACTCTGTCAATGAACTGATTTTCTATATATCAAATTATATTTGCCAAGACAGATTTTAGACTAGTAACTAGACATTCCACAACAGAAAGCTGCACTCCACTTGGATTCTGAGTGTGTAACTGAATATTCACTGTCTCCCTCTGGAAAGAGCAGATGTCAAGCTTTTGTAAAGGACGGCATGGTGCGGTGTATGCACCCAGAACAAAGCGTCCCATGAGCTGCGTTGTCTAAAGAAAAAAGTGAGGCTTTCATTACATACAATCAGGGTGCCGCATTCTCTTTTTATTAAGATTCAGCACGGACACGAATGAATCTCGTCAAACCACTCGGCAATAAAGGCGTGCAGCTTGTGAGGGAGAAATGCAGAACACAGCAGAATGCTTAAACAACATCAACAAAAGAAAACAGAAAACAGAAAACAGCAAATGTTTTCTACTACACAGAAAAAAAAATTCCCCAACTAAACACAGCAGAACAAGAGGGGACATGAATCTCATATAACTAGGCTTGGATTACTTACCTGGCATTCTTTACAAGGCTGTATATGCTTTTTTTTCTTCATTTTATAAAAGGTATCTGTTTCTTTCAAATTTAGCCTGCTTCTTTAAGGCAGTAGCATCGTCCTACTCTGACTCACTCTGTAATGACTTCAGCAACCCTTACCGTGCTGGCCGCTGCACAGCTGCAATAGGAGAAGGAAATATTACTCCCAATCAGAGTTCTGCCCTGGCTATTGTGGTAAGGGCTGTTCAAGTCATTCTCGGCACTGCCCAATGGGAAGGTGCCACTGTCCATGATGCTGCAACCGAGTGAGATTTTTCAGAACAAACACATATTTAAAAGGATGGGTAAGAAAGGATGTGCAAGCTCATAAATGGAGGCAGATATTCCATGTGTATGTCAGTGCCTCTAATCTACAGTATATACCTATATCTATATACTGTACAGTATATATATATATATATATATATATATATATATATATATATATATATACACACACATACACACGTGCTGTGATTTTTTAAATCTCTACAGTTTAGAATAAAGCTAAGCAATTTAGGCTAAGGCTTGATTTCATTTTTTTGATCTGGTGTTTACTGTAGTCTCTACACAATGTAGAAATCTTAACCTGCCAAATGTACTGTTTCTGTTCTAGAACACAAAGCCACCCACTGTGATTAAAAAAAACAAAACAATGTAAGGTTTACTTTATTTTGCTACTGAATTGACTTTATGAATAGCAATAATAATAATCATAATGGTTTTTACTGTTCTCAGTTCCAGGAATGGTCACCAAAAATTAAATTTGGTAAGCCAGATGACCAAAAGATGCTAGAGAATGAGGTGTCTGGTTTTGATTGCTGGTACACGTTCCTGCTATTTAGGATGGATTTCAGTGAGGTGGTGAGGCAAATACTTGATGGTTAAGTTTGCCTCTTTGTGGATGACATGAAGATTAGCCACAAAGGGCCAAATTCTATAAATGGCATCTCGACTATAGGCTGCGGTAGGCATCCTACCACTGTCTAACCAACAAATCAGGACTCAACTAAAAAATAAACCAACACCCCGAGGCAGGCTGCTTATATCTTAGGCGTCTGTCGCTGTTGAGGAAGACATGTAGGAACGCTTAAGCTCGCCCAAGGGCAGGCGTGGGCATGGTTTTGCCTGGAAGTGGCCTTAGGTGAACTTAGGCGGCCATAGGCATCTCCTTAGGGCCAAGATAGGTGCCTGAAATATAGGCCAGCAAAATAATGGTCTACATTTCAAATTGACATGGCCGCTGAGTCGATCATACCACAGGAATATCCCTGCCACAATCAGTTTAGCTGTAGCAGCAGGGAACCTGTCCCCACCTGCAAAGTTGGCTGGCAGGAGAGATACCCACTCCCTCCTGCCGGAACCCCTGAAGCCTCCCCTGAATGTCTATGGCATGAGGAATGTGCAATTCCTCTTGCTGCAATAGCAAACTCTTCTAACACTGTCCATGGCAGGAGGGATGGCCATCCCTCCTGCCGCCACCCTCAGAGGCATCCCCCGGCAGGAGGGATGCCCACTCCCTCCTGCTGCTGGCCCTATAATCCCTCAAACCCCACCAAACACTCCCCACCTCCACCCTGACACCCCCAAGACCCCCTGGCGCTCCTCGACAATTCCCCGACACCCCTAAGATTCCCCTACCACCTCCTGAATGCCTCTCATACCTTTGTCCGATCGCTGGCAAGAGGGATGCCCACTCCCTTCTGCCGGCAGGCCTGCCACTGCAAAATGGCGGGCCTTCCCCTTCCCAGTGCATTCTGGGATGCATCGGGGAGGGGCCTAAGACTCCAATTGGCTAGATACACTGGGATGCACTGGGAAGGAGGCCTAAGACTTTGGTTGGTCCAAGTGCCTAAGGCCCCTCCTATGGGAAGGGCCTTAGGCATCTGAGCCAATCAGTGCCTTAGATCCCTCCCTGGTGCATCCCAGAATGTACTGGGAAGGGGAAGGTCCACTATTTTGCAGTGGAGGGCCTGCTGGCAATAGGCAGTGGGCATCCCTCTTGCTGACCATCAGATAAAGGTACAGGGGTATTTGGGAGGGGGTGGCAGGGGGATCTTGGGATATCAGGGTGGAGTTGGGGAGTGTCAGGGGGAACTTGGGGTTGTCAGGGAGTGTCAGGGGGATGTTGGGGTATCGGGGGAGTGTCGGGGTTGAGTCGGGGAGTATTTGATGGGGTTCAGGGGATGATGGGGCAAACGATTAGAGGGAGTGGGCATCCTTCCTACTGGGAGATGCCTCAGGGGTGGCGGCAGGAGGGAATGGGCATCCCTCCTGCCTTGGACTGTATCGGGAGGGTTTGCCATTGCAGCAGGAGGAATTGGGCACTCCTCCTACTGCGGACAGTTGAGGGGGGCTTTGGGGGTTCTGACAAGATGCAATGGGCATCCCTCCTGTTGGTCGACTTCGTGGAGGTGAGAGGATGGTTCCCTGCTGTGGCCGCTAAACCGATTGCAGCAGGGAGATTCCCTCGCCATGATTAATTCAGCGGCAATGTGATTCTGAAGCTGGCACCTGTGACTTGGGATGCCAGTTAGCGAATTGGGCTGGTTATATTTATTTATTTATATCCCGTTCTCCCAGTAGCTCAGAACGGCCTACAAACAAACATTCACAGTGGTGTATATTTGGACAGTACAAAGATTATACAGTAGTTCAAGTAAGGGGATTATACAGCAATTTAGGTACAGGTTAAGAATGGACTATACAGCAATTTAAGTACAGGTTAAGAGAGGACTGTACAGTAATTTAAGTAGAGGTTCAGGATGGAGGGGGGAGGGGAGAAGGACGGGGGAGTTTAAGGGGTAGATCGCAGTTGTAATTTTAGTTGAAGAGGAGGGTTAGGCATCTGTCCATCAGGACAGACACGATTCTATATAGGACGCCCATGAAGATTCTCAAAAGCTGCTTAGGCAGCTGCTGAGACCGGGTGTCCCTTACAGAATCAGGCCCATAGTGAACACTCCAGAGCGAATAACATGAGATGTGATCTAGAAAAATTAACATATGCTAATGTTGGGCAGTTAGGCTTTAATAAGACGAATTGTATGTACTTTGGGTGGAGAAATCCAAGGGAGCTATATGCAACAGGTAGAGAGAAGCTGATATGAACAGATCAAAAGAGAGGCTTAAAGGGTATAGTAGCTATCTCAAGTGACAATGTAATGGTCTGAACTAGAAGGATGCTATGTTGCATAGTGAGATGAGCTGATAATGACCCTGGATAAATCATCGGGTGATCAGAATTGATGTCGGGAGTAAAGCTTCTGAGCTGGTAGCGTGCAATCACCGCACCCGCCTGGCCCTTCCTAGCAATTCCTTCCGTTCCGGGTGCCATGCTGAGCCAAGAGTCCCAGCCCACCTGCTGCTGCTGCTGCTTCATCGATGTCGAGGGTAAGGCTTTTGGGCCAGCGGCGTGCAATCTCTGCACCCACCTGGCCCTTCCCAGCAATTTTTCTTCGTAGGGGTGAAAAGCCATTATAGGGAGTGAAATGCCGCTGGGTCCCTACTCATCCCTTGCTCTCAGGCCACTCTTGGTGCTTTAGACAGGAGTCCCCCCCCCTGCTGCTTCGTGGACGTTTTCTCACAGCAACAGCAGCGGGAGGCAAATAAAACCAGCGCACAGGCGGGCAGGCTTGGAGAGGGGGCCGTAGAGGACAGGCTGGAAGGCAGTGAGGGGAACATAAACAAGGCAGTAAGGGGAACATATGAGGGAGGGAAGAAGGGACAATTGTTGGGCCTGAAAAAAGAAAGAAAATCACCAGACAACAAAGGTAGAAAAAATGATTTTATTTCAATTTAGTGATCAAAATGTGTCAGTTTGGAGAATTTATATATGCTATCTATATTTTGCCCTATATTTGCCTATTTTTCTATAGTTGTTACTAAGGTAACATTGCATATTTTAAAAAGTCATCTGCCTTGACATCTGTGCCCTGTCCCTGCCTGCCCTGTGCCCTGTCCCAGCCTACCACTAGACCACCAGAGGGGGGACAGGGTGCAGAGTCTAGCAGGGAGTGGAAACAGGGTGCAGAGCCTGGCAAAAAGTGTGGGGTTGGGTGCAGAGCCTGGCAGGAATAATTTGGTTCAGAATGTTTTTTTTCTTGTTTTCCTCCTCTAAATTTAGGGTGCGTCTTATGATCAGGTGCATCTTATGGAGCGAAAAATACGGTAAAAAGACTTGAAGGAGTTCAGAGGAAGGCAATCAAAATGGTATGGAGTCTGTACCAGAAAATATTTGAGAACAGACTTCAAGACCTGAACATACATACCTTGGAGAAGAGAAGGGGCAGGGAGATATAACACAGACATTCAAATACGTGAAAAGAATTAATGAACAAGCATGTCTTTTTCAAAGACAGGTAAGGTATAGAATTAGAGGACATGAAATGAAGCCTAGAATGTCCTTTTGGTGGAGGTAATGGATTTCAAAAAGAAATGGGATAAGCACAGAGGATTCATATATAGCAAGAGGTTAGAATCAAAACAAAACTTTAATGACTTTCACACTTCAAAAAAAGGCACAGTGTGGAAGGTATAACTAGCCATCTTTTGGGGCAGGCTAGATGTCCCCTGCTGCCATTATTTATGTCAGAATTCAAGAATACCCCAGATTAGTAAAGAGGACCCATAGTTCTGAAGTGAAGGAAATCAAGAGATCAAATGAAATTGCACCATTTAAAGTAAAATGTGTAGATTGAATGGGCCCTAAGATCCTATTATGTCATCCTGTTCTCTGTATCAATAATTCAGAAAATGTACTAAAAGGCTGTAACAATAATATTTGTTAGCAAAGTAAATATTTGAAAGTACAATAGCTCAAGATCCTCAATGAGTACGTGATTTCTAATATACAGTGGTACCTTGGAGTACTCGTATATCAAAGCAACTTTCCCCATAGGCCATAATGGCAATGCTGATAATTCGTTCCACAACCCCAAAGGTGCCAAGGAACTGGGAGGAAGTGGCGAGGGGTGTGTACCTGTCGGGTGCCAAGTGCTGCAGTTTGTAGGTGGCCACCTGCACGCAACCATCAGGGTCCTTATACAGCTGCAGGCAGCGCCGCCTCAAGGAGACGCCTCCTCCGTCTTCCAGCCAGCTTTCCGCACCACACTGGAGAACCCCTGAGCCCACACATGCGCACCACATATAAACACGCACATTGATGACTGACGTTGTGCGTGATCATACGCAATGTGCAGGTGAGACGGCGCTCGGCTGCGTGGGCTCAGAGGCTCCCCAACATAGTGTGGAAGGCTGACCGGCAGACGGAAGAGGCATCCCCCTGAAGTGCCGCTGCCTGCAGCTGTAAGTGCTCGTTTATCGGGGGCAGCACTCGGTTTGCGAGACAGAAGTTTCCTGAGTGTTTTGCTTGTCTTGCAAAACACTCGCAAACTGCGTTACTCGCAAATTGAGGTTTGACTGTATTCTATTAAAAAATGTACTGCAATTACTTTACAACAAACATTAACTTCAACTGGAGAATATCTGAATCACCTGCCATTCCAAGTAGGAATTCAAAGATTTTTTGGATATTAAATTTTAGTTTACCTTCCTGGAAGGTAAAGAAGCTGTCAATGAGTTTTCCTCTTATTTTCTAGTCAAGATAGCACCAAGGAGGTGGTCAAATTGTAATGACGTTTCTTTCTGCACAATTTAGCAACTGTTATTCCTTGACATAGTACTGGTACTGTATGATGAGAATCTTCTGATTCTCAGATCAATGCTTCATTGTACGGTGTGGATCCAATACTGAGTCACAGATGGAAGAAATCAATCAATTTATAACTCATTTTTCCTTAAAAGCTCAAGGCAATTGTAAAATAAGATAAATCATAAAAGTGTACAATTAAAATAGAGAGAACTTCAGTTACTAAGCTGCGCTAAGGTTTTGCATTTACTGTGTGGCAACTACAGATTTAATGCAAAGTAACTGCAAATCTTTTTCATTAACTGCTGGGTGCTGTGCAGTTAATGCAAAGAAAAAGACAATATTATGTGTGTTAACTGCACAACAGGAAATGTATGATAATGACAGCCATATTAATAGTCTGTGAAAATCATTTTTGAAAAGGACACCTAAACCCAACTTGGATGTTTCCTGCAACATGTCCAAAGTCGGAAGTACAGAAACATCCATTTTTGAATGGGATGTCCAAATAATTTTTTTTCTCAAAAATCACCTACTTGGACATCTTGGCTGCCAAAACGTCTAGACTGCCAGGATGTCCAACTTTATTCTCAATTTTCAACATAAAATCATCCAAATTAGAAACGTCCAAATCAGCATCATTTGGACTTGGGAGAGGCCACCATTCTAATGGAATGGCCACATAGACCTGCCAACAGAGAAGTGGAGCACCTTAGTGGGCATTGCTGTGAACTTTACATAAAGGGTGCCAGATATACATATCACCATATACCCATTATAATTTATGGTGATCCCTCCCAAACTCCCCCAAAACCTACTATACCCTCATGTCTACCATCCCAATAGCCAATATGGCAGGTGGCATCTATATGGTGGCAGAGTAGGATTTTCGTGTGCTCATATTTAACATCATAGATGTTGTGGTTAGAGTCTCTTGAGTCTGGTTCCTCTGCTCTATGGTTCACTAACCCACCCACCTGTGTGATGCTCTATTAGGTTTTCTCACACTAAGTGCTGCTGTTCTTGAGACGGTATATACTCTATCATTCAGATTTTTTGGGGGGGATGGGAAGAGGTGTTACCGATGGGAGAGTGTATGGGGGTTAATACTTAATCCCTCTAGTGGGCATCTGGTCAGTTTGGGTACCTTTTTGGCACTTCAACGCTTCCAAAAAACGTCTAGCCCAAAACATCTATGTTCCATCCAGGATATTTTGCAAAAGGTTTGATTGTCCCAGTAAGACATCCAAGTGTAGCCTTCCCAAAGCATGCCCATAACATACCTCTTAACATACCCCTTTGAACTCTGGATACACAGTGGGTGAAACATCTTGCTAGACGTCCAGGAAAATGGTTTCAATTCTTGACACTTGGACTTCCTAGTGATAAGGACGTCCAAAGGTCGACTTAGGTAGATTTTTGGATGTTTTCATTTTTTTAGTATTCCCCTAAATGTGTGGTAACGACTTCTATTTTACTGTAAAATGTAAGTCTTACTGATGCCCAACACTTCCACATTTTCTGTTAATGCATTTCTTTAAGAGTGCACAGAAATTCTTGCTTAAACCCTTACTCTCAAATTATATAAAGTGCGCCCTCTCCAGATCGCACTTAACTTAGGCCCCCCTTTTATCAAGCTGCATCAGAGCAGTGGCTGGTGATAAAAACCCCTAACGTGGCTTGATAAAAGGGGGCCTTGAGTAATAGGCGAAATTGGAGCTGATAAACAGCACGCAACAACTCTTAATTGGCACTAAGGGGGGGGGGGGAATTCATCAAGGGGTACTAATCGATTTAGCATGTGCTAAATGCTAAGGCATGCATTATATACCCATGGGTGTCTAAGTGTTTAGCTCAGGCTAAATTGCTTAGCGCATGTTGATGATTACCCCCTAAGTAGAGTTAACTGAAGGTTAGGTGTCTACTTGGCAGGCATGACTCTACAACAGTTAGGTGCCTAGTGCAAAGTGCATAGTTAAAAGTGGGTATAGTTAGGGGGTGGATCATGGGCATGCTTTTGAGTTAGGTGCCACTGGGAACCTAACACAGGCGCTGGCATTTAGGCCAAGAAAACCCTGGCATAAATAGGGTTTGCCTAAATGTGAGAATGTTTAGTACTGCCTAAGTATGCTTAAGCAGTGATAAATGTGATTTTATAATAGGCATCTAACTTTTATAGAATTGTGCTTAGCTCCACACTAGTCAGCACTGATTTTTTAGGCAACATATATAGAATTGGGTTCTTAGTACAGGCCCAGGATAACTGTTAGTGTGCAATAATTTCTGCGTTAAACAGCTAATGCAGCTTAATAAATAGGTCCTAAAATCATGAAACAGAAATACTACTACAATAAATGCAATATGAAATTAAGTAAGCAGTTCAGTTCTGATTCTATTAATGGCACCTAAAACATAGGTGCCAGTGAACATGGTGTACAGCACATGTCAGTCATGAATTAGGTGCTGTTTACAGAATCGTACCTAGTAGCACCTAAATTGGACTTATGCACTGGTAGGCATCAAAACCTTAGGTGTCCTCTACTTATGCCAGGGTTTTCTTGGTCAAGAAACCATCACAGGAACGACCTTACTACCCCGCTGCGGAACCTGGGCTCCCTCCAATTATTCCGCAAGCAACTGAAAACCTGGCTTTTCACTAAAATGTAATTCTATCCCCCCTTACTCTTCTCTTCTATATATAAGTTCATATAAACCTTTTATTTCCCTTCTCTTCCTATATTTTAAGTTCTTGTAAACCGTGCCGAGCTCCACATCCGTGGAGATGATGCGGTATATAAACTTAAGGTTTAGTTTAGTTTAGTCACCTAAGTTAGGCACCTACCAGTGCCTAAGTTCAATTTAAACCCCTACATACAAAACAAGATCGGCCTCTAACCATGCCCTTTCTGGTAGGTGCCTTGGACTAGGTGCCTACCTGAAATTCAAAGGTGCCTATTGAGTAAGATGCCTATCATACAATTCATTTAATTTTTGCCAATTATGAGCTCATTATTGGCGCCAATTAAGCTTATTAAATAATTAAGTTAGGTGCTTAGATCTGCTAAGCGCTCCAATATAGGTGCCTAATTTCAGGTGCCATTTATAGAATCTGGGCCTCATTGTGTAAACTGGCATGCAGTAACCATTAGCATATTTACAATACTGTAAACAACTATATAAGTTACCATGCTAGTATGACATCATGCACAAATTTATGTGTTAACTGCAAATCCTGGAATGGGGCAGGAAAAGCACAGTTACTTACTGTAACAGTTGTTATCCAGGGACAGCAGGCAGCTATTCTCACATATGGGTGATGTCATCTACGGAGCCTGGATGCGGACAGCCTCGCAAGCATACTTGCTTGTAGAAAACTTCAGAAGTTTTGAGTCAGCCGCACTGTGCATGCACGAGTGCCTTCCCGCTTAGCACAGGGTGAGTCTCTTCAGTTCAGATAACTAGCAAAGAAGCCAACCAGGGGAGGTGGGTGGGTTGTGAGCATAGCTGCCTGCTGTCTCTGGATAACAACTGTTATGGTAAGTAACTGTGCTTTATCCCAGGACAAGCAGGCAGCCCATTCTCACATATGGGTGACCTCCAAGCTAACCAGAATGGGATGGTGGGAGCATTGGCAACTTAGGAGAATAAATTTTATAATACTCTCTGGCCAAAATGGCCATCCCGTCTGGAGAAAACATCCAGACAATCATGAGAGGTGAAAGTATGAACCGAGGACCAGGTGGCAGCTTTACAAATTTCCTCAATAGGAGTGGATCTGAGGAAAGTTACTGAAACCGCCATGGCTCTGACTTTATGGCGTAGAAAATATTTTGTTCTACGTTAATACCCTTCAAGTATCTGAATGTCTGAATCATATTCCCCCGTCCCTCTTTTCCTCTAGGGTATACATATTCAGGGCTTCCAGTCTCTCCTCATACGTCTTCTGGCGCAAGCCTCCTATCATTTTCATTGCCCTGCTCTGGACCGCTTCAAGTCTTCTTACGTCCTTCACCAGATACGATCTCAAAAATGGAACACAATACTCCAAGTGGGGGTCTCACCAATGACCTGTACAGGGGCATCAACACCTTCTTCTTTCTACTGGCTACACCTCTCTTTATACAGCCCAGCATCCTTCTGGTAGAAGCCACTGCTTTGTTACACTGTTTTTTCGCCTTTAGATCTTCGGACACTATCACCCCAATGTCCCTCTCTCCATATCAGCTTCTCACCTCCCAGCATATACGGTTCCTTCCTATTATTACTCGACTCTGTAGATGCAGTCCAGCCTGGGCATAGCAGAAAGAGATACAAGCAGACATCCAGTTGGAAAAGGTACGCTTAGAGATTGGATGTCCCAACTTGTTTGGATTTAAGGAGACAAAAAGTTGAGGAGCAGTTCTGTGTGGTTTGGTGCGTTCCAAGTAGAAGGCCAAAGCACATTTACAGTCCAGAGTATGAAGAGCTGATTCTCTAGGGTGAGAATGAGGCTTTGGAAAAAAACACTGGAAGAACAATGGATTGGTTGAGATGAAATTCTGAAACCAATTTAGGTAAGAATTTAGGATGAGTACGAAGGACCACCTTGTCATGATGGAACACAGTGAAAGGTGGATCAGCAACTAAAGCTTGCAGCTTACTGACTCTTCGAGCAGATGTGAGTGCAATGAGAAGCACCACTTTCCAAGTGAGATACTTCAGAAGAGCCGTAGACATTGGCTCAAATGGAGGCTTCATCAATTGAGCAAGAATAACATTGAGATCCCAAACCACTGGAGGCGGTTTGAGAGGAGGTTTGTTTTTTTTTTTTTAATTTATTTATTTATAAGTTTCCAATTTTATACAATCAAGATAAACTTGTACAAAAAGATGATTAATGAAAAGAAAACTGTCAAAAGAAAATTAAACAAGCAATTAAAATAACCTAACATAAATCTTCTCAAGTCCTCAAATGGATCCAAGATGTGAATTAAATGCGAGTACATCAAAAAGAAACAATCTTTATAGAATCATAAGCTAACAGAGAGTAAGGACCTCTAATCTATTTAGCACTCTCCTTCTCCAGTCGGGACAAGGACAGGAAGGTCGTCAGCTGGGGAGGATCAAAGAAGACATACTTTATAATGAATTACACATTTACAAGGATGTCTAAGGAAAAAAGTTGCCCCTAGGGCCAGAACATCAGGTTTTAACAAAAGAAATTCTCTTCTAAGTTTTTGAGTCTTCCTTGCCAAATCTGGAAACATTTGTATCTTATGACCAAGAAATTCTTTTTGTCTATGTTTATAGAACATTCTCATTAACCAGCTCTTATCAGGGGTAAGTGCAAATGTTAAAAGCAAAGTAGATGGAACAGACATTTCTCTATCAGATAAATCTAATACAGCTGAGATGTTTATAGGATCTTGATTTGTTACTTGTTGAATATCTTGAGTCTTAGTCAGTAAATAATACACTTGTGTAATAGGTGGTAATGCAGACTCAGGTTTTTCCAATATTTCTTGAAGATATCGTTTCAACATATCTTTAGGTGTTACCGTAGAAACTTTTGGAAAGTTAATCAGTCTTAAGTTATTATTCCTAGAAAAGTTTTCCAAAGATTCAATTTTCCTTCTTAAACTTATATTATCTTTAATCAAAGTCTCTTGAAGTTTCTTTGATAATCCTATATCTTCTTGAAGACTATTCGTTAAAGCTTTAGAAGCTTCTAAATCTGTTTTCAAGTTCCCAATTTTAGTATCATAGTTGTTAATTTTCCCTTCAAATTGTTGGAATTGAGAATTAAAAGTCTTTCCCATATTAGAAATCAAATCCCAAAGGGATTCTAATGTAACTTCCTGGGGTTTTTGAGGTAAGAAAAGTTGTAAATTTATTCCAAGTTGCTCACCAATTGCAGTTTCTCTCTGTCTCTGTTCCGTCTGGGCTGTTCTTACTCCACCAGCTGTTGAATCCTCACTTTCTAAGTTCAGGCTCTCTTGAGAAAGCTGAGAGCCTAAACTTCTGCTCTCCAGATCGACTTCTCTGGCCTCAGGGGTAGAATGTCCACCGTCTCCTGGCAACACTCCCTCCCTTGGAGAGCTAGTAATGTGAGGTTGTAGGGGCGGTGCTCTGGTGTCGGGGCTGAGTGTTGTTTCAAGCCCCAAAGAGGCCGCCGGAATCTCGCCTCGTTGCCGCGCCTCCAACGGGGAATCTGCCGCCGCTGTGATGTCCTGCATCCGCCGCAGAAGTTCGTCAATTCTGCTGACAGCCCCAGCCGCGCTCCTGCTTCTTCGCTTCGGCATAGTAAAAGGTAAAAGTTTTCAATAGAGAAAAATAGAGAGGTAATTTACTGGCAAGCTTCCTGAGAGGAGGTTTAAAATTGAAAAGACCTTCATAAATTTGGAAACCACTGGATGAGCAGAGAGGGGTTTCCCTTCAATAGGCTGGTGGAAAGCAGCAATTACGCTGAGATGGACTCGGATCGATGTAGACTTGAGACCATAGGTGGATAAGTGCAAAAGATAATCTAGAACAGAAGATAAGGAGGAATCTTGAGGCTCATTATCATGAGAGATGCACCACGAAGAAAATCTAGTCCATTTTTGATGGTAGCATTGTCTAGTGGTTGGCTTTCTAGAAGCCTCTAAAATATCTCTTACAGGATGAGAAAAATGAAGAGGAGTTATTTTGAGAGGTACCAAGCTGTCAGGTGCAGAGACTGCAGGTTGGGATGAAGTAGAGACCCTTGACTCTGTGTAAGCAGAGACGGAAAAACTGGTAGAAGATATGGCTCTCTACTGCTGAGTTGAAGTAGAAGGGAGCACCAAGGTTGTCACGGCCACCGAGGAGCTATCACAATCATGGTGGCATGATTGTTCTTCAACTTGACTAGAGTATTGAGAATGAGAGGTAATGCATACAGAAAGCAATTCATCCATTCCAGTATAAAAGCATCTGCCTTGAGGCAATGAGGAGAGCATATCCTGGAGCAGTGCTAAGGCAGTTTGTGGTTGTGGGGAGATGCAAAGAGATCTATCTGAGGAGTTCCCCACTGCAAAAAAATGTGATGAAGAGGTGAGGAATTGAGTGTCCATTCGTGAGGTTGCAGAAGACGATTCAATTTGTCCGCCAGTTTTTGCCCCAGCTTTCAGGAAGGTGTTTTGGAGGATTGCCCAATCCCAAACCTTCAGAGCTTCTTGACAAAGGGAGGGAGATCCTGTCCCTCCCTGTTTGTTGACATAGTACATAGCGACTTGGTTGTCCGTTCTAATGAGGACTACCTGGTCGTGAAGAAGATGTTGAAAGGCTTTAAGAGCATTGAAGATCGCTCTGAGTTCCAACAGATTGATGTGACACTGACGATCCATACTGGTTCAGTGGCCTTGAGTATGGAGACCATCGAGATGAGCCCCCCAAGCATAGGTCAAGGAATCTGTCCTGAGCACCTTCTGATGAGGAGGCGTTTGAAACAGCAAGCCTCTGGAGAGATTGGAAGAGAGCATCCACCAGCGGAGTGACTGTCTCTACGAAAGAGTGACTGTAATGTGTCAAGAGAGTGGTTTGCAAGCCTGTGTCCACTGAGATGCCAGGGTCCACTGATGAATTCTGAGGTGAAGTCTGTCAAAAGGAGTCACTTGCACTGTGGAGGCCATGTGACCTGGGAGGACCATCATTGAAGAGCGGGAAGACACATAGTAACATAGTAGATGACAGCCCAACCTGATTCAATTTAAATTTTTTCTTCTTAGCTATTTCTGGGCAAGAATCCAAAGCTCTATCCGGTACTGTGCTTGGGTTCCAACTGCCGAAATCTCCGTCAAAATCTACTCCAGCCCATCTACACTCTTCCCAGTCATTGAAGCCCCCTCCAGCCCATCCTCCCCCAAACAGTATTGGCTAGTACTGGCCTTAGTTCAATATTTAATATTATTTTCTGATCCCATGCTTCTTTGAACCCCGTCACTGTTTTCTTCTCCACACCTCTCTCGGAAGCGCATTCCAGGCATCCACCACACTCTCCGTAAAGTAGAATTTCCTAAAATTGCTCTTGAATCTACTACCCCTCAACCTCAAATTATGCCTTCTGGTTTTACCATTTTCCTTTCTCTGGAAAATATTTTGTTCTACGTTAATACCCTTCAAGTATCTGAATGTCTGAATCATATCCCCCCGTCCCTCTTTTCCTCTAGGGTATACATATTCAGGGCTTCCAGTCTCTCCTCATACGTCTTCTGGCGCAAGCCTCCTATCATTTTCATTGCCCTGCTCTGGACCGCTTCAAGTCTTCTTACGTCCTTCACCAGATACGATCTCAAAAATGGAACACAATACTCCAAGTGGGGTCTCACCAATGACCTGTACAGGGGCATCAACACCTTCTTCTTTCTACTGGCTACACCTCTCTTTATACAGCCCAGCATCCTTCTGGTAGAAGCCACTGCTTTGTTACACTGTTTTTTCGCCTTTAGATCTTCGGACACTATCACCCCAATGTCCCTCTCTCCATATCAGCTTCTCACCTCCCAGCATATACGGTTCCTTCCTATTATTAATCCTCAAATGCATTACTCTGCATTTCTTTGCATTGAATTTTAGTTGCCAGGCATTAGACCATTCTTCTAACTTTTGCAGATAAGAACATAAGAACATAAGAACATAAGCAGTGCCACTGCTGGGTCAGACCACAGGTCCATCCCGCCCAGCAGTCCGCTCCCGCGGCGGCCCAACAGGTCACGACCTGTCTGAATCACCCCTTGGTTTCAGTACCCTACGATCCCTTTGTCCCTCAGGAATCCGTCCAATCCCTGTTTGAATCCCTGTACTGTATTCTGCCTGATCACTTCCTCCGGGAGCGCATTCCATGTGTTCACGACCCTTTGGGTGAAGAAAAACTTCCTTGCATTTGTCTTGAACCTATCCCCCTTCAGTTTCTCCGAGTGCCCCCTCGTACCTGTTGTCCCTCTCAGTCTGAAGAACCTGTCCCTATCCACCCTCTCTATGCCTCTCAGGATCTTGAAGGTCTCTATCATATCTCCCCTGAGCCTCCTTTTTTCCAGAGAGAAGAGACCCAGCTTATCCAGCCTCTCGGCGTATGGGCAGTTTTCCAGCCCTCTTACAAGCTTCGTTGCTCTCCTTTGGACTCTCTCAAGTACCGCCATGTCCTTCTTGAGGTGTGGCGACCAATACTGAACGCAGTATTCCAGGTGCGGGCCCGATATAGTGGCATGATGACTTCCCGCGTCCTGGTTGTTATGCCCCTCTTTATGATGCCCAGCATCCTGTTGGCTTTTTTCGAGGCTGCTGCGCACTGTGCAGATGGCTTCATTGATGCATCCACCAGCACACCCAAGTCTCTCTCAAGTCCGCTGTCTCCCAGCAGTGCCCCCCCCATTTTGTAGTTGAACAACGGGTTCTTGTTTCCTATATGCATGACCTTGCATTTCTCAACGTTAAAGCGCATTTGCCATTTGTTTGCCCAGTCTTCCAGCTTGTCCAGGTCCCTTTGCAGGTCCTCACATTCCTCCCTGGTCCTAACCCTGCCGCAGAGTTTGGTATCGTCCGCAAATTTTATAACTTCGCATTTTGCCTCCGTTTCCAGGTCGTTGATAAATATGTTGAAGAGCAATGGCCCCAGCACCGATCCCTGCGGCACACCGCTCGTGACTCCCCGCCAGTCAGATCCTTTTTCATATTTTCCACTCTCTCTTCGGTGTCTATTCTGTTACAAATCTTGGTATCATCTGCAAAAAGGCATACTTTTCCTTCTAACCCTTCAGCAATGTTACTCACAAACATATTGAACAGGATTGCCCCCAGCACTGAACCCTGAGGGACTCCATTACTCACCATGACAGAGTTGAAGAAGAGCATCCAGACGTTGTTGAGGAAGAAATGCTCTGAGTTGGATAGTGTCCAGAACAGCTCTGATGAACTGTAGATTTTGAGAGGGCTGAAGTTGGGATTTGGAGAAGTTGATTTCGAATCCCAAGCTTTGGAGGAATCACGTAATCCATTGGGTCGCTACAATAACCCCCAGAGATGTTGAATCTTTGATGAGCCAGTCGTCTAGGTAGGGAAACACCTGAAGACCATGGTTCCTTACAGCTGCTGCTACCACCACCAGGCACTTGGTGAACACTGGGAGATAAAGCCAGGCCAAAGGGTAGCACTCTGTATTGGTAATGCAGATTCTCCACCCAAAATCTGAGGTACTGATGGGAGGTCGGATGAATGGGGATGCGAGTATAAGCCTCCTTGAGATCTAGAGAACATAACCAATCGTTCTGATCTAGAAGGGGGTAAAGGGACGCCAGGGACAACATGTGAAATTTTTCTTTGAGTAAAAATTTGTTGAGAGCCCTGAGATCCAGAATGGGTTGCAGATCGCCCGTCTTCTTCGGAACTAGGAAATAACAGGAGTAAAACCCCCTGCTCTGCTGTTCCAGAGGAACTTCCTTGATGGCATGGAGTTGAAGCAGAGCCTGAGTTTCCTGAAGAAAAAGGGCGGTCTGGGATGGATTGGAAGGATACTCTCTTGGAGAAAGCTCTGGTGGAACCTTAGTGAAATTAAGAGAGTATCCTTCCCTGATTATTGACAGCACCCAGAGGTCGGATGTAATGGTCTCCCATCGATGGTAAAAATGATGGAGATGACCGCCTATTGGGGGAAGGGAGGACAGAGGCAGAACAATGGAAGTTATGCTCTGTTTCAAACAGTCAAAAAGGCTGAGGTTTCTGTTGCTTCTGCTGCTGTGGTTTCTTGGGAGGTGCTCGAGTGTAAGGAGCCGCCCTTGGAGTATAACGCCTCTGGAAAACTGGAGGAGGGCATGAAGGTTTTGCAGGAGCTGGTTTTGGCTTTGGTCTGACAATGGAAGCAAAAAATTTTTCATGTTCAGCCAATTTCTTAGTGGCCGCCTATATGGATTCATCAAAGAGGTCATTGCTGTCACAAGGAATTTTAGCTAGACGGTTCTGAAGATTAGGGTCCATGTCAATGATGTGAAGCCAGGCCAAGTGGTGCATTGCTACAGAGAAAGCAGTGGCCCTGGCAGACAGTTCAAAGGCATCAAAAGGAAAACAAATGGGATACAGCACTGCCGGGGTACAAGCTCTATCGCCGGGATAGGTCAGGTCAGAAAGGAGGAGGAATAGCCCTATACGTAAAAGAAAGCATACAATCGACAAGAATGGACACAGCGGAGATGATCAACAAACTGGAATCGCTATGGGTTAAAATACCGGGTAGGAAAGGGCATGAAATAAAGATGGGCCTATACTATCGTCCACCCGGGCAAACCGGAGATAGCGATAAAGAAATGGATGCCGAGATGAAGTGAGAATGCAAAAGCGGTTACACAGTTGTTATGGGAGACTTCAACTATCCTGGGATAGACTGGAGTCTTGGAAGCTCAAGATGCGCTAGGGAGACAGAATTCCTGGAGGCTGTACAAGATTGCTTCATGGAGCAGCTTGTTAGAGAACCGACGAGAGGAAATGCCACTCTGGATTTAATCCTAAATGGACTAAGGGGACCTGCAAAGGAAGTGGAAGTAGTGGGACCGTTGGGAAACAGTGATCATAATATGATCAAGTTCAAGGTTGAAGTAGGCATACCAAACGGAAAGAGAACCATAGCGACATCTTTCAACTTCAGGAAAGGAAACTATGAAGCAATGAGGGAAATGGTAAGGAAGAAACTTAGGAACACTTCCAAAAAATGGCAAACAGTAGAACATGCGTGGTCTTTTTTCAAAGACACGGTGAGCGAGGCACAAAATCTGCACATCCCAAGATTCAGAAAGGGGTGCAAAAAGGGTCGAACAAAAGACCCAGTATGGATGACTAAAATAGTGAAGGAAGCGATAGGCAATAAGAAAAATTCATTCAGGAAATGGAAAAAGGACAAAACTGAAGGGAACCATAAGGAGCACAGGAAGTATCAAAAAGAATGTCACCGTGTGGTTCGAAAAGCCAAAAGAGAGTATGAAGAGAGGCTAGTCAGGGAGGCACGAAATTTCAAACCGTTCTTCAGATATGTTAAAGGGAAACAGCCAGCTAGGGAGGAGGTGGGACCGCTGGACGAAGGAGACAGGAAGGGAGCGGTGAAGGAGGAGAAAGAAGTCGCAGAAAGACTCAACATGTTCTTCTCGTCTGTATTTACAAACGAAGACACAACCAACATACCGGAACCTGAACAAATCTTCAATGGAAATCAAGCAGAAAAATTAACATCCATGGAAGTGAGCCTTGATGATGTACACAGGCAGATAGAAAAACTTAAAACTGACAAATCCCCGGGTCCGGACGGAATCCATCCCAGGGTTCTGAAGGATAGCGAAACTACTGCAGCAAATTTGCAACCTATCCTTGAAAACAGGCATGATCCCGGAGGATTGGAAGATAGCCAATGTCACGCCCATCTTTAAAAAGGGATCAAGAGGTGACCCGGGAAACTACAGACCAGTGAGTTTGACCTCGGTTCCGGGGAAACTGGCGGAAGCACTGATTAAAGAACACATCGATGAACATCTGGAAAGAAACGAACTTTTGAAAACAACCCAACATGGTTTCTGCAGGGGGAGATCGTGCCTAACGAACTTATTGCACTTCTTCGAAGGAATTAACAAACGGATGGACAGAGGAGACCCCATAGACATCATATACCTTGATTTCCAAAAAGCCTTTGACAAGGTGCCTCACGAACGTCTACTCCGGAAACTGAAGAACCATGGAGTGGACGGAGACGTACATAGATGGATCAGAAACTGGTTGGCGGGTAGGAAACAGAGGGTAGGGGTGAAAGGCCACTGCTCGGACTGGATGAGGGTCACGAGTGGTGTTCCGCAGGGCTCAGTGCTCGGGCCGCTGCTATCTAATATATTCATAAATGATCTAGAAACAGGCACGAAGTGTGAGATAATAAAATTTGCGGACGATACAAAACTATTTAGTGGAGCTGGGACTAAAGAGGAATGTGAAGAATTGCAAAGGGACTTGAACAAATTGGGGGAATGGGCGGCGAGATGGCAGATGAAGTTCAACGTTGAGAAATGTAAAGTATTGCATGTTGGAAACAGAAACCCGAGGTACAACTATACGATGGGAGGGATAATATTGAATGAGAGTAACCAAGAAAGGGACTTGGGGGTAATGATGGACATGACAATGAAGCCGACGGCACAGTGCGCAACAGCCGCTAAGAAAGCAAATAGAATGCTAGGCATAATCAAGAAGGGTATTACAACAAGGACAAAAGAAGTTATCCTGCCATTGTATCGGGCGATGGTGCGCCTGCATCTGGAATACTGGGTCCAATATTGGTCTTCGTACCTTAGGAAGGATATGGCGTTACTTGAGAGGGTTCAGAGGAGAGCGACACGCTTGATAAAAGGGATGGAAAACCTCTCATACGCTGAGAGATTGGAGAAACTGGGTCTCTTTTCCCTGGAGAAGAGGAGACTTAGAGGGGATATGATAGAGACTTATAAGATCATGAAGGGCATAGAGAGAGTAGAGAAGGACAGATTCTTCAAACTTTCGAAAAATAAAAGAACAAGAGGACACTTGGAAAAGTTGAAAGGGTACAGATTTAAAACGAATGCTAGGAAGTTCTTCTTTACCCAACGAGTGGTGGACACCTGGAATGCGCTTCCAGAGGGCGTAATAGGGCAGAGTACAGTACAGGGGTTTAAGAAAGGATTGGACAATTTCCTGCTGGAAAAGGGGATAGAAGGGTATAGATAGAGGATTACTGCACAGATCCTGGACCTGTTGGGCCACCGCGTGTGCGGACTGCTGGGCACGATGGACCTCTGGTCTGACCCAGCAGAGGCATTGCTTATGTTCTTATGTTTTATCATAAGATGACTGAAGAAGATGTAACCTGAGTTATGACAAAGTAACAGTGACTTCTTGGAACTCAAAATGCTGATGTTGATCTAGATTCTTCAGAAAGCCTGGAAGAATATCAATGAGGAACTTGAGATAAGTAATGAAGACAAAATTGTAGTTGAGGACTTTGGAAGACATCATAGCATTTTGATAAAGACGACGTCCAACCTTGTCCATGGTCTTACCATCTCTTCCAGGAGGAACTGCAGCATAAACCCTGGAAGGATGGGATCGTTTCAACGAGGACTCCACAAGGAGGGATTGGTGAGATAACTGTGAATTCTCAAACCCTTTGCAATGTAGAGTTCTATACCTTGAGTCCAACTTTCCTGGAACAGCAGGTATAGCATAAGGAGTCTCCAGACATCGTTTGAAAGTTTGAGACAAAAGCCGGTTAAGAGGGAGCTTAAGTGACTCTGCAGGAGGTTGAGGCACATGCATTACCTCTAGATACTCCTTAGAGTATTTAGAACCAGCATCTAATAGAATTTCCAGGTCATCAGCCATCTGATGAAGAAAGGAAGAGAAAGACAGCTTATCTGCCAAGGCCCTGCTTCGAGAGGGGCTCGATGACCTCGAGGCACCTTGAGTGGAGAACAAAGGTGAAGCCTCTCTGGAAAACTGGCAATCCAATGAATATGGAGACTTGGAGGAGGCAATGGAAGCAGCTGAGTCCTTGGGGTCTGGAAGCGGTGACCTTGATCGAGGAGTTGGAGGCCTCGAAGAGCTGGAAGGTCTAGAATGAGGCCTGGACGAGGAAGGCTGCTCTTTGGAAGAAGACCTGTGCCTCGATAGATGTCTCGATGAGGGCCTTGATCGACGATGAGAGTGATGTCTGGAAGCAGATCTCGAGTAGTATTGAGGAGACTTCGCCCTATGTATGGAAACAGGCAATGCTGCTGGTGAATGAATAGGGCTAGAAACTGTAGATCGAAACTCAGTGGGTTGGATTGAGGCTTCTCAAAGCACTCCCAAAGACTCTGCTCCTTGTAATGAGTGAGGATTCCTGTCGAGACACTCGCAAAGACTCGGCTCCTTGCATAGAGTGTGAAGCTTCAGCTCGAGACACAGGCAGGGACTCGACCTCGTGGGAGACTGCTGATTGCCCAGGCTGGATTACAGGAAGCATAGTCAAGGCAGAACCATATTTGCTCAGTAATTGAACAAATTGCTGCTCCAACATGGTTTGGAGAGACGCCTGCAAATGTGGATCCGCGTCTGAAACCGGACCACTTGCTGAGGCTAAAGGCTCCAAGGTGGCAGTGGAGATGTGCCTCGACTTGGAGAGAATGAGGACCACCGCCGGAACCTTCTGCTTAGGTATCTGACCCAAGGAAAGCTCAGGAGAAGACAAAGCAGGTGTACTCGAAGCCAAAGACGATCCAAACGAGGAAGGTCTGACGAGACTCAAGGTCAGAGTAGTGGAAGCAGGAGGACCCTCGATGGAAGGTGGAACCGAGGCAGCACTCGAGGTCGAGGGTATCACTGAAGAGTCCATCCTGAAGAGTTTTTCCACTAAAACCCGACGACGTTTAAGGGCTCGAGATTGAAGAGGAGCACAGTGCTTGCACGACTATGGTCAGGCCCGAGGCACTTAAGGCACCAGTGGTGAGAGTCCGTGAGAGAAATCGCACACTGGCACTGGCTACACTTCTTGAAGCCCGTTACTGGCTGGGACATAGGAGGGAAGATAGCCGCTGTTCAGTTGAAGCCCGCAGGCTGCGACCGAGCAGCCTGCCCTGACAGTCAGTCGAAGAGAAAAATAAAACAAAGTCTTCTTTTTATTTTTTTAAAAAAAAGAGAAAATAAAGTAAATAACACAGCGATTCGGGACTAAAAAGAACACAAACCACGGTGAGAGAAGGCACGAAGCGAATGAAGTTCAACGCAGAGTGTCAAAGTACAGCCTTCTCGGCTCCGCGAAAAACTGAGAACTGAGGAGACTCGCCCTGAGCTGGGCGGGAAGGTACTCGTGCATGCGCAGTGCGGCTGACTCAAAACTTCTGAAGTTTTCTACAAGTAAGTATGCTTGCGAGGCTGCCGCATCTGGGCTCCGTGGATGATGTCACCCATATGTGAGAATGGGCTGCCTGCTTGTCCTGAGATAATGTGCATGAACTGTGCCTTGTGGTTAGCTCATAGTAAACACCTACAAGCTGTCACCTATGCAGAAAGAGAACATCCAACTCACTAAGGATTTCCAGGTTGGTACATCGGTGGTGGTGTTAGTATTTTAGAACAGGATCTGTCAACATACAGCCTATTCTAAAATTCATGAGAAATAGATGTCTACTGTATGCACTGGTTACAAACTGAAATGTCCAAAATATGAGTGGAGAAAAACAAGGGACATGGATTTCATTAGCTAATGACATGCTTTAAAATGCTATAAAATGGCCACAGCAGTCTATGTGGAGTTGAAGTGTATGGTTTATTGCAGGGGTGTCCAAGCTTTTGGCTTCCCTGGGCCGCATTGGCCCAAAAAAATGTTTCTGGGGCTGCACAAACAGCAAACGCTGCAGCAAGCAGAGGAGGGAGCCAGCAAGACAGTAAACACCCGGGGGCAGCAGAGGAAAACACTGCATCGCCCTCAACCAGGGCTGCGCAAAATACTTCACGGGGCCGCAGGTTGGACACCCATGGTTTATTGTATTTAATATACCACTCTTCTTGCCAATATAACAGGACAGTTCACAATTAAGGGTCAAATGGCCCATCCAGTTTGAAGTGTATACCGAGGATAGGCAGCCTGTATGGGCAATTTGGCCTTCATCAATGGTCATGTTTCTATTTTAAGCTATATATTTTATCAGAAAATAGAAAATAGCACTTTTCAATGTAACGGAGGTAGGAAGAGAAATAGCCCAACAGAGCAGTGAGCTGCAAACCAGGAGACCCCAGTTCAAATCTCAATGCAGCCCTTTGTGATTTTTTTTTAAACAGCAAGCCCTCCAGGGACAGAAAAATGCCTACTATATCTGAATGTACACTGTTTCAATAACTTTCAGGCTTGCAGTGGTAGATAAGAAATTTTAAAAAAAATTGTAGTAGAGAGCTACTCAGAGCATCTTTCTGTAATTTGTATGTGCCATCTTTCCCTTTCTGAAATCAGAGTTGGTATCCATATTTTATCCCCTTTCTAGTCCTGCCCAAACCACACTCAGACCTTATTTTCTTACCTTAAGGATATACTCCAGTTTTTCAAATCTGAATATTGGCTTTATAAAATCAAGATTTGGATACCCATGCTATATAGATGTCTAAATGCAGAAGAAAAGAGATGGATCCAAGCATGATTAAATCAAAAATTGGCTTACTTCACCCAAGCTGTGGTAGTTACATACAGTTGGTGATGGCTGGAGACTTTCATCTCCACAAACCCAGTGCACTCCATTGACATGTTGGTGGGAAACACCCTTTCTTACCTGATTCAGATGTGGAAACAGGTCACAAAGCCAGAGACTGCCAGGAGCTTGATGCAGAGGCCATAGATATGAATGTGGTTGCTCTACATTCTTGCAACTTTTTGGAGGCCTCTCAGCCCAGAAGCAAGAACTGTGTAATGGAAGTTGAGCTCAATGGGAACCCCTATCAGGTGTTGATAGACTGAGGAAGCATCAAAACTCTAATCTGGAGAAAAATGGTTACATGGACTGCAAGTAAACTATGATTGGGCTGTGATTTTATCCTGTGTACATGGAGACCAAAGACAGTATCCTACAGCTCAGGTATCCCTCAAGACCTCAGTTGGGCAAGCTCGACTGGAGGTGGCAGTCTGCCATTGCTTCCATACACAGTTATCTTGGGATTGGAATTTCCCAAAATTTGAGAAGATCTGGGTTCAGCTAACCACTGGTCCAAAGAAGGAGGAGGAGTCTTTCCCTGAGATTTTCCCTTTAGAGGACCCCAATCACTATACCGAAGTAGCCTAAATCCTGCCAAAGAGATGGTTTGAAAAACTGCTCTGTCCCCTGAACTTAAGAGCTGCAGTTGATGAGGATCCTGGGTCAGGAAAGAAGGACAGGACACCTCAGACCCTTCAGATAGTCTGCCTGAGTGGAGTAGGAGGTGGTACCCCACAGGACTTTAAAAGGGCACAACCAGAGAATGAGTCACTTAGAGCAGCACAAGCTCAGGTTTTGACTGTAGACTCCTCTAAGGTAACACTGCTGTACTTTATAATAAAGATGGACTTGTTGTATAGGGTGGCCAAGAGGACAATGGAGGGGGAAGAAGTAGAGCAACTGTTGGTCTCTTTCCTGCTATAGGCAAGTTATGCAATTAGCCACAGTCACTCTTTAGGAGGTCGCATGGGGGGAGGAGAAAACAAAGGAAAGCATCTTAGCCTGGCTCTTCTGGCCAGGCATGATCAAGCAAGTAGCATTCTTTTGTCAGTACTGCCAAAACTGTCAGCTGAGTAGTCCTGCAAGGTTCCACCTGCCCCTCTTGTGCCCATGCCTATTGTCAACACCTCGATTGAGAGAGTGGCTATGGATTTTGTGGGGCCACTGGAAGGAACCAGCTGGGGTAACAAGTATATCCTGGTTATTTTGGATTATGGTACTCGCTACCCTGAAGAAGTTGCTCTGTGGAATATGAAAATTACCCCCGTGGCTAATACACTATGGGAAATCTTCTCCAAGATGGGGATTTCTTCTGAAATACTAACTGACCAGGGTACCCTTTTATATCTAGTCATAAAGCAAGTGTGTGCTCTACTCAAAGTAAAGTCTTTATCATCCACAGACAGAAGATCTGGTGGAAAGCTTTAATAAGACTCAAACAGATGATGGAAGTTTGTGGCTGAAGATGGGAGAAACTGGGATACTCTACACCAATATGGTAAAATTATGTCTTACCTGTTAATTTTCTTTCCCTTAGACGCAGCAGATGAATCCAGAGACCAATGGGATAGCTCACATCTACCAGCAGGTGGAGATAGAGAAACTGATTAACAGGTGTTCTTATTTGCTGGCACTCCTCCTGTCTCATCAGTATAGCTCCTTGCCCAAGCACATTTAACCATCAATAGGTATAGCATGTAAAAAACTTCTTTCCCAGAACACATCGCAAACAGCAACGATACAGAATACAATCATTAACAACACCCAATCACTAAAAGTCGCACACGAAAAAACCGACAACCAAATACCAGAAAGGATGGGGCTCTGGATTCATCTGCTGCGTCTAAGGGAAAGAAAATTAACAGGTAAGACATAATTTTACCTTCCCTAGCAACAGCAGCAGATGAATCCAGAGACCAATGGGATGTAGCAAAGCAATCCTCAATCTGGGTGGGAAGCAAACACCGCCTCCGCAACCGAAGCACCAAAAAGCCCCTATCGCATGTGCCCGCACATCCATGCAGAAACGCGGAGAGAAGGCACTCTCGGAAGACCAATTAGCCGCGAGACAAATATCCTCCAAGGAAACAACCTCTGGGCCGAGCCCAAGAAGTAGCCATCGCTCCAGCGGAATGGTCATGAAGTTCAATCGCCACCCGCTCCCCTGCCAGCAGGCAAGCATAAATAATGTCCTTCTGGACCCATTGAGCGAGGTAGGTATCGGACGCCGCCATATGCCTGAGGCGTCCCTTGAAGAATACAAAAAGGAAATATAAACAACTAACAGTTGTTAGAAACCGAGCTCGCGGAGAATGCTACATACGTTTCAAAAAATGCAGTGAATAAAAGCACTGCTCCCACTATCTCCTCCCAGGAAGAAGGAAGGAAAAGCGAGCATGACGTAAAAGCAAGGATGACACCCCCCTAGAAAGAAATAGTGGTACCATCCGAACTGATACCCCATATGACGGAAAAAAGAAATAGGAATCCCCATTGAACAAGGCCTGCAACATCGCAACTGCAGAGCTGAAGCCCTGGCCACAAGGAATCCCATGGTCAACGGCACAGCTCTTTAGAGTCCCAAAGGACAAGGCTAAAATGAAGCCATCGGTAACTTAGAAAAAGTACGTGAAGATTGTACTCCAAACCGGGCTTTCTAAGAGGCGCATGAATATACCGCACTCTGTTTAGGAACTGAACTACAGGAAGCTGAGAAGTCAGCGAAGGGCCATATACCTAGTCCCTGTAACAAGCCAAGAATGACACCAGAAGCTGAAGGGAACTGAACGCTAAGCCCTCGGCAATACACTAGTGCCAAAAAGGAACTCTGGAGTGGTTCAAACGTGAAGAAGCGCCCAAGAAAGGAAAAAACCAACAAAACCCGCAGCTCTAAGACAACGTCAAAAAACTAACACACCCAGCTCCAACATCACCAGAAATTATAACCCACCGATGTAACATAAAAAGAAATACTCACAACCTGGTGGACAGGGCTTGCAGAGCCGGTAGACCCTGGCTGAACCCAAAGACAGGGCAGAATCATACATAGCAAATCTTTTTTTTTTTTTTTTAAAAGGGAAAGAAGAAAAAAATTAGAGACCAAGTTAAACCCTCTATCATTGGAGGGAGGGTGAGGCAGGGACAAGGGGGGGGGCCCAAGTGTAACCTCTAAAGCCGGCACCGTTTAGCCGGACACCCCTGTCTCACTGAAGAGAAAAAATCTCAACAGGAGAAACCGAATGGCAGTCTCACTAAAGAGAAAACCTGAACAGGAGGTAATAAAGTTCCAGTCACAGCCAGAATCCAGGAGCTAGTTGAATAGTGACTTCAACCTGCTGGGAGATAGAGAATACTGATGAGACAGGAGGAGTGCCAGCAAATAAGAACACCTGTTAATCAGTTTCTCTATCTCCACCTGCTGGTAGATGTGAGCTATCCCATTGGTCTCTGGATTCATCTGCTGCTGTTGCTAGGGAAGTACTATTTGCTGTCCGAAAGGTATGTACCTCAAAGTTCAACAGGATTCTCTCTGTTAGAAGTGTTATATGGCCGGAAGCCTAGAGGACTCCTGGATGCAATTCATAACATTTGATAGTAGAAACCCAGCCTGGGGAAGAATTTGGCAGAACACGTACTCACCATGCAGGAAAGGCTGAAGAAAGCTGGAGAGGCAGCCAAACTCTGCTTGGAGAAGGGTCAGGCAGACAAGCTCGATCCTATAACCAGAAGGCAGTTCAGAGAACCTTCTAGATGGGGGACAGAGTTTTAGTCCTCCTGCCATCTTCTGTGTTACCTTTTGGCTTTCATGGAGTTCTAGCTACTTTTCAATGCCTTGTTAACCACCTTCTTAAGCTGTATGGTGACCATGCGGTCGCCTACTTAAATGACATTGTCGTATATAGTAAGGACTGGAGGATCCATCTCATCCCAGAAGAAGCAGTTCTAGATCGTTTGCAGGCTGCTGGATTGACAGTCAATCTTAAGAAGTGCTTCCTGAGAGGATACCTGGGGTATTTGGTCAGGAAAGGACATGTGAAACCACAGATTTGGAAGGTAGAAGCAGGTACTGGTACCCTAAACCAAGATAGAAGCAGGTACTAGTACCCTAAACCAAGAAACAGGTATGAGAATTCCTAGGGCTTGTTGGATACTACCAATGATTTATCCTAGGGTTTGCTGAGAAGGTGGAACCACTAACCTTTTTGCAGAAAACATCCCTAGAAAAAGTGCAGTGGTTGGTGGAACTGAATACTGCATTCCAACCCTTGAAGGACATCTGCTCAGAGCCGGTGCTGGTCAGCCTGGATTTCAACCAACCCCATTGTGGTGCAGACAGATGCATCAGAGATTGGACTTGGGGCCATCCTGGCCCAAGAAGTAGATTGAGAGGGACACCCAGTAGCCTATATTAGCCACAAGCTGTTCCCTAAAGAAAGGGACTATGTGGTAATTGAAAAGGAAGCCCTATCTGTCAAATGGTCCTTGGAGACGCTCCTTAGGCAAAGAACATTCTCAAACATTCTCAAGTAATCCAAAATGTTGATTACTGTTGCTCTTTTTATTCTGGTCTAAGACAAAAAGATCTCCACAGATTACAAGTAATTCAAAATACAGCCAACCAACTGATTCATAATACACGCAAATTCAACCACATTACTCCATTTCTCAAAGAAGCACACTGGCTTCCGGTTTCCCATCGTATTACATACAAACTGCTATTACTAATATTTAAGATACTACACACAGATGAACCCACATATCATATGTCACATAATTCTATACACATCTGCTAGGTTTCTTAGATCTATGAATCAAAATTTACTTAAAATTCTCACATACCGCAAAACAGTTCATGAGCATATTAGTTAAGCAACTTTTTCAGTATGCAAGCCTCAACCACGGAATTCATTACCTGCTCCCTTTCACCTTCAGTCATCGCTAGTACAATTTAAATCAGAGTTGAAGACTTATTTTTAAAGACACATCATTAGCAGCTTGCCTACACTTAGGAAATATTTTCTATACAAAGCAGAGCTACTCTTGTGCTATCTCCTATTCCACTTTTTCTACCCCCACTCTCATGACTTGCATTTAACACTAAAAAGCTATAACCTTTTCCCCTTTTTAGATTGTACAGCCACCTAGAAGGCATTGCCCATAGCACAGGATAGAAAGTTTTTAGTAATCTTAGAAACTAGTATATTATCTGCTGGGTTGACAATTTTAGCTGGTCACAGACCATGAACCCCTTAAGTGGATGGCTTGCCACAAGGAATCAAGTGCAAGCATTATGACATGGTTCCATAGCTTTCAATCCTTCAGTTTTGAGGTGCGACATTGGGTGGGCTAACAGTACGTAAATGCTAACTTTTTGTATTGGGAAGTGGGCCTTGATTGTGCTCAACCAGGCATAGTTGATCTGAGGGAGAGGGTATGAGAGGGAGTCTACAGGACGCTACCACTCTCTCTGCTGGAAACTCCCTCAAAGTGTCAAAGCCACTTTCAGAGCACCTCCCAAGAGGAAGGGATGGAACCAGGAAAGCAGCCGCCAGGAAGTATAAAAGGCAGGGCCAGAGTTGGGTAAAGGAGGCCCAGGGAAGGAAGAAGTAGATCTCCAGCATGTGCCTTCACCAACTGTACATAATTACCACAACTTAGCTGAGGTAAGACAATGCTGGAGTACTTGAGATAGAATATAACATATGTGTGGAGCCTGTCAACCATAGGCCCAAACCCACACTTCTTTGAATCTATAGATCCTTTAATACTGTACCTGTGACATAACCCTTTTTGAGTTCATAAAGAGTTTTTGTTTACCTTTATGACTGTGTCCTGCTGTGTTTCCATGGGTCTTCCCTAGGGTTACCAGACATCCGGATTTCCACGGATATGTCCTTCTTTTTGAGAAAATGTCCGGGGGTCCGTATGGCTTTTCAAATCCCGGCACTTTGTCTGGGTTTTGAAAAACTTCCTCAAAATCGCATTGGGCAGGCAGCAGGGGGCGGGGCTAAGGCAGGATTTGGGGGTGGGACTGGGGAGTAACGGGGCAGGAATGGGTGGAACTGGGCTGGCCTGGGGGGTCCAGATTTTACTAAAATAAAATCTGGTAACCCTAGTCTTCCCCTAACTCTTGCTTACGCTATCACATCTAGTAACTGAGAAGCAAAGCCAATGCTGGGCAGATTTCTATAGTCTGTGTCCCAATCGTGACTGAACAGATGGGCTAGTGCTGGGAAGACTTCTACAGTCTGTGTTCTGATTGCAGCAAGGACAAATCAAGTATGCATATGTAGTACCACATCACACTTTATGAGCATATCTTGTTGGGCAGACTGGATGGACCATAAAAGCCTTTATCTGCCATCATCTAATATGTTAATATGATTTTGCTTCCAATTGTCCTAATTCACTTGGCTGGTAATTCCCAATGTTTTTGTTTCTGCAAGTAAATTAAAGGTAACACTGTAAAGCAGAGAATAGTAAAGGTTTTGCAACCCAACGGATTACAGGACACAAAGCAACATGGTTTCTCTAGAGCAGGGGTGTCAAAGTCCCTCCTCAAGGGCCGCAATCCTGTCGGGTTTTCAGGATTTCCCCAATGAATATGCATGAGATCTATTTGCATGCACTGCTTTCATTGTATGTTAATAGATCTCATGCATATTCATTGGAGAAATCCTGAAAACCCAACTGGATTGCGGCCTTCGAGGAGGGACTTTGACACCCCTGCTCTAGAGGCAGGTTTTGTCAAACAAATCTGATTAATTTGTTTAACTGAGTGATCAGAGGTTGGATTGAGGAAGAGTGCTAGATGTAGTGTATTTAGATTTAAGCAACACCTTTGACACAGTTCCACATAAACGACTAATAAATAAACTGAGTGCCCCTAAACTGACTGACTGGGAACTGGTTGAGAGGAAGGCAACAGAGGTAGTGGCAAATGGAATTCACTCAGAGGAAAAAGATATTACCGGTGGTGTGCTGCAAGGTTCGATTCTTGGGCTAGTCCTTTTTAATAATTTTGTAAGCAATATTACTGAAGGGCTGCCTAGTAAAATTTGCCTCTTTGTGGATGATACCAAAATCTACACTAGGGTAGAGACCCCTGATGGTGTGGATAACATGAGGAAGGATGCAGTGAAGTTTGAGGAATGGTCTGGAATTTGGCAGGTAAGATTTAATGCTACAAAATACAAGGTCATGCATTTGGGCTGCAAAAATTTGAGGGAATGGTACAATTTAGGGAATGTGCATAAAGAGGAGTAAAAACTGGGGGTGACTGCATGTGATGATGTTAAGGTGGCCAAACAGGTAGAAAAGGTGGCAGTGAAAGAAAGAAGGATGCTTAGATGCATAAGGAGTAGAATGGCCAGTAGGAAAAAGAAGATGATAATGCCCATTTATAACTCTGATGAGACCTCATTTAGAATACTGTATACAATTCTGCAGATACCTTCAATATGATATAAACAGGTTGGAATTGTCCAGAGTGCGGCTACTAAAATGGTCAATGGTCTCTGTCATAAAGCATATGGGGACAGACTTAAAATTCTCAATATGTATACTTTGGAAGAAAGGTGAGAGAGAGCAGTTATGATAGAAGTTGTTACCTCTTTAGATCTTTCAACATTGTCTTACGGGTGTGAGTTTTTTGCCAATGACAATAAGAACGCCAGCTGAAAATCATCAAAGATTGCTGTGTGATATAAGTTTTTGAGGCTTTTTCTCCTCTTGTTTTATATCTTAATGTTAAATCTTATTGTGGTAACCCACTGCTGGTGAGTGACATTTTTTGAATTTTTGGTTTAATTGTCACTACGATAGTGTTCTTATGAGAAGTGTTTAAATACCTATATGGCATAAATGCCCAGGAAATAAGTCTCTTTCAATTGAAAGGAAACTCTGGAATGAGGGAGCATAGATGAAGGTGAAAGGCATAGACTCAGAAATAACCTGATGAAATACTTCTTCATGGAAAGGGTGGTGAATTCATAAAACAGCCTTCCAGTGGAGGCAGTGGAAATTGAAACTGTATCTGAATTTAAGAAAGCTTGGACAAGTAAATAGGATCTTTAAGGGAGTGAATGGGAGAGTAGATGGCATGGATGGGCAGACTGAGTAGGCCTACATTTCTCTATGTTAAACAACATGTGAATTAAGGGCAATTAGCTCTTTTCTCTCAAACAGGCAAATCAATGAGGAAGCCTCTCTGTCCTTTGGATCCAGACCTCCAAAGATGCTTTTGCTGTCCTCGCCCTGTCTCCCCAAGAAAGAACCAACAAAAGGAGAATCCTCTGCCCAATCTAGCATCATGTCTTAGAACTGGAACCTTTTAGGTCCTGGCCCCCTGGGAGCCATGGAGACCTATCACAACGCTCCAAGATGCAGAGCTGCTCCTATCTTCTCCTCAAACTTTTGCATTCTGCAGGAAGCCTGATGAATAATTATAACAAATTTCAGGGAAAATCTGGGGTAGACACAATATTTTTCTGAAGATCTCACCTCTAAAGAATTTGGAATCAGCTTCAAAGGTCCCAAAGATGACAGGAAGAATTTCAAGGCCTCATGGATGCCCCAAGGCAGGCCTAGCTCCATTATGACCACCATTCCCTTTGCAGAAAAATCTTCCTAACAGTGGAACCTCCTGGAAAGCTCTGCCCTAGGCTCTCTTGCACCACCTCAACCCCTAGGCATTGAAATTGGGCAGAAGGAACAAGCAGTGCTGTTCAAGCATTGGCTCCCACATCCTACATAGCATCAGCCCTCTCAGCCATCTTCAGTTTTCTCTGTAGACACTGATTACACTGCTGCACCCATGACTGCCTAGCCACCATGATTCTTGTGCTGTTTTGAAGACATGCTGCCCTGCTTTGCTGGCTTTTTTTAATGTTGCAAACTTTATTAATATGCCCTTAACCACATCAGGAAAAGAAGAAAGAGACAAACCGCTAAACACAGGGTGCCTGCAGCCCTTACCACCAATTTTCTAAAGTCCTCACCCTTACTCAAGCAGGTTCAAGAACCCAAAAAGAATACTACCTCAGAATAGGGCACCAAGAGGACCAGGAATCGTCAGAGGGAACCCTGTACCAGGGAAAGGTAGTGTTGCCCTGTGAGGACAGATTCAGTTTAAACAGGAAGTACAGCCCATAGACTGTGTCCCTGGGAGCTATTCTAGGATCCAACTCAACTGGAGAGGACAACACTGAAGCTGTGGCCCGAAGAGTCGAATATACTTCTTGCTGCAGTACATCCACCAATTGCACTAGCAAGTGTCTATGCTGTATCTCTCCTTGTACCCTTGTTTTCAAATGAAAATTCCCTTTCTGTTGGCTGAAGGACATACGTCTGGACTGGTTTAGCAGGATGAGTAATTAGTTACTTTTTAAAAATCTATGGCTAATTTGTCTATGGTATAGCAGATTGATGGTGCTATCAATAGTAAAGACCATCTTATTCACCTAGTTTTTGTCCCGCTTTATATGAAACCCCAACACTATTTGGCAATTTGCTTGTTCAGTTATTTTTGGAAAGAAAATTGCAAAAGAAACTACCTACAGAAGTAACTGCTAGAGGTTAGAACTTTAGAAAATATTTATATGGCAATCAAATAAGGGTTAAATGGCAAATCATTAGATGATCAAGTTAAGTTTTGAAGCACTTGAGGCTAGGATTCTGAGGAAGATGGCATGCTTAGCAGTCAGGAGAAAAAGTTCCCCCTAATTTCATGCAGGCTTTAGACTCCAGAAGGAACAGGAGTACCATAAAATAGAGGAAACATTGGTTAGAGGAAGATCTAATAATATGTAAATCACATGGCAGGTTCTATAAACACACTTTTAGCTCAGATTACAGAAAACATTTTTGCTCAGGTGCATAAGACACCTTCCCTCCTTTCTTCTCTAGACAGATTCTGCCTTATCAGCTGAAAGATTTAGTGATTTTCTGAGGGATAAGATTGCTGCATTTAGGATACTGTTTACAAGATCTAAGACTAGGGAAGAAGACGGGAAATCTTCTCCGAATATTCTTCAAGACTTATAGCTCAATCTCACTGGAGCCAGCTTTATTGGAATCTGTTTCAATTGCTAAAAAGGCTGCAAACTTTAAATCAACAGTCTATGACCTTGATACTTTATCTACCTGTTTAGTTAAGAGTTTCAATGATAAACTAGTTTTCTAGATATGATCTAAAGCAAGGGCGAGCAACCTTGGTCCTCGAATGCTGCAACCTAGTCAGGTTTTCATGATTTCCCCAATGAATATGCATGAGATCTATTTGCATACAATGGAGGCTGTGTATGCAAAAAGATCACATGCATATTCATTGTGGAAATCCTGAAAACCTGACTGGTTTATGGTCTTCGAGGACCGGGGTTGCATACCCCTGTTCTATAAATATTATCCCTTGAACATAGTTATTTTCCCCTAGAGTCATCTCTCCTGCCGCGATTGTTGTGGTAGGGCACTGGCAGGTTTTGACTTGATCTAAGTCAAAATGTATAAGTGCTGACTAGGCAACCTGCCTAAACCTTTGGTTATACCTGCTCTATGGCTATGTTTAGGTCGGCCCACCTTCCACCCTTTCCCCTCCTCTAAAAACGCCTCTTTTTGCTCTATGCATTTAGAGGCAGGGGAAAGGCCTATGCTGGTTTTAGATAGGTCTAAAACCAGCTTTGGTTATGGATACTTGGACGATCAGACTTTTTGATCGTCCAAATACCCATTTAGGCTACCTTTTAGACTTTTTTTTTTTTTATTATGAGCCCCATAGTGCTTACTTGTTCACTTTTCCATCCCTGAAGGGCTGCATATACAAGAGATTCCTTGTTAGAAAATTATCATTCCAAGCAGGTAAATGGAATAAATGTTTAACCAACTTTATTTCAAACACACTTTCCTATCAAACTTTCAGGAAGTCAATTAAAACCTATCTCTTTGATAAATTTTTCTGACCCCATTCCTGCCTTGATGTATATTTAAAATACCCCCAGAGAAATGTCATTCTTAACATGCGAATGTAATTTTGAATATTTTTTGTAATATTGCTGTCTGTATACAGTTGCTTCCTCTGTAAACCTCTCTGAACTGTTTGTGGTATTGTGGTATATAAAAATAAAGTTATTATTAAGCTCTTCTGAGCAGGGACTGTCTATAAATATCAAAATGTACAATGCTTCGTACGTCTTTCAGCACTATGGGCTCCTTTTATCAAGCTGCGCTAGTGGGGTTAGCGCGTGCGACTTTTAATCACGCGCTAATCCCCGCGCTGGCCAAAAAACTACCGCCTGCTCAAGGCAGGCATTAGTGGCTAGTGCAGCCAGCAGTTGCTAGTGCTAGTGCAGCTAGCGCGGCTTGATAAAAGGAGCCCTATATAATTGATAAGTAGTAGTAGAGTATCCTTGAAGGATACTGTTGAATCAGAACATTTACAGAATCACAATAGAGAAGTTTCAAAAATGGTAAAAGAATGCTAAGAGTGCTTAAGAGGGAAGCAGAGTAAAGATGTCAGGTTATCCCTGTCATCTTCTCAGCAGCCTGTAGATACAAGGATAAAACACAATCTGATGTGTCTGTATACAAATGCTAAAAGCCTAAAAAATAAAATAGGAGAGTTAGAGTATATAGCACTGAATGATGAGGTAGATATAATAGGCATCTCAGAGACATGGTGGAAGGAGAACAATCAATGGGATAAATTACCTGGGTATAAATTATTTTGCAAGGATAGAGTAGATCAAATTGGAAGGGGGGGAGTGTATGTGCTATATGTTAAAGTGGGAATTGAATTAAATAAAATAAAATAAACATTCTGCATGACACAGACAGCAGTGTGGAATCCATATGGATAGAAATAAAAATTCCATATGTGAAGGGAAGGAATATAAAGGTAGGGTTATACTACCGTCCTCCGGGAAAGAATGATCAGACAGATGAAGAAATATTTTCAGAGATTAGAAAGCTGGCAAACTGGGCAACAGTATCATTCTGCTCGTTGTAAGGGTGAATGCGAGCTCCCGCCTCTTGCCTGGGCTGGGCCTTGAGCATCTGCGCATGCTCAAGGCCTTCTGGCTCTAGTTCTCTCGGAGATCTCGTTCTCTCCAAGAGAATGAGAGCCAGAAGGCCTTGAATATGCGCAGATGCTCAAGGCCCAGCCCAGGAAAGAGGCGAGAGCTCGCATTCACCCTTATAACGAGCAGAAGGGGTAAGGACCGTGTTTGGGAGGAAGGGTGGGCGGATGCCGCTTTCAGCACAGGGGTGCTTTGCGGTTCTCGCGGGGGGGGGGGGCGTTCGTGTGTGTAGGGGGGGTTTGCGATACCAGTTTGGGGGGGTGCGATGCCGGTTAGAGCGGGGGGAGGGGATGATGGAGCAGCGCTGGTAGCCTCGGGGGGGAGGGGTTTGGGGTTGGTGGAACGAATCAAAGCGAGTTTCCATTCATTCCTATGGGGAAACTCGCTTTGATATACGAGTAACTTGATTTACGAGCATGCTTCTGGAATGAATTATGCTCGTAAACCAAGGTTCCACTGTATTAAATAAAACAAGAAATAGATCATATGTATAAGTCATTATATATACTATATATAAATCTATATAATTATATAAAATGTATATATCAAATGAATAAGGGGGACCAGCACATATATTACCAGCATATGATACACAGCAATCATGTTAAAATATAATGGAACTTTCAAGAGGCATCATCAGTTAAATAAATAAGAATAGTAATATATTATTAAATTCTGTTATGAATCCTGGGCATCTTTGAATTCTGTACATTGTGTATATCTTTCTAGGAGGACTGATGGGGGAATCTCCTAGTTTTTAAAGTATTTTTCATGATCTTGTGTAAGGGTACCTTAATGCATTCATTTAGTAGTGCTTCAAAATTAAGGAGTCCAAAAAATTCAGAAGGATGTTCCTCCTCTGTTTTCATTTTGATGTGCAAAGTCTTCCCCATCAGTCTTTTAAACCTAGTAAAATATATACTTTCTGGTGGAGATGTGCATTGTTGAGGAGGAGGCAAAGGATCAGAAGGTATATAGGACTCTTCTGCTGAGTATGTTGGCATCTCCTCTTCTGAGTGCATGGAGATATCTGAGTCAGACTCCTCAAAGTACTCCCTACTAGGGGATCAGGAAGTGTGTATCAAGAGACACATAAACTGTATTTCATAGGTGTGTCAAGGCAGATGAAAATGCATGCATCGAGTGGGTCCGTGCTGACTTTGATACTTGATATTGAGCAGGGGTGCGTGAATTTGTCTTCCATTGATGCTCTGATATGTCCACGGGCTGGGATATGACAGGCACGGAAGTCTTTAAAACCTATGAAGACTGTGACTATAGTAGCCCTGAAAGCTTTTGTCTGAGAATAGCCCAGATCTCCTTTTGGCGAGTTGATGTCGGTACTAGAAGAGACATTGGCATAGAAGCAGTCTTCTGTACCAGTTGATGTGGCATGGGAGACCTTGATGTTGAGGAATGCCTATGAGGAGACGATCATTTGGATGGAAGGAGAATGGTCATCCAGACATTGATGCCTAATATGCATTGAGGAAGTTGACCCTTGGGAAAAAGCAGTGGCATGCCTAAAAGGGGAAGGATGTTTGTGCTTCTTAGCTTTCTTACATGCTAAGAAGCACAAACTCAAGGAATTGATGAAGATGATGTAGAGTCTTGCCTCTGCAAGGAGCCCAATACTCAGATACAGTGCTGATGCACTCAGCGCCAATGCCAATAATGGGGTTATAGGAAGCTAAGTGTTGAATTCTGAGTCCCGCATTATGCTCAATATTGATGCTGAGGTGGTACCAAAAAGTTTATTGAACTGAAGATTTTGGGCTTTGAGTGACCTCTTTTCCAAATAAGGATGGGAAGGCACAAAAAAGTTAAAGAGTTTGGCGCGCTGAAGAGAAAATTGAAGACAGATTCTCAGATCTGTAAACAATGTCAGGCGGGAAGGCACTGGCATGTGCTCAGTATGGGCACCACCTCAAAAATTTAAAGTGACACTGCACTTTGTAGTGTCCGTACCGATTATAATCTAACCTAAATCTTAGATTTATTTACTGAACCATCTCCTAAAGTTAAGAGCTCGATTTGATTTGCATAATTAGATTACAGAATAGGACACTATTAACTTTCGTTAGAACTATTACCTAAAAAAATGTTGGATAAAGTCAGTTTTTAAGGTTTTGCAGACTTGTACACAATTGCTACTTTCTTTCATACTCGGGTAGATAAATTATTAAATGCTCTTCATAGAATTCTAGTTGCTTACAGTGGTGTTTCTCAACTCGGTCCTGGGGTACCTCCTTGCCAGTTAGGTTTTCAGGAAATCCACAATGAATATGCATAAGCTTGATTTGCATACACTACCTCCATTATATGCAAATGTCTTTCATGCATATTCATTGTGGATATCATAAAATCCTGACCGGCAAGGGGGTACTCCAGGACCAAGTTGAGAAACACTAGCTTACAGGATCCAATTTTAGATTTATATTTTGATTTTCAAGTTGTATCAATTTAGAAGGTCTAAATACCTGGACAATTTATTAGTTTTATATACTCCTCCTCATTGGTCATACTCTGAGAATTCTTCTCTTTTGGCTGTTCCATCATAAAGAGCAACCAGATTGGCTACTACACAAGTTTCTGATTTTCTGTTGCTGGTCCTATCTTCTCAAATGCACTTTGGGGTCCTTTCACTAAACCATATTAAGTACTTACTGTAATATATCTGTCAGCGTAATATATCTGTCAGTACTTACTGCAATATATCTGTCAGTGCACAACCAAGTTAAGGGGCTTTGCAGTTGTTTTGCAGTTACTGCTTGGTAAACCGTGCCTTAAGTGCATTTTCCCCATGGATTCTCTAACCGGCACCCATGTTGGCGACCGCTGATCGCGTGTCAATCAAGCAACTGCGCCAGTTAGAGAATCATGCCTCTGTAGGTGCCAATGTAGGTATGATTCACGCAGAGAGGTGCCAGAAATGTAGGTCCGTAAAATCCTGGTCTACTTTTCTGGTGCCTATCTTTGCTGCAGGATCCTGACAATAGTCCACAGCCTGTCATCAGCTGATCGCAGCAGAGGAATCCTTGATCAGCTGAGCTCGCAGGACTCCTCAAAACTGCGGCTTTGGAGAGTCCTGCCAGCTCAGCTGATCAGTGATTCCCCTATTGCAATTAACTGAACCGGCAGGGAGATCCTCAATTCCTGTCTCTCTTCCTCCCATCTACCCACCGATTCCCCCCCACTACCCTTCCAAGGAGAGACCCCTTCCCCGAGCCCGACATCCCCACACACACACCCCTTGTACCTTTTATAGAACATTGGTAGGAGGGATGCCCACTCCCTCTTACCAGCAGGCCCACCTTATCAAAATGGCAGGTCTTCCCATTCCCGGTGTACCCTGGGATGCAATAGGAGGGGCTTAAAATTCTGATTGTCCTAGGCACCTAAGGCCCCTTCCATATTTTTTTGTCAATGCTTTTAGTAGATAGAAATGATGTGGGCAATCATCTGATTATTTCTATTTTAACAGTATGCTAATTCATTTGATTTTAAGTTTTTCCATATAATTGTACGACTGTTTTGATATACTATACCTAAGTCAGCTATTAGCTACATTGACGGATATAAATGAATATATGAAATGAAAATGGAATTTTGAAATAATTTTAATTTCTGGGTTATCAATTTGATGGGAATTTTTCTTGTTCTACACTGTTAATTCTGCAGAGGGCAATCTGGCTATATTAATAAATGCTCTGTTTTACTTAAGCTATTTAGTTTTAGTATTGTTTACATTTTGTTATAATTCACTCCGAATTTTGGATGTTTAGAATGCAAATGTACATAAATAACTAACTAAAAAAAACAAACAAACAAGAGGTTTGAGAAGGTAATATGTGTTTTTTAAAACTGATTTGGGGGGTTTGTATGAGAGGTCATATTTATATATATAAAATCTATTTTATGTGCATAAATATAATTTGCATATAAAATATTTATACATGCTGAGAAATGAAATTAAATGGAAACGAACTAGGACTGCTGATATTTTATGTCAATGAACTTGTTACTGCTGAAATCTCCTCTTTTAGAAAGCCACACTAGTATTTTTAGTGCCGGCTGCCGCGGTAACAGCTCCGACACTCATAGAATTCCTATGAGAATCCGAGCTGTTACCGCGGCTTTGTAAAGGAGGAGGAAAGTGAAAAACTGGGACACGTGGTCTTTGGAGTTATACACAGAAAAATTAAGGGCTCCTTTTACAAAGGTGCGCTAGCGTTTTAGCGTGCACGCTAGCCAAAAAATTACCGCCTGTTCAAGAGGAGGCGGTAGCGGCTAGCGCGCGCTATTCCGTGCGTTAAGGCCCTAACGCACCTTTGTAAAAGGAGCCCCTAAGTCTGAAACTGCTAAGCAACTTCCTGATGTTTTCTTTTACAGTGTTTATTTGCTTTGTGTACTTTGCTTGAAGGGTGATGCTATTAAAGAAACCTCTGGACTAGTGGCATTTTATTCTGGAAAATTAATAAACTAGTACAGCAAAGGGCATTAATACGTCGCCTTGTAATAATGGTGGATTGTCTTCTGAAGTGTACCCTACACTGCTCACCAAGATCACTTAATTTTGTGACAATCGAGCAAGTAGTTTATAAACCTGTCAACGAATTCTTTCGAGAGCTTCATTAGGATCATTCTGAGATAATTTGATTTGCTGACAGCAAAGAACAAGATAGAAAGAACAGCATCTTGTCAAATGCCTGGAATCATGGTAGTGTGAATTATCTGTAAATGCCATTGGCAGATAAAATTTAACACATAACTGCCAATATATCAACAGTGTTTACAGATATTACATAGACTTATTGGTCAAAAAAGAAATGGCAGCATTAGGGCTAAAACTTGACTCTGATTTAATAATGAAGTGTCAAATTGATAAAACTTTCAGGCCTATTTTGGCTACTTACATATACTATATCTTTATAGCCAATGCTTACATCTTTTGATTTTAGAACTGTAGTTCAGGGAATGGTTATCTCTAGACTGGACTATTGTAACACACTGTACCTTGGAATAACTAAAACAAGAAGCAGTTGGTCCAAAATGCAGCAGCACAGTTGGTTATGGGTTTTGCAATAAATGAGCACATAACCCTAGTCCTTCGGAAGTTGCACTGGTTACCAGTAGCACAGAGAGTCCAATATTGTTTATCAAATGCTTTGCCATCCAATATCTTTATATTTTAAGCAATTGCTGATGTTATACTGTCCTGGGGAAGCACTGTGTTCAGAAAATGCCATATTAATTGAAACATTGATTAAAGTGTGATATGCTGAGACTAGAGTAGCTGCTTTTTGTGTGGCATTGATGGGGCAATTGGTACACACTGATGGGGCAATTACTCCTATGTGCTGACAGACTGAAATAATAAAAAAAAAATACTACCACGGGGTAGAAGGGGACGTACACAGATGGGTTAAACACTGGTTGGCAGGCAGAAAGCAAAGGGTTGGAGTAAAGGGCCAATACTCAGACTGGAGGAGGGTCACGAGCGGTGTTACGCAGGGATCAGTACTCGGACCGCCGCTGTTCAATGTATTTATAAATGACCTAGAAACAGGGACAAAGTGTGAGGTTATAAAATTTGTGGATGACACTAAACTCTGTAGCAGGGTTAGAACTGCAGAGGAATGTGAAAACGTACAAAGGGACTTGAACAAACTGGAGGAATGGGCGAATAAATGGCAGATGAACTTCAATGTAGAGAAATGCAAGGTCATGCATATAGGTAAAAAGAACCCGATGTTCAGCTACAAAATGGGGGGATTATTACTAGGGGAAAATAACCTTGAAAAAGACTTGGGTGTGCTGGTGGATACAACAATGAAGAACGGCACAATGCGCAGCGGCCTCAAAGAAAGCAAACAGAATGTTGGGTATTATTAAGAAGGGTATTACAACCAGAACGAAGGAAGTCATTATGCCGCTGTATCGTGTGATGGTGCACCCGCATCTGTGTCCAATATTGGTCACCGTACTTTAAGAAGAACATGGCGAAACTTGAGAGGGTTCAAAGAAGAGCGACAAAAATGATAAAAGGTATGGAAAACCATTCAAACGCAGACAGGTTAGAAAGGCTATGGCTCTTTTCCCTGGAGAAGCGGAGACTCAGAGGAGACATGATAGAGATTTACAAGATCATGAAGGGCATAGAGAAGGTGGAGAGGGACAGATTCTTCAGCCTATTGGGAACCACAAGAACAAGGGGACACTCGGAGAAATTGAAAGGGGACAGGTTTAGAACCAATGCTAGGAAATTCTTTTTCACTCAGAGGGTGGTGGGCACCTGGAATGCGCTTCCGGAGATTGTGATAGGACAAAATACATTAAGGGGTTTCAAAGAAGGATTGGATAAATTCCTGAAGGATGCGGGGATTGAGGGATATAGGTAGAGGTAGAGATAGAGATAGGATTATGAAATGGTATAGATTGAAGGATAAAGGGGATTGAAGGGTTTTAGACAAAGGATCACCTTACAGGTCATGGACCTGATGGGCCGCCACGGGAGCGGACTGATGGGCGCGATGGACCTCTGTTCTGACTCAGCGGAGGCAACTTCTTATGTTCTTATTGAAAACACAGCTATTTGTATCTGCTTTCATGTAAGGAAAGATTTCTATTTATACAGGCAGTAAATGGAAGTGGGCAAGAAATATCATGAAGACTCAGCCTTTTGTATTGTTATTAGGCATGTTTTATAAGTAATCTGTCTAGATATAGACGGTATATAAATTTTAAACATAAATAAATAACTCCCCCCTTTTATGAAACCGTGTTAGCGTGTTTTTATTGCCAGCCGCGGTGCTAAAAGCTCCAACGCTCATAGAATTCCTATGAGCATTAGAACTTTTACTGCCGCGGCCAGCAATAAAAAACGCTAAGGTGGATTCATAAGGGGGGGGGGTTAAATTATGTACACCATTGATGGAATACTCCTAAACTTGCTTCAAGCAATTTATTTATGCATTTTTGACCTTTAATGATCTCAGAAGGTCTATCACCTAAACCAGATTATTACAGCAGGTAACATAGCATACACAGTTTACAGTTATAACCAGGATCAAATGTTATTTGTACTATATTCAGTGGAATAATATAAAACAGCATATATAGTAAACGGAAAGGTGGTCTTCAGTTGGAAGAGAAAATAAAACACTGCAGATTTTCTATGTGTATTCAAAAATAAATGCTGCATAGTAATCCCGAAGGCTGGCATTAAAACTTTCTTTTTGGTCAATGCAGACCTGTTTTCAAAAATTTTGGGCAGCAACCATGATAACTATTATTTTGCAACTAGCTTTGTGCTTTGGAAAGATTTTACAGATTGTTTGAGGGGGTTAATAATGAGGCAAAACTTGCTACTTCTCCTCTCTCCCAATACAGGTTTATAATTCACTCCTCTTTCCATATTCCTTAAAAAAAGTCTTTTAATGAATCTTTCAAAGTCAGTACTTTTAATAAGAAGTATACTTAGTACCCATTCTGCTCAATAAACAAATAACAGGAGTTAACATTCTCTCACTATTGATTGACAGCCTAAGAGATAAAGAGCAGACAAGTGCTCTCAATGTAATAAGCCTTGCTGGGAACAGATAAGGACTGCAGTTCTAAACAGCAGAGGAGAAGCAATCCTACTACAGACCTTTGGTATTCTGCCACTGGCCTAAAAATGTGATTTATGTAACCATACTTAAGATTTAACATCTCTATCACCTCATTTATCTCTTTTAGTAATAATTATAAAGCAGGCTAATTTTGCATGCGAGAGATAACCTTCAGCAGCTGGAATGAAATAACAATCAGTTATTATATGATTAAATATCATGAGCAGTGCCAATAGGAAGCTACTTACTTTCGGTGTTGGGCAGGAAGCTGTGGAAAGGCGTGATGTGGCCTGGGCCCGTGGCGATTCTGAAGGGGTGGTGCTTAGGGATGCCGTGTCACGTGGAAGCACTTGTACTCCACGAGAAATGATGGAATCTGGAATCTGAACACGGGGAAAAAAAAAGAAAAAAACTTAACAATCTGAATAAAAACAGCATTTAAGGGATCTCAACCTTCAAATAGCATAGGAGTAACCAGAAGCTTTATGTTTTGTCTCCCCCAGCCCCTATCCCACCTTGCTCATGATTGATTTCTCAGTTCTGGTATGAAAGCATAAAAGATGTCCTGGTAGCAGCACTAACAATTCAACTTTAGCAGCTGAGAGAGAATCCAGGCTGCAGGCCAATTATTCAGCTGCATTCTTTGGCACCACAGTGCAAAATTATTCATCATTCACCTCTCCATCTTTTATATATATATTTAATTTTTATATCCAGCAATGTATTTCTTATTCTCATTAGGCCTGACTTAAGCAGCCAGAGATGCAAAACAGGTAATTAAACTTGGATCACTAGTTAAAATTATTTCTGCCAATTTTCTCTCCTCACTAGCTAAACAGATTGACTTCTTAGAAGAAATCCAGAGTCCTTGCAATATTTCCATGAACTATAAAATTCTGTTCCCCAAAGTTTTAATTATTTTATGGTAATTTAATGAGCCAGTGAGCCACATCTAACAGATCACTGTGTGCTCCCAGACCCCTCTTCTTTTGTCATAGGAGGTCCCTTCCCCCAGATAGGGACCTGGATCAGGCACAGAGGTGATTGAGCAGTGGCTAAGGTGGTGGTTGGTGAGTACTATCATGTTGGAGTGCATTGGGTTCAACTGTACTAGAAAAAAAGCAGCCTCCTTGGTAATTTGACAGGGACGCAGTTGGCACAGCTGGAAGGTGAAGGCCTACCTGGTTCTCTAAAGCATGAAACCAATAGAAATCTGGTTCATTAAGGAATATGAACTAGGAATGCATATTTAGCCAGTGACTGGCATAAACTTGGAATGCTCAGCTTACTATGGCCCCCTTTTATGAAGTTGCATTAGGCTTTTTTATTGCTAGCCATTGAGGTATTAGCTCCAACGCTCACAGAATTCCTATGAGCGTTGGAGCTAATACCGCTGCAGCCAGCGATAAAAAAGCCTAACACAGCTTTGTATAAGGGGGGTATATAAGGTGACCTGTTAGAGGTGGTATAGATAGAGAGGCAGCAGTTATACAGAATGGGCCAAAAGTAAGGTATACAGTATTTATTCATTATTTCTTTTTTAGTTTATAGGTATTGAATAGGTATAATACAGTACTGAATGATAATCAAGTAAAAGTGAAACAATGTAACTGATACAACTTCACACAAATATTATTTGTGACACCTGTAAAATATAAAGAAATGAATAAATACAGGTAGTCGTCGACTTATGACCTATCTAAGTTACGACTGTTCGACCTTACAATGCGACTTCCGCTCTCCGAAGTCTCGCTAAGCAGCGTGATAACATACGCAGGGGTGTTGCCCCAAATGAGTTTGTGCCTTGTTGTTTTGGCGATTTCATGTAGTAACAATGACAACGAAGAGGAAATTGTCTCTGTCCACTCCTCAGCCTTCCAAAAAGGAAAGAAAGGCCATAGATCTAGACACCAAAATGATGATAATAAAACAGTATGAAGGAGGAAAGAAAGTGAATGCAATCGCATGTGATATAAAGTTATCACACTCTACTGTGTCGACTATTATAAAGGACAAAAATAGAATTTGTGAAGCTGTGAAAGGTTCTGCACCTTTGAGGTCAACAGTGATTCCTAAGCAACGTACTGAACCCATCGATGAAATGGAGAAATTGTTAAACATTTGGATGGACGATCAGATTCAAAAGCGGACGCCCTTAAGCCTCTTTACAGTACAGTCAAAGGCTAGAAGTCTGTTTGGGACTTTAAAGGAACGTGCTGTAGAAGACTACAGTCAAGAATTTGTGGCAAGTACTGGTTGATTTAAGAGGTTTAAAAATAGATTCCAGTTGCATAATGTTCGGGTGACTGGATAAACAGCGAGTGCAGATGAGGAAGGAGCTAAAAAGTTTGTTGATAGTTTAGAAGAGATAATCAAGGGGAGGGTTACCTGGCAGAGCAAATTTTTAATGTGGATGAAACAGGGATATATTGGAGGCGGATGCTAGGACGCACTTACATCCACAAAGAAGCCAAAAGCATACCAGGATTTAAAGCACACAAGGATAGACTCACTCTACTGCTCGGAGGAAAAATCAGTGGGTTCAAGCTGAAGCCCTTATTAATTTACCATTCTGAAAATCCACGTGCATTTAAGAATGTGAACAAGCACACTTTGCCAATTTATTATAGATCAAGCCGTAATGGATGAACCAGGCTTTATTTGAGGATTGGTACAGTAATTGTTTTATTCCTCAAGTGCGTGAGTACTGTTTGGAGAAAGGAATCCCCTTCAAAATTTTATTGTTGCTTGATAATGCGCCTGAACATCCACATCACTTAGCTGATCTCTATCCCAATGTGAAAGTGTTATTTTTGCCCCCGAACACTACACCACTTATTCAACTGACGGACCAAGGGGCCATTGCTACTTTGAAGACAAACTATCTCAGAACCACTTTCGCCATAGCTGCTACAGATGCCGATCCTGAACTATCACTACATGACTATTGGAAACAGTATAACATTCTTAAGTGTATAAAAAATCTTGCTTCTGCTTGGGACTCAGTGACGGAAAAGTGCATGGAAGAAGTGTGTTAAGCGCTATGGGGCTCATAATTGAAAGAGAAAAACGTCCAAAAATCGGCCTAAGTCGGCACTTGGACGAACATTGTCAAAATACGTCCAACTGCCGATAATAAAAACGGGTTTTGGACGTATATCTAAATGACCTAGGCTTCATAGTGCCGCTGAATGACCATAATTAAACGGGGCATTTCAGGAGGAGTGTCGAGAGCGAGATTTGGGCAGGACGTGGGCAGACTTAGATTTAGTCGTACTGCATGTATAACCAAAAGTTATACAGCCCTGGATCGATGGAACTTGGACGTTGTGACTTAGACCATTTAAAACATGGTCTAAGTCATTTAAATCCACCTAAAGTGACCATATAAGCACTGCAAACACATAATACAGACCCCCACACACTACCCCAGTGATCACCGATCACCCCCTAAAAATATTAATCACAACTTGAAAATTGTGCCTCCAGACCATCATCACCTGGCAGCCTGGAATAGGAAAGCCTAGTCGTGCTGCACAGATGCGTCTTAAGCCATCTTGGGAGTGGGTTAGGGACCCATGGAGAGGAGGACCCATGCCCATAAGCCCCTGTAATCACTGCATTGATATTGAAACATGTGCACTCCTCTATACACCCCAAAACCCTTTTTTACTGGCATATAAGAGGCTCCTACAGCCATAAGGGCTATTGGGGTGGTAGATAAGTGAGTCTATGGGATTCTGGAGGTGGTTTGGGGGGTTCACCATCACCTATAAGGGAGCTGTAGTGAGGAGAAGACAAGGCATCCTTTTTGTGAAGTTCACAGCAGTGCCCTATAAGGTACCCCACTATTTAGGGGTCATGTCTGGGTGTTCAGTCCATCACTTTGCAGACCCCTCCCACATCCAACGGGGCTTGTTCTAGGCATTTTTGTCTTGGACGAAAAGTTAGACGAAAATGTGGTATAAAAGATGGACGATTTAGCGATTTGGACGATCAGATTGATAGGACGTATACTTAGACGATTTTTGAAACGAAAAAAAATGTGGACATATTTTTCGAAAATGTGTCCTAAGCAGTTTTTTACTTTGGACGACTTGTGACTTAGACGAAAACGGACTTAGACGTTCCTTTTGATTATGCCCCTCCAAGTGAATACCTTTGCTGGATTTAACAGTGAACAAGAACTTGATGAGATTCGTGACGAAATAGTGAAACTGTCAAAAGACCTTTCATTGGAATGTGAAATGGAAGATGTTGAGGAGTTGCTAGACCGGGAATCAGGGGAACTTATGAATGAAGAGCTGATAGAATTAGAAGAAGAAAGAGTGGCGGAAGAAAAAATAAGAGAATTAGAGAAAGACCAAGAGGATGAGGCGCCACAACGAATGTTTACCACAAAGGGATTGTCAGAAGGTTTAGCTCTACTGAATAAACTCCTCGCCCATTTTGAAGTCATGGACTCAAACATTGAACGATTTGCAAGGATTGAACGGATGGCATGCAACACATTTTGTCCTTATTGTGAAATTTATGAAGAGAAAAAAGAAAACAATTCAGACGCAGCTCACTATGTTTATGAAAAGAGCAACTCCACCCATCACTGGGTCCGCAGCCTCGCCTGATGAAGGAGATATTGACAATCCGCAGCCAAGTACCAGTGATGCCATGACTTAAATGTACTTTACTGTACTGAATTTCTTATTTTTGTTTGGTTTTCCACAATTGTATTGTTGTTTGACTTAGAAAGAAAGAAAATGTTGTTAATAGATTGCTTTAAGATGATTAAAATGATTAAAATATCATTACTCAGTGTAATATTCTTGCCTTAATTTAACATAGACAGACTTACGTCCTGATCCACTTACGACCTAGCAGTCGGAACCAATTGTGGTCGTAAGTCGACGACTGCCTGTACTGTATACCTACTTTTGGCCTACCCTGTATGTATGTAGCCAGAAACCTTTTTTCTATTAATTGCCTCCTGACATTCTACCTAAATTATTCTGAGAATTAACATAGTATACAGAGGGGAACTTATATCAAGGAATTCTACACTGGTATTTCTGCCATTAAAATTCATTCTTTTTCTAGAAAGGTTCACACACAAGACAAATGCAGCAACTGAATGATGTATTGTACTGAAGTTAAGTCTACCTATGGATACTTTGAAATTGAGTAATAATGTACAGAAAAAAATTTCCTGATATACACACTAGGGATTTTGTTGACCAATATTTCAGAAGTAAAGTTAGCAGGGAAGATGCAGTCTCTAGTTGCAATTAAGCACATACCTTATTTGCACTAAGAACAGAGTACACTATGGGGGTCTTTTACTAAGGCACGCTAGCCGATTTAGCTAGCGCACCTTAGTAAAAGACCGCCTAAGCTGAAATGATATACATGGAGTGTATCCAAATCTTTTTTTTAAACCCCACTAAGTTAACTGATATCCTCACATTCTCTGGCAACAAATTTCAGAGTTTAAATACGTGTGAAGATATGTATATTTTCTCCAGTTTGTTTGGGTGGAAGGAGTGGCCTAGTGGTTAGAGCTATGGCCTCAGCACCCAGAGGTTGTGGGTTCAAAACCCATGCTGCTCCTTGTGACCCTGGGCAAGTCACTCAATCCTCCATTGCTCCAGGTACATGAGATAGATTTTGAGCCCACCAGGACAGATAGGGAAACTGTTTGAGTACCTGATTATAAATTGCTTAGATAACCTGATAGGCAGTATATAAATACCTAAATCAATCAATCAATTTTAAGTCTACTACTTAGTAGCTTCATCGCATGTCCTCTAGGCCTAGTATTTTTGGAAAGAGTGAACAAGCGATTCACATCTACCCTTTCCACTCCACTCATTATTTTATAAACCTCAATCATATCACCCCTGAGCCGTCTCTTCTTCAAGCTGAAGAGCCCTAGCCACTTTAGGCTCATAAGGAAGCCGTCCCATCCCTTTTATAATTTTTGTCGCCCTTCTCTGTACCTTTTCTAATTCTGCTATATCTTTTTTGAGATACGGCAACTAGAACTGCATACAGTATTCGAGGTGTGGCCTTACCATTGAGCAATATAAGAGCATTATAACATTTACATCTTTGTTTTCCATTCTTTTCCTGATAATTCCTAACATTCTATTTGCTTTCTTAGTAGTCGCTACACATTGAGCTGAGCGTTTCAACGTATCCTCAACAATGACAGATCCTTTTCCTGAGCAGTGACTCCTAACACAGAACCCAGCATCACATAACTATAGTTTGGGTTCCTCTTTCCCACATGCATCACTTTGCACTTGCTCACATTAAATGCTATCTGCCCTTTTGACACCCAGTCTTCCAGTCTCAAAAGGTCCTCTTGTGATTTTTCACAATCCTCTTGCGATTTAACAACTTTAAACAACTTTGTGTCATCAGCAAATTTAATTATCTCACTAGTTATTCCCATCTCTAGATCATTGATAAATATGTTAAAAAGCAGCTGTCCAAGCACAGACCCTTGGGGAACCCCACTATTTACTCTCATTTTTGGTGAACCCCACTATTTACCCTTCTCCATTGAGAATATTGACCATTTAAATCCACTCTCTGTTTTCTGTCTTTCAACCAGCTCTCAATCCATAAAAGGACATTGCCTCCTATCCCATGACTTTCTAATTTCCTCAGATGTCTTTCATGAGGTACTTTGTTAAATGCCTTTTGAAAATCCAAATACAGACTATCAACTTGTTTCATCTTTATCCACAAAGAAATGCAGCAGATTGGTGAGGCAAGATTTTCCTTGACTAAAACCATGCTGGCTTTCTCTCATTAACCCATGTTTATGTATATATTGTCATTTTGCTCTTTATAATAGTCTCTACCATTTTGCCCGGCACTGACATCAGAAACAATGGTCTATAATTTCCCGTATCATTTCTGGAACCCTTTTTAAAATTCGGTGTCACATTGGCCACCCTTCAGTTTTCTGGTACTATGCTTTTTTTTTTTTTTAAGAAAAATTACAAGTTACTAACAATAGCTCTGCAAGTTCATTTTTCAATTCTATCAGCACTCAGGGATGTATACCATCCGGTCCAGGTGATTTGCTACTGTTCAGTTTGTCAAATTGACCCATTACATCATCCAGTGTAACAGAGATATGTACAAGTTTCTCTGATTCATCAGAATTAAATGCAATTTCTGGTACCGGTATATCTACCATATCTTCCTCAGTAAAGACCAAGACAAAGAATTCATTCTTTGTCTTCCCTGAGGTCATCTAGCGGTCCAAAAATTTCCCTTCCCGACTTATTGCTTTTAATATACCTAAAAAGGTTTTTACGGTGTGTTTTTGCTTCCAGCGCAATTTTTTTTTTAAAGATCTCTCTTTGCCTTCCTTATTAGTGCCTTGCATTTGACTTGACATTACTTGTGTTGTTTATTTTCAGCCAGATCCCATTTTCTGAAGTATTCTCTTTTAGCTCTAATAGCTTCCTTCCCCTCACTCGTTAACCACGCTGGCTGTCATTTGGTCTTCTTTCCCCCATTTTTAATACATGGAATATATGTATTCTGGGCTTCCAGGATGTATATTTTTTACCCTTTTCAGCTGTACCTTTAAGTTTCTTTTTTTTTTTTTTTTTACAATTCTCCTCAAGTTATCATAGTCTCCTTTTTAAAGTTAAGTGCTGTAGTATTGGATTGCCTGTGTAAACTTATTCCAGCCCCAGCACCATTATCTCCCCCACCAATTTATGCACTCCACTAAGAACTAGATCTAGAATTGCTTCACTTCTAGTCAGTTCCTGAATCAGCTGCTGCATAAAGCAGTCCTTGATTTCATCAAGGAATTTTATCTCCCTAGCATGCCCTGATGATACATTTGCCCAATCAATATCAGGGTAGTTGAAATCCCCCATTATTACTGTGTTATCCAGTTTGTTAGCCTCTCTAATTTCTGATAACATTTCAGCATCTGTTCGTTCATCCTGGTCAAGCGGACGGTAGTACACTCCTATCACTATCAGAAGAACGCAACCTTGATAAATTTAAGATTAATTTAAAAACTTTTCTTTTTAAAGACACTTTTGATAATTAATTATCTCTCTTTGTTTTATTTATCTTGTTGATTATGATTATGGAATTTTATATCCCCTACCTTTTTCCTTGATTGTTCTACTTTTAATATTTTGTAGTTCACTTCCCTTTTCCCCCTCTTTTCTTGTTTGTTAAGTTTATTAATAGTCCTGTTCGGACCTAAGTTTATGTTAAGTATTGTATTATTCCCTAAATACTGTAATTTTATTATTATGTCCATCGCTTTGAATTATGATTAAGTGATTAATCAAAAACACTAATAAACTTGAAACTTGAACTTGAAACTATCCTTTTCTCCCTTACACATGGAATTTCTACCCATAGGAATTTCAAGGTGCGTTTCTGCTCCTGTAGAATTTTGAGTCCGTTCAATTCATGGTTTTCCTTAACATATAATGCTATGCTTCTACTGATTCGATCCTGTGTTAGTATGAAAAATCAGCTTGGAGAAATTGTCACAGAAAGTCCAATGGGAAAAAAATCGTAAGTATTACATAGTAAAATAGTAAATGACAGCAGATAAAGACATTAATGGTCCATCCAGTCTGCCCAATAGTTACACATTATAAATTCATGATTAAATCAAATCATCTTGTTCTTTGATATTTCTGGGCCATAGACCATAGACATCTGGCTGGTACTGTTCTTAGGTTCCAACTACTAGAGATACCATCAAAGTTCACTCCAACCACTTTGTCTTTATATTCAAAATTACTGGAGTTCCTGTCAAAGCTCTCCCGAGTCCATCCTACACTGAATTGAAATATACAGGACAAAGACCATGCAAGTCTGCCCAGTACTAGCCTTAGTTCTTCAATTTATACCATTCATTTTCTAAATAAAGATCCTCTGTGTTCATCCCATGCTTTTTAAAATTTTGTCACCACCTTTCTTGGGAGGGCATTCCAAGCATCAACCACTCTCTGTGAAAAAGAATTTCCTAACATTATTCTTAAGTCTATCACCCTACAACCTCAATTTATGCCCTCTAGTTTTATAATTTTTCCCTTCTCTGGAAAAGATTTGGCTCTATATTAATAGAAACATGGATTCATGATGGCAGATAAAAGCCAAATGGCCCATCCACAGCATCCACTAACTCTTTATCTCCTTAAGAGATCCCACATTCTTTTCCAGAGAAAGGAAAATGGTAAAACCAGAGGACATAATTTGAGGTTGAGGGGTGGTAGATTCAAAGGCAATGTTAGGAAATTCTACTTTACGGAGAAGGTGGTGGACGCCTGGAATGCGCTCCCGAGAGAGGTGGTGGAGAGTAAAACTGTGACTGAGTTCAAAGAAGCGTGGGATGAACACAGAGGATCTAGAATCAGAAAATAATATTAAAAATTGAACTAAGGCCAGTACTGGGCAGACTTGCACGGTCTGTGTCTGTATATGGCCATTTGGTAGAGGATGGGCTGGGGAGAGCTTCAATGGCTGGGAGGGTGTAGATGGGCTGGTGTTGGTTTTATCGGAGATTTCAGCAGTAGGAACCCAAGCACAGTACCGGGTAGAGCTTTGGATTCTTGCCCAGAAATAGCTAAGAAGAAAAAATTTAAAAATTTAAATTGAATCAGGTTGGGCAGACTGGATGGACCATTCGGGTCTTTATCTGCCATCATCTACTATGTTACTATGTATGCCTGTTACGCTTTCATGAATTCAGACACAATCTTTGTTTCCAACACCTCTACTGGGAGACTATTCCATGCACCTGTCACCCTTTCTGTAAAAATGTATTTCCTTAGATTACTCCTGAGCCTATCATTTCTTAACTTCATTCTGTGCCCTCTCACCTATATGGAGCTTGCTAAAAAAGAGGCAGCTGATAAAGTAGCATCGGCTGCCTCTTTCTTAGCATCTGCTAAGAAAGGCTTCGAATTGTTTAAGGAATACATCCACCCTGTGATCTTGTGCATCTTTTAATATTACTCTCTCTTCACTAGGGAAGGAAGTACAGTTAGTAACCTGCACTACCAGGGAATCCAGCTTTGGTTGGACAAATAACTGAGAATTCAGGAGGCATAGCGTAAAGCTTTGTCATAGTCATAGCCACCCATAGGGAGCCCGCCGGGGGTCTCCCAATGCTCTGTAATTAAGAAAGTGAGATCAGGATGTGAGGGAAAAAAGAAATCTGAGTTTGAGAAGCTCTCATAAAAGAGCTGTGTAGCAGCTGCCTGTGGAGAATCTAGTTTTAATTCTCTCAGTGTCTTTGAAATAAGCTCCAACAAGGCTGTCGATTTAAACAGAAAGTGTACAGTCAGGTCTTCCTCCTGGTCCAGTGCTACTACTGCCTCTTGACTCATGGTCCTTTGCCCATGCTTCCACATCTTCCATAATAGAAGATGCACTCTGGGACAGCAGGCATAGATTCAGTCTCCCAGTCCTTATCTGACTGGGCTTCTGAATCCTGTCCGGGGACTTCCACTTGAGGGTGCGCATTTGAAGTGGGCAAACTCCCTTGCACATCCACTGGCACTCCTTCTGCCGGAGCTTGGGAACCCTGACAATTTAAGTAGGCTGTCCACATTAGACTTACAAAATCAGGGGTAAAATCCTGACTAGAGGGCCCCATGGATCCCTTCAGGGCTTCTCGTAGTCTCCTCTTGGGCTTTGTGGCATCCACACACCTGAGCTTTACCCGATTGCTATCCACAGACTCTTGAGGGGATTTTTTCCCCAGACAAAGGAGCCATCTGTAATCCCCCAGGGGTTCCAGGAGAGGCTATGCTGAAGGCTCCTGCCCTCTCTAATGTGCCCAGTGGCATATGGCACATGGACACTCAATCAAGCATCTAGCGCAAATCAGGCATGATATATGGGTATCACAGTCTGAGGAGTCCATCCCAAGTAAGTTTTGCAAAATTGAAGGGTTTTGAGGCAGATGGAGGTTTTTAAACAAAAATTGGGACATCCAAGATGGCTACCGTGGCAGCTTGGCCACACCAAAAAGGGCCCAGGTAAACCCAAAAGAAAGGTCAAAAATTCTGGAAAGGGGTTTTTGGAGTTGGGGGACCTTAAATCCAGTCCCAGAAATGCTTGAAACATGCAATTTTAGACCCCTACTGATTTTCCCATAGGCTACAATAACCTGCCCTCTCAGTATATTGTGCTAGTGCTAGCCTGCTTCAGTAGTTACAGGAGTTGGAATCTGGAGAAGACACTGCCTCAGTCAGCCAAATCGAATCAATGTGTTGTGATCTTCAGACTGCTAGTCAAACCAAAGTCAGACAGAGATCTCAAGCACTATGGAGCTACACAACAAGAGGGGAGAAAATGCAGCTGGCACCCGCCAAAGCCTGACTGGACCACCACGGGGGCCAAACAGAAACATAGAAACATGATGGCAGATAAAGGCCAAATGGCACATCTAGTCTGCCCATCTGCAGTACCCATTATCTCTTTCTCTCTCCGAGAGATCCCATGTGCCTATCCCAGGTCCTCTTGAATTCAGACACAGTCTGTCTCCACCATCTCTTCTGGGAGACTGTTCCATGCATCTACCACCCTTTCAGTAAAAAAGTATTTCAATAGTTTACTCTGGAGCCTATCACCTCTTAACTTCATCTTATGCTCTCTCATTGCAGGGTTTCCTTTCAAATTAAAGAGACGTTACGTAGGTATTTAAACGTCTCTATCATATCTCTCCTCTTCCGCCTTTCCTCCAAAGTATACAGATTGAGATATTTAAGGCTGTCCCCATATGCCTTATGATGAAGACCACATACCATTTTAGTAGCCTTCCTCTGGACCGACTCCATCATTTTTATATCTTTTTGAAGGTGTGGTCTCCAGAACTGTACGCAATATTCTAAATGAGGTCTCATCAAAGTCTTACACAGGGGCATTAATACCTCCTTTTTCCTACTAGCCATACCTCTCCCTATGCAACCTAGCATCCTTCTAGCTTTCACCGTCACCTTTTCAACTTGTTTGGCCACCTTAAGATCATCACATACAATCTCACCCAAATCCCACTCTTCTGTTGTGCACTTAAGCTCTTCACTCCCTAATCTGTATCGTTCCCTCGGGTTTTTGCAGCCCAAATGCATGACCTTGCATTTCTTAGCATTAAATTTTAGCTGCCAAATTTCAGAACATTTTTCAAGCTTCGCTAGATCTTTCTTCATGTTATTCACACCATACGATGTGTCTACTCTATTGCAGATTTTCGTATCATCCACAAAGAGGAAAATCTTACCCGACAACCCTTCAGCAATATCGTTTATAAAAATGTTAAAAAGAACAGGCCCAAGAACAGAACCTTGAGTTACACCACTGGTAACATCCCTTTCCTCAGAGTGATCTCCATTGATCACTACCCTCTGTCACATTCCACTCAACCAGTTCTTGACATAGCCCATCATTTTGGGACCCATACTCTATTTATTAGATGTCTGTGTGGAACACTGTCAAAGGCTTTGCTAAAATCTAAATACATCACATCTAGCGCACATCCTCTATCCAATTCTCTGGTCACCCAGCCAAATAAATTGATCAGATTTATCTGACAAGACCTACCTGTAGTGAATCCATGTTCCCTCCGATCCTGTAATCCACAGGATTCCAGAAACTTGAGCATGCTCTGTTTTAAAAGTGTTTCCATTAATTTGCTTACCACAGAAGTTAGACTTACCGGTCTGTAATTCCCTACTTCTTTCTTACTTCCACTTTTGTGGAAAGGGACCACTTCCGCCCTTCACCAATCCTCTGTTATCATTCCTGACTCTAGAGACTCGAAAAGGTCAGTCAACGGAGCTACCAGAACTTCCCTAAATTCCTTCAGCAACCTAGGATGTACATCATCCGGCCCCATTACTTTGTTTACCTTTATTTTAGCTAGCTCCTCACGAACACAACCCTCTAAAAATCGATTAGGGTCTATTATTCCTTCATCCCTATTCATAGTTGTCTTCTGCGGTCCTGCTCTCGGCTCTTCAGCTGTGAACACAGAACAGAAATATCTGTTGAGAAATTTGGCCTTTTCTTTATCAGCTTCTACATATTCCTCCCTTTCACCTTCGAGTCTCACAATGCCAGTTTTGCACTTCTTCCTATGACTAATATATCTAAAAAAAAAAAATGTCTAGTCTCCCCATTTTACCGTGTCAGCTATTTTTTTCTTCCATTTGCATCTTTGCTTTCCTTAACTTTCCCAGATATTTTTTGCCTGTCTTCCTCTTTCTGCAATCTTCTGTAGTTTATGAAAGCTAACCTCTTATTCCTTACCTTCTCAGCTATTACTTTTGACAACTAAAGTGGCCATCTTTACCTCTTACTTTTACTTACTTGCCTCACAAAAAGTTTGTTGCCTTTAAAATCGCTCCTTTCAGTTTTGACCACCACATTTCCACTCCTTCCAGACGTTCCCATCCAGACAATAATTCTTTGACGTAAACCCCCATCCGAACAAAGTTAGTTTTTTAAAAGTCTAAAACAGGGCTGCCCAAGTCTAGTCCTCAAGATCTACTGGCAGGCCAGGTTTTCAGGATATCCATAATGAACATGCATGAGAGAGATTTGCATACCAAGAAGGCAGTGCAGGCAAATCTCTCTCATGCATATTCTTTGTGGATATCCTGAAAACCTGGCCTGCCAGTAGATCTCGAGGACCAGACTTGGGCAGCCCTGGTCTAGAACCTTTGCTTTTGAATGAGCCCTTTCTATACCCATCTTAATATTAAACTGTACCATGCAGTGATCACTAGATGCTAGATGATCACCCACTGCAACTTCAGAAACACTTTCCCTGTTTGTAAGCACTAAGTCCAGTATGATCCCATCCCGCGTGGGTTCCATTACTAACTGCTGGAATAGTTCTCCTTGTAGATAATCCAAAATCAAGTTTCAAGTTTATTCATATAGTTGATTAAACGCTTATCCTAGGATACTAAGCGTTGTACAATGATAATAAAAACTTTTATAGACAAACAAATAAGTCAGACAGTTTTCTTACTTAACTATTAAGACCTTAGTGGTACAGTGGGAGGGGAGGGAGGGGAGAACTACAATATTTATCAAGGAAAGATACATAAAAGGAAAGTACATTAGGGTAGGGAAAAGTTAACAAATTTGCTGGACTAAATCAAATAGTCAATTATAGGCATCTTTAAAAATAAAACATTTTAGATTGCTTTTGAACTTCTGTATATTTTGTTCAGATCTTATATATAGGAAGAGAATTCCAAATCATAGGCGCAGTTACCGAGAAGATTGTGGTACGGCGAGTACCTATTATCCTTAGAGATGGGACACTAAGGCCCTGATTCTCCAAAGTGCCGTCCCGATTTTAGGCAGCTGTAGGCGTCCTACAGCCGTCTAATCAGCCAATCGGGATGCATGTTTTTAAAAAAAATGCTCCCCAGGCAGGCCTGAAGGCGCCTCCAGGAGCCTAGGGAGACCCGCAAGATGCCTAAGCTCGCCTAAGGGCCTTAGGCGAACCTAGGCGGCCCTACGCGTCTCCCTAGTAGAGGAGAAGCTTAAAATGTAGGCCAGCAAAATGCTGGTCTACATTGTAAGTAGACGCGGCCGCTATACTTATCGCGGCAAGGGATCTCTCTGCCGCGATAAGTATAGCGGGCCGCGGCTTGTCCGATCGCTGGCAGGAAGGGTGCCCAATCCCTCCTGCCTGAAGACGCAACCTCCCCCCCCCCAACAATATCGATTGCTGGCAGGAAGGGTGCCCAATCCCTCCTGCCCGTAGACGAACCCTCCCCCCCCGACAATATCGATCGCTGGCAGGAGGGTGCCCAATCCCTCCTGCCCGAAGACGCACCCTCCCTCCCCCCCCGGCACTAACAACCCCCAAACCTCCACCCCACCAAACTAACCTGTTCTTACGGCCAGATGGGTCTTGCCCGTCCAGCTGGCAGGCACGCCTGGTCGAAATGAGGCGGGCCCGCCCCTTCCTGGCCCATCCCGCCGAAGTCTAAGGCCCGATTGGCCCAGGCTCTAGAAGCCTGGACCAATCAGGCCTTAGGCATAGCGGGTCCGCCCAACCCACTTAATCTAAGGCCTGATTGGCCAATCAGACCTTAGACTTAGTGGGGATGGGCGGACCCGCTATGCCTAAGGCCTGATTGGTCCAGGCTTCTAGAGCCTGGGCCAATCAGGCCTTAGACTTCGGCGGGATGGGCCAGGAAGGGGCGGGCCCACCTCATTTCGACCAGGCATGCCTGCCGGCTGGACGGGCAAGACCCATCTGGCCGTAAGAACAGGTTAGTTTGGTGGGGTGGAGGTTTGGGGGTTGTTAGCGCCGGGGGGGGGGAGGGAGGGTGCGTCTTCGGGCAGGAGGGATTGGGCACCCTCCTGCCAGCGATCGATATTGTCGGGGGGGGGAGGGTGCATCTTTGGGCAGGAGGGATTGGGCACCCTTCCTGCCAGCGATCGGACAGGCCGCGGCCCGCTATACTTATAGCGGCAGAGAGATCCCTTGCCGCGATAAGTGTAGCGGGCCATGTCTAATCTAACCCGATTCTCTAACCAGCGTCTGTAACATGGACGCCGGTTACAGAATCGGGGTTTAGTGTAAGCCGATTCTGAATAGGACGCTTCTCCCGGGCGTCCTATACAGATTCAGGGCCTAGGTGTCTTGCGGGCCTCGCCTTCAATATATGCGGCCTGCCTGGGGAGCATTTTTTTTAAAAAACGTGCATCCCGATTGGCTGATTAGACAGCTGTAGGATGCCTACAGCTGCCTAAAATCGGGACGCACTTTTGGAGAATCAGGGCCTAAGAGTATGTTTAGAAGTGGTTCTAAGAGCTCTAGGTGGATCATATGGGATTAGAAGTCTGTCAATGAATACTGGGGTGTGTGTTTGTATTGTTTTGAAAGTTAAAAGGGCGATTTTATATGTTATCCTATGTATGACTGGTAACCAATGAGCTTTTCGTAGTAGTGGAGTAACATGATCATATTTTTTAGAACCAGATATGAGTTTAATAGCGGTGTTTTGGATTAGTTGTAAACGTTTTATTTCTTTTAAATTTATGCCTTTGAGTAGAGAGTTACAATAATCAATTTTGGATATTACAAGAGAATGTATTAAAACTGTCAGGGAATTAGCATCAAGAAGGGGACGGATTGATCTGATCATCCTTAATTTATAGAAGCAGTTTTTAACTAGAATACTGATTTGAGGATGAAATGTAAGTTTGTGATCAATTAGTACCCCTAATATTTTTATAATAGTAGTTAATTTGAGTGGAATATTATCAATTAAAATTGGAGCAGTTAAATGTAAGCCTTCTTTCCATGCAAATAACATGGTATTAGTTTTAGAAATATTTAATGAAAGCATATTATTATTTAACCAATCATGAATGGTGGAAAGTTTTTGGTTAATAAGAGCAATATCATCTTGATTTGCAGGGTCTATATTATGCATAAGTTGAAGATCTTCAGCAAAAGCATAAGCTGTAAATCCTATTGATTGACAAAGAGTCAGGAGAGGGGCCAGGTAGATATTAAATAGTAAAGGAGATAATATAGAACCTTGTGGAACACCGAAGTTAGTATGATATGGTTTTGAAGTAGTCTTATTAAAATGAACTGTAGAAGATCTGTCAGAAAAATAGGATCTGAACCATTCTAGTGCTTGATCTGTTATTCCAATGGAAGCGAGTCTTTGAAGTAGTAAAGAGTGATCAATTGTGCTGAAAGCAGCCGCAAGATCTAAGGAAATTAGTAGTACAGATTTGTGTTGATCAAGGTTGTATTGGATAGTTGTAGTGAGTCCTAATAGAGAGTGTTCTGTGGAGTGGTTTTTACGAAAACCAACTTGATTAGGATGTAATACCTGAGTTTTTTCGATGAAATCTGATAATTGTTAAAAACGAGTTTTTCTGTTAGTTTGGCTAAAAACGGAAGATTGGCTATTGGGTGATAATTAGAACTTGTCTATAAGAGAATTTTTTGTATCTTTAACCCTTGGATAAAGAATGGAATGTTTCCACTCTGATGGAAGACTTGCTGTACAAACTCTTTTATGAATAATTTGGAGAATATAAGGTCCCAAGATAGAAAAGTAACGTTTATAAAGAAAGGGAGGAAAAGATTCAGTATTGGAACCTTTGATATTGATAGAGTGTAAAGTATTTTCTATATCTTTTAATGAAGGGAGAGAAAGTTTGGAGCATGTAGCATTTAGTGTGGGAAATTCAATATCTTCGGAACAAGCGGGACCTGAGGAAGTGGCGATTTTACTTGTGATATAAGATCTTATTGATTTTACTTTTGTCTGAAAGTAATCGGCCAAGGTTTGTGATGAGGGGGCATCGTCCATAGAAATAGCTGGTTTGTGTTTAAATATCGTTAATTGTTTAAGGATTTTAAAGAGGGTGGATGAATTTTTTGTTGTAGAAATTTTTTTAGAGTAATATTGTTTTTTTACAGAATTAATTGATTGACGGTAATGGTGAAATTGCTTATTGTAATTGTCCAGATTGATTTGAGAGGGTGTTTTGCGCCATTTACGTTCTGTGGAACGCAGTTGGCGTTTCAGTAATAAAAGTATAGAATTAAACCAGGGATTTCTTTGTTTTTTAGAGGAGATTATTTGGGTAGCTGATGGTGCTATTAGGTCTAAAAGTGACTGGCAAGCGTTATTCCAAACGACGAGTTGTTCGTTTATAGTCGCAGATAGGAATTTTTTAGAGTCAATTAATAAAGATGAAGAGATAAGGGACTCATTGATATTTTGAAAATCACATATAAGGATGGTTTTTGGAAGTTTAGGGGATACTGGTGTAGGTTGGAATGTATAGAGAGATTGAATGAGGCTATGATTTGACCAGGGGACTTTTGTTATGTTAGGTTTAGAGAACTGTGGAGAATATTCGTTAAGGACAAAGATCATGTCTAATGTGTGGCCTTTAATATGTGTAGGACCTGAATTAAGAGCAACAAAATTAAGGTCATCAAGATGGGTTGTAACTTCAGATGTGTATGAATTAGCTAGATCATCAAAATGTAGATTAAAATCTCCTAGAATGAGGGGAAATTGGGAAGTAATGGAAAAATCAGATTACTAATAATAGCTGTGAAGTTGTGGATGAATTTATTGGTGGGGGGGTATATAATAATAATAGGTCAATGGTTGGGTTAGTATTAATTTTTAGTTGAATAGTCTCAATAAAATTATTATTATTAGTATTTTCTACAACTATAGTTAAGGTGGATTTATATATGATAGCAAGACCACCTCTTTTTCGATCTGTACGATGGTTAAAGCAAAAAATTATAGCCTGGGGGGCTAGTAAAATTGAGGTATGCCTCGTCTCCGTTGGTAAGCCATGTTTCAACAATACAGAGAAGATCTAATGAATGATTAGTTATGAGATCTTTGATTACATGGTGTTTTTTACGAAATGACCTGACGTTGATAAGGCCTAAATTGAGTGTTTGGGGTTGTATTATAACTGGGAACCTAGAAACTTTATCAGAGGTGAGATTAGTTAAGTTGGAGAAATTTGGACCTGTTGGTATAACTATAGGCGAGGGTCTATGGCCACATTGAATAGGTATCTGATGAATAGTAGGTTCCATTGAAAGGAAGTAAATATGTAGACAAAGTTGAGCAAAAAAGATGAAATGATTCAGATAAGTTTTAGCCATACATGGTAAAATGAGGGATTTATAAGAAAATGATAATAGGAAAACTAAGAACTTGTACAGATCATAAATTTGTTTAAGAGTTTTTACCCAAATTTGCGCCCAAAGGAGCGCATCAAGGAGCAGGACCTGCTCCTTGATCGCGCTCCTTTGGCACGCACCTTTGCGGCATGCGCCGCAAGTGGGGGAGTAATTATTGTCATGTACCAGCTGAGGTGGGCGTGTCCAGCGGGCCGCCGCTTTGCGGCGGCGATTCAAGATGGAGGGGAGTCTAAGGAGATTAGATACAGATAGTTAATTGCAGGTACTGTTGAACTTTGACAAATATATATAATTCAACATAAAAAATAAATTAGGAGAATCACATGTAAATGTTTAAATTATGGACTAAAAACGGAGCTACTTCTAGAAGACCCTGCAATAGGGATACCCCAATCAACATCCAGCATGTTAAATTCATCTATTAGCAAGGCTTCCCCTTTTTAAGATATATTCTGAATGTCTACTATTAAATCTCTATCTACTTCTTTCATCTGTGAAAGAGGCCTGTATATCACACCAATATAAATATATTCACCATTCCCTCTTTCCAAATTGATCCACAATGCCTTTTTCTGGCCCTGCAGATCCTGCCATTGTGTGGCTTTAAAATGTTTTTTAACATATAACGCTCCTCCTCCTTTTCTTCCTACCCTGTCTTTCCTGAACAGATTATAGCCTGATATAACTATATCCCAGTCACGGTTCTCTGTGAACCATGTCTCCATGATCGCCACTATATCTAACTCCTCTTCTTCCATCACAGCTTCTAGATCCAGAATTTTGTTTCCCATACTTCGAGCATTAGTATATACTGCTTTCCAGACACTGCCCCCTTTTCCCATCCGTGTAGAGGTATTAAGTGATTTACTTACCTGAGGGCTTATACTCACCCGGGAGCTTTGACCACCCAGCCCCATCACTTTTAGCTTAAAGCCCTGCTGGCAAAGTAACTTCTTCCCTTCTTTGATAGATGCACACCATCCCTGCTTAGCAGCCCTTGGAAGATCATCCCATGGTCTAGGAAGCCAAAACACTGTCGACGATACCATCCACGTAGCCAAGCATTCATCTCCAGGTTGTGAGCTTCTCTGCCTTGGCCTTTACCCTTGACAGGGAGGATGGATGAGAATATCACCTGCGCACCTGACTGCTTCACCTTCTCAGAGCCACAAAGTCACTTTTGACATGTTTGTAGGGGTACCTGGCAGTATCGTTAGTGCCAATGTGGATGAGCAGCATCGGATAGTAGTCATCAGGCTTGATGAGTCTCGGCAAGCTCTCCGTAAAAACTTGGATTTTGGCTCTAGGCAGATAGTATATCTCTCGTGACATCATATCTGGTCTGCAGATGGACGCTTCTGTACCCTTCAGAAGAGAATCGCCAACTACCACTTCCTTACGCCTCCTAGTGGTTACGGATCCAGTAGTTTTGGGGATTTCAAGCTCTGGTCCTTCCTCTCCTTGGATTGCTCTCATCTCCTCCACTTCCAGGACAGCATACCGGTTCTTCAGTTCAAGGGCAGGGGTAGTCACAGTACCAATCTTGCATAATCTGAGTCCAGCTGTCTTCTTCAGCATAGCCTCTTCTTCTCCACTACTGGAAATCTTTGACACCTCATGAACCATTTCATCGATGTACATCTCATTCTCACAGATGCTTCTCAATATTGATACCTCCTCTCTCAGTTCTTTTACCTCCTTCATGAGGGACTTAAGTTGAAGACAGCTTGTACATGGAACTATTACTCCCTCTGTCTGGGTAACATTTTCTGTCTGCACAGAGACAGAAGTTGTAACCTGAGTAGCAGCTTTGGTGATACGATGTTTCTCAGCCAAACTGTGGTGCAGAAGAACTTACACCTAGAAGAAAAAAAAAGAATAGGGCAGAAAAATCCTACCAAATTAATGCCTTGTTCCAAAGGCAGACAGTAGTTCACAGGTTGCTATAAGTAAAGAATTAGCCTGTGCTCAAGCACCTAATAAATCAGGTTGCAAGCCAGCTACCAGGGGAATGGACCCCGAGCTCCACAAGTGCAAATTCAGGCTGACAAGACAGGTACTCCAAGGGTTTCCCTGCAAGAAGTAGACTTCTTTCCACAGAGTTTACATCCTTTCCCAATCAGAGCTGTCCCAGGGCCACTGGGAACCTCTTGAGCACAGAAAAACCTCCGGGTTCAGAGACCCCCCCCACACCAAATAAGAAAAAAATGATCAGAGCAGATCAGAACAACATCTTTAACTCACTTACAGAAGGAAAAACTGAAGCAGGCACTAACAGCCACTGGAAAAGGAGGCAGAGTTGAAGAATGTAAATTTCATCCTTCTGCATCACAACTTGAAATTTTGGGGATATTACCTGTAGTCAGGACTCCAATTGAGGCAGGTTAAATAACACCATAAAGGTGTTATTTAACCTGCACTGTTGCACACTTGGGGCAAAGCAAGGGAGGACTCTGTAATAAAACAAGCTGCTTTAATACTAGGCCAGTATGGATTAGTTGTTGCTGAGGAAGGGGAGTCTCTTTATTTTGTTGCCATTCTCTTTAAAAAGTAGCAAGCCCAGGATGAGACCTACTATTTATTGTTAACTGCAGTCATAAATGCTTGCTGTGAGTTAAACATTATGCTGGGATTTACTACACTATGGCATTTGCATATCACAAGTTTATAAATCTCGGGGTGATTTTTCTGCAGTAAAATACTGAAAAGCATGATTTTCCCGCATGTTAGGAAGTGGGCCTTAGTTTGTACTTGGGGCAATAGAGGTGGAAGTGGCATGCTAAAGAGCACAAGGAATGCCCACAGGATTTGAACCCTGGCTTCCTTGATTCTCTGCTTGATGTTCTAACTGCTATGCTATAGAAAAACAATTCTTGTAAAAATCAAGTCTCTAATGCAAATGGATCAAAGAAATTGCTGCAGTATACAATGTGAGCACCGGAGTGCCTCCTATTTCTTTTATATGCCATGTCTGAAATCGAAAAGCATTGTGCAACTTGATGAATGGCTTTGATTAAATTTGTCCAAGGAAATGTTCAAACAAAAAAAGTGAAAAAGTTCAGCACTGTAGTCTTTGTCAAAGAAGACTAATGATGCAGTATCCAAAGAAATTTTATCCATAATAAATGAGATGGCAGCCTGTTTGATGAGGTATAGTATGAGACAAGTTAGATAACAGACGTATTTGCAAATCACTTTCCTTCGTTGGTGCTACTAAACCACAGCTAAGAACATGATAATTTATAGCTTTTTCATGTGACCTTAGCCCATTCCACACAGATTGAATTGTTTTAGGTGAGGAAGTAGTAAATGATCCAGTTAGCACCCCCTGCATGAAATACAACAGCAGCAAGCTATCCTAAATCTTGATTTGTCAATTTATTTTTCTTCTGCTTGTAGCCTTCAGCATTAGTCATAGGATATTGAAGAATTTAAACTCAAAGCTGGTGCACCATTCAGCTTCAATCTTATATTTATTTGACTGAGAATAACAAGGCTAGATGAAGCCTGGTACAATAGTCCAACAACATGATTTGGGCCTGAATGTGTTTATCCTTAGAATAGATCAATTTTTAAAAAATATCTTTATACCCCTGGGCTTCAGCAGCCAAGAGCACCTCCAGGTGGCTCCACTGGTTTCACAGCAAAGTCTATGCCTGTCTGCCTTAAAATGGATAGAATCATGGTATCAGAATTTAAGGTCTGTGAACAAAATAATGAGGAGTTCTCTACAGTATAAAATTAATTTGAGAGCTTTGGGTTACTCTTGTACCCACTGAATGCTATTTCACATTCTCTGGTTAGATATAAGAATTGAAAAATGGGCAAGGTTTTGAAAAAAATAAACTAAAATAAAGATGAAATATTTCAGGCCTAGGTGTCTATAGATTTTGAAAGGCCATGTAGAAATAGTGAAAAGGCAGACTTCTGTACTTTATCTAATAACTTTGGACTCTTTATATCAAGCAGCGGAATAACCTTTTACCATGGGCTGGTGAGGTAAATGCCCTGATGCTCATTCAAGTCCTATGAGAATTGGAGCATTTACCTCGCTGGCCCAAGGTAAAAGGCTCTACTGTTGTTGATAAAAGAAGCCCTTAGTAATTGAAAAAAAAAAAACCTGTCAGCTGGAGCTTCCAGCATTTTTATGGGAATAACATGGGGTGAACTGGAGGAGCCTAATGGTCGTTATTTGTTAGAAATGAGATATCCTACTGCACAGCAAAAAAAGGGAAAAGATGCCCCAATATTTGAGTCAAAGACTGTTTTACTGAATTTTAATAAATGTTTATATTTTAACAAATATTCATTTATGTGTGTATCCCTGGTTGTGTACAGTTCCATCTCTTCTTCATTTTCAGGCCTCGGTCAAGAAATTCCCCCAGTGCCACGGAAGCATTGACCGATTTTACTATTTCCATGCGGTATCTTGAGAGCCACACTGACTGATTTCAGATCCAAGATTGGCCCCCAGTCTTCTGAGAATCGTTTGGGTATGATAAAGTATTTGCAGTATCTGCCTTAGCCCAATTCTTCATCCAGGACAGCCAAGGGACTGAAGGGGATAGACTTGGTAGATAAGGACAGGTTGTTCACCCTCTCCAAGGTAGGGAAAACGAGAGGGCACTCTCTAAAGTTGAAAGGGGATAGATTCCATACAAACATAAGGAAGTTCTTCTTCACCCAGACAATGGTAGAAAACTGGAACGCTCTTCCAGAGTCTTGTCATAGGGGAAAACACCCTCCAGGGATTCAAGACAAAGTTAGACAAGTTCCTGCTGAACAAAAACGAGCGCTGATAGGGCTGGTCTCAGTTAGGGTACTAGTCTTTGACCAGAGGGCCGCCGCGTGAGCGGACTGCTGGGCATGATGGACCACTGGTTTGACCCAGCAGCGGCAATTCTTATATTCTTATGTTCTATGGCTGCTAGATATAATAGCCTCTTTACTATCGCTCAGACTCGGACCACCTTCTTTGGCTTTCCTGTCGGAGAATCCAGAAAGAGGTCTGGGAGATGAAAGAACTCGAGCTTGTACCCCTCCTAAATAATTTCCAATATCCAGTGGTCTGAGTTGATCTTCACCCATGCCTCCCAGTAAGTTGACAGTCTCCCTCCTATCCTTGGAGGTACATCTTCTGACCTGGCATCATAACTGTTTTTTGGGGACTGCTGTGGGAAGAGATCCAGAGGATTGCCGATGATTAGCACCCCTAAATCTCTGCCTCAAGCCTTGAAAAGATCTCTAAATTGAAGGTCCACCTGAGCACTGGCGAAAGTGCCGAGAGCCACAAAAATTTGCTCAATCTGACCTCCTAGGGGTCCATGGTCTGTCAGGTAAAGACTGGCATTTGATCCTGCACACTGGACATAAGAACAATTAACTCTTAAATGGTAATTTGTTTAGTGTAGCTTTCGAGGATGAATCTCCCGCCCACAGTCTGGTTCAGAAATAGCATATGTAGAAATTCTGCTCAAGACATTGTTTGGATCGTACAGAGCATCTACCAAGTAAACAATTCTCGACATAAGGAACTGGAGAACTGCATTGGCATCTGCTCCCAGAGCATGACATAACTTTGAATGGCAAGCCCATGAGATGTACAATACCACTGCTGTCGCCTTTAACCATAATGCAACGGCTTCAAATTGTCTTTTAAGGACAAAGTCTAGCCTTTGGTTCTGTGTATCCTTTAACACCATTCCCCCTTCACTGGGGAGTGAGGTACTTTTTCTAACTTGTGCCACCAGGGAATCCACCTTTAGTGGACTGAACAGCTGGTGAAATTCAGCATCATGGCCTCAGCCACCGGAAGAAGTCCTTCTGGAACCTCCCAGTGGTCTGTGAGCAGTTTAGTAATGTCTGGATGGGAGGGAAAGCATGTGGTCTGTGCCTTGGTGCTGTTCATGAGTAGGGCTATTCTTTTAAACACTTTCTATCCCTACTCAACTACAACCTCCCTTTATCCACACAAACACATGAAAAAGGTCATCATTTAGATGTGGTAGCCATGTCCATAAAGGAAATCCCAGACCCTGTCATCTCTCTACCGCAAGGCTCCTGGTGCCACGATATCTGGTCTGACCATTTTACTTATTATTTAAAGTTAATTTGGTCTTATAGTAAAACTAAAACACGTCCAATGATAAAAAGAGAACACCACACAAGAGGCTATATTAATCCAGAAGAATACTGGTCGCACTAAGAACTGCAAACGGAGATAGAAGGAATCGATTTCTGGGATCATTGGATGATAACCAGCACATCCATTCTAGATAAAATTGCCCCCAAACGTAACAGCAAAAGCAATGCAAACAAATATAACAAATGGTTCGACATCGAACTTCTAAAAACGAAACAACTAGCCAGACGATTGGAAAGAACCTGGAAAAAAACAGGAGAATCAGCAGACCGTAACAAATGGAGAGCTATTATAAAAATATACAAACAAATGATAAAAGACAAACGTAAAGCATTCTACTCCACTAAAATTAACTCATCTTGCAATGATTCGCAAGGAATCAATACAAAAGAGCTATTCAACCTGGACACGAATTTATTCGACACCACTCGATACACCATACCCACACACAACACTAAGTTACCCTCTGCGAATAACTTAGCGCTGCACTTCGATTCAAAAATTAAAAACCTTAGAAACCACTGCTCAACAAATGACCCTAATGATCATCAAATAGCTAACACCCAAGGAAATGACATACCAGCAGACATGATCTGGAGCTCCTTTCAAGACCTAAAATGGAGTGATTACACCAAACTATACAACAAATACTCTAAAACAGGGGTGGCCAATAGGTCGATCGCGATCGACCGGTAGCTCACCAAGGCAAAGTGAGTCGATCACCCAGGACTCACTTTGCCTTGGTGATCTATCTGGCTGATCAGTCTTCCTCTCCCCGACGTCAATTCTGCCATCGGAGAGGAAGTTCGGGCCAGCCAATTGTCAGGGAGAGGAATGCTGGTCGGCCCGAAGCAGGGAGAGCTTGGGGCGTCGGCGGCGTTGGCTTTGGGGCCTGTTATCCACTGGTGGCGGTTTGGGTCCTGTTCCCCGATGGCAGCGGCAGTGGCTTGGGGAAGGGCAGGGAGAAAGAAAGAAAGGGGGCATACAGGGAGATAGAAGGAAAGAAGAGAAACAGAAAAAAAGAAAGGGGGCATGAAGAGAGAAAGAAAGAAAGGTCAGGGAGAGAGGAAGAAAAAGTTGGGGGAGGGAATGAGGTGTGGAGGAGAGGAAGCATACAGGCTGAAAGAAAGATTGGATGCACAGTCAGAAGAAGAAAGTGCAACCAGAGACTCATGAAATCACCAGACAAGGTAGGAAAAATGATTTTATTTTAAATTTAGCAAAGTGGAGGCAGTATTACCACAGTTTTCAAAGGAATTTGCCCAAATAACTTAATTGTTAACTGGGTAAATTCCCAGAGATGAAAACTTCCCTTCACTTACTATGCACAGTTCTGAATTTATATCTACTGTCTATATTTTACAATATGATCCCCTTTTACTAAACCGCAATAGTGGTTTTTAGCGCAGGGAGCCTATGAGCGTCGAGAGCAGCGCTGGGCATTCAGCGCAGCTCCCTGTGCTAAAAACTGCTATTATGGTTTAGTAAAAAGGGAGGGGGGTGGGTATTTGTCAATTTTTGTTTGGTTGTTACTGAGGTGACAGTGCATAGAGTCATCTGCTTTGACCTCTTTTAAAAAACCCCGGAAACGGAATGATAATTAACATTTTCTATGCGTACAGTGTGCGTTGTGTTTTTAAAAAATTTTATTGTTGGTATATCATTTTGATTTGGTCATTTTAAAAGTAGCTTGCAAGTCAAAAAAGTGTGGGCACCCCTGCTCTAAAACTTATTGTGTTCTGGACTCATGCCCCCCAGAAATTATGAAAGCGGCACCATTACAATTCAAACTATCGCTGCTACAATACCTGGCCCACAACTTAAAAAATGGGAAGTTCCTCTCTAATAACGGTCACATAATAATAACCCCAATTCTAAAAAATCGCAAAGAACCCTCAGCCCTAATAACCAACTACAGACCGGTAGCATCCATTCCGTGTATTGTAAAAATCATGGAGGGACTAGTACATACCCAACTGATGGACTATCTTAATCAGTTCTCTCTTCTACACGAAATCCAATCCGGTTTCAGACCTTTATTCAGTACGGAGACAGTAATTGCAGCTATTTTAGACAACCTGTGCCTACTGTTTAGCAGGGGCCTCAATGCATTGGTTAAGCAATTCGATATGAGTTCAGCCTTTGACCTGGTAGACCACAGGAAAATGCTACAATGACTAGACGCCATTGGTATCAAAGTCGAGGTGCTGAACTGGTTTCGTGGCTTCCTTACATCCTGCACCTATCAGGTACGCTTCAATTATGAGCTTTCCGATACCTGGAGCAATCCATCCGGTGTGCCACAAGGGTCACCATTGTCTCCATTGCTATTTAACATCTACATGTCCTCACTGAGCTTGCAATTAACTCAGCTGGGGATAAAACTGTTCAGTTATGCAGATGACTTCACGATTATAATCCCATTTGCTGACTCTATCTCAGAAACTATTCCCAAGGCTTCAGAAGCCATAAACATGATGGAGCAATGGATGACAAACTTCAAGCTCAAACTTAATTCAGAAAAAAACAAAATTCTTCATTGCTTCACCACATCTGTTTGACACCAAAACACCTCTATGCATCAATGAACTTAATCACCCCATCCAGCCCACCATAAAGATACTAGGCGTAACTCTAGATCAATGCCTAACCATGAAAGACCAGGTGGACTCCTTAATCAGAAAGGGTTTCTTCACTCTCTGGAAACTCAGATCCATTAAAGCTTATTTCGATACGTCGGCATTCAGAACCTTGGTCCAATCCCTCGTACTAAGTCAACTTGACTACTGTAACATCACCTACTTAGCCATTTCCTAAAAAAATAAGCGACGTGTACAACTAATGCAAAATGCAGCGGTCAGATTAATCTTCAGACTAAAGAAATTCGATCATGTATCACCCTACTACCGGCAGTTACATTGGCTACCGATGGAAGCACGCATAAAGTTTAAATTTGCCTGCTTCTGCTTTAAAGCGCTAAATGGACTTGCCCCTAAATACATTAATTGACCTTTTCTCCTTCTCTGCCAACAGACACAAGAGAAGCTCTCATTCCTACTTCGTTTCCCCCCCCCCAGTTAGAGGTTGTAAACTGAAAAAACACCATGAACACCTTCTTTCACATCAATCAGCATTGTGGGGTAAAGACCTAGATCAACTGCTTTCGCCCACTACTTATGAGGAATTCAGAAAACGTCTAAAAACTCAACTGTTCCTAAAGTATCTAGACAACTGACCCACTCATCTTCTTTCTCCTCCATAGTGATTCCTCTGTCCTATTAATCTCTTTCTCCTCAACAACGCATTTCCGGTCCTATTAACTCTCCTCTTCCCCCCTCTTAAATTCAATCAATTTGTACTTCGCTTAATCTATTGTAAACCGCATAGAACTTAACGGTATTGCGGTATATAAACTGTTATTATTATTATTATTATGTTAGTAGAGACCGAAGAAGTCTTTCTTTAATTCTTGATGAGACTCAATAAGTAATTATTTATTTATTTTAAAATTTCTTGCCTGCCTAACACCTATGCAGAATTATACATACACAGGAATAACAACAATTACAGCTATACACATTAACAGATAAGATATGTCTTCTTTTATAGTGAGCTCATCAATAGAACATCCCTCCCAGCTTAAGAAGTTATAAACAGTTGTCTAAAATGCTCCACATTTTCATGTGTTCTCCACAAACAGTACTTCATAACATATTCATTTATAATTTTTACGTATTCATTGGTCTTCAGAAGTGCCAGTATTAGTCAATTGGTTTGAGTGCTGTCCACATTTTTACATGGACATAAATGACTCCAAAAGCACTGACGACTTAAACAGCCTGTGGTCAGTTGAGTCCTCTTTGAGATCCAGGGCTGTCACCTGGTTGGAACCTGACTTTCCTAGGCACGATGATGAGTCTGGAGGAGAGTGTGGTGCAGTTGTTAGACGTACAGTCTCAGCATCCTGAGGTTGTGGGTTCAAACCCCACACTGCTCTCTGTGATCTTAGGCAAGTCACTTAATCCTCCACTACCCCATTAGACAGATTGTGAGCCCACTGAGACAGATAAGGAAAATGATTGAAGTACCTGTGTGTAAATCGCTTTGAGTGTGGTTGTAAAACTACAAAAAGGCAGTATACAAGTCCCAAGTCAGACACTCAGTCTCCTAATACTGAGGACCCCGACTGGGACAGTAAAGTCATGGATACCAAATTCACTTCATTCCAGTCCTCTTCTGACTGTAACCCCGTATCTTTCACATGGCTCTGCTGCAGGGAAAATGCATCCTTAGAGGGAATAACCCATGGTGCTACCACCGTTGTGACCCCCAAGGGTCACTGCAACCACTGTATTTCAGGTACGCTTCGTACAACATGCTTATAAATTCTGGAGCAAAAACTAGACCATGACACAAAGAAGGCTCTGGCAGGTGCTCATGCAGTCCACTCTGAGGTTTAACAGTAGACGCGCAGCTGCACTTCGCTCGGGACACCCTGTTGTCAGTTCCCAGTTCTAAGTGGATGTCTGTAACTTGATCCAGGAGGGAGACTAGAGGAAGCTAAGCCAATGGCTCCTGCCCCCTCATGTGCTGTGTGGCATATGGAACATTGCAAATCTGGTATGAATCCTGGGCCATTCTTGGACCAAAATTATAAGTGTTTTGAGGCAGAAAGAAGCTTTTATTTCAAAATTGGGAAATCCAAGATGGCCTCTGGAACAGCAATTTCATCACTACAAATTAGTCTTTGGGAGCTAAATAAGGAGTCAAAAAATTCATGGAACAGGATTTTAGAGGTAGGGCACCCTTATCCCTAACCCCAGAAACCTTAAAGCCCTCCCCCTCCCCCCAATTTCTCTCATAGGCTGTCACAACCTTATCCACTGTTTCATACTAGCGCTGGGAGCTTCAAAAGAACTGATACTGCAGCCAGAAAACTTCTGCCTCAGACAAACTAGGACATCTAAATAGTTTGCTTCTTCAGATTGCCCTCAGTCAGACTGACTGGATTGAGACCTCAACCCCCACCGGATCTTGCAAGAGAAGTTAGGTTGAGGAAACGCAGTCAGCACCCAATCCTGGTGAAAAACTGCCACAGGGCTCTCTGCAGACAAAACCTGGAGTGAGCTGTGCTCCTATCTGAGCTCCCAGACCATTAATTCAGGCTGGCCAAGCAGGTGCCCTGCCAAGTAGGCTGCCCCTTGGTTACAGACTCCTGCTCTCAGATTCTGTTTTCTGCGGCCAGAGATTTTCCTTAATTGGAAGCCTCTGCAGCACCAAATAGTCTCCTGACTGGATAAAAAAAACCAAAATTAAATTTAAAATAAACCCGAGCAGAACAGACTGGCGCCTACCATTTCACGTGTAGAAAGTAAAACTGAGGAGTTGGAGGATAGCCCAGAGTGATGGAAGGTGGAGTAGAATCTCAAGACCAAGGATACATATCCCAAGTGTTCCAGAATGATGTGTCTATTACACTAGATAAGGTAGTTTAAGAAAGAATGACCTAATTCTGCAAGCCATGACATAGCTGGGCTGATACTAACAGCCTACAAATGCCCAGAAACCAACCAGGTCAATACTGGCAGTTCTTTAGGTTATTATAAAGCTTGGGGTAGACTGGGGATTAGATGAAGAATGAGATATCAGGATCCCTTTTGCTAAACTGTGTTAAGCAGCTAGTGCAGGATTTTACCATGCATATGCATTATCAAAAGACAGGCCATACAGTAAAAATCCTGCACTAACTGCTTAACATGAGCATGGGCAGGAATCAAGCAGGACTGGGGCAGAGTGGAGAATGGCTTGTTCTACCACGTGGGGGGCAGAGGTGCCATTTTGGAGGATGGTACCAACTTGGTAGCAGCTGATGGGGACCAATGCCCATGGTTCCTTTGAACCACCACTGAAAACACCTTGGGTGAGTCCTTGCAGGAGTGGATGGGTTTCAGGGAGTAGAAGGAGGATGGGGATCGGGGAGCAGGGTTTTGATGTGGTGGGGTAGGGCTTTGACATTGGGGAGGGGGCAAAACTTGTAAGTTAGGGGAAATGGAAAAGGGCATTATGAAGTTAGTGAGATGAAGATTAGACAGAGAAAAAGGTAGGTGAGGATCAGACAGAGGTTCAAAGCAATGGGAGGTGCCATGTGATAGGAGTGGGAGACATCAAGGATACGTGCCATGGGGGCTGTCTCTTAACTTATTTACCTTGGTAATGGATCCCCACCCACTTTATATGCACTGCCTGTGCAGTATGTGCATCATTTGCAGAGCACATGCAGGCATGCCCCCTGCATTTGCTGCACCCGATTTGCACTTCCTGTGCTATAGTTTGGACTTCTAATGTGCAGAAAGTGCAAACGTTTACTACAATTTATACAATACTCTTCAATACAAGGCCCATGGAACAATGGCAGCCCCCGAGAACCTTTGAGGCAGCCCCTGCCATCATTCAGGTTTTTTTTTGTTTTTTTTTTAAATGCGAGTCTTATACTGAAGTACACTGAACTAAATGATGCATCAGATGTACCCAGTAAGGTAGCTCCTTTCTCTTCTCCCCTATCCCCCCATTTGGGTCCGACATCTCAATTTACCTCCCTACCCAATGGTCTTCCAAATTTGTTGTCTTCAGCAGCATAGATTAAACCAGGCAGCTGCCTGCCAGCCCAATGGCCCTTCTCTCAGCAACATTTTGTAAAATCTGCAGTCATTTCATCTGTTTGGCAGGAAGACCTAGCAGACATACAGTATATTACAATAATCCAATGAGGTAAGTATTAAGAACTGAACCTGCAGAAAACTTATCTCTAAAAATACTTCATTCCATGCAACAATTTTAATTTATACCATAATTTTCTGATCATGTTACTGACCTGAACTTCCATACTTAAGCCTACATTGAACAAAACCCCCAGAAGTTTAATTTCAGTTTTTAATTCAACATTCATATTTTGGAGTTTCACTTTTTCTACAGCGTCAACTTGATTTCCTTTCCCCCAGTATCACATTAAATATGATGTTTTTAACCATAATACATTTGTCTTATCCAAATTTAACTTCAAAGAACGTTGGGACATCCAATTGAAAACCGCCATAAACACATCATTCTTCAAAACCTTAACTGAAGATACATTAGATAGTACAGGAAAGATTAGTACAGTATCATCAGCATAGAAACAAGTTAACACATTTTTTTTCTGAAGCAATAAAGTCTCTCATATATATAGGGGGAAGGGGAGAACCCTGGGGAACTCTGTGGGTCACCTGTAGACATCTGTTTTTAAGAAAACCTTCCATCTATTTCCAACCATTCCCTCTTATACCCATTCCATCCATTAAAGTCAAAAGTAAGATATGATTAACTAAATCAAATGCTATAGATAAATCTAATAATAATAATAACAAAAACAGCCAGCTTTTCCGTAAACATCTAAAAACTTGGCTGTTCTCAAAAATGTAATACAGTCAAACCTCGGTTTGCGAGTAACCCGGTTTGCGAGTGTTTTGCAAGACGAGCAAAACATTCTCGCAAAACGTCTCGCAAACCGAGTGTTGACTCGAATTGCGAGCACCCCCCGATAACCGGCATCGCTCCCCCCGCTCGCAAAGTGCCCCCTCCCGCTCGAATCGGCACCCCCCCGTGAGAACAGGAACCCTCCGCCAGACCAACTTTAACTCACCTCCCCTTTGGCACCGGCACGCAGCCCACAAGTGCCGGTGCCGCTTGAAGATCTTCTTCCCAGTCTCTGCCGGCTTTGAGCATGCATCTGCGCATGCTCAAGCCCTTCTAATTCTCCCTCTCGCCGAGAATCGGCGCGATTTGAGCGGGGGGGGCCTTTGCGAGCGGGGGGGAGCGGTTCTCGTGCCGGTGCCAGATGGGGGGGGGGTGTGAGTTAAAGTTGGTCGGGGGGTGCCTGTTCTCACGGGGGGGTGCCGGATCACGCGGGGGGGGGGGGGGGGGGGGAGAGCAGCGCCCTGGCCTTGGGGGGGGGGGGTGGGAACGTATCAAAGCGAGTTTCCATTATTTCCTATGGGGAAACTCGCTTTCATAAACGAGCATTTTGGATTACGAGCATGCTCCTGGAACGGATTATGCTCGTAATCCAAGGTACCACTGTACTTCCTCCCTCTCTGATATACTAAGCCCCTCTAAACATTCTTTATACTAAGGCCTATAACCCTTCATTGGAGTTCCTTTTCTATCCCAGCTCCTGTAAACCGTGCCGAGCTCTACGATTGTGGAGAGGATGCGGTATACAAACCTAAGGTTTAGTTTATATACCGCAGGACTGTGAAGTGCTATGCGGTTTACAATGATTAAAAATGCTACAAATTGAGTAAAACTAACAAAGTTAAAAACTAGTGACTAACAGCTCTAGAGATCAATTAATTAAGGGAAAGATTGTACAAATCAGCTACTTAAGTACTTCAGGAATAGATATGTTTTTAGGTGTTTCCTATAAGTAATTGTTCCAGATCTTTACCCCATAATGCTGCCTGATATGAGAAAAGATGTTGATAATATCTTTTAAATTTACATCCTCTAACTGGTGGAGAAACAACAGCAACACTACCAAAGTAATTTCTCACTTTAGACATACGAGCCAGAAGAACTATTTCAGTGCCATAAAGTGAACGGAATCCTGATTGAAAAGGATCCAACAGATCAAAACATTCTATATATTCCTTAACCTGTAATGTAACAATTGCTTCTATGACTTTAGTTGGAAAATTAGCTACTGGTCCATAATTCCCACAATCTGTAGGATCCAGGTCTTCTCCTTTAAATAAGGGATTTAACAAAATTATTCCCATATCTTTCAAATAAATACCATGTTGTAGTAGTGAGTTTATCAAATTAGTAAACCATTGGAACAGATTATTTCTATACTATTGCCTCCTGAGGTCTCTGATCTCTGTATTTCCTCTGAATATCTACTTATTGTATTTCGCTGAATGTCCAGCACTCTTGATTGTAAACCGCCTAGAAGTCGCAAGATTGTGGCGGTATAGAAGAATAAAGTTATTATTATTATTATTATCTGACAATGAACTTAACCACCTTGCAGCACAAGGGTCCAGTCTACAACCCCCTTTAGAAAATTGTAGAAACATTACCTAACATCATGTATGTCAATCAACTTAAATGAAGTCCACATATGATCTACTGGAATAACCTCTAAAACTTCATCTACCTGAGTAATAACTAACTCTACATCTGCCTGTGGTAGGGATTTTACATCTTATTTATCTGCAAGGTTCTGAGCTGTAATTGGTATAGGACAATTTTGTGTTGGTGGCTATATAAAGGACCTCAGCAATCAGAATAGCTCTCTGCTACGATCAGAACTCTGACTAAAGTTCTCAGAAATAAAGTGCTTCTTTGCTAATTGTATCTTTTATTTATAATGATATATACAGGCCTTCCAGGTAATAAGATCTTCTTCCTTCATTTTTACCCAACCTCTTTCCAGCTGTCTAACTAAGGGCTCCTTTTACTAAGGTGCGCTATGCGTTTTAGTATGTGCTAAATATACGTGCGCGCTAAACGCTAACGTGCCCACTATAAGTCTATGGAAGTGTTAGCATTTAGCGCATGGTATCATTCAAAACGTTTGTTATTATCACTGCCCAAATTTGAAAGTTTTTTGTTCAGGCTGATTCAAATCCAATTGGGTTTGTGATAAACGAACATCTACCTTATTTCATAAACTCTCTACAAGGATAGTAATTGTTGGTACTGGTTGTTTTCCAACCATCAATTATCCAGTACTTATCCTGTATTTGAAAAGAAGCTGTTTGGGTTCTGCTTGTGTGATCAAGGCCAGGAGGAGATAGATGCTGGCACACATTGTTAGGCCAGCAAAAAACAGAACGCCCAAGGTTTCCACAGAAGTAGATGATGGTCCAAAAAAGACAAAGACTGTAGAAAACAATGTTCTTGAAATGATCTTTGTTAAAAGCAAATGATCTTTATTGAAAACAAGTACATCCACTTATCCACTTGTAAGGAGCAGCTGACCCAATGAATAGCAATGGATCCAACACGGTCCGTGTTTCAGCTCACACGAGCCTTCCTCAGGGATCCTGGTCAGAAATAGCTCAATACAACTGTGGATGAGGATTCAAATCAAATATAAGATACCACTTCCTGTGGACAACAGAGCAACACCTAAGAACTGTGTGGAATTATTGTTTCTTCTGAAGCTTGCTTGACTGCAATTTTTTTTCTTCTTTTGGAAAGAAGGTGCTGGAAAAGCTGAGGCTGTTGCTGGGGATAAGGTGTGGCATCTACCTCTCTGAGAAAAGCCATAGACATCATTACAGAACAAGTGCACTAATGCTGGATTTCCAATCCAAACCTGATTATATTTCTTTGTGTGCTGGAAATACTTGTTTTATTGTTTTGCGGTACATGCTATTGATTTGTTTCTGGAAACTGCTACTTACCCTTTTGTGGGTTCATTTAAAAGCAATAAAAAGCTTTGCTTTAATCACAGCTAATTGACTCTGGGGATTCATACTGTGTGCTGGGTTTGTCTGGGAAGTGGTGTTGCCTCTGTTGGAGCCAGCACACACTGTAGGGCTGTCCCCTATTTGGGAAGCATGCCTAGATCAGTATAGTGCCGCCTAGCAGGGTGTTGCCACTATTGGCCTTACGGACCCTGGATGGAGACAGTATGCATGCAGAATCATAGGTTAATGCATATAGGGAACCTTTTACTAAGTTGTATTAGGTGCTAATGAGCGCCTAAAAAAAAAAATTAAAAAAAAATGGACTACCATAGGGTGTACTACAGCAGCACATGATAGTTTCTGTATGTGCATGTGCTAACTGCATACTAAATAATTTGGGGGAATTTTTTTGATGGTGTGTTGAGGCAGAGAGTGGGTGTTCCTGAACTATCTAGTTAGAGCATCTACATTCCCACCTGCTAACTGGTTAGCATATGGATAAAACAGGAACCCTTACCACCTACAAAATAGGTGTTGGTAAATTTTCCTGTGGTACCGTAATTTTTTTTTAAAAGTCTGCATACTAACAGCAACATTAGCACATGACTGTTAATGAAATAAATAGAAATCTCAGTTTTTATGTCCATGGTAAAAATGGCATACAAGGAAAAACCTGTATAAGGGTGCACTAAGGCCCATTTTTACTGCAGCTTAGTAAAAGGCCCTAAACAATTGATTTTGCATGCACTTTTTCTGGGGGCACCAGAACAAAACAGATACACATCTCTAGTACAAATGTTACTGCCTACCTCTAGAACACTGAAAAATAAGAGACCATGAGGCTCATTTTCAAAGCAATTAGATACACAAAGTACCAAAGTAACATACGGTAGTACCCCATGTGTCTAAGTGCTCTGAAAATGAGTCCCCATATTTACCAGACTCAATGCATCTCAAGCACTTAAGGAAAAAGAATAATTAAATGAAAACTATGTATAATGTTCTTTATATTTCAACACAGTCATTTAGAAATAATGCACAGCTGGTAAGCAGCAGATAGGAAGCAGGCAGTACAAGCATAAAAACTATTAATATGAAAGGCTTTTTCTAGAGAGCTCTTACCAGTTCTCCTGTACTGCTTGCAGCATGATGGGGATGACTGATGAGACCAGGGATGGACTGTTCACCTTTGGCCATGATAACAGCAGAACTGGTATATGATGGATGCTTCTAATGCACAATGCACAACACACAACTATGAATATGGTAACTGAAGTACATGAAACAGTGAAAGCAAAGTGACTCAAAGACATGGGTGTGAAATGTAAAAGTTATCTTAGATGCTTGAAAGAGCACATTCAGTTCAGATCCCAGGTACTTTCCACTTTCAGGGGGATAAAGGGATATACAAATTCTCAGCTATAATTTTTTTCAGTACAACTAACAGGACACAATTAAGGAATTGTTGATATATTTTATTAAAATGGCAATGTGCAGGTGATGATCAGCATTAACTGCATATATCATCATCAACTGCACAATATAATCAACTGAACAAGCCAAATTACTACTGCTAGATAGAAAAATCAAGCTAAAGGAATACTTTAGTCACACATGGCAGGAATAGTGTTAGGGGAGTGCAACTAGGGCAACTTCCTTCTAGTCAGAGAGAGCCCTAAGCCAGCTGGAAGCTAAAAAAGCACAGCTTGGGCTTTGCAGTCCCCAGTTATGTCTAACACTAGCCCTAACAAGGATACATATTTCAAATCTGATATATTCTAATCACAAATTAGAAAATACAATTATTTTTTTCTACCTTTTGTTGTCTTGTCATTTTATTCTTCAAATCATGTTGGTCTCAGGCTCTGGTCACTTGCCAGGGTCTCCTGACCATTTGACATTTCTTCTTTCTCCATGCTCACCATCCATCTTCTATCTCTGTGTAGGTATTGTTTCCCATGTTCAATATCTCCCTTCTCTATACCTCCTATATGTCCCTTTCTAGTATTTCTCCTGTGCCTAACTCCTTGTCTTCATCATCTCATCATTCTAAGATCCCCACCCCCTGTGTTCTGTATCACTCCTCTATATCCTTATGCCCCCTCTAAGTCCATCATTTTCTTTCTGCGTTCTTATTCTCTCCCATGTCTAGCTATCTTCTGTGTCCCTCTCATGTCTGGCATTAACCCCTCGTGTCCAAACATCACCCCCATGCAGCATTCCCCTTTTTGTCCCTGTTCCTATGTTCCCACCATCTCTCCTCTTTTTTTTTTTTTTTAATATCTCCCTGTGTACAGCTTCTCCCTTCTCTTACACTAATGTGTCTCTCACCCTCTCTCTTTCCTCCCTCTGCTATGTTCAATGATTCACTCACTTTTCTTTCATCCCCTTAGTTCCCTCTTTTCTTCTCCTCCTCCCTGCAGGTCCTGCACCTCTCTCTCTTCCCTCTAGCCCCCTCTCCATGGGTTGAAAACCTCTATCTCCCCCTTCAATGCCCAGGTGTGGGTCTGGCACCTCTCCCTTTCCCTCCAGCTAAAGTCCCCCCACCACATGGGCCCAGCACCTCTTTCCCTTTCCATCAATCCCTATACCAGATTCAGCATCTGTTCCCTTTCCCTTCAGTTCCAGCTCTGGCGCCAGCCAGTCAACACTCCCCATGGGTCCAGTAGCCAAAGCAATCCCTGTAGCCCAACCAACCCCCTCCTCCCTTCATGAGTGCAGCAGCAGCCCCCCATGATCATGGGTGTAACAGTCCTCCTCCCAATCGTGAGTCTAGCAGCCCATTCCTGATTGCGGGTCCAGTAGCCAAAACATTCCCTGTAGCCCAACCAACCCCCTCCTCCCTTCATGAGTGCAGCAGCAGCCCCCCATGATCATGGGTGTAACAGTCCTCCTCCCAATCGTGAGTCTAGCAGCCCATTCCTGATTGCGGGTCCAGTAGCCAAAACATTCCCTGTAGCCCAACCAACCCCCTCCTCCCTTCATGAGTGCAGCAGCAGCCCCCCATGATCATGGGTGTAACAGTCCTCCTCCCAATCGTGAGTCTAGCAGCCCATTCCTGATTGCGAGTCCAATAGCCCTGCCTCCTGATTGCAAGTCCAGCAACCCCCCTCTCTCCCTCCCTCCCGAACGCATGTACTGCAACCCCAGAAAAGCCTGTGGTTTAAAAACAGAAACACCCTCCTCCGACGACTCCCCTACTGGGTTGGCCCCTTTGCGCCTCCCACCCCGGGCCTACCAGCATCTTAGAAGCTTCAGCGACCAAAGAGGCAATGTCGCAGGCCTGCTCCAAGACCTTCTGCGGCCCAGTCCCTCCCTCTGATGTAACTTCTGGTTTTACCAAAGTTACATTGGAAGGAGGGAAAGGAGAGGTGTTAGACCCATAGCTGGTTTGCTGTGGTTGCAGGACCCATGATCGGGAGTGGGGCTGCTGGCTGGGGGGAAGGTACGGAGGGAGGGAGCAATGACATCCTTTACCGCGGGAACAAGGTCCTTTACCACTTCTGTGGGGCGGTGAAAAGCAAACGGGCTGATTTTTTCCCTGTTCCTGTGGGTTTGGCAGTTTACCACAGGAAATAGTCACCATGTCATTCTCTAGCTCTGACTAACCAAAGCCAAACCTCTTAATCAGATCTTTTAGTAGTCAGTTGGGGAGATGCTCCAAAAGACAAATCTCCCTCCCAGAGCCAGATCTTAAATCTTTTGTCGAAAGAGGACACAAACAGAGACCACTCTCCAGGAAATCCCAATAACTGGCTTGACTTTTCAGTGGTTTGGCTTAGGCATCAGGAAACTGCTGGAACCCATGGCAGTTTGCAGAGGTGCCTGCCTATCTGCTAGTAATCTGTTGTTCCCATGGAGACGCAGGTGCATGAGTTGTTTTCAAACTCACTAGGTCACAAGTTCAATCTCTAGATGTTTTCCATTAGCACATTGTTCTTATTCCAGCTGCCACACTGTGCAGCTCTGAGCTAGGGCTGCCTCTTCATACCAATACACAGCACTGATAATTCTAAACTCCAAACCTACAGCTCTGGGAAATATATGCACCCCTAAACTCCTTCTAGTGCATATTATTTACCCAGGCTACATAACCGATATTGTTGAAGGGCTGTCAGGTAAGATTTCCCTCTTTGCAGATGATACCAAAATCTGCAATAGACATTCCTGATGGTATGAATAACATGAAGAAGGACTTGGCAAAGCTTGAAGAATGATCTGAAATTTGGCAGCTAAGATTTAATGCTAAGAAATGCATGGTCATGCATTTGGCTGCAAAGATCTGAGGGAACGGTACAGTTTAGGGGGAGAAGAACTTATGTGCACGACAGAAGAGTGGGACTTGGGTATGATTGTATGTGATGATCTTAAGAAGGCCAAACAGGTTGAAAAGGTGATGGTTGTAGCCAGCACCAGAGCCTTAGGATGGGATTCTGCAGTGCCTCCAGTGGCCACAAATCAAAATTACACTGGCGTGTGACTCTGAAGGAAGTCACCCTGCAGGGTATACAGGAACTGGGCAATAACACCCAACAAAGTTCTAGAATGATAATCTAAAAGAAAATTTACTTATCAAGTTCAAGTTCAGAATGGCTCAAATCTTCAACATACAAGAAAAATGCAATCCACAAAAAGAAATAACCAGAGGAAACTCTGGCAGCTTTCAGGATTTTTCCCTTCCGACACAAACAGTTCACTCTGTGTTTTATTTCTTCACAGAGATGTTCTCCAACAAATACTTTTTCCCCAAGTCTGCTCCTAGCAGAGTTCAGGTAAGTATAATCCAGAAAAATACTTTATTATTCAAACAGTCATTGCACAAACTACAAAAGCCTCCAGCCTAAAATAGAACTTGGCTGGATAAGAGAGGAGTGTCCCAAGTTTGCTTATCAAAAAGCACAAACAGCTTCTCAAAATTCCCGCCCTGATGCAAACTTTTCCCCAAATATGAAACACTCTCAGCTTTAGAAAAGTGCAGAAAAACAACATTAGAATAAACCAAAACTCAGTCCAGGCAGTCAATCAATGTGGCTGGGAGCAGAAAACAAACCCCAGCCCACAATAGCCAAAGAAGAAAAAAAAAAAAAAAAAAACCTCAGTCCTTGTGCTTATCCAGAGCAGGTTACCACTCCTACTTCCATTGGTTCAGGAGTGCTGCATAAATCCTCAGATACTAGTTCAGCTTGCAATTCCATTGGCATTTCTGGATCAGTTGCCAGTGCCTCTGAAGTGGCCTCTGCTTCATCTACTTCCATGGGAGTACAGGCATTACTCCCACTTGAGTCAGGAAGTTCCTCTTTAGGGAGAGCTCTGTGCCTTTTCCCTATCTGCCCTAACAGCCTGTTCAGGACTGCTGGCTTTTCAAAGGGGCCTTGCTCTACCTGGGTCTGAGCTCCACTGATCCGCTCTCTGGCTGTCCCGCTGGTGGCCTGGAAAATCATCACTCTGCCTTCTAACAGGCTTGGCTTTAAACTTCAGGGTCCTAGCTCTGCTATGTTCCAATGAAGGCCTGTGTGAGGTGTTGGAACCTCAGACCACCACTCCGGGCTCATTTCATTCATAGCCCTAAGCTTCACGTGTCTGTTCTTCACCGGATCCAATAATTTAATTTAAATCATTTTTATATATATATATATATATATATATATATATATATAAATGATCTTCACCGGATCCAATAATTTAATTTAAATCATTTATATATATATATATATATATATATATATATAAAAAATATAAATATAAAGTGCATCCCAGTGCTTTCAATCCATTTAAAGTTCATTTAAAGCGTTAGTGGTTTAGCTTAGTAAAGTACTTAGCTTAATGAGTGGTCTCACGCCATCGGGATCATTCAGGTCTCAGATGAACTTCAATCCTTCCAAAGTATGATCAGGCTAGAGAAGCAACTGTGTGCTGGGACTATATTTTTCTTCCAAAACACAGGCTGATTCAGCATCAATAACTTAACTTGTTTTATCTTCTTCAGAGCAGTCTTGTGTTGAAAGATTTGCTAGTTTAAATCTCTTGTTGGAATGGGCTCCAAGTAACATCCTACTGCAACTGTAATAATTTTCCTTATTATGCATTGGCCCAAGGAAGAGCAGGCTGATCTCATGAACATCCTTTATGCCCACATTCCAAAATTTGGTTTGTTTTCAGACATAAGAAAGAGAAAGAAGCTCAACCAAATTAAACTCAATAGAGTGAGAGAAAAAACAATAGAAAAAGAAGAAAGAAAAAAATGAAAGGCTTCTTTTACAGTACTTTTTGGGGATGGGAAAACAATAGCTCAGCTGCTACAAAAATGAGAGAAAAAATTAGCATTGATGTTGAACAAATGAAAGAGCTATTTGAACTTATTCATTCAGCAGAATGGAAGAAAAAAAAAAAACCTGTGGTGCCTATGCAGGGGTGCACTAAGGTTCCCTTTTACAAAGCCACGGTAGGGATGCAACCACAGTAAATACACCAAAGCCCATTGGAACTGTGCTTATCGTGGCAGTATCATTACCACAGCTTTGTAAAAGGGGCCCTAAGCATGAACAGGTATGCATGTTCAGAAACTTTTTCTAATTTTTTTCAGAGATCTTAGAGCAGACATGTCAAACTCTGGCCCGTGGTGTAATAAAATTTGGCCCGCCAAACAATTCCAAATTGGCACTTATGCTAGTCCGCTGGTAGACTTTATTTTTTTCCTACATCAGCTGTAGGTCTCACATTAAAGCAGCCTGCAGAGGATGGCTGGCAAATATAGTGATCCTAGCAGGCTGCTGTAGCCTCGGCAGCACGTTCCCTCTGCCGCGGTCCCTCCTGTCTTAGACCGCTGGGGGAGGTGTCTGTCTTCAACTGCCAGGATGGAGGGAGGGAAGGAACAGAGGGCTAAATCTCGGGCCAAAAGGAAAGATGCCAGTCCTCCGGAGGAGGGAAGGGAAGAAGAAAGGAGACCCTGGCAAGCAAGTAATCAGAAGACAACCAGAGCCTGAGACCACAACATGATTTGAATAATGACCAGACAACAATAGGTAGAAAAAATAATTTTATTTTCTGTTTTGTGATTACAATATGTCAGATTTGAAATGTGTATCCTGCCAGAGCTGGTGTTAGACAGCAGGCGTGAACTAGGACCTAAAAGATAGAGGAAAAGTTTTTATTTATTTTGTTTACATCACAGAGCTGGCGTGGGGTTGGAGAGGTTGTAGCCCTATACTTCTACTATTTATTTATTCAATTTTCTACACTATTCTCTCAGGAGAGCTCAGAACGGTTTTCATGAATTTATTCAGGTACTCAAGCATTTTTCCCTGTACCTGAGGCAATGGGGGGATTAAGTGACTTGCCCAGGGTCACAAGGAGCAGCATGGGTTTGAACCCATAACCCCAGGGTGCTGAGGCTGTAGCTATAACCACTGCACCACACTCTCCCCTTTTATTAAGGTGCGCATTTAGCGTGTGCTAAATCGGTTAGTATACCTTAATTAAAGGACCTCTAAGTATCTTAATTAAAAAATTATGCCCGCAACTTAGCCTATGTTTTAGATTTTGGCCCCTTATGTGATTGAGTTTGACACTCCTGTCTTTGAGAGATACAACTTCCTTAGACCACTGGATGAAGTCCTCCACTTATGTAGCTAATATCCAGCTTATTAACAGAGAAGCGAGCTAGCCCCCCCTTTTACAAAACCATGGAAGTGATTTTTGTGCAGACTGGCACACTGAATGCTCTGCACTGCTCCTGATGCTCATAGGAACTCTGAGTGTTGGGAGCAGTGCAGAGCATTCAGTGCTCCAGCCTGCGCTATAAACTGCTTCTGTGGTTTTGTAAAAAGTGTTTAGAAACATAGAAACATAGAGTATGACGGCAGAAATGGGCCGGCGGCCCAACAAGTTTGCCCACTCCAGATCCCTCCCTTCCTCCCTCAAGCCTATCCACTTAAACAATACGAACCCTCCTCCCTGGGGTATCCATCTTTAGGCATAACTCTGTGGTACTCCCACCTGTTTGTCCCATCGACTCTTGAAGTCGAGCACACTATTGGCCTCGACCACCTGGCGTGGTTTGTGGGGGTGTGTGTGGGGGGGTGGGTGGTGTGGGTGTGTGTGTGGGGGGGGGGTGCGTGGTGGGGTGTGGGGTGTGTGTGTTGGGGGTATATTTTTCAAAACCTAGTTCCATTTTATTAGGATACTGTTAAATTGATTGTATTCAGTTGGGTATTGTTTTGAATTTGGAGTTGTAAAAAGTTGGCATAATTTGTATTTCTTTATTTTTGAACAATAAATATTTCAGTCTCCCAAACCAAATGATTGAATAATGAATGTCTATGAGATGAAGAGTCAGTAGCTAAGGTATTTAACCAAATTGGTGAAAGCTTATATTCCACTATAATCACTGTGATCAGAGAAAAATGTATTAGCAAACATCAATTCCACTAGTGTACAGGCTGTTTCACACCAGAAACATTGCTGTGAAAAGAATGGTTCCTCCATTACGGAACAAAATATCAAAGAATATAAGGTTGGAAGGCAATATGTTAAAATCTGGTTATTTATTTTAAACCAGTGGGTCCCAAACTTTCTTGGGTCATATTACCTCTCGGATCTTCCTCCCCTTCCAAAGGCGAGTCCTACCTTTGCTGGCAGGGATGCCCATGTCCTGCCAGCTAAAGAGGTCCACTGCCTCTGACCCCTCTTCCCCTTCTACTCAGCTTCTGTCCTATTCTCCCCTCCAACTACTGCCCTCCTTTTTTCCCCACTTCCATCCAGTTGCTGCCCCCTTGCCTCCTTCTACCAGATTCTGACCTCTTTCTTTCCTCTTCCATCCAGCTTAAGCTTCCTCCTCTGTTCCCTTACTATCCAGCATCTGCCTCCTCTCTGTTTCTCTTCCCTTCCTCACACTCAGTCAAACCCTGCTGCTTCTCTAGACCAGCAGCAGCAAAGCAAAGCAAACTGCAGCCACCATGGGACCCAGACTCTTCATTCATGTGGCTGCCAGCTGTGCCCCAGAACAGGAAGTGACATCTGACAGGGGGCAGGACTGTCAGATGTGTGGATGAAGAGTCTGGCCCCACGGTGGCTGCAGCTTGTTTTGCAAATGCTGCTGTTCATCTAGATAAGCAGCAATGATGGCAGCAGAAGGGAGATAGGGAAAACATGCTTTGGTGCCCTGGGATGCCACTGATTTAAACAGTGGTTGGAACAAATAGATTTGAAATAATTATTCAAGAAGATATAAAGTTACATGAGGATTTTATTTTAACATGAAATTTAATCAGCATTAAGGCAGTAAAGATGTTTATGTATTATTTAAATACTTACCAGCCAATATTCAATGCTATTTGGCTAGCCAGGAACAGCTCCTGGCTGGCCAAATAACATATAGCTGGCTATCTCCTGTGAATATTCTGTTCCCTGGATTCGCCAATGACCGGCTATGTCACATGAGATATACATCACTTTCAATATTCAGTGGCTGGCCAGATAAGGCTAGCAGCTAGATAGCAAGTCTATCTTTAGCTACTAGGCCTTAGCCGGCTAGCTGCTGATTAAGGCTGCAGTGGCGAAACATAGCCCGGATATTCAATGCTGATAGTTAGATACAGCCCCGGCATAGAATTTCCAGAATCGCCATGGATGTGAATATTACCATGTAATATAAATTTTTTACTCTGTTTGATGTAAACTGCACCAAACCTTTGTAAGAGATACAAGTGGGTTCTAAGTGCTAAATTAAATTAGCTAAGATAAAGTTTTCAAGATTGACTCTACTGTTTTCAATTTTCAAACTTGTGCCAGTTCAGTCTTGTATGTGTTACCATGTGTTCATGTGTTAAATAATCATCTACAGGAAAATCTTGCAACTGTATAGAGGGCAAATAATGGTATTTATATATTGCATATTATTCTTTAGGACTTGTGAATGTTTCATCTCTTGTTGAATCAATGTTAAAACCAACTGATAATTTAAATAAGACTGAAGGCAGAAAGTCTTATTTTTCTTATACTCAGCTTCTGCATATTCTATTAAAATTGGAGAAAATCATCCAATCAGAAGTTAGATATATGTAATGGAAGAAATGTACTATTCTCTACAAAATAAAAATCTAAATGTGAGGATTATTTATAGTTTTCAGTCTTCTCCTTATAATCAGTTGTTTTATCTATTTGTCCTAATTAGATTGTAAGCTCTTGTGAGCAGGAACTGTCTATTACATGTTGAATGTACAGCACTGAGTATGCCTTTCAGTGCTAGAGAATTGATAAATAGTAGAAGTAGTAGTAGGTGCATTTGGAAACACTTAGGGCTCCTTTTACTAAGCTGCGATAGCATTTTTAGCGCACGTAGAATTGCTGCGCGCACTAAACCTGCGTTACGTGGCTAGAACTAACACCAGCTCAATGCTGGCATTAGCGTCTAGCGTGCGCGCTAAACCCGCTATCGCAGCTTAGTAAAAGGAGCCCTTAATTCCTCTTATGTTGACGGTCTGGGCCACAGCAATTTCCTGGTTAGATTTACTAATTTAAAATTGTTCTATTTGGAATTAAATTTAGTACTAATGTGCTATTTTGGGGTTCTACTTCTCTTAACAGTAAACACCCCTTACAAATACTGAGCAAATCTAGGAATACTTTTCTCTTATTTCAAAGACCATGTTTAATATGACATTATCACCTAATTAACCTTTACCTGATTGATATTGCTCCACTTGCATTTACTGTAAATAAGTTATCTACTAATCAACATTCATCACCAATTTCCTGTACTATTCTTCAGTGAAGTTTCACAGATGGTTTAAATGTTATGATCATTTGCTTCATATCAGACTGTGAAAATAAAAACAGGTTGGCTTTCCCACAGGATCATGAAGATGGCAAAGATATAGGAGTGTAGGTAGATGAAAAGGAAAGATTTTATATAAACATGCTTAACAAAAGCAAACTGAGTATATAAATTTACTGCCAAGATTAAACTGCTAGGTAATTAAATTCTAGAGTTTTTATTCAAGCTTATTAAAGGAAGTTGTAACAGGTTGGCTTGGAATGCCAAGAGAGGTCCTAAGACACCTGTTGTACATGAACAAAAATGTCTTATTTGTTACAGATGCCTGACATGCAAGGTTAATCAAGTCCATATAACATAGGGTCTGGCCCTAGCCAGAACTGGAACAAGAATCCCTACTTCAATAAGCAATGGCTTACCCACTTCAGTAAGCAATGACTTACCTCATCTGGAGAGTCTCTCTCTCTCTCTCTCTACTCAACTTCATTCAGCTTCCCAGGGTTTCTGCCTCAGCCCACATCTAGGGAAAACTTTCTCTCTCTCAGGGACCTTTCCCCTCGGACCTCTCTCAATAATTCGTCTGGGACAGAAGTACTCCTCCCTGCCTGAGTCCTGCCCCTCTGACCCAGCAGGGATATATTCTTTCCTTAATGGATCTCAGCACTGAGCTGCAAAGCTCAAGACGTTCTGGGACATGTTGCTTCCCCAGTTTGCCTAATGCCCCTAGCTGTCCAGGGGTATAATTGCAGCTTTAATGAGGGAAATCCCATGAATCTCTCACAGAAGTATTTATGTTTCAACAATTTTTATTATTAATGACTCAGAAATGCAACAACAACAAAAAAACCCTCAGCACATTCTCATGGAAGTGTCATAAGACAGCTTTCTGAGTTTAGATGGTGCAAAGCGGAAATAGCTGGACTGTTGGAGCTGGAAAGCAAAACAGTACATTTTTAATTGTATATGGAGCCATTATGGACTACCGGAGTTGGGCACTATGAATTTATTTACAGAGTGGCCATCCAGACCACAAAAACCCAAGTAGTAGCAACATTCTATGCTACTGATCCCAGGGCAATCAGTGACTTCCCCTATGTCTGTCTCAATAACAGACTATGGACTTTTCCTCCAGTTGCTTGTCTAAACATTGTTTAAACCCATCTACATTAACTGCTGTTATCACATCCTCTGGCAATACATTCCAGAGCTTAACTAGTCTGAGTGAAAAAATATTTCCTCCTATTGGTTTTAAACGTATTTCCTTGTAACTTCCTTGAGTGTCCCCTAGTCTTTGTAATTCTCGATGGAGTAAAGAAAATCAATCCACTTGTACCCATTCTACACCACTTAGGATTTTGTAGACTTCAACTGTATCTCCCCTCGACCATCTCTTTTCCAAGCTGAAGAGCCCTAACCTCTTCAGTCTTTTCTCATACAAGATAAGTTCCATTCCCTTTATCATCTTGGTCACTCTTCTTTGACCCTTTTCTAATTTTGCTATATCTTTTTTGAGATATAGCAGCCAGAAGTGAACACAATATTCACTGAGGTCACACCAAGCAGCAATATAGAGGCATTATAACATTCTTAATCTTATTTACCGTACCTTTTCTAATTCCTATAATATTGTTTGTTAACGTGTGGATATGGCGCTGGTGTGAGGAAGATGGATTCCACTTCGTGCGCCAACTGGACGACGTTCTGTGGGAACATCAAGCTATACAGGAAGGATGGACTCCACCTCAATAGAGACGGAACGAGGCTACTTGCAAGCAACATCAAGACAGAAGTTTTAAACTAGGAAGAAGGGGAAAGCCGACAGTCGACCAAGAGAGAGTCGATGGTTCGGGAACAGGTATACCCGGAGGATACCGTGCAAGATGATAGAGGGAAAGACTCACCGGATCACAGGCAAGTCAGATTGAAAAGGACACAAGAGGGAAAGAAATGCAACAAAGGAACAGGCCACAAACTCAAGTGTATGTACACGAACACAAGGAGCCTTAGAAATAAGATGGGTGAATTAGAAGCTATGGCACAAAAAGATAACGTTGACATCATAGGCATCACGGAAACATGGTGGACTGAGGAAAACTTCTGGGACACTGTGCTACCGGGATACAAACTATACCGCAGACACAGAGTGGCTCAAAAAGGTGGGGACATTGCCATATACTTCAAAGAGGGAATTGAATCTACTGGAGAGAACAAGCCACAACTGACGGATAAGTTAGAGTCTCTATGTGTCAAAATTCTGGGAACAAATGGCCTGGAAACGAAGATCGGCATTTACGACCCCTAGGGCAGTCCGAAGAAATTGACGGAGAAATGATGGACGAGATTACACACAACTGAAAGGGAGGCAACGCAGTTATCATGGGTGACTTCAACTATCCAGGAATAGACTGGACCTAGGCACCTCCGGCTGCGTTAGAAAGACCAAGTTCTTGGATGCTGTAGGCGATTGCTTCCTGGAACAACTTGTCAAAGAAAATACTAGAGGAAATGCAATTCTGGACTTAATTCTAAATGGCCTGCGAAGACCGGCAAAAGATGTAGAAGTAGAAGGGATGCTGGGAAACAGTGATCACAATATGATCTGCTTCGATCTGGACGCAGGGGAGAAACATTGGTCCAAAACAACAGCCACGGCACTCAACTTCCAAAAAGGGAATTACAAAGGGATGAGACTCATGGTAGGGAAGAAAATTAAGAAGAGGATAAGCACTGTAAAAATGCTAGAGCAAGCTTGGCCTCTTTTTAAGGATACAGTCACTGATGCGCAAAATCTATATATACCGTGTATCAACAAGGGATCAAAGAGGAAAAAGAACAAAGAACCGGCGTGGCTCACTGTAGAGGTGAAGGAAGCGATAAGAGACAAGAAAACTTCGTTTAAGGAATAGAAAAGGTCAAAAATGGACGAAAACTGGAACAAGCACAAACATCAACGCAGGTGCCATAAGGCGTTAAAAGGGGCCAAAAGAGAATACGAGGAAAAAATAGCCAAGGAGGCGAAGAACTTCAAGCTGCTCTGTCGATATATTACGGGGAAATGACCCGCGAAGGAAGCGGTGGGACCTTTGGATGACCATGGAATAAAGGGAGCGCTAAAGGAGGACATAGCAATTGCCGACAAACTGAACACATTTTTTGCAACTCAAGCAGCAAAACTCAACCAATCCGTCACCAACCTGCTGACAACATCGGACGACTTCAAAACGTTCCGCAAAGAAATCAAAACCCTGCTCTTCAAAAAATTCATCCAAAAATCCTAACCCCCTTACCTACCACCAGCTCACTTCACCAACCTCTCACCTTCATCCAGAAAAGTCCAGTTACCCAAAAAAAAAAAAAAAAAAAATTGCATCCTCACTGGAAAATGTCCAGTAATCTCCTCTGAAAAGTTTACATCTCTGGAAATGTCCAGTCAATTCTTTTGTAATCCGCCTTGAACTGCAAGGTATAGGCGGAATAGAAATCCGTAATGTAATGTAATGTAATATTTACCGAAGAAGATGTACACAGCATACCGGAACCCATCAGGCTATATGCTGGAAATGAAGACGAAAAGCTGACAGGATTCACAGTCAGTCTAGAGAAGGTGTGTAGGCAGATTGATAGGCTTAAGAGCAATAAATCCCTGGGACCGGATGGCATCCATCCGAGGGTCATCAAGGAACTGAAAGGGACCATAGCTGAACTGCTTCAACTAATAGCCAATCTGTCGATTAAATCGGGAAAGATTTCAGAAGACTGAAAGGTGGCAAATGTTACGCTGATCTTCAAGAAAGGTTTGAGGGGAGATCCGGGAAACTACAGACCGGTGAGTCTGACCTCGATACTGGGAAAGATGGTAGAGTCGCTGATAAAGGACCGCATCATTGATCACCTGACGGACATGGGCTGATGAGGACCAGTCAGCAAGATTTTAGCAAAAGCAGATCATATTTGACGAACTTGCTGCACTTCTTTGAGGGAGTGAACAGACAGATAGACAAGAGCAACCCGGTCGACATTGTATATCTAGATTTTCAGAAGGCGTTTGACAAGGTTCCGCATGAACAACTACTTCGGAAAATTGTGAGCCATGGAATCGAAGGTGAAATACTCGTGTGGATTAAAAACTGGCTGAATCATAGGAAACAGAGAGTGGGGGTAAATGGACAATACTCGGACTGGAAAAGCGTCACCAGAGAGGTGCCGCAGGGCTTGGTGCTTGGACCCGTGCTCTTCAACATCTTTATAAATGATCTAGACATTGGTACGATGAGTGAGGTGATTAAATTTGTGGACGATACAAAGTTATTCAGAGTAGTGAAAACACAGGGGGATTGCGAAGATCTGCAACGTGACATAATCAGGCTCGAGGAATGGGCATCAACATGGCAGATGAGGTTCAACGTGGATAAGTGTAAAGTGATGCATATAGGTAACAAAAACTCATGCATGAATACAGGATATCCGGGGCAGTACTTGGGGAGACCTCCCAGGAAAGAGACTTGGGAGTTATGATCGACAAGTCGATGAAGCCATCCACACAATGTGCGGCAGTGGTGAAAAGGGCAAACAGAATGCTAGGAATGATAAAGAAGGGGATCATGAATAGATCGGAGAAGGTTATCATGCCGCTCTACCAGGTCATGGTACGCCCTCACCTGGAGTACTGCGTCCAGCACTGGTCACCATATATGAAGAACACGGTACTACTCAAAAGGGTCCAGCGAAGAGCGACTAAGATGGTTAAGGGGCTGGAGGAGTTGCCGTACAGTGAAAGATTAGAGAAAATGGGCCTTTAATCCCTTGAACAGAGGAGATTGAGAGGGGACATGATCGAAACATTCAAGGTACTGAAGGGAATAGACTTAGTAGATAAGGACAGGTTGTTCACCCTCTTCAAGGTAGGGACAACGAGAGGGCACTCTCTAAAACTGAAAGGGGATAGATTCCGTACGAACGTAAGGAAGTTCTTCTTCCCTCAGAGAGTGGTAGAAAACTGGAACGCTCTTCTGGAGTCTGTCATAGGGGAAATACCCTCCAGGGATTCAAGACAAAGTTAGATAAGTTCATGCTGAACCAGAACGTACGCAAGTAGGGCTAGTCTCAGTTAGGGCGCTGGTCTTTGACCAAGGGCCGCCGCGTGAGCAGACTGCTTGGCACAATGGACCACTGGTCTGACCCAACAGCGGCAATTCTTATTTTCTTATGTTACTATAAGATATGCCACTCTGGATTAGATCAATGGCCCATCAATTCGAGCATCCTGCCTTTGACAGGAGCCACTCTAAGTCACAAATATCAGGCAGGATCTCAAAGAGTAGATCCATTCCTTGTTATTTACTCTGAGGGACATGTAGTGGCTTTGCCAAGTCTATAGAGTAAACTCCTTTTATACCCAGCTATGCTAGCTACTTTGAGCATGACCTCTGGGAACAAATTCCACAGTCTGATTGTAAACTGAGTAAAAAAATACTTTCTCTAACTTATCTAGAATATGCTATTAGTTTCATAGAATATCCCCAAGTTCCATATTTACCTGTTCCTTCTCATTCATGATTATATGGTGCTCTATCATATCCCCTTTTTGGTGTCTTTTTGTCAAGTTGAAGAGCTCTAACCTGCTTAGACTTTCTTCCTAGGGAAGATATACCATCCATTTATCATTTTGATTGCCCCTTTTTAACTTTCATTTCTGTTTACAAATCACTAAAATAAAGTGAATCAAGAAAATCAGGAACTGATTTACATTTACAATTGAACAAACATATATCAAATCTTACATGAAATAGTCCACATCTTGAGAGGGAAAGGAGATAAAGAGAAACAAAAGAAAATATCAAATTAAACAGAAACAGGATAATACAATCCTAACTACTTCTGCCATTATTTTTTCCACTAATAATACCTTCCCATCTGCTATAGAGAACAGTAGCAAAAAGAAACATTTTAGGCAAATGAACTTGAAATCATTAATTTTTTTTACTAATAATAAGACCCTCCAATTGATTTGGTTCAAAAAATATATAACTCTTGCTTTCCAAGGTAAGTAAACATTTGCATGGAAACTTTAAATAAAAAGTCCCACCAATTGATGTTAAACAAGGTCTTAAGGCCAAGAAGGCCTTACGTCTTGAGTGGAACGAGTCACAACAAAATGGGAACTCCTTATTGCAGAAATGAGCCTTCATAATAAAATTCTTTTCTAAATCAGACCAATAATGTAGCTCTTTTAGAGTCTTCCAGAAATGCAATAAAGTTTGGGGGTTTCAGGGCCACTCAAAGCATCAGTCACCCCTTCAGCCCCTAATACTTTCACATTTCCAGAAATATAATAAATTTTAGAAACAGAAATTTCTTTAGCATTTGGAAGTTTCAAGATAACTGAAAAATATTATCTAAGCAGTATTTCTGGAGATAACAAATACGTCATAGAAAAATTTAAGACATGCAGGAATTCTTAGTTCTAAATTGATTTTCTATTAATTCTAATTTCTTGAGAAGTACTAGACTGTCTTTAATAGTAGACTGTCCAATAGCTTTCAAATTTTTAACCAGAGTCTCTAATGAAGTAAAGGAATCCTCAAGATTACTAGATTTTAGGTCCAATTCTTCAATCTTCTCTGCATCAACTTTGGTGAAGGAACACAATTGGAACACAGTACTTCTCAACATGGATTCAGTTTTAGAAACAATCATCCAAATGTCTTTCAATGAAACCTCAGAATCCATGATTTTAGCTGGGGTAGTACTTTGTAATTCTGACAAAGAAATAAGTTCAGGCAAAGGCAAACAACCAAACTCAACTTAATAGGGGGACTGGATAACCTGGTTTCTTCTCTAGTGTTTTAGTAGACTCCTGATTTTCACAAGCCACTTTGGCATTGCGTAGAGAACCTAATGGATGAGGAGGAGTAAGTCTTCCTCCCAAACTAAGGGAGGGGCTAGATTCTGGAAAGGAGACAAAAGATGGATGTGTGCCCTCTAATGTTGTTATCTAGTGTTTATCCATAGGACCTGTTTTTCTAGGTGAGGAGGTCTGAATATTGTTTTAGGTTTATGCTTACCCATATCTGCAGTGCCATGAGTGGATCTCAATTCTCTTTCACTTTTCCTCTTGCCTTCTCATGGCTTCAAGGAGCTCTAAGGGGTGTTTCCCTTAGGTCACGCCCCTTAGGGCATGCCCCCAACAACTGAACATCAATGGCCATGTGCTGTTACGAGCACTTCCCTTTAAGTCCTGTTAGTGACATCAGATATGCTGGAAAAAATCTTCTAGCGTCAAGGTCCTCTGGGGTAACAGGCTCTACACTCAAGGCACATGAACTCTCCTCCCTCTGACTCTCTGTTACCAGTGCTTCCTTTTAAGTCAGCTGTTAGTGATGTTGGATATGCTGGAACAAATCCTCTAGTGCCAAGGTCCTCCAGGGTAACAGGCTGAACATAAAGGGCACATGAACTCTCCTCCCTCTGACCCTCTGTTATCTGCCCTTTTCTATAGCTGCTCTAGTTTCACTATATTTTTGTGATGGGGTGACCAGTATTTCACACAATACTTAAGGTCATAACATGAATCAATATACAGATATAATTTTCATTCCTTTACGAATAACTGCTCACATTCAGTTTGAGCTTTTGATCACTATAACACACTGAGCTTAAGATTTCAATGTATTGTTTACAATCTGGTTGATATTCAGCCCATGACAGTCAGCCACCGGCACTGAATATTTGGGGCTAATTTGGCAAGTGCTAACCATTGGATCTTATGTGGGACCCTCCCTCCCCATACCCCTAGAATAGTGAGGACGCCCATGTTATCAGGCTTATCTGCCCATTCCTTGTTGGTCCAGTGGGGAAATTGACAGAAGTGATGCCCAATCACTCCTGCCCTTTGCACAGCCTCCAAAAAATGGCTGCCGCAACCTCTAGCAGCAGCCTCACAGTACTTCAAAGGCAACCCTTACAGCACCTTATTGGCTATCTCCAGTGTGATTCCCAGGCATACATATATAGCTTGGAAATACATAAATTTACACATCTATGTGTCATTACCAGTTTGCTATTTTGCAACCTATGCATCTAAAGTTCAGGTGCTTTCCATTTATATTTTCCCATTTGCATGTGGCTGAAATTAATCATTCCTCAACCCGTGGAAAGCACCTGACCTTAAATGAGGCATCTCTCTACATGGTTTTCCTTGGGAGTGTGTGTGTGTTAGGGGGGGGGGAGGAGGGATGTCAATTTTAGATGGGCCCTATACATGCAGAGATAGTCTTCTAAAATATGCTACTCTTTCTGTTTATTTTCACTTCCACATGGATATTTACCCTTAGATGAAATATCTAAAATGGTGCTGCCCTTCAACTGGCTCACTTTTATTTGTATTTTTATTCATACTTTCAAAAAAAATGTAAGTAGATTAGAAGACCACACTTCTCTTGGTTATATCCATGTTGACAATGTCTCATTAAACAATGTCTATCAATGTATTCAAAAATGTTGTTCTTTACAATAGTTTCTATTATTTTGCCTGGCACTGACATCAGATTCACTGGTCTGCAGCTTTCCGTATTAACTCTTGGAACTCTGGTTGATCACCGGACTGGATGGACCTTAGGTCTGATCCAGTGCAGGCATTTCTTATGTTCTTTTTAAAACTTTATTTTCATGTGTTTTAGTGCACGTACTTTCAACATTACTATGACTGTTTTTCACATTTTCAGCTAAATATATTTATGTGTTTTTGCTGATTCTGTTTACCTCAACATAAATCTTGGTTTTCCATCAGCCATCCAATTAGACTTCTGATGCAGACATAGTGGCTGAATCATGAATCATGTTGAGTCGCAGAATAAATTAGATTTGTTTGAATGCCATTTGAGCTTGTGCTCTTGTCTCCTCCGCTGTGTGTTTGCTGCCTTTTCATCTGCGCTGGATTTTGTCTTCTGCTTTGCTTTTGATGTATTGTTTATGCCCACATTTTATTCTGCTGATGAATGCGCAGAAAGGTTTTAAATGTTTTGATTACATGTGATCATAGTATGCTTTTGTTGTTTCATCATCTCCATTTTTTAAGATTTATTTGTTTGGAATGTGCTTCAGAGCATGGGTGCTCACCTGTTGCAAGTGTTATCTGAGGACAGCAGGCAGATATTCTCACATGTGGGTGATGTCATCCATGGAGCCTGGTACTGACGGTCAAAAGGTGTGCTGTCACTTTAAGTCTTTTGAAGACCACATGTATCACGCATGCGCTGGTGCCTTCCTGCCCGGTGTTGGCTTGCAGAGCCATAAGTTCAGTAATAAAGCTAAGAAGCCAACTAGGGGAAGTGGGAGAGTTGTGAGAATATCTGCCTGCTGTCCTCAGATAACATCTGCTATAGGTGAGTAACTATGCTTTATCAGAGGACAATCAGGCCGTCTCACATGTGGGACTCCCTAGCTGCCAGGATTATGTCTCTGAGAAGAGGCTTATTAGTAAAACCAAAAGGGTTGGAGGAAAGTTGGCATCTAAGTAGAGAATAAATTTTGTAGAACTGCTCAGTCGAACCGACTATCCCGTCTGGAATGATTCTCCACAAAATGGCAGGATATAAATGTATGTATTGAAGACCAGGTGACTGCTTTACAGCTATCCTCAGTGGGAGTGGTACATAGATGAGCTACTGAAATCATCATTGCTCGAACTTTATGTGCGGTGACATGGTCTTCAAGTGTCAGTCTAGCCTGAGCATAGCAGAAGAAGATACAGTCCACCAGTCATGTGGAGATGGTTCTCTTTGTGACAGGAGCTCCAAGTCTGTTAGGATCAAATGGATCTTCACCAGGATGAGAACGTGGTCTTGGAAAGAAGACAGGGAGCACTATAGACTGATTGAGATGAAATTTAGAGATGAATTTGGGATGAGTGCAAAGAACCACTCTATTGTGGTGGAATGTTGTATAAGGTGGATCCTACACAAATGCTTGAAGCTCACTAACTCAGCGGACAGATGTGATACATATGAGAAATATTACTTTCCAAGAGAGATATTTGAGAGTTAAAGACACCAGTGGTTCAAAGGGAGGCTTCATCAGAGTATAAAGTATAACATTAAGATCCCAAGCAACTAGAGGAGGCTTGATTGGTGATTTGGTATGAAAAAGGTACTTCATGAATCTGGAAACCAGAGGATGTACTGACAATGGCTTTTTATTGAGAAGTGTATGGAAAGTACTTATAGCACTCAGATGAACTAAGACCAGAGTTAGAGAGGTGTCTAAGATAGTCCAGAATTGATGGTAGTGGGCAGGTGATCAGATGCTGTGAGTTGAGATTGCACCAGATTGTGAAAAGAAATTATAGCAGTGCTGAGTAGAGGGTTTCCTAGATGCCTCTAAGATGGCTGACGCTGATACAGCAGAAACGTATCGTAGAGAGAGTTAATGAACATAGATTGGGATGAAGATTGTAAGCCTCTCTCCAACTTAGGAATCAAGAAATCTCTTATATCTGGCATCCCAAGTCCTCTAAATATTCTTCACACTTCTACCTCTAACCCTCTGTTGTGGTTCCTTCCTATTTCATCTACTGTAAACCGCGCCGAGCTCTACGAACGTGGAGATGATGCGGTATACAAACCTAAGGATTAGATTAGATTAGATGAAGAAGAGAACTCTCGTCCTGTATGAGCAGTGTTGGGAAGACTTGAAGTGTGATGGGTTCCCACACACTGAATTGTAGTAGGAGAGGGAACCATGGTTGTCAAGGCTACCAAGGTGCTATGAGAATCATGGTGGCCTTTTCTTGGCAAAGTTTGAGTAGAGTCTTCCTGAGAAGAGGTATTGGAGGGAAAGCATAGAGAAACCTGTTCAAATGATCAGGTGTGTCGAGTCTGGAGCAGAAGACTGGAAGCTTGTTATTATGCTTATTAAATACTTATAACCGTAGTAGTTGATTGTAGGTTGATTGTAGGTAGAAGCAAAGAGATTCACCTCTGGTGGCCCCAATCCTTGAATATCTGACACAACACAGTTGAATGACCACTCATGAGGTTGTAGGAATCTGTTCAACTTGTCGGCTAGGATATTCTGTTTCCCTCCTAGGTACGACTGCTTTCAGGAAAATGTTGCGAGGAATCACCCAGAACCAAATCTGGATGGCTTCTTTGCAAAGGGAATGAGAACCTGTGTCTCCTTGTTTGTTAATGTAGTATATTGCTACCTGGTTGTCCATTTGAATAAGTACAACTTGATTGAGAAGGTGATCCTCGAAAATGCATAGAGCATTTCGGATTGCTTGAAGCTTGAGGAAATTGATGTGGAAAGTTTTTTTTGTGAGGACTCCAGGTGCCCTGCGTATGGAGGCCTTCGAGGTGTGCTCTCCATCCAAGCATAGAAGCATCTATTATTAATAGTTTTTGATGTGGTGAAGTATGGAAGAAGAGGCCTCTGGAGAGATTGGCTAGTAACAGCCACCATTGAATAGAGTGAAAAAGGTCTTATGTTGCTTGTATTTGTTATGACAGCTTTCCGGTGGACTGAGACCATTGCATTGAGAGTCCTCTGAGGCTCTCTGAGATGTAGACTGGCAAGCGGAGTTACATGAATTGTAGATGTCATATGGCCCAGAATGCGCATCATTTGACTTGCAGTGATGCGTTGAAGCCTAGAGATTTTTTAGCACATCTTTATGAAGGTATTGAGCCTCTGTTGAGGTAAAAAGGCACAAGCCTGAATCGTGTCTAGAAATGTTCCAATGAGTTTGAGTGGGATGTAAATGAGATTTCTCAATTTGACTGCAAAACTGAGATGTTTGAGAAGACATACAGTTGAATCCATGGCTAGATAAGCTCTTTAAGGTGTCGTGGCCTTGATCAACCAGTCGTACAGATAAAAGAACACATGAAAGCTGCAAGAGTGGAGTGTTGTAGCCACTACCACTAAACATTTTGTGAACACACTAGGTGCTGACGCTAGACCAAATAGAAGCACCTTGTATGGGAAGTGGCTTGTCCCTACTAGAAAATGTATACATTTTTGTGGTCTGGAGGATGGGAATGTGTGTGTAGGCTTCTTTGAGGTCCAGAGAGTAAAGCCAGTTGTCTTTGTCCAAGAGTGGTACCAGGGTTCTCAGAGACCATTCAAAATTTCTCCTTCACTAAGTATTTGTTGAGAGCTCAGAGGTCCAGAATTGGATAGAGACCTCCTGTCTTCTTTGGTATGAGGAAATACTTTGAGTAGAACCCTTGGCCCTTCTTCTTCAGGGGAACATGTTCTATGGCATTGAGCTGGGGGAGGGCTGAGAGATCCTGGTGAAGGAAAGTCTTATGATGGAAGTTGAAACAGGACTCTCTTGGAGGATGGTTTGGAGGTCTCTTTTGTAAATGAAGAGAAAATCTGTGTCTTAATATCTGAAAGACCCAGTGGTCTGATGTTATTATAGACCAGCAATTGTAATAGTGGATGATTTGACTTCCTTTGGGCAAAGTGTGAGGAAGGGGTTGTGAAATACTGGGTAAACTCTGTAGAATGGAGTAAAAAAGACTGTTACTGTTTGGACTGCAATTAGGATTGAGTCTTCCGAGTCCTCTGTTGTCTTGGATGTCTTTGAGTAGGTGCTCGAGAGGATGTGGTAGGCAGGTTGCATCTAAGTTTGGGATAACAGGAGGAACATCTGGAAGTGTAGGAATATTTTCTGGATGGCTGAGGTTGGGATGATTTAGTAGTTGATAATGTACTCATACAATCTTCATGCTTTTTAATTTTCCAAGTTGCCTCCTCTTTACAATCTCTGAAAAGATAGTCTCCCTTGCAGGGAATATTTGAGTAATGATCTTTAATGTTAGCATCTATGTCAGAGATTCTAAGACAGACCTGCCTACACATGGCAATTGACACTGCAGATGTTCAAGATGTGATGTCAAAAGCATCAAAGGCGTACCACACCATATATTTCCTGTCTCTAAAAGGTCATTTGCAAGATACTGGAAAGAGTTTAGATATTCTGAACATAACATATCGTACTTAAACTGCATAACCGTAAGTTCAATGCGGTGAACAAAAGATTAAAAATAACATAACCTAAGGATGATTTAAATTAGTTTGCTAAATATTTTGAAAAAAGATGAGTTTTAAATAGAGTTCTAAAGTGCTTATAAGATCAAGCACTAAGCAACAGTGGCCTAAATTCCCTGTCATAAAAAGCAGCCTGAAATGCTAGTGTATGTTCCAAGGATTTCTTGCTCTTACAACCTTGAGCAGACGGAAAATTAAACAATGCATGTGATTCTCTCCTATGTTTATGGAATGCTATGAGAAATCTATCGGTCATATAGTTTGGAGCAATACCATACGCAACTTTGTAACAAAGACAACCCAGCTTAAACAAAATATGTACCTCCACTGGAAGTTAATGCAACTCATAGTAGAAAGGAGTCACATGATCATATTTCTTTAGACCATAGATTAATTTGACCCCCTTATTTTGAATCAGTCTAAGCCTAGCCATCTCTTTCTTGGTACATGTCAAATAGACACTGTTATAATAGTCGAGAAGACTTAGAAGTAACGACTGAACTAAAAGTTTAAAGGCTGGAAACTCAAAATATGATTTTATGGTACACAGCTTGCACAATGTGTAATAACTTTTTTGCACCACAGCATCTACTTGCTTTTCATGGTCAAGTGTTGATCTATAACAACTCCCAATATTTTAATCATTGGATTGATCTTATAGAGTGCTGAGTCTATAGTAATTGATGGTTCATGTAAAATTCTAGGTGGAGACGCAACAAAGAATTTGGTCTTATGATTTAATTTGAATTTAAATTCTTGCATCCATTATTCCATCAGTTTCAGTATAGACTCAATTATTTGGGTAATACGAGATATAGCTGTAATACAAGGAATGATGATCGTAATGTCATTGGCATAATTAAACAGTCTGATGAGTTTGATGCCTGGGATGAAGCTGATGCATGTCTAGAGGGAGACAGGTGCTTGTGCTTCTTAGCCTTTTTATGAACTTTCCTTGAAGAAGGCAGCACCGATAAATCAGAAACAGCCCAGACTGTTGATGTTGGCGGTACCAGTGTTGATGCTAGAAGTGTAAGAAGTTGAAAGTCGAGATCGGAGTCAGCAGACAACCTCAATGTACCCGCAGAGCCAAAAAAGTCTTTGTATTATAACTGTCTTGCCTTCAGCAACCTCCTCTGCAGTTTAGAGCGGAGTTGGCACGAAGTATCACGGTACTCAGGACCAAGGCACTGGACATACCAGTTATGCAGATCTGTATCTGAAATGGTCCATTGGCACCAAGTGCACTGTTTGAAGCCACTTGGAGGTTTGGACATCGAGGGGAAGACCACCAATGCAAGATCGAAGGTCTCTATGGTGTAGGGAGGTTGAGTAGATCACAATCCAAAAAAGGCTCGATGCTCCCAGCCTGAAAACAGGCTGAGGAGAGTCCAAAGGGCCAATAAAATTAAGTTGATCAAAATTTTTTTACCGGAACTGAAGAAAAATATGAAGAAAATGAACTGAAGAGAAAATATGAAAAAAAACGAAATGGGAAGGCACAAAAATGTGAAAAGGTTTTAAACGCTTGGAGAAACTTCAAAGAACAGCTTCTTGACTCCTAGGAAAACAGAACTGATGGACTCAGGAGCCAACATTGGGCAGGAAGGCACCGGTGCATGAGCGGTATGGGCAGTCTTCAAAAAACTTAAAGTGGCAATATACTTTTTGACTGACGGTACTGGGCTCCATGGATGTGTTACCCACATGTGAGACTATACTGCCTGTTTGTCCTCGGATAATGAAAATTTATAACAATATGGAGATTATTTTGACCTATGATTGTGAAAAGCCTTGCCATAAATTTGGTGTGATGTCTAGTAGGCAGTGGCATTGTTTTCTAAGGTCTTTCTTCTCCATATTTTGTTTTTGCTTTTGCTTTAAGAACCATGTAGATTGTAGAATATAAATCAACTTCAGTGTTGTTTAGTAATTGAAATCACCCATTATTGAAGTTGTCTCTTAGGCCTCTCACCTTCCCCCTTTACACCTAACTCTTTAATCTCTCCACTGTAGTTCCTCTCTCATCTTTCTTCCTGTAAACCGTGCTGAGCGCCGCATTCGTGGAGATGGTGCGGTATATAAACCCAAGGTTTAGTTTAGTTTAGTTTAGTCTCTCTAAACCTTGCTTCCTATTTAATTTTAATTCAGTTGTATGCTAAATGTTTTTATTCTTTGTATAATCATTGAAATATTATTATCTGTACAATTTAGGGGTTATCCACGCAATCAAATCAATATGATCTTTACTACCATTATCTACTTTGTAACTACATTTACAGTAAATAAAATTGGTTGATTTGTAATTATATATCTGAGTGACAGTGTATTTTGGTGGAAAGTACCTGAGACTGAATAACTAAGTGTCATTCAGTGTAAATAAGCCAGACTAACCTTGGCTGCAATAGCTGCAGCAGTAATATGCGAAGAAGAGCTATCTTCAGTTGAGGCAACTCCACTATCCTTTTTCTCTTCCTCCTCCTCTTCACATTGGACTCCTTTGTCTTCTGTCTGTTTGTGGGGGCTGGTGGTTGGAGGAGGGGAGAGAGGTGGTGGTGGAGAAGGCAGATCTTCTAATTCGTCATGGACTTCCTTTACTTTTACAATGGCATCCCGTAAAAGGTCAATAGCATGAGGTAGAGCTGGCAGTATGAACTGAAAGCATTCCTGTTTACAACAAAGAAACATGTTTTACTATACTGTACACCAAGAAAATGTGTCTCTGCTCTGTCAATCTTTACTGATATGACTGTATTTGTTTAATTGGTTATTTATGCGTCTTGGTTTTTTTTAATGTTCTTTTATTTTTACCTTGATTATGAATCTTTACCTTGTTTTTGTACGGTTTTTTGGTATACCCCAGATATAAACTCTGATGTTTGTTTTGAAGGAGGTACTACCCTCTTTCTTTTCTTCCCATATTGTCCCAGACCCAACATAAACCCTTCTGCTAGAGAAATACACTTCGACAAATTTTTCCTCATCCCCACAGAACTCAATTTCCCTGTGAGTTTTGCCCCTGCCCCATTCCTGCGAGCTCTGCCTTAACCGCACGAGGCTAGAACACTTATGATTTTAAAGTATTTGAAGTTTGTGCAAATGAGGACAGAGCTTGCAGGAATGGGGCGGGGTCAGGAAAATAACTCACTGGGACAGGATGTGAAAACGAGTTCCCACAGGGATGGGGAACAATTTGTCCCAGTGTCATTCCTGAAACAGCCCTAACTTCACTTACTCCGCCACTCCCCCCTCCCTCCCCCGGCACACTGAAACTACCTGACCTTCTCTATACAACCTGAGAAATGACAAATGATCTTCCTTTGTTTCCCTCCATTCATATATATCTACCTACTCTACACCACTTTTTACCACTTGACAAAGGACTTTACTGCTTACAACTCTAGAAATGACAAACGATCTACTCTTCACAACTCTAGAAATGACAATTGTTCTTCCATTGCAACCCCCATTAATAAATCTTATATAATCCGCCTTGAACCGCAAGGTAATGGCGGAATAGAAATCTCTAATGTAATGTAATGTAATCTTCTGCATCATCTCTCTACTTCTTAGATCAGCACATCTCTTAACAACAAATTAACAGTATACCAATATACCAACTCAAAAGAGTCCCCAAAATGCAGTTTAAGAAGCATTATAATATGGGTGACAAACAACATGTTAGGGTGCAAGCTTTTTTAATATGCCCTTTGAATGGCCAGCTAGGTGGTGTCTGGCTATACTGAACATGCTTTTCTATTCAGTAACAATTTATTTATTCAGTTTTCTATACCGTTCTCCCAAGGGAGCTCAGAACAGTTTAAATGAATTTATTCAGGTACTCAAGCATTTTTCCCTGTCTGTCCTGGTGGGCTCACAATCTATTTAATCTACCTGGGGCATGGGGGGGATTAAGTGACTTACCCAGAGTCACAAGGAGCAGCGTGGGTTTGAACCTCAGGGTGCTGAGGCTTTTGCTTTAACCACTGCAACATATTAACAAAAGGAACATTTCTCTCTAGAGCTGCGCAAGTCAAAACTAATGAAAGGGTTGTCTATTCTGAAAAAGTAGCCCGATGGAATTAGAACCTTGGGTTTTGAAGGAAAGTACAAAACTTTGAGCCTAGGGAGGAGTTATGGCACTAACAGCAGCAGAAGTTGCTGATTGCTATCACTGGCCAGACTACAGTATATATACAGTCAATTTGAAGTTATTACCAACACAGTGCCACTAGTTAATAGCAAATTAAAAATTTTTAATCTCTGTTTATATTGCTGTGTGGGAAGGAAGAGAAAATTGATGATGGGAAGGGAGGAATACTAGTAGAATGGGGCAGATGCTAAAGAAGGGAAAAAGAAACAGGGGTCGGACAAGAACAAATATCTAAGGAAGGGATGGAGAGTGCTGGACTCCAGCCAGAGATTGGGAATGGGATGGTAGGAAAAAGAAGGGGGAGAAGGAAAAAGAGCTAGGGTTGGGTAGAAAGTTTGCAATTAACTGTACAAAAGGGCATTACCTCCTATCCCAAGACTCTCTAAATTCCTAAGGAGTCTCTCATTAGGGACTTTGCCAAATGTGTTTTGGAAATCCAAATACACTAATTTTAGATTGGTTGTGATTTGCACATGGATGTGCTGGGCATGATGAGATATCCATTTAGAAAAGAGGCATGTTGGGGATATGGCAATGGCAGCACTGAGGTCTGTACATCTATGATGTATTCTGCAAAGTTCATCCACATCAAAGGCACTGCAAATCATACATAAATGCCAATCTCACTTGTCTTCTGGACCTGATGTTTTATTTATTTACCGGTATTTATGATTTGCTATATCGCCTTTAACTGAACCAAGCAGAGCAAGGCGGTGTACAATCTAAAAAACTGGAAAAATAAAGAGGAACTACAATTGTTTGAATAGGAAAGACTCATTCACCATACATTTTCATTCAGTCTTAACAGAGACACATAGAAGATAAGAGGGAAGAGAGACAGGTGAGAGGGGAGGTACAAATAATTGACTATAACTCAAATGTCACTGAGGACTATCCACCTTGGTCACTACTTGATGAGATCTGAGAGCTGATTTTCTGATTGTCATCTGTGCCCATGTATGTGTCTTTGGTTACCTCTCATTTCTTTTTCTGTTTCCAGCCCCTTATTCAAACCCCCAGTATTTTCTTCCTCTGCCCTGCAGCCAGGCTCCCCTCTAACTCAGCAATTTCTCAAAATAGATTAGTTTTGCACATAAAGAGGCACCCAACAATTCAAATTCTCCCTTCCTTCATTGAAATGAATCAAAGGAGTCAAGAATTTCAGTCAATCCTTGGTTTTCAAATTTTCTCAACTATGGAACCTCTTATTTTAAGGGGTTCTGGTCCTTTTCAACTTTTTCGTAAATCTTTAAAAACTATTTTATTTGCCAAATACTTTGGAAACTAGTCATATTAATATTTTCTGATTGTTACTTTTTAAAGTATTTTTTAATTTCTGTTAACCGAGTCGAGCTCCTTTCTGGCTGAAGACCTGGTATACAAAGTTTTATTTTAGTTTAGTTTAACATAACAAGAATGAACCTAAGCTAGGGCACGTGGAATATGATCTCGTCTCTTACATTAACTGCTAACACTCACTGTAGTACTTCCATTATGCCAAAGAGAGTGCCTTTCATAAAATGTTCTTTTTAATCAAATCTGTGTCATCCAAAACAATAGGTGCTTGCCACCTTGTGATCAGGCTTGCCTATCTTTCTGAGGCTGTCTCAGGTGAGCTGTTACCATTCTGTACTTATGTGTGTGTCTTTGACTGTTTACTTGTCTAACACTGAAGCCCTGATTCTGTATAGGATGGCCGGGAGGGGTGTCCTATACAGAATCGGACCTATACTAACCCCGATTCTGTAACCGGCGTCCATGTTACAGATGCCGGTTAGAGAATCGGGTTAGAGTAGACGCAGTCGCTACACTTATCGCGGCAAGGGATCTCCCTGCCACGATAAGTATAACGGCCACCTGTCCGATCACCGGCAGGAGGGTGCTGAACCCCTCCTCCTGGAAGGCTGCCCCCCCGACACTCCCGATCGCCGGCAGGAGGGTGCCCAACCCCTCCTGCCAGAACGCCCCCCGAAATTCCCAATCAGCAGCAGGAGGGTGCCCAACCCCTCCTGCCAGAACGCCGCCCCCTCAAAACTCCCGATCGATGGCAGGAGGGTGCCCAATCCCTCCTGCCAGAAAGTTGCACCCCCTCTGAACCCCCCATGCTAATGACCCCCCCGCGCTACCATCCCCCTATCATCCCCCCCCCAATTAACCTCTAAAGTATTGGCCGGATGGACGGGTCTTGCTGCCCCTTCCTGGCCCATCCCCTCTAAGTCTAAGGCCTGATTGGCCTAGGCTCTAGAAGCCTGGACCAATCAGGCCATAGGCACAGCGGGTCCACCCATCCCCTACTAACCCTAAGGCCTGATTGGCCCAGGCGCCTAGAGCACCATGATTTGAGCCTGCCGCAGGGAAGATGGAAGGGATCCCCACTGAATGTGATGACTGAAGAAATGTACTAATGGTCCTGCAATGTTGAGGCAGAAGAGCTTATAGCCATCTGTTCTCAGTCCTATAGCCATCTGTTCCAGGTGCCTTAGAGAGTGGGCTTTGTTGAATTGCCAACATCAATTCCTCCTCACGAAGGGGAACACTGAGTTGACGTTGAGCTGCTACATCTAGGCGAGGGAGAACCAGGCTTGAAAGATAGGTGTAGCCATTAAGACCTGAACGGTCGCTCAGCCGAGAATAAATTGGTATAATAGTTCTGAAACAGTTTACATAGTTCCTTATTTGTTCGAATCATCACCCCTTAGGGAGTGCGAAGTTGATGTATAATGCGATCCCTGTTTATCCCTTGCCAATCTACCTAATAATTGTCCGGACTAATTGCCCTGTCTATAAAGCTGATATTGATAATATTTCATAGATTTCACAGCCCTCTGGTGAAGAAATTCATTAAGCTGAAGCTGCACTGTTAGCAGTTGGGTTTTATAGGCCCCACTAGGAGCCCATGCATAGTCTCCGACCACCACCAGTTGCCCTTCCAGCCGAAGGATGGCCACATACTGTGCACATTTCTTATGAGCAGAGTAGGCAATGACATCAGCCCGCAATACCACTTTAGCTGTTTCCCAAAATAAGGTGGGGTCATCTACATGTTAGGCATTAAAGGAGAACTATTGCTGCCATTTCTCATGTACATAGATATTAAAGTTAGGGTCAGTATATAAATCCAAGGGAAACCGCCACTGAAAAGAAACAGCGGAATCCTCAGAGATCTCAATTGAGAGCCAAATAAAAACATGGTCTGAAATTTCTGTAGGGCCAATTACAGCATTACGAACCTGGGAGAAAAGAGTATCTGAACAAAACAAATAAGCTATACAAGAGTCAGTATTGTGGGCCCTAGAATAATGGGTGTAATCCCTATCCAAGGGAAGTAGGACCCTCACACGACCAGCAGATGCAATGTGTCACAAAATAGTGTAATTCCCCTGGTCCCATCTAAGATCCCAGAGGCCTTGGACACAGATCTATCCACCGCCGAATCAGCCACTTTATTAAAATCCCCCAGCCCCCACCCCCACACACACACTATATAGGGCACTGTGGAGTATTGGAGTAAGATACACCATATACCTTGAAAAAATTTCTCATCATAAGTATTAGGTGCATAAATTACAAAGTATTATCTCAACCCCATTAATGTGCACTGGAGCTATAACATATCTGCCCTTCTAGTCTATATGAGTACTAAGTTTTTCGACCTGCAAACCTTTACGGAATAGTATAATGACTCCTGCCTTTTTAGATACTGAAGGGGCATCGATGTAATCTCCAACCCACCAGGTCTAACTTGCCATGCACTAACATAGTTAGATGAGTTTCCTGAAGTAGAGCAATAGAAGCCCAATGCCTGTTCAGGCTGCGCAGAATTTTAGACCGCTTCACCAGGTAGGAAGTGCCACCCACATTCCAGGAAAACACCTTAAATTGAGGACTTAAAGAATAAAGCACATATACCAGCTATTAAAAAAGAGATATCGGTAGTACCAGCAGGGACGATCCCAAACACCAGTCTCCACCCTCGGGAATCCAGGCCAGAAATAAAAGTCGAAATGAAATCTTCGCCATTGCTAAGAGGGAGCACAGAGGAGCAAACACTTTCTGATAAGAACATAAGAACATAAGAAGCGCCATCTCCGGATCAGACCTTCGGTCCATCAAGTCCGGCGATCCGCACACGCGGAGGCCCTGACAGGTATACACCTGGCTTATTTTATAGCTACACCACCAAAAAGTATTCCAATAGATGCTCACTACTATGGAGAAGTATAGTCTAGAGATAAGACAATGTAGTTATTTGGAGAAAAGACCTCAGTTTCCTCATCAAGAGGTCTCTATGTCTGCCGTACACAACTTAAAGCAGCATAGGAGAAAACATCCCGGGTCAGAAAAACTCCACTACATACTACTAGTAAAGCAATTATTAATTAGGATCAAAAAAACTAGTAGTAAAGAAAAAAACTTATCTCTTAACGTCACAATTCTTCAGGTGAGACAAGAATCCGGTTAGATAATATAAAATTGTCACATTAATCTTCATCCATTAAGACTCCCAGAACTGAAGATCAAATAAGCATGTAAGTATAATTCCATTCATCTTAGAGTTATTGAAAAAGAAGGAATAACATCTCGTTACTTACATGTAACATAAACTACCGCTCTACAGATTCTATGAAGCAGAATGGCGGCTCGGCGTTGTGGGCAGGGTTTAAAAAGAAGGCAAAAACTCAGGTTTAACCAATCATAATAAAGGAGGCGGAGCAAGTTCAAAAAAAGGTGCGCCATTCAATTTTGGCATTTAACCCTGCGGGAATGATAGATTTTAATCTAAACACCCATTTTTGTTCCCGCTGTCGTAACAAAAATGGGTGTTTAGATTAAAATCTATCATTCCCGCAGGGTTAAATGCCAAAATTGAATGGCGCGCCTTTTTTTGAACTTGCTCCGCCTCCTTTATTATGATTGGTTTAACCTGAGTTTTTGCCTTCTTTTTAAACCCTGCCCACAACGCCGAGCCGCCATTCTGCTTCATAGAATCTGTAGAGCGGTAGTTTATGTTACATGTAAGTAACGAGATGTTATTCCTTCTTTTTCAATAACTCTAAGATGAATGGAATTATACTTACATGCTTATTTGATCTTCAGTTCTGGGAGTCTTAATGGATGAAGATTAATGTGACAATTTTATATTATCTAACCGGATTCTTGTCTCACCTGAAGAATTGTGACGTTAAGAGATAAGTTTTTTTCTTTACTACTAGTTTTTTTGATCCTAATTAATAATTGCTTTACTAGTAGTATGTAGTGGAGTTTTTCTGACCCGGGATGTTTTCTCCTATGCTGCTTTAAGTTGTGTACGGCAGACATAGAGACCTCTTGATGAGGAAACTGAGGTCTTTTCTCCAAATAACTACATTGTCTTATCTCTAGACTATACTTCTCCATAGTAGTGAGCATCTATTGGAATACTTTTTGGTGGTGTGTCTTATTAGTATTCCACTTGCTATACATTTATTTTATAGCTAACCATATCTTTATATGCCTCTCTCAAGGAGATATGCATCTAGTTTGCTTTTGAAGCCTAGGACTGTCGATTCCGCAATAATCTCCCCTGGGAGAGTATTCCAGATGTCAACCACTCTCTGTGTGAAGCAGAACTTCCTGATATTAGTCCTGAACTTGTCCCCCCTTAGCTTCATTTCATGTCCTCTTGTCCGTGTCAAATTGGACAATGTAAATAATCTCTGCTCTATTTTGTCGATTCCTTTCAGTATTTTGAAGGTCTCGATCATATCCCCACGCAGTCTCCTCTTCTCAAGGGAGAACAATCCCAGTGTTTTAAGTCGATCCTCATATTCCAGTTTCTCCATACCCTTCACCAGTTTAGTCGCTCGTCTCTGCACCCTCTCCAGCAGTTTTATATCCTTCTTTAGGTAGGGAGACCAATGTTGGACGCAGTATTCCAAGTGGGGTCTGACCATTGCCCTATAAAGCGGCATTATAACTTTCTCCGATCTACTCGAGATTCCTTTCTTTATCAAGCCCAACATTCTATTTGCCTTCTTTGCCGCTGCCGCGCATTGTGCCGACGGCTTCAGGGTCCTATCTATCAGTACACCCAGATCCCTTTCTTGTTCACTTTTTCCCAGATGATGCAAGGTAACCTTAGAAGAGTAGTCCTGGAAACAAAGCACCTTCTTGGATTGATATTCCAATGTGTCTCCCGAATGCAACGCTTGTAAAATCAGCTCTTTATGGGCATAGTTGAGTAGACAGAAGATGACAGCATGCAGTTGCTGATTCTCGTCTTTCTTAACATCCGGCCAATGAGCTCTCTCAATGCATAATGAGCCCAAGTCTTTTGAAAGAACCAGTGATTGCATGAGCCAGGTCATTAGAAAGGATCGGAGGTCCTGATCTGGGAAAGTTTCTGCGAGACCTATTAATCTGAAATTACTGCGGCAGCTCCGATTTTCTAGTTCGTTTGCTTTTTCCTCTATTTGAGAGCAGAGCTTGCTGAGCCATTGATGTTCCGTTTGCAGGCTCTCTGTAGTGTGTTCAATGGCATCAATATGCTGAGCAAAGCTGGAAACATCTCTGCTGAGCTCCATTACTTGCTCCCCTGCTTCATTTAATTTATCCAAGACCGGCTGTAGTTTACAGTCCAGTGATGTCTCCAATACTGAGGAAATCTCAGCCATGATCTCTGCCATCCAAACCACTCTCGCCATGGGAGAGGAGGGCTCAGGGCTGTCTGCCATCTTAGTTTCACCGCCTCTCATCTGGTCCCGATCTTTTTTTAGCGTTTTCGTAGCCATGCTCACCAGGTAAGTATGGGAATGCCTGAGATGTTAAGGGATCAAAGGAGGTATTTTGCCCTTGATGCAATGCCGATTTTAGGGTCATAGAGGAAGGAAAAGAGAGGAGCCAAGCTAACTAACAGCCACTATGGCATCATGTTACCCCCTTCAGCTATAAATTTTTATACACAGACCATGGAAGCCATCTATTCACTTACCTGTGGCTGCTTATATAGTATTATTCTATTTCATTTTTAAATTCAGAAGATCATTTAATTTTGCTTTTGAATTCAGTCACTGTCTTAACTAGGATTCAGTTTTATGAAATAGCCCATTCCCTATCTGTGCTGGGGAGTCACAGATTGTACACATATGGCCATTTGGCTACCACAAGGGAGGGAGGGGACTTATCACAACAGAAAGTTATTTTACTCCCTTAGAATGGAAATGGTCTACACTGTCTAAAGGCATGTCACAGATGTGCTCCCAAGATTCCCCGGCTCCTGCTATAAAGTGTACATGATGACTCAACTTGGCATCCATGACAGATTCTAGGGTCAGATAAGTAGAGGATGGCTACTAGGTGTCCCTGCACCATCCATGGCTCACACCTCCTTACTAGAAATTCTCGCTGCTTTCTCCTACTTCCCACGACATTCCCTGATGTACCAGTATACTATCTGCCCACCACAGTTCCCAATATGTCTCGCAGTACATAGCTGTCCTCTTTGTTCCTAGAGTGTTAGAAGCTACTCACAAAGGAGATGACTCAAGACCTCCATAGTAGCACCCCAAACAGATGCAGAAGAACAGTAAAACAGGGCCCACCACCAAAACAGGGCTGTAAGAGAGAGGACCTTTTCAAACTCCACTTCTGCTGACTGAATAGATCAGGGAAATCTACTCTATTATCTTGCAAGGTGTGTGACATTTTCCTGGTATGCTCTATGCTTCAAAGCCCAGTTCTAAGGCAACTTCTTCTGGAAAGTAGTGAGGTAAAACAGACAGACACCAAGGAAGATAGAGAACCACAGTCCATCCCCACCAGCTAGGTCTGGCAGCAGTCGCATATCCAGAAGGCAATTGCTGGGTGGGCTCTGGGGTGGAATGGGTAGGTACTCACATTTCATCTTTGCCCCTACTCCTCGCCCTACCTCTTCTCTCTCCTCAATTCATGTAAACAATTGGATAGAGGAAATTCTCAAACCTTGCTAACTGAAAACATTCTCTGTGAAACCTTGAGCCTTCTAAAAGCTATGGCAGTTGGTAGCCATGATTCCAGACACTGACACTGGTTGCATATAATCTTTTCTCATGCTGGAAGCACAGTTACCAACTGCCACAGTATTCAGAAGGCCCAGGGGTTTTGTGGAGAATATCTTAGATTGGCAGGGCAAAATTAATTCTTCGGAGGACCCTTAGCACCCATGTGCACTGGGCCTCCTGGAACTGCCACTCCATGATTCTACCCCCTCTTAGTCTTGCCCCCACTCCTGTCCCCTCTTAGTCCTGCCCCCTCCCCAACCTCTGCTCCATAAGTCCCCCTTCCTGCGAGAATGTACCTCTGGGTCTGGCTCCAGAAGTTCAAGTAGCACCTTCTCCTTCCTTCTTCATTATTCAGTACAGGCAAACTCACAGTCTTCAAAAGGCCATGGGCAGCAGCTCCTACACGTTGTCCATGGCTTACCTGGAAGTCTTCCCTCTGACGCAAAATCCCAGAGTCAGAGGAAAGACTTCATTGTCAGCCACGGGCAGCATGTAGGAATCACTGCCCATGGCCTTTTGAAGACTTTCAACTGCACTGAATAATGAAGCAGGCAGGAGAAGGCAGTACTTAGATGTCTGGAGCCAGGCTTGGAGGCAGGTACACTGACATCATCAGAGCAGGCAGTGTTCCAGGCCCCCCTGAGCTCTTCAGGCACAAGGCACGTGTCTACTTTGCCTATCCTTTAATCCTGCCCTAGTTGGCAGGGCTTAGGAATTTCTGCCCTGTGAGTTTGCCTGTACTGAATAATGAAGGAAGGAGAAGGTGCTACTTGGACTTCTGGAGCCAGACCCAGAGGTACACTCTCGCAGGAAGGGTGACTTGTGGAGCAGAGGTGGCGAGGGGGCAGGACTAAGAGGAGGCAGGAGTGGGGGTAAGGCCATGGAGAGGCAGTTCCAGGGGGCCCAGTACACATGGGTGCCTAGGGCCTTCTTAAGAATTAATTTTGCCCTGCCAACCGAAGATATTCTCCACAAAATTCCTGGGAGGGGGGTGTCACAGCAAGAGGGTGGGGTTTTTCTTTTTTTAACAAGAAATTTATGAGGGTGCTGGCCTGATTCAATGCTAGCATCTGAATAGTGAAGTGGCAAGATTTATGAGCTTTTGAGCTGTCTTAAATCTGGCCGCTTTGCTATACAAGTACTGGCATTGAATATGCCAGCACCCGCATAACCTGGGGCTCCTTCACAGCACCGCCTTTTCTGGCTCACCTTTTACTTGGATGGTCAGAGAGGATATTCAGCAGCACTCTCCAGTTAAGTGCTGCTGAATATCCCTACTTAGGTGGTGGAATGCAATTTAAGTGGGCAGGACAGCTTGCTGCCCGCTTAAATTGCTCTGAATATCAGCCCCATTAGGTTTAAGAATTACATTCAGGCAAAAAAAGAATACATATAATTCAACATGCCACCATACAAAGGAGATCCAATAACAAACAGCTGCCATATTTTTGCCCCATGTATCGCCAGATTTTTTACCATTTTGACAAAAAGAATGTTCCTTCTTCATCAGAACAAATCAGTGAGAAAACAAAAAAAGCATGTTTATCATTATTTTGGTGTCTTCCTCAATTCTTACCTGTGACCCTTTCTTGCTTCCTGGTAGATTAATAATAAGAGTCTTCCCTCGGATCCCACATACAGGCCTGTGAAAGAGAAAACAAGTTGAGATGAATACAAACAAGCTTGCATTCTGTAATTGTTTCCAAATTAAACAAGTAGAAAACAATGACCATCACAAGTTGAAATAATGAAACCTGGCCTGTATCCTATGCAAAAACATAAGAGAAATATTTTATTTGGTTTGGACTTAATTATTAGGATTCACTGTAGGCATATGGCAGACAAAATGACTATATCTTTTTTTTTTTTTTTAACTTTATTTTTATTGAATTTAACATACTTACAAGTATAACTATTTGGTTTAGAAATACAGAATCATGTTCCAAAAGAAAAACATCATTGAATATTACAATATTTAAAATAAATATACTTAAATATAAATATAAATATACTTAAATATAAAATAAATATATTTAAAATAAATTAACTCTTCCTTAGACCTCAAATTAGGAGGAGGAAAAAGAAAACAAAGATATTATAGGGAGTAATATTACAATAATATAACAAAAAAAAGTAAAGGCTTAAACGCTACAACCCAGCAATTCCTTTAAGCTACACTCCCTCCACTAGATAAACCTTTGAGATCTAAAAAGGAACGTAGATGATCTGGTGTAAAATACACATATTTCAGACCTTTAAACTTAGTAACACATTTGCATGGATAAGCTAGCAAAAAAGTAGCACCTAGCTTCCATGACTATATCTTTAGAGCAGAGTTTTCATTATTTTCAATTGTCTTGTCATTTCATTGCTAAAACACAAGATGCTCACCTTGGCCCTGCAGTCATCACAGATCTCGGGGTCAAATCGATGGATTAAAGCTTTCTGCAACAATTCTAAACTATCTTTTATTATTTTTTTTTTTAATGCAAGTTGGCTGCTGGAGTGAACATATTTCTCAGCTTTTGCAGTGATTTTGATTTATATTTGACTTAACCGTAGCGTGGATTTTAGCGCCAGCAGAGGTGGTAACAGCTCCAACGCTTAATTCTATGAGCATCGGAGCTGTTACCGCTGTGACCAGTGCTAAAAACACTAACACGGTTTTGTAAAAGGGGGGGGGGGAGGGCAGCTAGATAAGTTTTCTGCTTGCTTATTTTTTCTTATGTTTTCACTTTTGAGATTTCTTATGACTGCACTGATTTTAATTTTCTTTGCAAGTGGGGTTGGCAATATGGACTGTTTACATCATATTTATTGAGTGGACCCATCTTAAGATACTATACAATACTTCATATACTGTATTTTTCGCTCCGTAAAACGCAACTCTTCCATTATTTTTCCAACAACCGAAGTGAGGCTCACCGGCCTGTAGTTTCCTGCTTCATCCTTGTGACCACCTTTGTGAATAGGGACCATCCGCTCTCCTCCAATCCCCAGGAACCACTCCCGCCTCCAGAGATTTGTTGAACAAGTCTTTAATAGGACTTGCCAGAACCTCTCTGAGCTCCCTCAGTATCCTGGGATAGATCCTGTCTGGTCCCATCACTTGTCCACCTTCAGTTTTTTCAAGTTGCTCATAAATACTCTCCTCCGTGAACGGCGCAGAATCTACTCCATTTTCCCATGTAACTTTGCCAGACAATCTCGGTCCTTCTCCAGGATTTTTTTCTGTGAACACAGAACACAAGTATTTGTTAAGCACATTTGCTTTTTCCTCATCACTCTCCATATATCGGTTCCCAGTATCTTTTAGTTTAGCAATTTCATTTTTTATCTTCTGCCTTTCACTAATATATCTGAAAAAATTTTTGTTTCCCTTTTTTACATTTTTAGCCATTTGTTCTTCCGCCTGTGCTTTCGCCAGACATATCTCTCTCTTGGCTTCTTTCAGTTTCACCTTGTAGTCCTTTCTGCACTCCTCTTCTTGGGGTTTTTTATATTTCATGAACGCCAACTCTTTTGCCTTTATTTTCTCCGCCACTAGTTTGGAGAACCATATCAGCTTCCTTTTTCTCTTGTTTTTATTTATTTTCTTCACATAAAGGTCTGTAGCCATTTTTATCGCTCCTTTCAGCTTAGACCACTGTCTTTCCACTTCTCTTATGTCCTCCCATCCTAACAGCTCTTTCTTCAGGTACTCTCCCATTTCATTAAAGTCCGTACGTTTGAAATCTAGGACTTTAAGTAACATGCGGCCGTTCTCCACTTTAGCCGTTATATCAAACCAAACCATTTGATTGATACTTCCCAAGTGAGCACTCACTTGAACATTAGAGATACTCTCTCCATTTGTGAGGACCAGATCCAATATCGCTTTTTCCCTTGTGGGTTCTGTCACCATTTGTCTGAGCAGAGCCTTTTGAAAGGAATCCACAATTTCCCTACTTCTTTCCGATTACGCAGACGGAACATTCCAGTCCACATCCGGCAGGTTGAAATCTCCCAACAGCAGCACCTCCTCTTTCCTTCCAAACTTTTAGATATCCACAATCAGATCCTTATCAATTTGCTGCGATTGAGTCAGAGGTCTGTAGACTACACCCACGTAGATAGAAGTTCCATCTTCTCTTTTCAGAGCTATCCATATCGCTTTTTCCTCTCACCAGGTCTCTTGCATTTAGGTCGCTTGGATATTGATCTTTACATAGAGAGCTACTCCTCCACCTTTTTGACCATCTCTGTCCTTCCTAAAAAGATTATATCCCGGTATGTTTGCATCCCATCCATGTGATTATGTTTGCTTCCCATCCATGTGATTAACTGAACCATGTCTCTGTGATAGTGACAATATCTAGATCTGCCTCTAACATAAAGGCTTGCAGATCATGAACTTTGTTGCTTAGACTGCGAGCATTTGTGGTCATCGCTATTTTTCAGCAGTAATCTCCTTTTTCGTATAGATTTTTGTTTCGTTTCACTTTCTGTTGCAATGCTAAGAAATGAGTTTATGTTGCAATCTTTACTACTATCACATCTTTTCTTTTATCGGGGGTGGTCTCTATAATTGTCCTTCATACATACACCACCCCCCCACCTTCTAGTTTATATGCCTAGAAACATATTGTCTAAATTTCTCTGCAAGATTTATTTTTCCTGCTGTAGTAATTTGTAGCCCATCAGTGCAATCAGATACAAAATTATTCAGAGTAGTGAAGACACAAGGGGATTGCGACGATCTGCAACATGACATAATCAGGCTCGAGGAATGGGCATCAACATGGCAGATGAGGTTCAACATGGATTAAGTGACTTGTCCAGGGTCACAAGGATCAGCGTGGGTTTGAACCCACAATCTCAGGATGCTGAGGCTGTAGCTTTAACCACTGCGCCACACTCTCCCCTTGTCCTTTTCTGCCCACATCTCACAGGTGGTCTCCACCTCCTTCTATTACCTATGCCAACTACGAAGGATCAAACTTTACCTCTCCAAACCCGACCTAGCCCAGCTCATCTAAGCTTATGTACTCTCTAGAATGGACTATTGCAACTCCCTATTTAATGGCAAAAGATCTCAAACACCTCCGAGTCCAAAACGCAGCAATCCGCTTCCTATATGGCCTCAACCACTGCGACCCCACCACACCGGCTCTCCACCAGGAACACTAGCTACATGTCAAAAAATGCTGCATATTCAAGGCCCTGGTGATAGCCCACAAGTGATTCCACAACATAACACCCACCTACATTATATCCAAGCTACCCCAGTACATCCCCAACCACTCACTCTGCTCTGAAGCAGAGAGGCAATTATGCATCCCCCTAGGAAGGTCCCTCCAGATGGAAATAGCTTGTAAGAGCTCATACAGCCACTTTACAAACATAAGCAATGCCTCTGCTGGGTCAGACCTGAGGTCCATCGTGCCCAGCAGTCTGCTCACGTGGCGGTTCAACAAGTCCAGGACCTGTGCAGTAATCCTCTATCTATACCCCTCTATCCCCTTTTCCAGCAGGAAATTGTCCAATCCTTTCTTGAACCCCAGTACCGTACTCTGCCCTATTACGCTCTCTGGAAGCGCATTCCAGGTGTCCACCACACGTTGGGTAAAGAAGAACTACCTAGCATTCGTTTTGAATCTGTCTCCTTTCAACTTTTCTGAATGCCCTCTTGTTCTTTTATTATTCGAAAGTTTGAAGAATCTGTCCCTCTCTACTCTCTCTATACCCTTCATGATCTTATAAGTCTCTATCATATCCCCTCTAAGTCTTCTTTCTCCAGGGAAAAAAGACCCAGTTTCTCCAATCTCTCAGCATATGAAAGGTTTTCCATCCCCTTTATCTAACGCATCGCTCTCCTCTGAACCCTCTCGAGTGACGCCATGTCCTTCTTAAGGTGCGGCGACCAATATTGGACACAGTACTCCAGATGCGGATGCACCATCGCCCGATAAAATGGCAGGATAACTTCTTTCATTCTGGTTGCAATACCCTTCTTGATTATGCCTAGCATTCTGTTTGCCTTCTTAGCGGCTGCTGCTCACTGTGCCGTCTGTTTCATTGTCATGTTCACCATTACCCCCCCAAGTCCCTTTCTTGGGTACTCTCATTTAATAACATCCCTCCCATTGTATAGTTGTACCTCGGGTTTCTGTTTCCCACATGTAATACTTTACATTTCTCAACGTTGAACTTCATCTGCCATCTCGTCGCCCATTCCCCTAGTTTGTTCAAGTCCCTTTGCAATTCTTTGCAGTCCTCTTTAGTCCGAGCTCCACTAAATAGTTTGGTGTCGTCTGCAAATTTTATTATTTCGCACTTCATCTCTGTTTCTAGATCATTTATGAATATATTACATAGCAGTGGACCGAGTACCAAGCCCTCCTCCAGTCCGAGTAGTGGCTCTTCACTCCTACCTTCCGTTTCCTACCCGCCAACCAGTTTCTGATCCATCTATGTACGTCTCCTTCCACCCCATGGTTCTTCAGTTTCCGGAGTAGGCGTTCATGGGGCACCTTGTCAAACGCTTTTTGGAAATCTAGATATATGATGTCTATGGGGTCTCCTTTGTCCATCCGTTTGTTAATTCCTTCGAAGAAGTACAATAAGTTCGTTAGGCAAGATCTCCCCTTGCAGAAGCCATGTTGGCTGGTTATCAGAAGTTCGTTTCTTTCAAAATGTTCATCGATGTTTTCTTTTATCAGTGCTTCTGCCATTTTCCCCGGAAATGAGGTCAGACTCACTGGTCTGTAGTTTCCCGGGTCACCTCTTGATCCCTTTTTAAAGATGGGCGTAACGTTGGCTATCTTCCAGTCCTCCGGGATCATGCCTGTTTTCAGGGATAGATTGCAAATTTGCTGCAGTAGTTCCGCTATCTCCTCCTTTAATTCCTTCAGAACCCTTGGATGGATTCTGTCCAGACCCAGGGATTTGTCAGTTTTTAGTTTTTCTATCTTCCTGCGTACATCTTCAAGGCTCACTTCCATGGATGTTAATTTTTCTGCTTGATTTCCATTGAAGAATTGCTCAGGTTCCGGTATGTTGGATGTGTCTTCGTTTGTGAATACAGATGAAAAGAATATGTTAAGTCTTTCTGCCACTTCTTTCTCCTCCTTCACCACTCCCTTCCTGTCTCCGTCGTCCAGCGGTCCCACCTCCTCCCTAGCCGGTTGGTTCCCTTTAACATATCTAAAGAACGGTTTGAAATTTTGTGCTTCCCTGGCTAGCCTCTCTTCATACTCTCTCTTTTGGCTTTTCGAACCACTCGGTGACATTCTTTTTGATACTTCCTGTGCTCTTTCCAGTTACCCTAAGTTTTGTCCTTTTTCCATTTCCTGAATGAATTTTTCTTATTGCCTATCGCTTCCTTAACTATTTTAGTTATCCACGCCGGGTCTTTTGTTCGACTCTTTTTGCACCCCTTTCTGAATCTGGGGATATACAGATTTTGCGCTTCGCTCACCGTGTTCTTGAGAAAAGACCAGGCATGTTCTACCATTTGCCTTTTTTTGGAAGTGTTCCTAAGTTTCTTCCTTACCATTTCCCTCATTGCTTCGTAGTTTCCTTTCCTGAAGTTGAAAGTTGTCGCTATGGTTCTCTTTCCTTTCAGTATTCCTACCTCAACCTTGAACTTGATCATGTTATGATCGCTATTTCCCAATGGTCCCACTACCTCTACTTCTTTTGCAGGTCCCCTTAACCCATTTAGGATTAGATCCAGAGTGGCATTTCCTCTCGTTGGTTCTCTAACAAGCTGCTTCATGAAACAATCTTGTATAGCCTCCAATAATTCGGTCTCCCTAGCGCATTTTGAGCTTCCAAGACTCCAGTCTATCACGGGGTAGTTGAAGTCTCCCATAATAACCGTATTAGAATCAGGTCGTCTACAAATGATTTAGCACCGGGTTCCCCACGAACGTGAGGTGCGCTACGGGAGAGAGGCAGCCCGCTTCTGTCCGTACTCTGGTCCCGAGGCGTGCGGCTCTGCTTGCCGGCTGGTCAGGGCTGGCTATCCCTGGCCAACTGAGGCTCCGAGGCTCTGCGGTATCGTTCCGTTTAGGGGGAATTCTGACTTAGAGGCATTCAAGATGGTAGCTTCGCCCCCATTGGCTCCTCAGCCAAGCACATACACCAAATGTCTGAATTTGCGGTTCCTCTCGTACTGAGCAGGATTACTATCGCAACGACGCATCATCAGTAGGGTAAAACTAAACTGTCTCACGACGGTCTAATCCCAGCTCACGTTCCCTATTAGTGGATGAACAATCCAACGCTTGGTGAATTCTGCTTTACAATGATAGGAAGAGCCGACATCGAAGGATCAAAAAGCGACGTCACTATGAACGCTTGGCCGCCACAAGCCAGTTATCCCTGTGGTAACTTTTCTGACACCTCCTGCTTAAAACCCAAAAAGTCAGAAGGATCGTGAGGCCCCACTTTCACAGTCTGTATTCATACTGGAAATCAAGATCAAGTAAGCTTTTGCCCTTCTGCTCCATGGGAGGTTCCTGTCCTCCCTGAGCTCGCCTTAGGAGACCTGCGTTACGGTTTGACAGGTGTACCGCCCCAGTCAAACTCCCCACCTACCACTGTCCCCGGAGTGGGTCGCGCCCGGTGTGGCCGCCGGGCACTTTGAGCCAGAAGCGAGAGCCCCTCGGGGCTCGCCCCTCCCCCCCCCACCTCACTGGATAAGATCTCAGAGCTCACTGATGGCATTCCGATTTAAAACAAACCAGTAGATTTAAAACAAACCAGAGACTATATTTCTTCACTCAATGTATAATTAATCTCTGGAATTCATTGCCAGAGAATGTGGTAAAAATTGTTAGCTTAGCAGGGTTTTAAAAAAGTTTGGAAATTTCCTAAAACAAAAGTTTATAAGCCATTATTGAGTTGGCTTGGGGAAATCCATTGATTATTCCTAGGCTAAACAGCATAAGATCTATTTTACTCCTTGGGATTTTGCCAGGTACTTGTGGCCTGTGTTTGGTACTGATGAAAAAAGGATACTGGGCTTGATGGACCTTTGGTCTCTCCCAGTATGGCAACTCTTATGTTCTGAAAAGAAGAAGAAAGGAAAGCAGAGCACTGTTCACTGTTGCTATACCAGCTCCTCTTCCGATTTCCTCAATGATGGATATGTTCATAGTCAGGTTGACAGCATCCGGGGATGGTATGCTGGGGGTAGTTAGGGATGAAGTGCATTCTCCAGATTCCTTTGGAAACAGTGTTTCACTGATCCCCAAGGAGCTGGTCCCACCAGCCAATCTGGCACTTGCAAGGGAAGTGATGCCGGTAGCAGAACAGAAGCAGCTGATGGTCTCACTTTCTTCCTGAATGTGACAGGTGGAGACGCTGTTGAGGCAGCCTCCAAGGGCAAATAGGAGCCACAACTTTGGAGAGACCAGTGGACAAATTTAAGAGAGTTAGGCAAATCCTCTGCTACTGCTTCTACTGGCCTCAGTAATGTGGTGACTCCTGCTTCCATTTTGAAATTTAATTCGATAAGACCAGTTACACTGACCTTAGAGAACTTGTGTCCATTGATTGAGTCCTTGGGACAGAATCTGACCATGCAACTAGCCCATAGTGTAACTCAGGTTTTGAATTTGTAAGTTAAGATGGACAATCAAAAAACCACTTATAAAAAGTAGAAGAAAATCTAAATAAAGTAGACTTCAGCGATTACCAAAGGCAATTCAAATTGCTTATAAACTGTGAGAATTTTGAAAATACTGTGAGACGTAAAAATTTGCATTTGATAAACTTTCCAAAGAAACCAGATGTTTAGAAAGTTTATGGATAATCATTTACACGTACCTTCACAATTTTTACCATCTGTAGTTTGTGCATATTATTTATCTCCTTTTAAAAAGAAGACTGGGGAAAATGGTGAGGATTTATTTTCATCAGTTTTCCAAGATAGTTTAGACATAACTGATTTTCTTGAATCATCAAAAGAGGAGTTGGATACATCTTCTACTCTACTGGTGACAATGGCACTGGATCCAGACAGAGATTCTTAAGATTATATAGAGATGAACTTATTGGATCCAGAGACTCTTAAAATTATATAGAGACCAGTTTTTCTAGGTCATATAGAGTCAAACAAAATATAGAATTATCTGGCCCATGGGTAAATCCCTGTGGTATTCCTCAGAGGTCTCCATTATCCCCCATTTTGTTAAACATTTTTTTTTTATATACTTAGGCTTGGATATTACTAAAGAGGAATATTTTACCCATAGCTATGTGGACAACATTGCAGTTATGATTCTTATTCACACTTCTTTGGAACAAGTAAAAAGTTCAAAAAGTATTACAATAATAAGTTATTGGACAATTAAAAATAAATTAAAACTAAATACTTGTGAGGAAGTCTATAGGATGGTCCCACTCCCCCTGCTGAATGCTCATTTACAGTGTCAAAAATACCTTAAGCACTATAGTCCCTTCCAAAGGAGAAGTGACAGGGGAGGGGAAGAGGTAGGAAAGCAGTTTCCATGAAACAGAAAAAGTAGGGCTAATGTTGGGATAAGGGAGCCCAAGGAAGGAAGAAGAGATCCCTGGCATATGCTTTATATGCTTAGCTGAGGAAAAGCAAACTTTCTACTGAATATGAGTGAGCCCTGTTCTGATGTCTGGTTGGGGGCCTGACATTGCAACCCATTGCATTGCATTGCAGACTCTGTTCGAAGTGTGGCAGTCACGGGTCACAAACAGTGTCTTAGGTCTAGTCAGCCACAAGCCCATCTCAAGACTTTTTCCTCTAAATTAAGAGAGTTTCCTTTTGTTTTTACCCTGTGAAATAACAGGACTCAGGTTTTTGAGTCAATAAAGTGCCTACTTTAACCTTTTATAACCTTTGTCCAGCTGTGTTATTGAAGAAGCTCACCCTCAACCTTTACTCGCAATCTCAGATATTGTGGCATTGGTGGGATTTGCGCTCAACCTGCGGAAGGAAGTTGGACCCTCCCCAGTTTTCAGGAAAACTGCAAAAAGTATGAAGCCAGCTGCAGAAACCTAAGAGAACATTGTGGAATATACAATAAGTTTTACATCATTTTTTTCTTAGACAATTTGAGCTCTTGGAATCTCATTAATTGATGGCTTGAGTTTTGTTAGAAGATTTCTTGTTTCCTGTTGTAAATTTTGTAATCTTTCAAATGATTTCTGGTAAGAAATAATTCAAGCTTATAATTCTGAATATGCAAATAATAATAAAAAAAGAAAACCATCCTGAACTTTTCTTTTACCAGATATTTGTTCAGCGCCCTTACGTCTAGGATGGAATGAAATCCCTGTTTTATTGGGAACTGGGAAGTACTTGGAATAAAATTTCTTCCTTTTTTACCCTAGTTCAGGGGTAGGCAATTACGGTCCTCGAGAGCCAGAGTCAGGTCAGGTTTTCAGGATATCCACAATGAATATGTATGAGATGGATCTGAATGCACTGCCTCCTTGAGATGCAAATCTATCTCATGCATATTTATTGTGGATGTCTTGAAAACCTGACCTGGCTCCAGCTCTTGAGGACCGGAATTGCCTACCCCTGCCCTAGTGGAATGAGATTGAAAACACTGGTCTGCAAAATTTATTTTTATTTATTTATTTCATTTTCTATCCCATCCTCCCCATAATCTGTATATTATGCATATTGGTTTTAGATCCCTAGTTTGTGTTGAATTAGGACAAAAACTTGTATTGAAAAACCTTGCATTGTAATTATGGCAACTATGTAAATTACATATTTATGTATGTTAGCGTGTAACCCATTTTGAGCACTATATAGAAACATAGAATATGACTTGATGGGCTACAGCCCTTTTCTGCCGTCATATTCTATGTTTCTATATAGTGCTCAAAATGGGTTACACGCTAACATACATAAATATGTAATTTACATAGTTGCCATAATTACAATGCAAGGTTTTTCAATACAAGTTTTTGTCCTAACTCAACACACACTAGGGATCTAAAACCAATATGCATAATATACAGATTATAGGTTAAATTTGTCATATTTACAGTGCAAGATTTTTCAATACAAGTTTTTATTCTAATGCAACGCATACCGAGGATCTTGTATCAATATACATTTCTTTGTTGTGTGCGGGGAAGTTAGGTGAAGAGGTATGTTTTTATTGCATTCCTAAAGCTGAATCCTTCAAGGGATCTTATCTGCGGAGGCAGTTGATTCCAATGGGTTGCTATGAACGCTGTTTGGCAGTTTGTAGTTGAAGAGCACAGCCAGGGGGCATTTTGAGACATATTTCATCCTGGGAGCGGAGGGACCTGTTAGGCACATACAGAAGAAGCTTCGTCATCAAATAACTCGGCACCATGTTGTGTAAGAATTTGAACGCTAGCATTGGACACAATGTTTGGTTAAGGGCAGCCAGTGAGCCGACAACAGAGCCTGGGAGACAGGGTCATGGGCACGGAGGTCTTATAGAAGTCTGGTTGCCGCATTTTGTACATGCTGGAGATGTCGTATGCTCTTCGCCGTGAGACTGCTGAATAGCTCATTGCAGTAGTCCATGCAGGAGAGGAGTAAGGCATAGAGTAGCTAGGTGAAGTCAGATCCAGAAAAGTAGTTCCTTATTTTTGGGAATTGTCACCGGTAGTAAAATGAGGAAGATGCCACCTGAGATATGGTTGGAAAGTGATAGGTTGGAGTCAAGAAGTATTTCTAGGCTGCGTGCTTGGACTTTTGCAGTTATGGTAGTTGAGTCTCAGCATAGCAAGGGATGGGAATAATTGCAGTGTTCTTTGTGGATCCAAAGGAGTTCCGTTTTGGGAGGCATGTTAGGGTCACGTGTGAGTTTTTTTAAGATCAATCTGATAACTGCTGAATTCTAGTTTGCGGGCACTATGCCTGTTTGCAGAGAAGTATTAATGAGAGGAAGGATGGAGTCTACAAAGGCGTCTTTCACAGCCACTAGGAGGCATGGCAGACAGGGGTCTAGGTTTGAGCTGGAAGGTTTCATGTTATATTAAAATTTGATAATGAATTCAAAACAATGTACACAAAAAATTATACATTTTGGGATATACAATTACATCTAGGCGATGTCGTCGTGGGAGATAGTTTCGAAGTGAGTTAGGTTTCCAGTTGTAGTTTAAATTATCTTGTTTGAATCATGGGGGGGGGGGGACAATGTCTGCAGTGCGGTAGAGTTGAGGTGAGACCGTATTTCTCTACTTTGTCAGCAAAGTAGTCTGAGAGCGTTTCACTGTCAAGTTTGGTGTTAAGGCATTGGTTGTCTCCTTGCAATGTTGTGAGTATCTTTTTTGTTAGTTTAAAAAGGTTTTTTGATCTATTGGGAGTCTTTAATAGTTGTTGGGAATAGTATATTACATTACATTATATCTTTTTAGCACTTTAGAACAAAGTTTCTTTGTAAGCAATTCCGAGAGCTTTACTTTGTTGTTCTCGGTGGGCAATCTGGAAGGATGCATTTCAACTGCAGTATCCTCTCTGGATTATTTTGTGAACCCACCAGTTTGAGATTACAAGGGTCTACCTTGCTTAGAAAAAAATCAGCCTCCTACCCACTGGAAGGTTGTCTGAGAGCTACAGGAATTGTGGCTATGCTCTCAGAGCTGGATTAACACAATCTCAGGGCCAGATTAACACAATATTGAGCCCTAGGCAAACATATATTTTGTGGGCCCCCCTACCAAGGATCCTCTCCACTACCATCATCTCACCTCTCCAGAAATATCAGGGGAAAATGCACAGCCTAACTGTCAGTATGACAGCTTAATAGTTTGAAAGTGAGCATGGGGACTATGCAAGCGCATGCTTTGAATTGAGGCTTAATGGTTAGAGCTGAACAGCTGCCAGGTTACCCAGTTCCAGGAGGGAAATTGTGAGTCAGTCCTAAATTTCTGCAACCCTAGCCTAGTACATCACGAGATCTGAAGTGTTGATTTCAATTGGTCATATCACGAACTATAAACAGAATACTGAATTGGGATATAAGTTAAATAACAAGACTGGCCAAAAAGTCTCCCTCTTGGAGCTCTGCAGCAGAGGATGAGAACTAGGGAAGCTGGGTAAGTCATTTTCACTCTCCATTGTCTCTGGCTCAAATCAGAGATTCCAAGGCTGACCTGCCTGAAAAACTGAGATTTAAGGACTTTGGGGACAATATCAAGCTGGGAGGCCACAAAATTGCTGCAGTTGGTGCTGACCCCAGATATTCAATGTTGGGTCATTTCAGTGATTGGCATTGAATGTCAGGGGGGGGGGAAGGGTTGGCTAACACTACTTTAACCAGCTAAGTGAATATTCAGTGATGGCCAGTTAAGTTAATAGAGGGCAAAGATCTGATTCCCACCTGTCTACTTAGCACTATCTTTCCTACTATCACCCCTTCTATCTGTCACATCCTCAATCTATCACTTTCCATGGCAACTGTCCCAGATGTCTTCAAACATGCCGTAATTACACCTCTCCTCAAAAACCCGTCACTGGACCCTACCTCGCCCCATTTCCCTCTTCCCCTTCTTATCTAAGTTACTTGAACATGCTGTTCACCACCATTGCCTTGACTTCTTGACAACCCTAACTGTTCTTGACCACTCCAATCAGGCTTTCGCTCCCTACATTCCATGGAATCCACCCTTGCTAAAATCTTTAATAACCTCTCCCTGGCCAAATCCAAAGGCCTCTATTCTATCCTCATCCTTCTCGATCTATCTGCTGCTTTTGACACTGTAGACCACCACTTTATCCTTGATAAGCTGTCCTCACTTGGATTTCAGGGCTCTGTCCTTTCTTAATTCTATTCTTATCTCTCACACTGCATCTTTAATGTATACAGTGGTGAGTCCTCCTCCACCCTTATCCCTCATATCAGTCGGGGTACTGGGACCCCCTTCTCTTCTCCATCTATGCTCGTTTCCTTGGTGCTCTAATCTCCTCCCATGGTTTTCAATATCACCTCTATGCTGATGACACCCAGATCTACCTCTCCACACCAGAAATCTCTACAAGTATCCAGGCACGTGTCTCAGCCCGCCTGTCTGACATCACTTCCCAGATGCTGTATTGTCACCTAAAGTTGAATATGATCAAGACTGAGCTACTTGTCCTTCCACCCAAACCCACCTCTCCTATCCCCCCCACTCTATTTCAGTGGATGGTACTCTCATCAGCTTGCAATCTTGGGGTCTTCTTTGATTCCTCTCTCTCCTTCTTTGCACAAATCTAACAGACCATCAAAATCTGTCTCTTCTTTCTCTATAATATCACCAAAATCCAACCTTTCCTCTCAAAGCACACTACCAAAACCCTTATCTACACTCTTATCACTTCTCGCCTCAACTATTGCAACTTGCTTCTCACAGGTCTTTCTCGTAACCATCTCTTTCTCCTTCAATCCATCCAAAATTCTGCTGCACAACTTATATTTTATCAGAGATATATACCCATATCATCCCTCTCCTCAAATCATTCCTTTGGCTCCCTATCCATTGCCGCCTAAAATTCAAACTTCTTTTACTTACTTAAAAATGAATTCACTCTACAGCTCTTACATATCTCTCCTATCTCTTCTTATACTCTTTCCCGGGAACCCTGTTCATCAGGTAAGTCTCTCTTATCAGTACCCTTCTCCACTAATGCCAACTCTACTCCTTTCCTTTTCTCTTGCTGCGCCTTACACCTGGAACGGCTCCCTGAATCACTATGTCTTGCTCTGTCCCTGGCTGTATTCAAATCTAGGCTCAAGACTTACTTCTTTGAGGTTGTTTTTAACTGCTAACCCCCACTCGCTGCAAAGCATTCATGCCTGATAAACTCCTCAACCCCTTATTTGTCATGTTTGTCTGTTGAGTAGATTTTAAGTTCTTATGAGCAGGGACTGTGTCTTGGATGTACAGTGCTGTGTAAGTCTAGCAGCACTACAGAAATGAGACGTAGTAGTAGTAGTAGTAGTAGTAGTAATATAGCTGGTTAACTTTTCAGCACTGACCGTAAATATTCAGCAGAGACAATTGGTTAGCTCGAGCTAAATATTCATGATTAGGCACCAAAATGCTATATAACCAGTCAACAGCAGTTTCCGACTGGTTAAATAGCTTTGGATAACAGAGGGGATGTGGGGGGGGGAGGGAATATATCAAAAATATAAATTAAAAAGTTTTTCATGTGAAAAAAGATTCACAAATGGAAACACAAAATATTTAGCCTTTTTTGATGCTGCTGAGAGGATACAAGCAGCATAGAGGTAATATTAGGACATTGTTCACACAGCTAAAATAATCTTATCCTACAGCAAAAAGAAATTATTTTATCTGCCTTTGTTATCTCTGGGTTTCTGCTATCCTCATCTTCTCTTCACTCTCTCACTTCCTTTCAATGTCTGCCCTCTTTCTGTGCCCCTTCCATAATGCTCAGCCTTCTTTCTCTCTCTTCTATCCAGAATGAGCCCCTCTCTCTTCCTGATCCAGCATTTCCCTTCTGTGTTCATCAGTGTCACCATTCCACCTCTTTACCAGCATCACCCTTCTGTGTGCCCATCTCTCCTAGGTCCCTATCTCACCTCTTTTCCAGAATCTTCATTATGTCCCTATCCTCCCCCCATATTCACAATCTGCTCTCTCAACATCCTTATCTTCCCTCCCTTTTTTCAGCATTGCCCCCTCTGTAAACTCATCTCCCCCTCCCTTTGCTCCCTCTGTGCTCCTATCTACTCCCTTTTAGCATTTCCCCTCTGTAATTCTATCCTTATCCCTGCTTGACCCTTCTCATCTCTGTTACTGTTTGTCTCCATTTTCAGCTTATCTTCTCTCTTCCCTTGTTCCTGAACTCTGTAGCCAGCATCTTTCCACCCTCCCTCAACCCAGTATGAAATCTTTCCCTCCTCTCTCTCCCCCTGCTCCCCAGAGAGCCCTACATGGCCCTGTCCTGCATCCCCTTCCCCATGGCCCTCTTCAGCAACTTGGCAGCAACAGTAATTAAGACAGGCTGCCAGCATCGGGGCCTTCCCTCTGAGAGTCCCACCTAAGCAGAAACAGGAAGTTGAAACAAAGCAGGTAGAACTTGCAGAGGGAAGACCCTATCTTAATCACTGCCACTGCAGAATCACTAAAAAGGGCCATGGGGAAGGGGGTACGGATGGAAGGGAGAGGGCCAAATGCAGAACTTACCAGGAAGCAAGGAAAGAAAGAGGGAGACAGGCCTAATTTAACCAATGGGCAGGTGTATGGTTGGAACAGTGAGGACATCAATAAGTACCCCTCTATGATCTACACCTGGAGGGGGTGAACTGCCCCCGCCCCTCTTGGTACGCCACTGGGCTACGGCATCGATTTAAATGAGACAGTCCTCACCAGGAACAAAGAAACATACAAAAGTACATGTAATCATCATTGCTATGCTGGTTTTCCTTCATTTCAGTAAGGTATAGCAGGATATACAGACCTCTGAAGAAGGCATTTTGCTGAAACACAGATCGTGTTGGGTCCTAGTATATATCATTCAACACTATGATATGCTACTTTATCCCTTTGGAATTTCAATACATATATTTCAATACTTTTTATGGTAGTTTCCTGGCATCATACATATACTGAGTGACTTTTCACTTTTTTTGTTGGTTGTATTGTTATATGATTGCTTCACCCCTTTGTTTTTTTTATTAACTGCTAATTAGTGCCATTTAGCATCATTTGTAGCCAACTGGTAATTAACACCAATTAGCAGCTAATTATATTAAGTAACAGGTGCAACTGGCGTTATGCTATAACTTGTGCACATAACTTTGCACGTTAATATAAATTTTTGTGTGCAAGTTTATAGAATTAGGGGGACAGTGCTGCTGAAAATTTTGAAGACTGGCCTGGCACTATCCTGGATAACACTAGGATACAGCAGGGGTGAAGTGTTGGCATTCTGCCCATCTATATGAACAGCTGGTGATATTTAACCACTATCAATATATTTGAGTGGTTATACTGTATATGTATTCATTGTCACTGCTTCTATGAACTAGGACTGAAAATACATCTCAAGCAGTGGAATAGCCACAGGTAGCCCTAATTCAGCAGTGGTCGCATTTCTCCCTTCTTTCCACACCTGGATCTGGCATTTGCCTCTACTCAAAAGTCCGCAGCCCAGCAACTCCACCTCTTTCTAAACCTCTCTCTTCCTGATTCTCGTCACCTTTGCAGGCAAGAGCATCACTGACCCCAATTTCCCTCTGTTGCACCCTGCCTTTGCTGATTTCACTTCCTGTTTTCTCAATGGTGGGACACAGCGTAGTGAATCCTGTGAGGTTGTTGCAAGTAGTGGATGCATGTCGCTGCCTCACCCAGGAAATGAGGTACACCGGGGAAAGTTGCTAGGCCATGGGCGGGGAAGGGTGGCAGCAAATGCTAGATCCAGGGGCAAAAGGAGAGGTGGCAAGATGCAGGATAAATTATGTGGCGAGGCCCACTCAACATAACTGTGGGCCCACCCAAAATACCGTAACAGGTCTGGCTAAACTACTGGTCTCAAGTACTTAAATGCCACATCCAGCAGTTAAAAAAAAACAAACTATAGATTTTGTATTACCATTCCGTTTCTTCCCCCATTTCTACCTTTATTGCTAGCCAGCAGAAATTCTAAACCATTGCCCTCAATTCAACCCGAATAAAGGTATTTCACTGCTCTCTAAGTAGCTTTTTTAATTATTCTTTGCCTTAAGTACATCTGTAAAGGCCATCAAAAGGTTTCAACAGTGGTTCTAGAAAACAGGTCTAAGTAGAAATAGCTATTTTTTGCTTTAACAAAGGGCTCCTTTTACTAAGCTGCGTTAGGACATTAATGCACGGAATAGCATGTGCTGAATTGCCGCACGCGCTAGACCTTAACACCAGCATTGAGCTGGCGTTAATTCTAGCCGCATAGCGCGCTGTAATATCCTGCGTGCGCTAAAAACGCTAGCGCACCTTAGTAAAGTTTTTAAAGAACTGAATTTGAAAAATACGATACCCACTTTTAACTTTCCAAAAAATGATTTCCCAGAGACTTACATATGAATGATAATTATTCCTTGTTATCAAAACAGTGTCACATTATTTTAGATTCAGTTCACAAGGCAGCTATCTAAGAAAAACCCTCACTGTAGTCCTTCAGTAAGAAGAACCAAAAGTACTTAAGAGAGAGGCAGTGTGGTATTTTAACTATTTTAAACATTTACAGTATAGATGTTGTGAAACATATTTGGAGTATTTCATGACAAATCCAGTGACTTTGTTACAGTATAAGAGCAAACATGGGTTCTGATGGGAATAGCTGACATGAAGGAAGGTTGCATGTTTTGGTATCCCTCTTACCTAGAAAGCATGCCCAGAGGTGTGACGTTAAGTGATCCCATCAGCATTGCCAGAGCCATCCCTGGGGCTTCCCGTTCTATCACTTCTTTTGTGGCCTGCAATTAAAGATTAAAGAGCAGACTGAGTGACATCCACAAAAGGAAAAAAAATCAATATATTTTACTATAATGAAAATATACTCCCCTCCCTCCCCCTCCCCCCGAAAAAAGTGATCGGAATGACATCTGGCATTTTGTATCTGTTGGAATCTAAGAGGGTTTTTACAAAGGGGTGCTGAAAAGTTCTCAGCTCAACCAACTTCCTAAATTCTGAGTGCTATTTTGCCACTGTAGCTGAAATGAGTGTTATTTTGTTTTGCAAAGTGACAATTTGCAGAATTGTAATGCTATGTTTTGCCATTGTTTCACATCAGTGATTGAACCATATTAATGAAAAGTGTGGAATTCCAAGACATCACAAAGTTCCTATTCCTACAGAAGAAAACTCCAAAGGAAATCCATGAATATATGATGCAAACATTGAGTGACAAATGCCTGTCATATTCCACAGTGAAGAAGTGGTGTGCAAACTTTCAGCATGGAGATTTTAAGGCTGAAGATGCAGCAAGGTCTGGGTGGCCTCAAACGGTGTCAACTCCTGAAATTGTTGACCATGTCCATGACCTGATTTTAACAGATCAGCAAATATCAGCTAAAACAATTGCTAAGACACTACAGATATCCAGGGAACATTCTGGGTATATAATCCTTGAGCAGCTGGGTATGCAGAAGCTGTCAGCCAAGTAGGTGCCCCAATGTTTGAATGCTGATGAGAAACGACGCCAAGTGGACACTTCCAAGTTGATTTTGCAGCATTTTCAGTGAGCTGGTGCCAATTTTTTGGAACTAGTTACTGCTGATGAAACATGGTTACACCACTATGATCCTGAGAAAAAACAACAGTCCATGTAATGGTGACACTTAGGTTCTCCAAGGCCAAGGAAACTCAAGACCCAAAAGTCAGAAAGAAAGGTCATAGCTACAATGTTTTGGGATCAGGAAGGTGTTTGTAATAACTAACTGTTTTCCAAGGGGCCAAACAATTAATGCAGAATACTATAGTTACTTGCTGTGCTGATTAAATGAGGCATTAAAAGAAAAAAGGAGAGGGAAGCTGTGGAAAGGAGTTATCTGCTCACAAGGCTGACAAAATGATGGATGTTTTGATGCAGTTGGATTTTAATGCATAGACCATCCATCCTACTCACTAGATCTTGCTCCAGCTGACTATTTTCTGTTTCCAAACCTTAAAAAGAGTTTGAAAGGGTGATAATTTTCCAGTGATTCAGAGGTGATTTTAGCAGTGGAGCAGTATTTTAATGACCAGACATCAGAGTAATTTTTAGAAGGGTTATAGAAATTTCAGATACAATGTGCCGTGTGTTGAACTTAGGGGCGAATATGTGGAATAACTTGTAAGTTTCATGGCTCCACGTCATTCCCTTATTGGCTGGGCTGCAAACTTTTCAACACGCCCTCATAAAGGACTTCCTGAAGTGCATCACTTAATTAAATGTGCAACCAACCAAAACTGAACTCTAAAATTCAGCTCCAAGCTCATGTGGAAGGGTACTTTCAATATGATGTCCAAATTAGAGTTTGAACATTTTGTGGAATATGCACAATAATCCATAACCATTTTCAAAACAGAAGAAAATCTATCTTTTTGTTTTGAACATGGCCATTTCTCAGATTTGCTTGTCCTCAGTTCATCTATCTTTTTGAACCTTTTTTTGGAAAAAAAGATGTTGTAAACAAAAACGCACAAAACAAGCCATTGGGATGTAGGAGGGGGGGGGTCAACATTTTCAGCAGACTTGTCACACTGACATCCCATCAGAGAAGTGGGGGACCACAGGGGGCACATCTCATCATAGCCCCCTTATAGTGTATGGTAAGCCACCCAAAACCTACTGGATCTAACTGTATACCACATCAAAAGCCTCTTAAGTCTCAAGGTGTCACCTATATATAACTACAGTGGGATCTGGGTGGGTTTTGGAAGGTTTACATATTCCACCATAGGTATAATAGTTGGAGTGGGATATGGGCCTGCGTCCCCATCTCTATGGTTGACTATACTGCCTACTAGGCTACTCCAGGAATCTGCCTGTTGTCCTAGGACTGGCCATCATATCTGAAACTATCATACAGGCAGGTATGCACTGTTTCATTCACATTATTGAGGGTAGGAGGGGGTCAGGTCATGCCTTCATCCCTCCAGTGGTCATCTGGTCAGTTTGGCCACCTTTTAGGCACTTATTCATTTTTAAATAGGTCTAGCCCCAAACGTTCAAATTGTGCCCAAGAGGTTTTCTAAAATGTTTGATATTTGCTGAAAAAAGTCCAAATCCTAAGTCCGTCCTAATTCCTCCCAAACCACACCTCCAGCACATCCCCTTTTAGGTGCAACAAAATCTGTTTCAAAAATAGTGAATTGGAAGGGTTTGGTAAGAAAACATCCATCTGCCCCTTTATGTCATTTTTGTTCGTTTTTCTTTTTTGAAAATGAGCTCCATAGCTTCACATTAATACAGTTGTTAAAGGAGCATATAACAAAGCTACTGCTAACATAGCATAATATAAATCTTATTTTTATACCGTACAAACCTTACAGTTCTAAGCATTTTACAGAGTAAACAAAGAACAAATACAACATATTAGCATTTGGTAATAAGGGTTTAAAGAATAATGACAGAGGAAGAATGAGGGTGAAATAGTGAAAAGGGAATTTCTCAGTGATGAAAGTGTGAGTTATTTGAACTAAGTCATCATATTTGAGAAGAGGAGTGTTTTTAAGAGCTTTCTAAAGTGCATGTAAGAAGATGGACTCCCCCTGCTTCAGGGCAGCCTTAGAAGATGTTGAAGGGGATGTGACAGAACTTAAACTGAAGCTTGATAAACTGGTGAAGTTGTGTATTGGGATGATCGATGCAGGTAAAGCTTTCTGTGCTGCTAACAAACAGTTTGAGTGGAATTCGGGATTTGGCACAATATTCCAACAATGATAATGTGATTGAGACCAGTTTGACAAAATTCTCCAATAGCCTACAGAAAACGATCAATTATCACACAATCCTGTTTGACCAAGCACAACGCAGCTGTAGACATTTGTCAAGGAAGATCTTAGGAAGTTCAGAGATGCAAAGAAACAGTTTGACTAGGTCAGTGAAGAAAAAGAAAATGCCCTTGCAAAAAATGCAGAAGCCCAAAAACTAAACAACATGAAGTGGAGAAGGCCACAAACATCCTGACAGCAACACGGAAATGCTTTCGACACATAGCTCTGGACTATGTTTTTCAGTTTCTGTATGCTTTCAGATCAACGTTCTACAATCGAACAGACGATCTGAGATGTTAAAATTGGCTCTTGTCCAGCAGCAGAAGGGGGAAGCCATCGGCGTGATGCAGCACGACCCCGATGTGGTCACCAGCGGTGGATTGATGCCGGCATTGGAGGATCTCCTGTGGCCTGCCATCTCTCCTTTGCAGACTTACACTCCTGCAGCTGCGTTGTTGGACACATCGAAGGGAAATTGGACTTCACTTCAGGGGTCTGCTGTTGGTGGCGCCTGGCCTTGCTTATCCGGTTACTGGTGTCATGGTGGTCTTCATTGGCATGGTTCCTGGTCCTGCTTCTTTGGTGGTGGCCGGTTGACCTGGTTCTGCAGACTGAACTTACTATCAAGCTGCCTCAGTTGTTTTATTTTCTTTTATTTTAATCTTCTTTCATTATTTCTATTTCTTTGATTTTTGATCTTAGAAATTTATGTATTACATATTTTTATTTTAATCAGGTACTTTAGGTAGATTGTGAGCCTTCAGGAGATAGGGTGGTTTTTCTCAAGTACCCAATTTCATTTTAGTTTGATACATTGTAAACCACTTAGGTAAATAAAATGCAGGAGCGGTATATCAAATCTTAAATAAACATAAACATGAAGTTTGGATTAGAAACTCCACTCTGGTTCCTTAGTAGCTGCCTGGTAGGCCAAGAGTCTGGAGATGAATCTCTTGTGGGTGCAACCCTTAACTGAGGGGAAGGTAAAAAAAGACTGAGGTCTAGTGGTACGTCCAGATCTAGAGAAAGCGAAATGATTGGTAAGGTAGGAGCTTCACTGGCTTCCAATAATCTCCAAGGTCCACTTCAAATGTGCCTGCCTAACTTTCAAGATCCTTCATGGCATTATTCTTCCCGTTATTCCACTATCTTGGAATTCCTGTAATCCTAATTCCACCAGATCCTCCTAAAAATTAAAACTATCCTTCCCTTCGACAAAAGGTATATCCCATGCTGGAAAACTAGGGACATCCCTCCCCTTTAGAATCACCGAGCTCTGGAACAATCTTACATCCCCTCTCCAAAATTCGAGCTCCTTCCACCTCTTCCGAAAACTTGGCTTTTCTTAAAAATGTAACACCTCCCCCCTCTCTGGTACCCACCCCCCCCTCTTTTTTTCTCCTTTACTCTTAACCCACAACCATCCTTTGGAGTTCCATTTTATCTTAGTCCTGTAAACCGTGCCGAGCTCTACGATCGTGAAGAAGATGCGGTATACAAACCTAAGGTTTAGTTTAGTTTAGGGCAGGAATCAGTTTAGTGCTTTAAAGAAAAGACAACCTAGTTTGAATAGTACTCAATTCTCTATTTTCAGACAGTGAAGCTTGTGATAAAGTGTTATATGTTCAAATTTCTTCAAGTCGAATATTTTGGATAATGCTGAGTTTCTGGAGGTGTTTCTGGAATCCTGCCAAGTAAATATTACAGTAATCTAGGATACTTAACTAGTGAATGGACTAAGAAGATGAAAGGTTCTTGGTCAAAGTATTTCCTTATTGATCAGAGTTTACAAAGGGCGCAGAATCCTTTTCGAGTGACATGATTGATGTGACCAGACATGGATAATTGTCTATCTAAATGCACTCCCAATATTCTGATGGTAGGTGAGATAGGGTAGATGGTTCCTCTTTTTGGCTATGGAGTGGATCGGAGAGTTGGAGGATGTAGCTAAAAAGAATTTAGCTTCCTCCGTGTTTAGCTTGAAGTAAGACATCCAGTTTTCCATTGTAGTAAGGATGGTGTCAAGTAGGTGTAATTCAGAGAGTGTCAAACTGGTGAATGGGAGGATGATGGTAATGTCATCAGCATAACTATAGTGTGAGATGTTCTCCTAGCTGGTCTCCTAAGGATGCAAGATAGACATTGAAGAGTATGGGTGATAGTGGGGAGCCCTGAAGGACACCACATTCACTATTCCATGGATTAGTAAATGAGTCTTCAATCTTAACTTGATTAGCCTTTAAACCAGTTTAATACATTTCCAGAAAGACCAAAAGGCGTCTACCGTGTTTCCTTGAAAATAAGACACTGTCATATTAATTTTGGGACCAAAAAACGCACTAGGTCTTATTATTGGGGTAGGTCTTATTTTTTTCATGAACAATAATCATCTCTCCCTTCTTCTCCTCCACCCCAATTCTTCCTCTTTCCTTTCTCTCTCCCACATGTGCAGCATCTTTCCTCCCCTCTCACCCATCCCCTTATGCCTTTCCTCTGCAGCATCTTTCTATCCTTCCCTCCCTCCCATCCCCCCGCCACGCAGCCAAACCCCTGCTGACCCTTCCATCTCTCCCTCCCATCTGAACCCCGCCGACCGCGAGACTGATATCTCTTCTTCCAAACGACAGCATCGGCAGCAATCTAAATAGGCTGCTTTGTGGCTTTCTCCTACCAGGTCATTCCTCTGCCACATCACTGATGATGTTATCAGCAATGTGGCACATTGAACGCCCCAGCAGGAGAAGGCCGAGAAGCAGCCTGATTAGATTACTGCCGACGCTGTCATTTGGAAGAAGGTATATCAGTCTCACGGTCAGCGGGGTTTGGATGGGAGGGAGAGATGGAAGGGTCAGCGGGGGTTTGACTATGTGGTGCAGGGAGGGGGGTGAGAGGCGGGGAGAAGTGCTGCTGCCGGCAAATCCAGCGCTTCAACTAGGGCTTATTTTGGGGGTAAGGCTTAAATTAACACCTACCCCGAAAATCATACTAGGTCTTATTTTCGGGGTAGGTCTTATTTTCGGGGAAATACGGTAAGCATTGTAGTAAAAGGTCATGATCCACAAGATCAAAAGCGCTGCTGAGGTCAAATTGGAGGATATGAGCATTTTGACCTTTGCTTGTATAGGTCGTTGATGAGATGCAATGACCGTTTCAGTACTAAACGATTGTCTAAAACCAGATTGGGTGTCATGAAGAAGTTGAAATTGATCCAAGTGATTCATTAATTGGATTGGAACAACTCCCTTCATTAGTTTTATGAAAAGAGGGATAAGAGCAATTAGTCTGGGAAATTGATTTTTTTTTTTTTTGGTCTTTTAAGATTGGGTGGGTAATGATATGTCCTTTGTTAGATGGAAAAATTCCTTTATTAAGCGAGTTAATTAGCCAGGAATAAAGGTCTGTCATAAACTTGTTTGATACTTTGGACATTAGAGTGGGAGGGCAGGAATCTATAGGTGAGTAAGTTTGAACATATTTATTAAATAAATAGTTAAATTGAGTCCAGGTTGGGTTAGTAAAAGAATTCCAGGACATGTCAGCTCATGAGTTCTTGCGTTCCAGCGATGTACTGGGCAGGAGTGAGCTTTTTGCGCTCCTGCCCGGTGCTGAGCCACTCGCTGTACTGTACTGTAAGTAGCTTACTATGCCATCATCTAGTAAATTCTATAACATAAGAATAGCCATACTGGGTCAGACCAATGGTTCATCTAGCCCAGTATCCTGTTTCTACAGTGGACAATCTAAGTTACAAGTACCTGGAAGAAACCCAAATAGTAGCAACTTTCTATGCTACCGATTCTAGGGAAAGCAGTGGCTTCTCCCATATCTGTCTCAATAGCGGACTATGGATTTTTCCTCCACAAAACTATCCAAACTTTTTGTTAAATTAATCTATGTTAACTGCTATTACCACATCCTAACTATTCTTTGAGTGAAAAAAAAAATTTCCTCTTATTAGTTTTAAAAGCATCTACCTGTAACTTCATTGAGTGTCCCCTAGTCTTTCTAATTTTTGATGGAGTAAAAAAATCGATTCACTTATACCCGTTATACAGCACTCAGGATTTTGTTGACTTCAATCATATCTCCTCTCAGCTGTCTCTTTTCCAAGCTGTAGAGATTCTATAAAGATGCATGTTTAAAGTTTTCCATGTGTATCTGAAAAGGGGGAATGGGCATGGGTGGGTCAGAGGTGTTCACTAAAGATGTGTGCATTATTATAGAATTCAGGGGGGTTTCACACCTAATTTAGGTATGAGGATTTACACCAGGTTCTAGTTATAGGATAGTGCTTAGTGTTCATTTTTTGGTGTACAAATGTGGGTGCCATATATTGAATTTAGTCCAATATGTGCTATAATTTGAATATATATTTTTGCTGCTGAAATTGTCTATTGCTTATGTCTGGCTTATTGTTGCTATACACCACCTTGAGTGAATTTTAAAAAAAATGCAGTAAATAAAACCTAATTAATGTTCCAACGAGACAATTGAGATCTTCCACAAAGGCACGTTTGATTGTTCCATCTTCAAAAAAAGTCTTCACTATGAGACTACAAGGAAAAGTGTGGAGTGGAACAAATTACCTGTGCATTTATGACAGTTGAAAGATCTGCAGGAATTTAAGCAAATGTTTAAAAAATCACTTGTTCTGCATCATGAAATATGACACTTAGCGAGTCTTTTACTAAGGTGCACTAGCCGATTTACCTTGCACTAAATGTTAGTACACACGAAATGCTAACGCGCCTATGGACATGTTAGCATTTAGCGCGTGCGCTAAAATGGTTAATGTGCCTTAGTAAAAGGAGACCTGTGAGCCCTCCAGGGACAAAAAATACCTACTGTACTGAATGCACAGGCTTGCAGACAGAAATTTCCATTTATTTAGAACAACAGTTTGTCACTATATTCAGGGTTTTTGTTTTTTTCTAAATGAAATTCTACCTTGTTCAGTTTCCTTTGGGAATGGAGTTTGTCACTAATAGGAAGTGTCCACATATCATTTGCAATCTCTTTATGCTGAACAGAACAGAGAGGGCCACAGGCACAGCAACCTAAAATGTACTGCTAGCAAAGAACTCAAGAATTTTCCAGTCAATTGACTTTTGCATTACTTTTGCTAAATTTTAATTTCTAGGAAACATAGTTGAAAATAAAATTGTATTCTGAAGAACCTCACATTTTTTGTAATTACACTGTAACTTAAGAACTCTTATATACAGTATAACTGCTTACTTTTGCAGCAATTATGATTTTCTCATCAATGATTATTGCTAGCCATATACTGTATGGAAGAAATAAAGATATGTTTAATTTAATTAAAATGAACAATGAAAAACAAAACTTAACTCTTGCACATTTCCTAGCATTTTAAAAATGTGATTTAATGTACAATAAAATCTCAGCTATCCGGCACCCATGGGGATTGGTGGATACCAGATAATTGTTTTTCTGGTTAATTGGGAGTGTGTTAGAAACCTTGTCTAACACAGTCTCAATTCCTCCCCCCTCCCACTGGCCCCGAAGCACCAGCAGTCCTGAGCCACAAAACCCTCCTCCCTTCTTCAAGCCCTGAAGTGACAGAAGCAGGTGGTGGTCCTGAGCCACAAATCCCTTCCTTACCCAAAGCACAAAGGACAGAGGGAGGCAGCCTCAAAAAAGGCTGCTCACGGCCAGCCCTGGCAGGGCCTTTCCTCTGATGTGTCTAGTGCTTGAGGGAGAGAGGGAGGGATGGTGGTTCATTTCTCAGCTGCTTGGGTGAGGGAGGGAGGAGGGATTTGCAGCTCAGGACGCTCCGGCACTGATGCTTCAGGTCGGAAGGGAGGTGAAGTTCTTGGTTCAGGACTGCCACCGCATGTAGTTCTTCAGGGCTTGAGGGAGAGAAGGAGGTTTGCAGCTTAGGACCACTGCTGCTGACTTTTTTTTTTTTTTTGCACTGGCAATTCTTTTTGCCGGTTGGGTGATAGTCCCGGTTAACTGAGTCCTGATTAAATGAGATTCTACTGTACCAGAATAGAAACAAAATCTAAATATTTTACCACTAAATGAAATCTACAAACTAGGCCTCTTAGTAAAGAAGGGAAAAATGATCTGTAATGTTTGATTGCTAAGACTTCCATATCACAAAGACCACTGATGAATCTTCCTTCAGGGAAACACTAGATGATATGTGGGCACTAGGAAGGAATACATAAATTAAAAATGGCGGGTTGTATATGAGAAAAGTACCAGGTTTGATACCTTTCTTATTGTTAATTTTCTTCTTCAAAAGTTATATTGAGTAACGTATTAGTGAAAACACGTAAATCTGACAAGTCTATAAAGAAGCAACTAACTAGTCAGCCATATATTATTCCTGTTGGAATTCTGTGCACCTGCACAACGCAGCATTTGTGCAGAATTCCCCAACATTCAGAATTACCTTTTCTGCGCAGAATTTGGCATCAGCATTCCCTCTATCCCTCTTCTTCATCTGTGGCCCAAATTGCTGCTAGCAACTTCTTTGAACAGCCTGTGTGGGCTCTGCAGGCTTCCCTCCACCACGTTCCTGCCCTCAATGATGTCACTTCCTCTTTCTTCACTGGCAGGATCACGATAGAGGGAAACCTGTAGAGCAGGCAGCAGGTTGCCTATTGGAACATCAGAATCACTGAGGTACACGGGGGAACTTTAGGAAGAGGGGCACATGCAAAAAACCAGGGCTTCCAATGTAGTAGATGCCATTTGGGGCAGAAGGATGAAAAGGAAGAGAGAGGGAGTAATGGATGTGAGGGAGAGGGGAAAACCTTTCATGCATGTATGAGTTTTAGGGGAAACAGTGTCAGAGATGCTGGCTGGGTTAGGGGTAGGAAAAATAAGAAATGTTGGCTTGAGGGGGGAAGGGGAGAGAGAGAGATGCTAGATTGGGGAGAGCGTGAGAAGTGTTGGTTGGGGAGGATAGGGGGGAGAGAGTGAAATGTTGGCTCAAGGGGGTAGGGGTGAGAGAGATGCTGATTCAAGAAGGATAGGGTGGAGAGAGGGTAGAAGATGCTGGTTCAAGGAGACATGGGGAGAGATGCTGGCTGGGTAGGGATGGGGTGATAAATGCTGGCTCTGGAAGGATAGGGGAGAGGGAGAATGAGAGATGCTGACTGGAGGATGGACAGGTGCGATGAGAGAAATTTTTCACTTTATAATTTGATACTTTTTGCTAGAAGGAAATAAATAAGGCCCAGATTCTCTAATTGGTGCCATTTTTTAGGCGCCAGTAGGCACCCAAGCTCAGTAAAAACAACTCACCTACTAGCGCCTAAAAAATTGGCGCAGGAGTCATGCCTTATGCTTTAGGCTACCTAATGCCACTGTGGGCGTGGCTAATGCTGGAAGTGTGTTAGGTGGCCTAAAATGCCTACGTGGGTGCAATTCACGACAAAGATAGGTGTCGTAAATGTAGGCATGGAAATTCTGGCTTATATTATCTATGCCAACTGCTGAGCAAATTGGAGATATGACAAACACTGTTTGAAATGTCTGTATACAAATGCCAGAAGCCGAAGAAACAAGATGGGAGAATTAGAATATATTGCACTAAATGAAAAGATAGATATAATAGGCATCTCTGAAACCTGGTGGAAGGAAGATAATTGTCATACCAGGGTACAAGGTACATCATAGTGATAGGGTGGATTGAATCAGTGAAGGTATAATGTTATATGTTAAGGAGGTCCTTGAATTGAATGGACTAAAAATTCTACAGGAGCAGAAACACACCTTGGAATCCCTATAGGTAGAAATTCCATGTGTAAGAGGGAAAAGGATAGTGATAGGAGTGTACTACCGTCCATCTGACCAGGATGAATGGACAGATGCTGAAATATTATCAGAAATTAGGGAGGCTTACAAACTGCGTAACACAGTAATAATGGGTGATTTCAACTACTCTGATATTGACTGGGTCCTTCTATACGGGATGCAGGTGGGCTCTTGCCCATGGAAACACCTCTATAGTCATTCCCATTGAACCTAGTACCTGCAGATCTAGTTTCTGAGTTTGTTTGGATTGCCATTGCCTGGATAGCAATGGCATGCCAGTGTCTTCAGAGGGGGCTCTGGCCAGAGTCGTTATCCAGAGGTCTTCCTCTCTGCATAGAGTCTCAGGGGATCTTGATGACTGGTGCCAGTCTTTACGGCTGAAGGGTCTTTGTGAGGGTCATTCCATACAAGGATGTTGGTTGCTCTCACAGAGGGCATGGTCCATCAACAGACTGGAGTTGAGAGCCATTCGGTTGGCTCTACTGTTCATCCAAGCAAGGCTGCAAGGCAAAGCAGTCAGGGTCTTTTCACACGATGTCACAGCTGTGGCATATATCAACAAACAAGGAGGAACCAAAGTGTACCACTGAAGATAAACCACCCCAGATCCTGCAGGAGCTGAACTACCTAAGATACCACTCTGTGACATTCCATCATGGACAGTGCTTTGATAAGCCAATCATCCAAGTATGGATGAACTTGGATGCTGCTTCTGTCACCACCATTACTGTGGTGAAGGCGCAAGGTGCAGTTGCAAAACTGAACGGCAGAGCCAAGAAATGAAAATAGCTCTCTAGCACATGGAACCGGAGAAACCTCCTGTGATCTGGGTAGATGGAGGTATGTAAGTAAGCCTCTGTCAAGTCTAGCTAGTCTAGAAATTCACCTGGAGCTACCAAGGCAACATCTGATCTCATTGTTTCTATCTGGAACCTGGGAACCTTCAACGGTGCATTAATTGCCATGAAATCCAGGATTGGTCTCCAATCTTCTGAGTTTTTCTAGGGCTCACTGAAGTATATAGAGTATCTGTCTAAGCCTAAGTCTCCATCTGGTACTGGCACTATTGCTCCAATTGGTAACTGCCATTATACAGTCATGCTGACCTTGGCTGTTTTCTCCAGTCTTCCTGCCGGAGAATCCAGAAAAATGTCCCTGAGTGGCCAACAGGATTCATAAAAACATAGAAGATGACGGCAGAAAAGGGCTACAGCCCATCAAGTCTGCCCACTCTGCTTACCCACCCCCTGTCTATGCCCTAATGACCCAATTTCTTTATCTTCGAGTGTGTATACTTCTCAAATAATGTCCAGGATCTATTGGTCTGAAGAAATCTGTGTCCAAATCTCTCAGAACTCCGAAAGTCTCCCTCCTATGCAGGGAGATCCCGGGGGTCAACCTGGCATCATTGAGAGTTCTAGGTATTTGCTGCTGAGTGAAAGCCAGCTGTGGGAGCTCTTCTGGAGCCTCCAAACCTCTGTCTAGAACTCTGAAAGGACCACTGTGACAAGGAACCTGCAAACCTATAATACAGATTTCTGTTCGAAAGTTTTATAGCCAAAAGAGCAACATTATTGGTCACATTTAGGACTGAAATAGAAAAACAAGCCATTCTTAAATTATATTTTATCAATAAAAATGCCTTGTTTTGTGGTCAACAGATAAATATATTTCCAGACTTCTCTAAACATATGCAATACAGGAGAAAGCAATTCCTGCAACTCAAGACTTGTGTTTTGGCTGTGGCAGCTTTATTTTTTCTTAAGTTCCCATGTAAGTGTTTAGTGACATATCAGAATACTAGATATATTTTTGTTGATCCAGCTCATTTAGAAACTTTTCTTCAAGATAAACCTAAATTAGATATATTGCCTGTAACTAACACAGAGGTTGAGATCGAGTGAAAATAGAATGTTTATTTGCCTGACTTAGGAGATTATGGTATATTGTTTGCCTTTTCTTTTTTCTTTGCTTTCCTGGTGACTCCTACAGGACAATAAGCCCCTCTAATAATGTGGACTTGATAAGATTATTTTTTAGTTTGATGTATTTTATTTGAATTTAATTGCCTAAGTTATTTGTTGTAATAAATCAATAAATTTATAAAAAAAAAAAAAAAAAAAAAAAAATACAGATTTCTGTAGCCACGAAAGGAACCATGGCAGGAACTCCAAGACCACATGGAGAACAGCTTTAAACCTACCAGAGACTTTTTTTCATTCTATGGACTTTCACAACAAAATTCAAATTTCTGACCAATTGACTTTCCCGCCAAAATTCAAATTGGTGGACTGTCCTGTTCCCAATCAGGTCAGTGACAAAGATGCAGCGAGACCCGGAAACCTGCAACAAGATTGAAGATACAGCTTCTCAGCTCTGCAGAAAACAAAAAACTGCAGGTCCTGCTAGCCGAAGTTGGGCGGTACATGACTGTCTTAAAAAGTTTAAAGTGACAGTGCACTTGGTAGTGTTCGTAATGGGTTCCGTCACGGATGATGTCACCCACATGTGAGCATATAATGCCTGCTTGTCCTTGGAGAAATATAGTACCTGAAGGCAGACTTTCATTATTTTCTGTTAACTCTCATCTAAAACATTACTTTCATTTACACTAATTTAAAGTGTGCCCCAGGCTACAGCTAGCTTTGGTATTAAAATGGCATCTGGATCTTTTGCAATCAATATGCAAAAGCAGGCATGTTCTTATTTTAGCAAAATTAAAGTCCATTCTTTTATTCCCACATTAAAAATCTAACAATTTGGTTATCAGTGGAATAGTCAAGTTTCTACTTCTACTCATTTACAATAACTCATATAAAAAGGTGGACTGGTTTGAACTGCTTTGCAAAGTGAGGCTTAGCATTTTTCCTGATGGATTCCACTGTTCTAACTGACCATTCTTATGAGCACTGAAAGAGCAGAAGCAGTTAAGGAGAAGATACTTATATTCTCATTTGTGATTTATAATGCACTCAGAATAAGACATCTCAAGTATAGTTCATATTTCATTCATGCACTCCTGAATGAGTTGTTTGCTTGGGGAAATTTTGTAGACGTTAAGCGTCAGAGAGAAGAATATCACAAAATTGAAATACCCATGATGGCTTACAAAGAAAGTAAAATATCTGCATTTTTGTTGTACTCCACTTCCTTGGGGCTCTGCCGAACCTGTGTACTCTAACCCTGCCTTTTATGTTCCTTGGAAATATTTCCCAATATCCTTTTCTTCCCTCCCCCCCCCCCCCGCCTTTTTTCTTTTTTTTTTTTTAGGGAAGAGGTATATTCTCTAGTGTTGTTTTGACCATGTGGGGAAGTGTCCAGAAAGGTGGGGGGCAGGTTCTAGGGAGTCCCTCACATATCCTCCCCTTCAGCTCAGCCAAGCTTGGTTGAGTGCCTGCAAATTCAGGGTTCACCACCAGACAAAGAAAATCTGAATTCTTATGCTCCTGGCCTGTCCGAAGTTGTACCTCATCCATGTGGACCACAAAGGACTGGTTAAAGTCCAGGTTGATTAAATGAAGATGGCTGTTCCGAACCAGTTCTAAAGTTCAGAATGCCTTGTCCATTTATGCTGACCATGGAACCATGTCTGTGGCTTTCTTTTGCAGTAGACAAATTAGAGGATCAGCTTTCTTAGCGAAGTTCAGTATAAATCATCTGTAGTATCCGACCATCCTCAAAAAGGATTGCACCTGTTTTTTGGTTTGGGGTATAGGGGTCTGGATAATGGCTTCTATCTTCTGCACATGGGTTTTGATTTGGCTGTGTCCCACTATATACCCCAGATGTTGGACCTCTTGGCCCCCCAAGTTAAGCCTGCTTTCCTTAGACTAACATTGCTTCTACCTGAATCAGATGAGATTTCCAATTACTGCTATAGATGATGATGTCATCAAGATATGATACTGCATATCCTTGGTGGGGTTTTAACAGGCAGTTGAACAAGTACTGGAATGTACTATGGGCTGCGTGAAGACCAAACAGCAGGACAGTAAACTGAAACAGGTCCTGAGGTATAGAGAAAGCTGTCTTCTCCTAGGCACTTGGTGACAGGGGTACCTGCCAATACCCCTTAGTTAAGTCTAACGTTGCGATGAACTGCATTCTACCTAATGTTCAATCAATTCATTAACCCTAGGTATAGGGTAATTCTCCAATTTGGATACAGTATTCACCCTTCTAAAGTCTATGTAAAAGCTTATACTGCCACCCGGTTTTGGCACCAGCACGACAGGGAAGAACCAATTGTTTGTAGACTCCTCGATGACCCCAAGTTCTAACATTTTGGTGGCTTCTTTTGTCACAGCCTTGCCATTTATATAACAGTTTACTTTCCGCAGATGGAGCAGAACTAAAACTGTCACCTGGTTGAAGAATCTCTGTACCGCTTTTGAGTTGCAGGTCCTCGTTTGTTTTTCTTGGACTTTCTCCAAACATAGTTGGTTGCTTCTCTGGTTTTTTTTCATCCGCTCCTGCTTAGTAATTATGAACTCCACCAAGTTCCTGCCTTGGCTGGGTTCTTCTTCCCAGGTTTCCTGGGCCACATCTATAATTCCCTGGGGTCTCTGTCCATATAACCAGTGGCATACCTAGCATATGTGACACCCGGGGCCCATCATTTTTTGGAAACCCCCCCATCTGTACAAAAAACATGATTTTTAGTAACAAGCCCGTCACACATGAGTACCTAGGAAAAGGCAGCATCTTACATATGCAGTGAGCAGTACAACATCAATACACCCATTGTAAAACTAAATAAGCCAGACTAGTACAGATCAATCCTACACCGTCAATCCTAACAGAAAACCATGTCTTTCGAACACACAGAACACAGAAAATACCTTCGCCAAGTATGGAATATGTCATCACAAACTAACCCCTCCCTGTTTTACAAAACTGTAGTGTGGATTTTAGCCTCCCTGTTTTACAAAACTGTAGTGTGGTAACAGCTCTGACGCTCATAGAATTCTGAGCATCATAAGAACATAAGAAGCACCATCTCCGGAACAGAACCTAGGTCCATCAAGTCCGGCGATCCGCACATGCGGAGGCCCCGCCAGGCGTACCCTGGCATAGTTTTGGTCCCCATATCGCTCCAAGCTTCTCGTAAAGAAGCTTGTCACTTCATGCCACTCATAAGGAGATGTACATCTAACTTACCCTTAAATCCTAGAATGGTGGATTCCGCAATTACCTCTTCTGGGAGAGCATTCCAGGTGTTCACCACTCGTTACGTAAAGCAGAACTTCCTGATATTTGTCTTAAACTTGTCCCCCCTTAGCTTTAGCCCATGTCCTCGCCACATTGGACATTGTAAATAACGTTTTTTCATTCTCTATTTTGTCGATTCCTTTCAGTATTTTGAATGTCTCGATCATATCCCCTCGTAGTCTCCTTTTCTCAAGGGAGAACAACCCCAGTCTCTTAAGTCTTTCCTCGTAATCCAGGTTCTCCATACCTTTCACCAGCTTTGTTGCTCGTCTCTGCACCCTCTCTAGCAGTATGATATCCTTCTTTAGGTATGGAGACCAATGCTGGACGCAGTATTCCAAGTGTGGTCTGACCATCGCTCTATAAAGCGGCATTATGACTTTCTCCGATCTACTTGCGATTCCCTTCTTTATCATGCCTAGCATTCTATTCACGTTCTTCGCTGCCGCCGCACATTACACCGACGGTTTCAGTGTCCTATCGATTAATACTCCCAGGTCCTTTTCCTGTTCAGATTTTCCCAGAGTTGCACCTGACATACTATACTTGTGTTCCTTATTTTTTCTGTCTAAGTGCATCACTTTGTATTTTTCCACATTAAACTTCATCTGCCATTTATCTGCCCAATTCTCCAATCGGCTCAAGTCACTCTGGAGTTCCTCACTGTCCTTCTGCGATTTGATGGCCCGGCATAGCTTTGTGTCATCTGCAAACTTGATGATCTCACTGGATGTTCCATCCTCTAGGTCATTGATGAAGATATTAAATAAGATGGGCCCAAGTACCGAGCCCTGGGGCACACCGCTAGTCACATTTTCCCAGTCCGAGAACTTCCCATTTATGCCCACTCTCTGCCTTCTGTTCTCCAGCCATTTGCCTATCCATCTTAGTATATCTACTTCTATTCAATGGCCCTGCAGTTTCCTGAGGAGTCTTACATGTGGAACTTTGTCGAACGCTTTCTGAAAATCCAAGTATATAATATCCACCGGTTCTCCATTATCAATTTGTCTGTTCACTGTCTCAAAAAATTGAAGTAGGTTCGTCAAGCATGACTTCCCTTTCCTGAATCCATGTTGGTTGGCTTTCATCAGGTCGTGTGTGTCTAGGTGCCGGGTTATGCTATCCTTGATCAGCGCCTCAACCATCTTCCCAGGGACCGACGCGAGACTCACAGGTCTATAGTTGCCCGGTACTCCTCTTGATCCTTTTTTGAATATCGGCGTGACGTTCGCTATCTTCCAGTCGTCTGGTATCTTCCCTGTTTTGATTGACAGGTTGGCAAGTTTTTGGAATAGTTCTCCGATTTCCACTTTTAGCTCTTTCAAGACTCTCGGATGAATTCCATCCGGTCCAGGGGATTTGTCGCTTTTGAGTTTGTCGATCTGGCGGTATATCTGGTCCAAGTCCACGTCTACTGTGGTAAGGCTGTCCTCTGTTACTCCTTTGAACACTTTCACTGCTTCTGGAATTGTTGCAGTGTCTTCCTTTGTAAAGACAGACGCAAAGAATGAATTTAGTCTGTCTGCGATTTGTTTGTCTTCCTTGATGTACCCTTTCCTTCCCTGGTCATCCAGCGGTCCCACCGCCTCATTTGCGGGTTTTCTCCCTTTCACGTACTTGAAGAAGGGCTTGAAGTTTTTGGCCTCCTGCACTATTTTCTCCTCATAGTCCTTTTTGGCATACCTCACCGCCCATCAGAGCTGCTACCACCACGGCTGGCGCTAAAAAACACTCCACAGTTTTGTAAAAGGGGGGATAAAATAGAAATACATAGACAAAGGTTAAATTGAACCAGCAAGAAGCTGGACTCTGCATACAAAGCAACACCACGGAAACAGTGACACATGTCTCCTAAAGCAACAAATAAATAGAAAATTTTTGTTCTACCTTTGTCTTCTCTGGTTTCTGCTTTCCTCATCTTCTTGTTACTCTCTTTGTTCCATCCACTGTCTGCCATCTCTCTGTCCCTATATGGCATCTTCTCTCCTTCTAGGCCCCTTCCAGAAACTGTATGCCTCCCCCTTCCATCTCTCCTTTCACCCCCATTGGTCTGGCATCTCTCTCCTCTCCTTCCCTCTCCCACACCTCTCTTCTGCAATCCCTTTCTTCCCTCATTTTCCTTTTCAATTATTTTCTGCATCCATCTAGATTACGTTTTTACTACCCTGTCATCAATTTCCTTTTTTACTGTCTACCTACAGCTCGCCACCTCTTTCCCTTACCCCCTCCAATATTTCCCTAACTCAATCCTTTTCCCCATCATGTGCCCTCCTTTTATTTATCCCCTCCTTCCATCCTCTGCCCTCTTCTCTCTCTCCCTTCTCTCCACTTCCATCATCTGCCCCTTCTCTCTTTCCCCCACTTCCATCATCTGCCCTCTTCTCTCTCCCCACTTCCATCATCTGCCCCTTCTCTCTCTTTCCCCCACTTCCATCATCTGCCCTCTTCTTTCTCTCCCTTCTCTCCACTTCCATCATCTGCCCCTTCTCTTTTTCCCCCACTTCCATCATCTGCCCTCTTCTCTCTCCCCACTTCCATTATCTGCCCTCTTCTCTCTCTCCCTTCTCTCCACTTCCATCATTTGCCCTTCTCTCTTTCCCCCAATTCCATCATCTGCCCCTTCTCTCTTTCCCCCACCCATCTGCCCCTTCTCTCTCTTTCCCCCCCACTTCCATCATCTGTCCCCTTCTCTCAATCTCTCCATCCACCACAGGCCCATCTTTCTCCCTCACCTTTCCGATTTTGGCAACAAGATCGGCAAGGCCCCCCCGCGATGGTACTGAGTGGCATCGGCGCCCCCCCTGCCCCATGACAGCACTCAAGTTCGGCCTTCTTCTCCCGGCATCAGCAGAACTTCAGATCGGCAACAGGTGCTCAGTCAATAGCTTCCCCTGACTGAACTGCCTGGGCGGAAATAGGAAGCTGAGTCAGGGGAAGCTTTTGACTGAGCACCTGTTGCCGATCTGAGGTTCTGCTGATGCCGGGAGGAGGCAGAACTTGAGTGTTGTCGCGGGGCAGGGGGGGGTGCCGATGCCGCAGAGTGCCATTGCAGAGGGCGCCGATGCCGTTGAGTGCCGTCACAGCCCAGGAATTTTCGGGACCTGTCCGGCTGTGCACACCCCCCCCTGCCCCCCCCCCCTTGGTCCGCCACTGCATATAACAATTCAAATGGAGATAATCCCATTGAGTTTTGGGATACCTCTCTAATAGCAAATATCACATATGGAAGTTGCACATCCCAGTTCTTCCCATCTTCTGTTACAAATTCCCAGAGCATTTGTTTAAGGGTTTTATAAAATCATTCTACCAAGCCATGGATGACAGATGGAGGTTCGTAAGGTTTTTATTTTCATCATGGCATATAATTGTTTCATGAGCTGGGACATGAATGTTGCACGATAGCCTCTGGATATCAGGTGGCATAGTCTAAAATAAACAAAATGTATTTGTTTCCCCACATAGTATGCTCCAATGTTCTCACAAAGTCTATGGGCACAGGCACAAGAGGAGCTGGTGAAACCTTTGCAGGATTGTTTAACCGGCAGGTTGGACAGGACTGGCAAAACAGCTCTACCTGTTTATATATTCCTGGCCAGAAAAGTCAAGCTAAAATTTTCTCCCTGGTTTTCTCTTGACCTAGACAACTCCCTAATAAGTGACTGTAAGCTAATTGCATACTTTTCTGATAGAAGGGCTTGGCATTAGTAGCTGCTCTATCTCCTCCCCCTCCAAGGATCCCTTGTCGACCTGGTATACCAGGTCTCTTTTCATTATAAAATACAGGGTTGACATCCTGCTGGAGTCTAAATTCCCCATAGGAATTCCATCCACAGTCACTACCTGAGCCCAGACTCCCCAGAGAGATTTATCCTCTGCCTGGGCTCTTTTAAATTCCCCAGGGTTCTCAACTCCAATCGGGTAAACTATCCATCGTATCTGAGATGTCCTGTTCCTTGGCCCTGGATCTTCATCTATGGCAGTTTCCAGATTCTCGGGACCCTGCAAGGGTTTCTCATGTGGTTGTTGATGGGTATATGATCCCTTTGGGCTCCCCACAAAGTGGTCAGGATCCTCCCATGGGAACATCTCTAGGAAAAATTCTCCTCTGGTTTCCTGGGATCTAGGATTTAGCTGTACCCAAGCAGCTCTCAGTCCCAGGAAATCCCTTCCCAATACAACTGGATATGGGATCCAGGGTAAAACTGATTTCCATCTGGATTTGACCTACCAGAGTGCTTAAGGAAACTTGTTGCTGTAGCGTATACTCTATGGTCTCTATGTACACAGGACAACCCCACAATTTGTGTATATCTTATATGGGAGTGATTAACCATTTCAATCCACACCAGGGTTTTCACTCTAACTAAATCTACTAGAGCCTGATAGGGCTTTCCATTCAGCTCTATTTCCAGCAAACAGTTTCTTCTGTCAGTTTGAGAGGATGCCACATTATTGCAGGTATGAAGGTTGACTAAATTTACCTCCATCTCTTCTTCGGTCGGCTTCAGACAGTCTCTTGCTAGGTGACCCCTGACTCTGCATGTAAAACAGATGAGAGAATTCCAATCCAGTCTTTAGGTTCCCCTAGGCTGCAGAGTTATGGGGAGACCAGACTACCTGTGTTTCAAGTTGGTGGTAGTGCCTGAAGGTCCAGAAGACCCCTGCCCCAAATTCTTGACTCTCCCCTTGGAGTATCCAAACTAAAATCTCTGGACTGTTTTTTAAATTTTATTTCTGGAACTACTTTTCCATGCCTCTGGTTAGGGATCTTGGCAGTTTTACTCTCCCTCAAGAATTCTATTTCTAGCTGAGCCTGGTAGTATGCTGCTTTCACTGCCCCTTCTAGGGTTAAGTCAGGATGTCTGTGTACCCACTGTTTCATAGGCTGGGATAGTCTTTCAAAGAATTGTTCTAGGAATACAACTCTTGCAATTTTGGGTCCAGTCCTTTCCTCTGGCTGGAGAAATATCCAAGCTATTTCTTTAAGTCTATAAAAGAAACTCGGGGGGTTCTCCTTTCCTTGTACTGAAGCTTTCCTGAACCATTGACAATAGACTTCAGAAATTTTGGGTCCAGTCCTTTCCTCTGGCTGGAGAAATCTCCAAGCTATTTAGTCTATAAAAGAAATTTGGGGGGTTCTCCTTTCCTTGTACTGAGGCTTTCCTGAACCATAGTAACATAGTAGATGACAGCAGATAAAGACCCGAATGGTCCATCCAGTCTGCCCAACCTGATTCAATTTAAATTTTTTAATTTTTTCTTAGCTATTTCTGGGCAAGAATCCAAAGCTCTACCCGGTACTGTGATTGGGTTCCAACTGCTGAAAACTCTGTTAAAACCTACTCCAGCCCATCTACACCCTCCCAGCCACTGAAGCTCTCCCCAGCCCATCCCCCACCAAACAGCCATACACAGACACAGAGGGCCTGATTCTCCAAAGTGCGTCCCGATTTTAGGCAGCTGTAGGCGTCCTATAGCTGTCTAGTCAGCCAATCAGGATGCACGTTTTTTTAAAAAAATGCTCCCCAGGCAGGCCTGAAGGCGCCTCCGGGAGCCTAGGGAGACCTGCAAGATGCCTAAGCTCGCCTAAGGGCCTTAGGCGAACCTAGGCGGCCCTACGCGTCTCCCTAGTAGAGGAAGAAACGCTTAAAATGTAGGCCAGCAAAATGCTGGTCTACATTGTAAGTAGACACGGCCGCTATACTTATTGCGGCAAGGGATCTCTCTGCCGCTATAAGTATAGCGGGCTGCGGCCTGTCTGATCGCTGGCAAGAGGGTGCCCAAACTCTCCTGCCAGAAGATGCCCCCCCGACACTACCAACCGCCCCCCCGACATTACCGATCTCCCTCCCACCCCGACACTACCGATCGCTGGCAGGAGGGTGCCCAAACCCTCCTGCCAGAAGATGCCCCCCCGACAATATCGATCGCTGGCAGGAGGGTGCCCAATCCCTCCTGCCCGAAGACGCACCCTCCCCCCTCCGGCGCTAACAACCCCCAAACCTCCAACCCACCAAACTAACCTTTTCTTAAGGCCAGACAGTTCTTGCCCGTCCAGTCGGCAGGCCCGCCTCGTCGAAATGAGGCGGGCCCGCCCCTTCCCGCCGAAGCCTAAGGCCTGATTGGCCCAGGCTCTAGAAGCCTGGACCAATCAGGCCTTAGGCATAGCGGGTCCGCCCATCCCCACGTAATCTAAGGCCCGTAAAGTAGAATTTCAAGTTTAATATATCTCTTGATTGATCGCTTAGTCAGATTTCAAAGCGATTAACAATTTAAAATACATTCATTAGCAATATAAACAATACAATACAAACTTTGAATAGTGACATTAAGTTAAAAACTAAAACATCATTTAAGAAACATAGGGAAGAAAGGGATAGCAAAATACAACTAGGAATAGTAAAGCAATACAAGGAAAAGTATAAAAGGAAGATAAATTAAAACATAATTTAATAATATGTAATCTGTGGCCTAGGGGCTACTAAAAGCATCTTTAAAAAGGAAGGTTTTTAAATTACTTTTAAATTTACCGAGGTCCTGCTCCATACGTAAGTAAATTGGGAGAGAATTCCATGTCTGTGGGGCGGTCACAGAAAAGATGAATTGCCTTCTGGTATTAATGATTTTAAGCGATGGAATGGTTAAAAGATGTTGCTCATTGGATCTTAATGTTCTAGATAGATGGTATGGAATTAATGATTTATATATAAATGCTGGGGGTTTGTATAAAAGAGTTTTAAAGGTAAGTAAACAGAGTTTGTATGTTATCCGGTGATTGACTGGGAGCCAGTGCGCATTTTTCAGAAGTGGTGTAACGTGGTCAAATTTTTTTGATTTGGTTATGAGTTTAATAGAGATATTTTGGATAATTTGAAGACGTTTAATTTCGTTTAATGATATTCCTTTAAAAAGAGAGTTACAGTAATCTATTTTTGAAATCACCAGAGAATGAATAAGAATATTTAGTGATTTCGGGCATAAGAATTTTGAAATGGATCGAATCCTGCGTAATCTATAAAAAGTAGATTTAACAATGTTACTGATGTGGTCGTGAAAATTTAGTTTATTATCGAAAGTGACTCCTAGAATTTTTGTATTTTTAACTATTTGAAGGGGGACATTTTTTATAGTGATAGGAGCAACGAGTTCAAGATTTTCTTTCCACGGAAAAAACATCACGTTAGTTTTTTTGATATTAAGGGCAAGTTTATTTGTTTTTAACCAATTATGTATTAGATCTAATTTTTCATCGATCTCTTGAATATCCGATTTTTTATTGGTATCTATAGGATGCAGCAATTTCCTAACATTGCCTTGGAATCTACCACCCCTCAACCTCAAATTATGTCCTCTGGTTTTACCATTTTCCTTTCTCTGGAAAAGATTTTGTTCCACGTTAATACCCTTCAAGTATTTGAATGTCTGAATCATATCTCCCCTGTCCCTTCTTTCCTCTAGGGCACAGTTCTTCAACCACCGGTCCGCAGAAAATTTCTGCCGGTCCGCGCAGGGCCGACGAGATCCAGTCGGCAGTTAAATTTCCTGCCGACTGCGGCAGTAGCGTACTAAGGGGGGGCGGGGGGCGGTCCGGCTTTACCGTTCAGTCCCCCCCACCCCAGAAGGACCGCTCGCCCCACTGAACTTTCTGCACCACCTATGAAGCAGCCCGCAGCAGGATCGCGATGTCAGCGATCCCTGAGTTGCTTGGGCGCTGCTTCCTGCGCCGCGGTCCCACCCCTCCTCTGATGTCAGAGGAGGGGCGGGACCGCAGCGCAGGAAGCAACGCCGAAGCAGCGCAGGGATTGCTGACATCACGATCCTGCTGCGAGCTGCTTCATAGGTGGTGCGGGGAGGCCAGGGGGCGAGCGGTCCTTCGGGATGGGTCGGGGCATCAGGCCTTCAGGTTGGGGCGGGCAGGCAGGCAGGCTTTCAAGGGGGAGGGGGCTGACAGGCAGGCAGGCCTTCAAGGGGGAGGGGACAGGCCTTCGGGGTGTGTGCAGACCTTCAAGGGGGTGCAGGCCTTCAAGGGGGAGGGACAGGCCTTCAAGGGGGGGAGGCAGGCCTTCAAGGGGGGGAGGCAGGCCTTCAAGGGGGTGGGACAGGCCTACAAGGGGGTGGGACAGGCCTACAAGGGGGTGGGACAGGCCTACAAAGGGGTGAGACAGGCCTACAAAGGGGTGAGACAGGCCTTCGGGGGGGCAGGCCTACAAGGGGGTGGGACAGGCCTTCAAGGGGGGACAGGCAGACATATAAGGGGGGACAGGCCTTTGGGGGGGACCCTGGTTTAGAAGTACATGGAGGGAAGGGGGTTTTCAAAGAGATGTGCTTATGCCAAACTTTGGGGAGGGGGGGAAGAAATAATGGGTCTGAAAATAGAGGAGAGGGAGAGAGATGATGGATCATGGGATTTAGGGAGGGAAGGAACAGAAAGGGAGATAAATTGGACACAAGGGATGGTGTGGAGGAGGGATAGAGATACTGGATAGGAGGGTAATTGGGAAAAGAAAGGGAGAGATGGTGGACTCTGGGTTGGTGGGGAAGGAGGGAGAGATGCCGGATGAAAGGGTAGTTAAGAAAAGGTGGATCTGTGGAGGGAGATGAAAAAAAGGAAAGATACCAGACTTCCTGGGGAGGGAAGGGAAATGGAAAGGGAGGACAGAGTTGGCAGATGGATGGTTAGCATGCAGAAAGAAGAAAGAAGGAGACCCTGGTAAGCAAGTTATCAGAAGAAAACCAGAGCCTTGGACCAACAAGATTTGAAATATAACCAGACAACAAAAGGTAGAAAAATTAATTTTATTTTCTGTTTTGTGATTACAATATGTCAGATTTGAAATGTGTATCCTGCCAGAGCTGGTGTTGGACTACAAACGTGAACTAGGATTTAACAGAGAGGGGAAAAGTCCTTTTTGTTTCTTTATTTTATTTACACCACAGCGCCAGTGTGATTAGGAGAAGCCAAAAGGGGTGAAAAAGCTATAAAACCCACCAGGATTTTTGAAAAAAATCACACAACTGGGCAGGAAAATCGAATTGAAAAACCAATTCAATAGGCTGAATCGAATCGAAATTTTTTTTCCTGAATCTGGCAGCATTAGTTTGCGCTACTGTCTTAGACTTTAGGACCTGGGATTGGGGAGAGATGGCATCCTCAGTACTTTATAATGCAAGTGAAACGAGGATTTGGTCAGACTTTTGAAGGGTCTGCAGAAAAAAAATATTGTATAGGCCGGGGACATGAGACAGCAGGAAATGGGAACTTTTCTTCTTTCTATTTTTGTGAATGGAAAGGCTGAGGATGTCAGAAAGCTCAGTTAAAATATGTGCTTTATAAGAAAATATAATAATGTGTTTTATAAAGTTTATAGCATAGCTGGCCTACCCAGTGAGGTGTTCCTAGTGGTGGTGGTGGCAGCGTGTCAATGTGTTGAGAGGAAGAGATGGTCTGGGAAATTCTGCTGAGCAAACTCCGGGCCCATTTCCACCCCCCCAATTAGTCCACTCCACTCAACTGGTTCACACACTGAGTGGGTCTTTGGGTGTTGTTTTGGGATCTCTTCCAGTGGTTTATCAGTATCTCCTTCTGGTCCAAGGAAGGAAACTTTGTTATCCTTAGCATTGACCTACAGAATATGTTTGTAACAGCGCTGCTTGTGTGGCATTAGGCTATGTAGTGATCGAAAGAAAAAAACAGACCTTTGCACATTTTTGCACTATATGGTGGGTGTATGAGGAGATTCACATTTCCTGCACAGCTAAGTCCATGTGAAGTTACCTTGTGCTGTATTTGACATCTAGCAAGGTCTCTGTTTGAAAGGAAAGATCTAAACTTAAAAATGAAGTGGCCAGAAGTTATGGTAAAAGCAGATAATGTAGCTGGTTTTAAGAAAGATTTGGACAAATTCCTGGAGAAAAAGTCCATAATCTGTTATTAAGACATGGGGGAAGTGTCTGCTTGCCCTGGATCGGTAGCATGGAATGTTGCTACTCTTTGGGTTTTGACCAGGTATTAGTGTCCTGGATTGGCTACCATGAGAATGGGCTACTGGGCATGATGGACCATTGGTCTGACCCAGTTAGGCTATTCTTATGTTATGTTCTCATCTGTAGGGGCCTTTGTTTTCACTTCTTAGTTTAATGTATTTTTTTTCTGGGAACTTATCAGTGTTTTTAATAATGGGAACAAAATGGAAGAGAATTAATGTGTGTGGGATGAGGGGGTAACTAATTTCTTCAGCTAAATAATTCAATCCACCTCAAACAGACATAGGAGAACTCACGCACCATTCACACACCCTCCAACCAAAAACGTCAAAAGAAAAAAGCTGTTCGACAATCTCCTAGCCATTCAAGCTGCAACACTCGACCCCCAACTCTACAACCTATTGACCTCGACCACAGACTACAAAACCTTCAAAAAGAAATAAAAACCCTTCTTTTCAAAAAACACATAAAACCGAACTAACACAATCAGAACTGTCCCAAGCATCACCTGCAACTACTCCATATGTACTTCTGATGTCATGACAATTCAGACATAATTTATGTAATGTTATGTTTGGAATATAAGAAAATTTTCACTGCCTGTTTCTATTCTGACCATTTATTCCGTTTCATGGTCATTACAAAAAATATTTTTTTACATGGGGGGTGTCAAAAAATGATGGGCCCCGGGTGCCACATACCCTAGGTACGCCACTGGACTGCAGTTCCTCCCGACTAATGTTCCTCCCAGCCTCAGGCGATCAAGACAGGCTGCCAACTTCGGGGCTTTCCCTCTCTGAGTCTCGCCTGTTAGTGCCACAGGGCTCGGTCCTGGGTCCACTCCTTTTTAACATATTCATAAGGGACTTGACCCAAGGGCTTCAGGGTAAAGTAACTCTATTCGCTGATGACGCCAAACTATGTAATATAGTAAGTGAAAGCAATCTGCAGGATAGTATGACGCAGGATCTGCTTACGTTGGAAAACTGGTCCTCGACATGGCAGCTGGGCTTCAACGCTAAGAAATGTAAGGTTATGCATCTCGGTAGCAGAAATCCATGCAAACCTTACACCTTAAATGGAGAAACATTAGCTAGGACTTCAGAAGAAAGAGACTTGGGAGTAATCATCAGTGCAGACATGAAGGCCGCCAACCAAGTAGAGAAGGCCTCATCCAAAGCAAGGCAACTTATGGGATGTATCAATAGAAGCTTCGTTAGCCGCAAATCTGAAGTCATAATGCCACTGTACAGAACCATGGTGAGACCTCATCTGGAGTACTGTGTGCAATTCTGGAGGCCACATTACCGTAAAGACGTGCTTAGAGTTGAGTCGGTTCAGCGGATGGCCACTAGGATGATCTCGGGGCTCAAGGGTCTCTCGTACGAAGAAAGACTAAACAAATTGCAGCTCTACACTCTAGAGGAGCGCAGGGAGAGGGGGGACATGATTGAGACATTTAAATACATCACGGGACGTGTCGAGGTGGAAGAAGACATCTTCTTTCTCAAGGGACCCTCGGTCACAAGGGGGCATCCGTTCAAACTCAGAGGAGGGAAATTCGATAGTGACATAAGGAAGTATTTCTTCACAGAAAGGGTTGTAGATCACTGGAACAAGCTTCCAGAGCAGGTGATCAAGGCCACCAGCGTTATTGATTTTAAGAATAAATGGGATGCCCTAGTAGGATCCTTACGAGGGTCGAGTTAAGGAACTAGGTCATTAGTACTCAGACTTAATGGGGTGGGTCAGTAGAGTGGGCAGACTTGATGAGCTATAGCCCTTTTCTGCCGTCATCTTTCTATGTTTCTATGTTTCTATGTTAGGAAACAGGAAGTTGAAACAAAATAGGCGGGACTCAGAGAGTGAAGGTCCCGATGTCGGCAGCCTGTCTTGATCACCGCCCCTGCCGAGTTGCTGAAGAGGGCCGCGGGGAAGTCGCGAGTAGAATGGAGAGAGCTGCAGATACAGGTGCAGGTGGAGGGAGATGGTCAGCGTGTGCGAGCAAGATCCTGAGGAGCTTTCACAGTGGCTCTCTCCCCTCCACCAGCTCTCCTACTTGCCAGGGCAGTGATTTACCGGCAACTTCCTGCAGGCAAGTACTGAGAGCTGCTGGAAGGGGAGGAAGCCACTGTAGGAGGCTGGGAAGCTGCTGGATAAAGAGAGAGCTGTTACTGGACTTGGAGAGAATTAGAAGGAAAGATGCTGCTGGGAGGGGAGGAGGGAAAGGGATGGGAAGATAGTTAATGTTGGATAGAGGGAGGAGGGAAGGGAGAAGGGAAAAAAAGGAAGGAGGGAAGGGAGAAAGAAAAAAGGAAGGAAACAGCTGGCAGGGAGATTACAGGAAGGGAAGGGGGTCAGGGTGGAATGGAGAGATCAGATGAGGGAAAGGGGAGAGAGAGGAATGAGAAAGTAGAGAGACATTGATGCTGGAAAGGGGGTCAGCAGAGAAATGAGAGAGGGATAAAGATGCTAGATCTGGTGTAGGAGAGATAAAAATGAAGAAGGCAGTGAAGCTGGAATGAATGATGTAAAAAGGAGAGAGGAGGAACAGGCTGGATGGACAGGGAAGAGGGGCATAGAAAGAAGTCAGATAGGGGAAGGGGGGAAAGGGCAGACATTGGATGGAACGGGCAGATGCTGGAAGGAAAAGAGTGAAAAGAAGATGAAAGCAGAAACCAGAGACAAAAGGTAGAAAAAAATAATTTTATTTCTATTTTGTCATTAGAATATGTGTTTTCCCTACTGCCTGATGTATGCCAGAAATAGAACAAAACCCCCCAAAACCTCCTGCCTGTTTGACTCTAACTATATTCAACGCAACCCTGCCTTAGGGTGAAGCTAACCTTCTTAGCCCCTTTTAAGATGTAGTAAGACATCCAGGCCAGCAGGGGTGAGGTTCAATTCCTGTTCTCAGAAGTTTCAGACTCTCAGTGCTGCCTCCATATGAAACACAGTTGAACAAGGTTACCAGGAGTGTTTACACATAAGGTGTAAGCTTGCGCCGCCCCCTGCACCTTGTTAGATGCTGGGCTCTGCTAAAATCCCAACGCTGGAGAAGGAACATCAGTTGACTTTCAAAATTTCAAGATTCTGGCTTCTGAATGGCATGAGAGCTTGTTCCGCCCCCTACACCTCATCAGACGCTGGGCTCTGCTTAAAGCCCAGCGTAGGAGAAGGAACAGCAGCTGACTTTCAAGATTTCAACTTTCTGGCTGCTGAACAGCGGGTGATCTTTCTCCTCCCCCTGCACCTCATCAGACGCTGGGCTCTGCATAAAGCCCAGCACAGGAGAAGGAAGATCAGCAGACTTTCAAAATATAGGCTTAAGATAGGCTTACTTTCAAAATTTCAACTTTATGGCTGCTGAACTGCGTGTGAGCTTTTTCTGCCCCCTGCACCATGTCAGACACTGGGCTCTGCTTAAAGCCCTGCACGGGAGAAGGAAAATCAGCTGTCTTGCAGAAGTTAGGCTTAAGGTAGGCTTCAGATAGGCTTAATTTCAAAATTTCAACTTTCTGGCTGCTGAATGGCATATGAGCTTGCTCCGCCCCTGCACCTTGTCAGACACTAAGCTCTGCTTAAATCCAGCGTGGGAAAAGAAAAATCAGCTGTCTTGCAGAAGTTAGGCATAAGTTAGGCTTACTTTCAAAATTTCAACTTTCTGGCTGATGAACGGCATGTGAGCTTGCTCCGCCACTGCACCTCGTCAGATGCTGGGCTCTGCTTAAATCCCAGCGCGGGAGAAGAAAATTTAGCTGTCTTGCTTCAGATAGGCTTAATTTCAAAATTTCAACTTTCTGGCTGCTGAACAGCATATGAGATTGCTCCGCCCCTGCACCTCGCCAGACACTGGCTTCAGTTAGGCTAAAGATAGGCTTCAGTTAGGCTAAAGATAGGCTTCAGTTAGGCTAAAGATAGGCTTCAGTTAGGCTAAAGATAGGCTTCAGTTAGGCTAAAGATAGGCTTCAGTTAGGCTAAAGTTAGGCTTCAGTTAGGCTAAAGTTAGGCTTCAGTTAGGCTAAAGTTAGGCTTCAGTTAGGCTAAAGATAGGCTTCAGTTAGGCTAAAGATAGGCTTCAGTTAGGCTAAAGTTAGGCTTCAGTTAGGCTAAAGATAGGCTTCAGTTAGGCTAAAGATAGGCTTCAGTTAGGCTAAAGATAGGCTAAAGATAGGCTTCAGTTAGGCTTCAGTTAGGCTAAAGATAGGCTAAAGATAGGCTTCAGTTAGGCTTAAGTTAGGCTAAAGTTAGGCTAAAGATAGGCTTACTTTTAAAATTTCAACTTTCTGGCTGCTGAATGGCATAAGATCTTGCTCCGCCCCTGCACCTCGCCAGACACTGGCTTCAGTTAGGCTAAAGATAGGCTTCAGTTAGGCTAAAGATAGGCTTCAGTTAGGCTAAAGATAGGCTTCAGTTAGGCTAAAGATAGGCTAAAGATAGGCTTCAGTTAGGCTAAAGATAGGCTAAAGATAGGCTTCAGTTAGGCTTAAGTTAGGCTAAAGTTAGGCTAAAGTTAGGCTAAAGATAGGCTTACATTTAAAATTTCAACTTTCTGGCTGCTGAATGGCATAAGATCTTGCTCCGCCACTGCACCTCATGAGACACTGGCCTCTGCTTAAAGCCCAGCACGGGAGAAGAAAAATCAGCTGTCTTGCTTAAGATAGGCATACATTAGGCACCTGGTTCAGATAGGCTTCAGAAAGGCTTAACCTAGGCTTACTTTCAAAATTTCAACTTTCTGGCTGCTGAACGTCATATGAGCTTGCTCCACCCCTGCACCTTGTCAGATGCTAGGCTATGCTTAAAGCCCAGCGCGGGAAAAGAAAAACCAGCTGTCTTGCAGAAGTTAGGCATACTTTCAAAATTTCAACTATCTGGCTAATGAATGGCATGTGAGCTTCGCACCTGCACCACGTCAGATGCTGGGCTCTGCTTCAATCTCAGCATAGTAAAAGAAACATCAGCTGTCCTGCTTAAATGCCCAGAAAATATCCAAAGTGACCAGATAACAACTGTAGAGATCCCCACACACTCCCCCAGTGATAACTGACACCCCCCCCACTGTCATAAAAATCGTAATAAAAACTTTACATATCTGCCTCTAGAACATCAGCACCTGGCATAAGAAATCCTAGAAAAAATCAAAACCCTGAGAGATCAAAGAAAGAAAAAATGAGGGGCTAAACTAATACAACAAATGCAAACACCCCCTCAATGAATCAAATCAAACATACAAATTGGTAAAAAAGCAAATCTTGGAATTACTCAATCAAATAAATATGTCACAAACTTTATTAGTATCATAGCATTTATAATTTAACCACAGCAAAAATGTATAAAAAGCATTTAGCATAAATATATAGACATACCAGACAAACGTACATACAACAATGACAATCACAACAGAAACAGCAATCTGGAGAACGTGTGGAAAGAAAAATACATTATGACCCTGAAAATAGCTTGAATAACTCGTAAGAAAATTCTTTGAGAAAATCCAAAAGAGACGTGAACCAGCTGAAGCACTCTCAAAAAGTCCCAAATAGCAAACAACTCTGCTAGGGGGTTCAAAGTTCAAGTTAAAGATTCAATGTGCAAAAAACGCAGAATGTGCAAAATCATAAATAAGTCCAAATGCAGAAAAGCAAAATAGCAAAAAAACAAAAAAGCAAATGCAGAAACAAATCCAGGGAAATACACCATACCTCACACGATCACGATCACCATCACAGGGCCAAACGAAACCATGAGGCCACGGAAATTCCCATTCAATTCTTCTCTCCTCCTAAGACAGAAGCACCGAGGTGTCTTAAGTAGTCTGGGTGGTTGGTTAGTGAACCATAGAGAGGAGGACCGAGATCCATAAGCTACTAACCATGGTGAAAAATGTGCACCCCCCCAAAACCCTACTATACTGCCATCCAGGTGGCACTTGCAGCCAAAAGGCTATTGGGGTGGTAGATAGGAGGCTATAGTAGATTTTGGAGGTGTTTGGGGGGCTCACCATGACCTATAAAGGGAGTTGTGGTGAGATGTTTATATGGCACCCTTTTTGTGAAGTTTGCAGCAGTGCCCTGTAAGGTGCCCCACTACTCTGTCGCTATGTCTGGGTGTACAGTCCATCACTTTGCTGGCCTCTCCCATGTCCAAAAGATCTGGTTCTAGGCGTTAAACGAACAAATTTTTGGACGAGAATGGGGTATAAAGATAAATGACCTAGTGGTCTGGTCAATCAAATGGCTGGACGTATAATTAGACAATTAAAAAAATATATATTTTGGACATATTTTTCAGGAATGGACTTTATGCACTGCCAACTTTGGGTGACTAGTGATTTAGGCCCAAAACAGACTTAGACATATCTTTTGATATGCACCTCCATGGACTGTATTCAGAAATGGATGGGAAACCAATGAAGTGACTTGAGATGAGGGGTAATATGAGTATGGTGGATCTTGCAGAATTTAAATCATGCAGTAGAATTTTGCACTGATTGAAGGGGAGAGTGATGGTTGAGCGGAAGACCTGAGAGAAGCAAGTTGAAGTAATCTGAGCAAGAGGTGATGAAAGTGTGGAAAGGGTTTTGGTAGTGTGCTTGGAAAGGAGAGGTCGGATTTTGGTAATATTATAGAGGAAGAAATGACAGGCTTTAGCAGTTTGTTGGATCTAAGTGGAGAAGGAAAGAGGAGTCAAAGATGAACCCAAGGTTGGAAGCCGATTAAACAAGGAGGAGTAGAGTATTGTCCATAGAAACAGAGAATAGGGCGGAGGGGAGTTTAAGTGGAAAGATAAGGAGCTTGGTCTTAGCCATATTCAGTTTTAGATAGTGGAGAAATCCAGACAGCAATTTCAGATAACCAGGCTAAGACTCAGGCCTGGATTCCTGTACAGATATCCAATTTGGGGAGGTAGATCTGGGAGTCATCAGCATAGAGGTGATACTAAAAGCAATGCAAGGAGATCAGTGCAGAGGGAGTAGGTATATATGGAGAAAAGGAGAGGGTCCAAGACGGAGCCTTAAGGTACACTGATTGACAGTGGGATAGCAGTGGAGGAGGATCCACCATTGCATAAACTGAAAGTGCAATGGGAGAGATAGGAAGAAAACCAGGAGAGAACAGAGTCCTGGAATCCCAGTGAGGACAGCTTATCGAGGAGTAGGTGGCAATCAACAATATCGAAGGCAGCAGATAGATCAAGAAGGATGATGCTAAAGTAGAGGTCCTTGAATCTGGTCAATAACAGGTCATTAGAGACTTTAGCAAGAGCAGTTTCCATGGAATGGAGTAGGCAAAAGCCCAATTGAAGTGGGTAAAGAATAGCTTGAGATGAAAAGAAGTCCAGGCAATGGCATTCAAGTTCAAGTACGTTAAGCCTAACCCTCAGTTAGCATATTCAAGTAGCTTAGATAAGATGGGGAGGAGAGTGATGGGGTGATAGTTGGACAATGAATCATGTTCTACATTACCAGCGCCTATGTTCATCATTAGGGACCAGTAGCCGCAATTCTCTAAGTGGCAACTGAACATAGTAACATAGTAACATAGTAGATGACGGCAGATAAAGACCCGAATGGTCCATCCAGTCTGCCCAACCTGATTCAATTTAAAAAATTTTTTTTTTTCTTCTTAGCTATTTCTGGGCAAGAATCCAAAGCTTTACCCGGTACTATGCTTGGGTTCCACCTGCCGAAATCTCTGTTAAGACTTACTCCAGCCCATCTACACCCTCCCAGCCATTGAAGCCCTCCCCAGCCCATCCTCCACCAAACGGTCATACACAGACACAGACCGTGCAAGTTTGCCCAGTACTTGCCTAGTTCAATATTTAATATTATTTTCTGATTCTAAATCTTCTGTGTTCATCCCATGCTTCTTTGAACTCAGTCACAGTTTTACTCTCCACCACCTCTCTCGGGAGCGCATTCCAGGCATCCACCACCCTCTCCGTAAAGTAGAATTTCCTAACATTGCCCCTGAATCTACCACCCCTCAACCTCAAATTATGTCCTCTGGTTTTACCATTTTCCTTTCTCTGGAAAAGATTTTGTTCTACGTTAATACCCTTTAAGTATTTGAACGTCTGAATCATATCTCCCCTGTCTCTCCTTTCCTCTAGGGTATACATATTCAGGGCTTCCAGTCTCTCCTCATACGTCTTCTGGCGCAAGCCTCCTATCATTTTCGTCGCCCTCCTCTGGACCGCCTCAAGTCTTCTTACGTCTTTCGCCAGATACGGTCTCCAAAACTGAACACAATACTCCAAGTGGGGCCTCACCAATGACCTGTACAGGGGCATCAACACCTTCTTCCTTCTACTGACTACGCCTCTCTTTATACAGCCCAGAATCCTTCTGGCAGCAGCCACTGCCTTGTCACACTGTTTTTTCGCCTTTAGATCTTCGGACACTATCACCCCAAGGTCCCTCTCCCCGTCCGTGCATATCAGCTTCTCTCCTCCCAGCATATACGGTTCCTTCCTATTATTAATCCCCAAATGTATTACTCTGCATTTCTTTGCATTGAATTTTAGTTGCCAGGCATTAGACCATTCCTCTAACTTTTGCAGATCCTTTTTCATATTCTCCACATGATTGACATGCAGCTGAAGCCATTTGTCTAGGCTTATAGAATCAGCCCTATTGAGCTTACCAACATTTATAACAGACTGTATTGATATAAGGGAGCTTTTTTGACCGATGATTGAAAATAGTGGATAATCAACTATATGTTGGTTATAGGACATACTGGTTCTGCTGAGGCATTTTTTCTCTCATTTGAAAAATAAAAAAAGAAGACGTAGAGAAAAATTATAGTTTAGATTATACATTTTTGATTTATAATGTGGGCAGATATTTGTGTTTAGATATTGGGTGTATTGGGTAGTGTGAGTTTTTTTCATCGTGTTTAGATTTTTTTTTTTTTTTTTGAATAGCAACAGCATATTTTTAAAAATATAAAGCAAGATTTATGGAATTTATTTCAGGAGACAGATAACAAGTGAGATTTATTCATCTTTAAACCAAATATACTTGAGTATAGGTGTCAACTTTTTTATTGATTGGAGAAGAAAATTTCCTATATAATCCCTAAATCTTACAGTTTCTTTTGCACTGTTTCCATCACATCCAGTAAATCTGACTAGAAAATAAAAAATTTTCATAACAAAAATAGAAGAAAGATCTATAATAGATTACAGTTTTTCTGGTGTAAGCAAACACCTTCAATAACTTCTTTGGCTGGGAAACAGTGCTGCTACAGAATAGATGTCTCTTGTAATTTCTTTGCCTCTAGCAAATTTTCTCTCTGTATAATAGTAAAATGAAAACAGCTCAAATGTTTAGCACTGTTATGAACTAGATAATAACTTAAACTAGCTATATAATTATACCAAGGTCATGATATATTAGGGCCTTTATCTCATTCTGAAAAATTCCCAAATAACTGAGATTCCAAGCTTGAAAGCTACCGAGATGGTGTTTTGATATTAAATATTGTCACATAACTATCCCTTGCTCAGGCCTGCAGGCAGCTTAGCGGCGTTTTATTCTGATCTGTCGGTGTGGCTTCCCCAGGAAAGAGGAAGGCCTTTCAGGTAAAACAGACCTAGGCTCCTGTCTAGTCTGCCCAGGCCACACTGAGATACGTTTGCCCATAAAGGGAGACACAATTCAGGTATGGTCAAATTCTCATTCTCAGGCTTTATTTGATAGGGGGGTCTGAACACCGTCAGCCACCCTCAAGACATGCATAAGTCATGCAAAAAGTAAAAATAGTTCATACAATTGTCAGAATGGCCTAGAGTCCAAGTATGGCATACAATTGCATTCTCCTGGACTTTCTCTGCTTTAAAGATAGTTCTCTTCACCAGGGTTCAAGTAAACAGGAATGCCATGAAAATAAACTTCAAAGCAATGAAAACAAAAACTGCATAAACATAGCAGGCATGTAAAATAGCAAACTTTGGAAATAAAGTCACAACCTTCCCAGCTAACTTTGCAGGGTAAAGTGTCCAGTTCCCAGTTCAGACTCCCTTCAAAGCTCTGCCTTTCAATAGAGCTTATCAGCATCAGCTGAGCTTTTTGAGGGAGCACAGAAGGGCTTTAAATAAGCTGTTAGTTTTACAGAGGCTTTATCACAGTGGCTTCACACAATTCAAAGATACAGCTTCTTTAGCAAAAAAAAACCTCTGACAGTCCCAGAGAGGTTTTCCTTCTCTCCCTAATCAGTGACACCTGGTCTCTGGTTACAGAGAGCCAGCATACAAACATAGCTTAGCAGACAGATTATTTTCTTTCCTTTAGCTTATGGACTAACCTCCATTCTTTCTGTGTTACAGTTGGCATCCAGAAGCAATTCAGTTGTGTCCATTGCCTCAGCTCTTTCCAGGTTCTCAGTAGCTGAGCTCAAGCTAGGAAAGTCCTCACTGCTGTGGGGCTGAGGAGAGAGACTTCTTCCCTCACCTTCCTGCTTGCTTGGCTGCTTGTGCCTTTGCCTTGATTCCCCTGCTTCTCTCCTCCCTCTCTGTGATTCAGGGCTCTGCTTTTATGTGTGTCAGAGCCCCACCCCTCTCTCCTAGGAGCAGGGGGGTTGGGCTGGAAATCCCTAGGGAAATAACTCTGGTTTCTCCTAGGCTGATAGTGTGAATACCTTGCAGGACTAGGTCTCCACTTCTCAGTAAAAGTCTTAATAGGCTTTCTGATGTATTTCTTCTGGTATGGCACACTCTGCTGGATATTCTTAGGCTCATACTCCTTCCTGCTCTACCTTACTGTCTGAGAGGTAGTCAGCCATTTCTATATCCTTACTTTTAACCTGGTTAGGTCTTTTGACAGGGACCGTGCTCTGCTTTTATCCATTACAGGGACAAAGCTGGCCACGGGTTTGTCACAATATACTGCCAAGAGGTGAGCCTTCAGTACTAGGACCTTCATGATAGTTTGTTCCAAATTGCTGTTTGGGGGACTGAATATTAAGGATGGAATCAGCATGGCCTTGTATACTGAACTACAAGGAAGGGCAATACTGATACTAGCATAATGTATCTGTATTATCTGTAAAAGTTGAGTCAAGGTTATGAATGCCTCACTACTAACCAAATCAATACCACTACTGTTTCAAGTAGAAAGCAGTAGCGAATAGATAATTGCAAGAAAGAAAAAGAGATCACTTCATATTTTAGAGGAATTAAAGTATATTTTAACCAATATCATCTTAAGCAAAACTACTCATGCTTTCAGAAAATATAGTAAGGCAGTGAGAAAAAACACACAGAAAAAACAAACAAACCAGGACTGCTGGACTTGATGCGAATCCAGATTTGTTGGCCTTTCTAGTTCTGCCCTAGGGGGGAAAAAAGTTTAAAATAAATAAAAGGCCAGCCTGGTATGTGCAGGAATCAAAATCTCATGTTTAATCTATAAGACATCAAACCACCTAATAAAACATATGTGCAAAGCGCTAAGTTAGTAAAGGACACCTACCACTACGACTAATGGACCATCTCACTAAGGCTTTTTTTCTCATGTGGGGAAACAGCTTCACAAATCAATCCTCAAATGTTGAAAAGCCAAATTATTTTACAGCATAATACTTACATATTTGTGAAATCTGTAATATACAAATAAATACATAAAATAAATTGTAATAGCTCATAATGAACTGGAATATCCACTATAGCAGACATCATCATTTAATGTTATTGTAATGTACTCTTATTTCACACTTATTAATAAAGTGCCAAATAAATGCATGTTGAATAAATTGGTATCCTGCATGTTACTTTAGCAAATCCCATACTAGTTTTAATATGGTGATTGATAAATACATATTCTTAGGTCTATTACTTCCTTAATATAAAGAAGAGAGAAATCAGTGCGCTTAACTCTCCCAAAGATTGCCAAGGGATGCGAATAGTTGACCAGGTGTATACAGGGGATAGTCGGGTCAAAATAATTCTTGATAGGGAGGTACTAGTCTATCCATGAGGCTAGGTGGATGGAGACAGGAATAGGTTATCCCAAACTTGCTAAAATTTTAGGTTACTTTGAAATGAACGCAAGAACTGCCGGCAGCTATTCAGGAAGTGGCGCAGGACCAGGCAGGAACGCGAAAAGCTTATGCCTGCCTTGTGCGCCGCTCTGCTGCAAAAGGAGGCAGCTGTCCAACGAGGGAGGGGCAGGAGAACGGAAAGCTCCTGCCGATACAGTGCTGGATCGACAGAATTTTTAAAAGGTATCAACGGGGGAGGGGGGCTGCCTACCACTAGACCTGCCTACCAGTGCTGGACTGACAGAATTAAAAAAAGGTACCGGGGCGGGGCTGCTTTCCTGCCTGCCTACCTACCTACCAACCACTAGACTTGCCTACCACTATATCTGCCCTGTCCCCTGTCCCGGCCTACCACTAGACCACCAGAGGGGGGAAAGGGTACAGGGCAGGGCGTTGGGACAGGGTACACCATTTGGTTCAGAATTTTTTTGTCGCGGTTTTTACTCCTCTACACTAGGTGCTTCTTATGGTCAGGTGCATCTTATAGAGCAAAAAATGCAGTAATTTAATCATGTATTTTTAATGGGCATAACTAATGAGCACACTGGATGTACCAGTCAGGTCTTTATCTGCTGTTATTTACTATGTTACTATGTAAACAAAAAGCTATGTAGAAGATGAGCCTACCACTTGTTGCTTGAGACTACATTGGAAGACCTGAATATGTATATCCTAGAGCAAGAGTATCAAAGTCAGTCCTCAAAGGCTGCAATCCAGTTGGGTTTTCAGGATTTCCCCAATGAATATGCATGAGATCTATTAGCATACACTGAAAGCAAATAGATCTTATGCATATTCATTGGGGAAATCCTGAAAACCCAAATGGATTGCGGCCCTCGAGGACCGACTTTGACACCCCTGTCCTAGAGCAATGTTTCTGAACTTCTTCAGGCCAAGTACCCCCTAAGTCTAACAAACATCAGCCAAGTACCCCTGCTCAAGCTCCGCTCCTGACCCCACTCCCATAATAATAGCACTTATTGTAATGCAATTTCTTCTATTCATTTTTTTATGTACACATAATACATAATAGTAACCACAAAATAAAAAAAAGAAAAGCACACTATACGCAGAGAAAATGTTAACCTTTTCCTATCGTAATAAATTTTACGTTACGCTGGTTCCAATCGTAATTATTTTAGCAAAGTTTTGTATTATTCACCGTTATCATTTACGGCTATTGTAAACATAATGTAAGTAAGTAAACACGTCTGTAAATTCAAATATTTTGTGTTCCTGGCTCTTTATTAGTCCATACAGACTGTTTATCCACTCTCTATGTAATAAAGCAACACTGATCAAAGATTGGCTGATTGACACTAACCCCGACTTTGTCCTTCTTATGGAAACCTGGTTGCTATCGGACAAAGATATTATCATTAAAGATTGTCTACCCCCAGGATTCAAAATTCTCTCACTAGCCAGAACATGGGGAAGAGGAGGAAGTCTTGCAATAATCTTCCGAGACCAACTAAACTGTACCACGCTTAACACAACATCTTCGCCCAACTCAGAAATTCTAACCATCTCCCTAACATCAAAATCACTGCCCTCCTCACTAACCATCACCCTATTCTACATCCCTCCAAAAAAATGGACCAAATCCAAAGAGGACTTCGCGGAAAACCTACTAACCAATTCTTTAACAAGTCCCTACAACCTACTATGCGGGGACATTAATATCCACCTTGAGCAACCTGACCAACCAGAAACTTCAGATTTTTGGTCACTCCTCACCCAACTAGGCTTTGACAAACACCCCCCCATCAAAACTCACCAAAGAGGTCATCAGTTAGACCTGGTAACTCTCTCCTCTAAGGAACGGACCAACCCCACTTTTTATTGGAAACAAGGCAACTGGTCAGACTCGCTATGGTCTGACCACCGTCTATGTACCTTCACCATTGGATGCCAACATAAACCCCCCAAAAACAGCAAAACGAGAACTACCAAAACCCACACTACCAGAGGAAAGATTGACCCAACAGAATTCTGGTCCCGCTTCTAAATCAACACCAACCCAATCGAAGAAACGGAACAACTCATGAGCTCCTGGATCAAGGATAGTACCAACATACTAAATGAGATTGCCCCCATTAAAACACGCAGAACAAGAACCACTAACAACGAGGGCTGGTTCGATTCAGAACTGCTGCTATTAAAAAAGGAACTCAGAAAAACAGAAAGACTTTGGCAAAAATCTGGAACCCTAGAACATAGATTGGCCTGGAGACTTAAACTAAAAAATTACAAAAACCTCACTAATGAAAAAAGAAAAAATTTCTACTCCCACAAAATCGGTAATATAAAAACCAACAGTAGTAACCTCTTCAAACTGGTCAATGACCTATACAACATCGAGTCCTTCACAAACACACAAGAAGAATCCACCTTAACGGCCAACACCCTCGCAGACTTCTTCAACACCAAGATTCAAAAATTAAGATCAACATTACCCAATAGGCCCAACCCACTCGAGTTGTTCCCCATCCTCCCAGACCCGGACATATCGAACCCAGACCCAGGAACTAGAACAGACCTAAACTGGAAACAATTCGCAACAATTGACTGGCATACCTTTAACACCTACTACAATAAATATACACACTCCTTCTGCAAACTGGACACATGCCCACCAAACATCATGAAAGCCGCCCCCCCCCCACTTCAAAGCAAACATGATGACATGGGTCAATTCCCTTTTATACACAGGAAACTTCCCGTCAGAGCAAGGTCATATCATGATCACCCCAATTGTAAAAAATGCGAAAGAACCGCCAAATTCCCCTGCCAACTATAGACCAATCGCAAGCATCCCTCTATTTACCAAAATAGCAGAAGGGCTGGTAAAGGCGGAACTCGTCGCATACCTAGAAAAATTCAACCTCTTCAGCGACATTCAATCAGGTTTACGCGCTGATCACAGCACTGAAACCATCATAGCCTCCCTTCTTGACCACCTCCACAAACTCTTTAGCCAGGGCTCAAGTGCCCTGATTATACAACTAGACCTGAGCAGTGCTTTCGACCTGGTCGACCACTCCATTCTCCTTGAATGCCTGGCCCACATTGGCATCTTCGATCAGGTCCTCAGCTGGTTCCAAGGGTTCCTAAGAAATAAATCCTACAAGGTGCTCAAGAACAACTCGTTCTCATATAGCTGGGACAACACCTGCGGGGTCCCTCAGGGCTCCCCCCTGTCACCCACTCTTTTCAATATCTACCTGGCCTCCCTAGGTAACCTCCTACACAACCTCAAGCTCAAATCTTTCATCTACGCAGACGACATCACAATAGCCATCCCACTAACCAATTTCTCACAAGAACTACTCAATTACATCACAAACATTCTCAACCAGATCGAACTCTGGATGCTTTCTTTCAGACTGAAACTCAATCCAGACAAAACAAAATTCTTCCTAGCCACCCCCAAAGACAAAATTAAGGACACTACAATTCAACTAAAAGGACTAACTTTCCCCCTCGAATCCACCCTAAAAATTCTGGGAGTCACCCTGGACAAAAATTTATCCTTAGAAAACCACACCGACCACATGGTCAGGAAAAGCTTCTCCGTACTGTGGAAACTTCGCACCATAAAAAAATACTTCGACGACACTTCTTTTCACCTACTTGTACAATCTTCCATCCTCAGCATCCTTGATTACTGCAACATCATTTACCTTAACGCCACGAAGAAAACCACCAGGAGACTAAAAATAATCCAAAACACCGCTGTGCATCTCATCTTCGGCCTAAAGAAATGGGAACACATCACCCCCTTCTACCACCAACTTCACTGGCTACCATTTGAATCTAGAGTCCTCTTTAAATTCGCATGCTTCTGCTACAAAACGGTAAATGGTTCAGCTCCAAGTTACATTAATCCTCACTTTAACCTCTACAACACAAACAAGAAATCCCGTAGAATTCAGCTGTTCGCCTTCCCGTCGCTAAAACTCTGCCATCTCAAAAGATTCTTAGACAAAACTTTCGCCTTTCAAGCAGCTAAGCTCAACCCTTGGCTTGCACAAATGATTCTCGAGGCCCCCACTTACCTCGGCTTCAGAAAATCACTCAAAACCCACCTATTCAGCAAACAAGACCCTTAACGACAACCCCCCCCCCCCCGCATATCCTACCACTTCGCCCCCCCCCCCGCTCTTCTCCTCCCACATAATAGTTTCTCTCTTCCCTAGCTTCCACCACCTCCCACCTTCCGCTGTCAAGTTTGGTTAAAACTTGCTTATATCTGATAACATTGTTGTAACTTGTTGATATCTGTAAAATCGTTTATATCTGTAAAATTGTTAAAACTTGTTCACTTCTGATCTAATTGTTGTAAATCTGCGTCTCTACGCAGATACTACCTTAATTGATGTAAACCGCCTAGAACTCACCGGGTATGGCGGTATATAAGAATAAATTATTATTATTTTTGGAAGGTCCTGTCATCCGGGACACACGATAGGAAAAAGTTAATTATCATTTATATTCAGGGGTTTTTTTTTTTTTTTTTTTTAGAGGTCAAGGCAGATTGTGACCAGTCAGGCTCCGTGCCTGCCATGGTCCCTGTTAAACCTAGTCCTGGTTATAGCAAGCCAGGTAATTTTCCTAGTGTCCACCAGGGGAGCCCTAGAAAGACCCAGGTGAGATCTAGCTCAGCCAGGGCAGGGCGTAGCTCCCCACATGAAAAGCCAGTAGATTTATTTAGGTTGTGGGAGAGGTTAGGGAGAAGACAAAGGTCTCTCCTCAAGGAAGAGGTTTCAGGCTTAAGCCAAGGTAATGCCTCAGACTAGATGGAGGTAGAGGAAGCCAGGTCCATCCCAGAGTTGGCAGTACTAACTCAGGAGGAGCCGATGGAGCTTCAAGGGGAGTTGGCTTCAGAGGAACTGTTTGCAGCACCGGAATTAATGGGCTGAGTTTGACTACCAAGCCTCATTGAAAGCTGTGCTGTGTTTGGCTGTCTGTGTTTTAGAAACTAGAAAAGAATGCTGCTTACCTACAGTTTTCTTTTTGAATGCTTTTTTTGTTTGCTGACTGAATTAGACTTGTCTGTGGTGCTAAGATTAAATTTGCAGTCCTTGCCAAGAACACACAATTGTTTTGGACTTGGTGTGAGGTGGGGCACCAGTTTGTTCCTTAAAGCAGTGTTTTTCAACCTCTTTACACTTATGGACTGGCAGAAATAGCACAGTTACTTACCGTAACAGGTGTTATCCAGGGACAGCAGGCAGATATTCTTGACTGATGGGTGACGGCACCGACGGAGCCCCGGTACAGACAATTTTAGAGTGATTGCACTCTAAGAACTTGGAAAGTTCTAGCAGGCCGCACCGCGCACGCGCGAGTGCCTTCCCACCCGACGGAGGCGCGCGGTCCCCAGTTAGGATAAGCCAGCTAAGAAGCCAACCCAGGGAGGTGGGTGGGACGCAAGAATATCTGCCTGCTGTCCCTGGATAACACCTGTTACGGTAAGTAACTGTGCTTTATCCCAGGACAAGCAGGCAGCATATTCTTGACTGATGGGTGACCTCCAAGCTAACAAAAAGAGGGATGGAGGGAAGGTTGGCCATTAGGAAAACAAATTTTGCAAAACAGATTGGCCGAAGTGTCCATCCCGTCTGGAGAATGCATCCAGACAATAGTGAGATGTAAAAGTATGAACTGAGGACCAAGTAGCAGCTTTGCAGATTTCCTCAATAGGAGTAGAACGGAGGAAAGCCACAGATGCTGCCATAGCTCTAACTCTATGGGCCGTGACAGAACCTTCCAGTGTCAGTCCGGACTGAGCATAACAGAATGAAATGCACGCTACAAGCCAATTTAACAACGTACGTTTAGAAACAGGACGTCCCAATTTATTCGGATCAAAGGACAGAAAGAGGTGGGGAGATGATCTGTGGGGCTTAGTACGCTCTAAATAGTAATCTAAAGCCCGCTTACAGTCCAAAGTATGCAGAGCGTGTTCTTCAGAATGAGAGTGAGGTTTCGGAAAGAAGACAGGCAGAACAATGGATTGGTTGAGATGGAATTCAGAGACAACCTTCGGGAGAAACTTTGGATGTGTATGCAGAACCACCTTGTCATGATGAAAGATAGTAAAAGGTGGATCCGCAACTAGTGCATGTAGCTCACTGACCCTCTTGGCAGAGGTGATAGCAATAAGGAAGACCACTTTCCAAGTAAGGAACTTGAAAGAAGCTGTAGCCAAAGGTTCAAACGGAGGCTTCATTAAGGCGGAGAGAACCACACTGAGATCCCAGACTACAGGGGGTGCTTTAAGAGGTGGTTTCACATTGAAAAGACCCCGCATGAACCGGGAAACCAAAGGATGAGCTGAAAGGAGTTTCCATGGACTGGCTCATGAAAAGCAGCAATTGCACTGAGGTGGACTCTGATGGAAGTAGACTTGAGACCAGAGTCAGACAAAGAAAGAAGGTAATCCAACAAGGTCTCCACTGCAAGGGATGTGGGATCATGATGATGAAGAAGACACCAGGAAGAAAATCTTGTCCACTTCTGATGGTAACATTGTAGAGTGGCTGGTTTCCTGGATGCATCCAGAATAGAACGAACGGGCTGAGACAAAAGAGTATCATTGGAAGTCAGCCCGAGAGATACCAAGCTGTCAGGTGCAGAGACTGGAGGTTGGGATGTAGAAGGGTCTGCTGATGTTGTGTAAGCAGAGAAGGAAACAGTGGAAGAAGCATAGGCTCCCTGGAACTGAGTTGAAGTAGAAGGGAGAACCAATGTTGCCTGGGCCATCGTGGAGCGATGAGAATCATGGTGGCCTGTTCCCTCTTGAGCTTGAACAAGATTCGTAACATGAGAGGGAGCGGAGGGAAAGCATACAGGAACAGATTGGACCAATCCAGGAGAAATGCATCCGCTGCCAGACGGTGAGGAGAGTAGAGTCTGGAGCAGAAGAGGGGCAGCTGGTGATTGTGAGGAGCTGCAAAGAGGTCTATCTGAGGAGTGCCCCACTGAGCGAAGATGGACTGTAGAGTTAAAGGATCGAGGGTCCACTCGTGAGGCTGGAGAATTCTGCTGAGTTTGTCCGCTAAGGAATTCTGTTCTCCCTGAATGTAGATAGCTTTCAGGAATAATTAGTGATCTGCGGCCCAAGCCCAAATCCTCTGGGCTTCCTGGCACAAGAGGCAAGAGCCTGTCCCACCCTGCTTGCTGATGTAGTACATCGCAACTTGATTGTGCACAGCAGGAGGACTTGAGGAAAGAGAAGATGTTGGAAGGCCTTGAGGGCATAAAACATCGCTCTGAGTTCCAGGAAATTGATGTGATGCTTCATTTCCTGGGCTGTCCAAAGTCCTTGAGTTTGGAACTCGTTCAAATGAGCCCCCCAGGCATAAGGGGAGGCGTCGGTGGTGATGACAAGTTGATGAGGAGGTAGATGGAACAGAAGACCTCTGGAGAGATTTGAGGACATCAACCACCATTGTAGAGACTGACGAAGAGATGATGTCACAAATATGTGTCGTGAGCAAGGATCCGTCGCTTGGGACCACTGGGTAGCTAGGGTCCATTGAGGAGTGCCCAGGTGAAGACGTGCGAAGGGTGTGACATGAATTGTGGAGGCCATGTGACCCAAGAGTATCATCATTTGCTTGGCAGAGATGGAACGTTATGGAAGCACCTGCTGACATACAGATTGAAGAGTTTGAAGACGGTTGGACGGTAGGAACGCTCTCATGAGGACTGTGTCCAGCACCGCTCTAATGAATTGAAGTCTCTGAGTGGGGATGAGATGAGATTTGGGTAGATTGATCTCGAACCCCAGAAGTTGTAGAAACAGGATGGTTTGGTTGGTGGCCAGGAGTACTGTCTGAGATGAATTGGCCTTGATTAACCAGTCGTCCAGGTAAGGAAAGACCTGAAGGTGGTGAGAGCGTAGAAAGGCAGCCACCACAATCAGACATTTGGTGAATACTCTTGGAGAGGAGGCAAGACCGAAGGGCAGCACCTTGTATTGGTAATGACAATGATTGATCATGAAACGGAGATACTGTCTGGAGGCCAGATTGACTGGTATGTGAGTATATGCCTCTTTGAGATCGAGGGAGCATAGCCAGTCGCCTTGATTGAGAAGAGGGTAAAGAGTGGACAGAGAAAGCATCCTGAATTTCTCTTTGACCAAGCATTTGTTGAGATCGCGAAGATCTAGGATGGGTCTGAGATCTCCTGTTTTTTTGGGGACCAGAAAATAATGGGAGTAGAATCCCTGCCCCTTTTGATCTAGAGGAACCTCCTCTATGGCGTTCAGAAGGAGGAGGGATTGAACCTCTTGAAGAAGGAGGGAAGACTGAGGAGTGTTCGAAGCAGACTCTCTTGGCAGACTTTGGGTAGGAAGAGTCTGAAAGTTGAGAGAGTAGCCGTGGCGGATGATGTTGAGGAGGTGATGATTTCCCAACGGCTGATGTAAAAAGCAAGACGTCCTCCTATGGGTCGTGGAAGATGGGCAGATGGTAGAACACTGGCTATGCCCTGGAAAACCAAGTCAAAAGGGTTGGGTAGACTTTTGTGGTGGAGGAGGCTTTACCTGTTGTTGCTGTGCTGGCCTAGGAGTTTGCCGTTGTTGGCGCTGACGTCTAGGCTGTTGAGGAGCCGGTAGTAAAGGACGAGCCACATAGCGGCGTTGGTAGGCTGATTGCTGCCTAAAAGGCCTGGTAGATGGGGGTCTTCTTTTTAGTTTTGAGGAGAGTATCCCACCGAGTCTCATGAGCAGAGAGTTTTTGTGTAGTGGAGTCCATGGATTCTCCAAAGAGCTCATCTCCTAAGCAAGGCGCATTAGCTAGTCGATCTTGATGGTTGACATCAAGTTCTGAGACTCTGAGCCATGCCAGACGACGCATGGCAACCGACATGGCCGTGGCTCGAGAGGTCAGTTCAAATGTGTCATAGATTGACCGGACCATGAATTTGCGAAGCTGTAGGAGAGATGAAGAAGTTTGGCGAAACGCAGATCTCTTGCGATCAGGGAGGTACTTTTCAAAAGCAGTCAGATTTTGAATGAGATGCTTTAGATAAAATGAAAAATGAAAAGCATAATTCCCTGACCTGTTAGCCAACATCGCATTCTGATACAACCTGTTGCCAAATTTATCCATGGCCTTACCTTCTCTGCCAGGAGGGACTGAGGCGTACACACTAGCTCCCGTGGATTTTTTTAATGTGGATTCCACCAAGAGAGACTCATGTGGAAGCTGCGGTTTGTCAAAACCAGGAATGGGAATGACTTTATATAAGGAGTCCAGTTTACGAGGGGCTCCTGGGATGGTTAAAGGCGTCTCCAGATTCTTGTAAAAAGTCTCTCTCAAGATATCGTGGAGGGGCAATTTCAGAAATTCCCTTGGAGGCTGGTCAAAATCCAGTGCATCAAGGAACGCTTTGGATTTTTTGGACTCAGCCTCCAAGGGAATAGAGAGAGATTCACACATCTCTTTCAGAAATGAGGTGAAAGAGGTTGCATCTGGCTTAGAGGATGGATCTAAAGCGGAAGGATCCTCGTCACCAGATGAACACTCCCCCTCAGAGAGGAGAGGCTCTTCGGAGTCACCCCACAGATCAGGATCCCTAACTTGGAAGCTGCAGTCCCGGGACTCCGGTGTGGAGGGTTCCAGGTGTCGGGTTTTGTGTGTCGACTTACCCGACCTCTGAGAAATGGTACCGGGAGATGTTAAGGGCTGTATTGGTGCCGAAGTTTGCACAGCCTGGTGGAGAGATCTTGGTTCCAGTGCCAGGATCGGCATGGAGACCGAGGAAGCAGAATGTACCGGTACCGACAATGTGGACGCGGACAATAGAGGCTGCTCCACTGTCGGTACTGGTGGCTCAGACCGGACCGGGACTGGAAGGCTCGGTGTCAATAAGGCAGTAAGGAGCTGTTGTAACTGTTCCTTAAGTTGTACCTGCAGGACGGCAGCAACCCGCTCGTCCAGCGAAGGCACCGGTACCGCTTTTTTCTTCTGCGGTACCTGCGGTGCCGCTCTACGCCCCGAGGATGAGGAAACCGAGGTCGAAGGGCTCACCTCAATCGGGGTGGAGCGCTTCCGCGGGCGCCTCGAGGTCGGCAGGACTGGGCTCGCTGCTACTGAGACCTGAGGACGCTCCAGCGGGGAAGGCTTCTTAGCCGGCTTACCTGAAGGGAGCGACGCCGGCGCGGTGTCGACAGGTGGGTGCCGACTGAGAAGGGGCCGAAGTCGGTGCCGGTGCCGTAGAATCAGATATATCGGCACCAAATAATAACCGTTGTTGGATTTGACGGTTTTTTAAAGTTCTCTTTTTTAAAGTGGCACAGCGGGTGCAGGTGGACGCCTGATGGTCTGGACCCAGACACTGTAAGAACCAGTTGTGCGGGTCGGTGAGAGAAATGGGCCGTGCACACCGCTGGCACTTCTTAAACCCGGGTTGGGGGGGCATGAACGTGAAGACGGCTTCTGACAAATCGAAGGCCGAGGCCTCGATGGTGGCAACAGGCCCCGCCGGGGCGAAACCGAAAGAAAAAAAAAAAAAAAAAGTTGTTTTTTTTTTTAAAAAGAAAAGAAAAGAAAATGAAGGAAATATTATTCCCTCAGAGGTTTACGCGAGCGGGAAGGCGATACCAAAAAAACCTTTCAACAGCCGTTGAAAGAGACGCGTCTTCTTAGCTCCGCGGAAACTAAGAAACTGGGGACCGCGCACCTCCGTCGGGCGGGAAGGCATTCGCGCGTGCGCGGTGCGGCCTGCTAGAACTTTACAAGTTCTTAGAGTGCAATCACTCTAAAATTGTCCATACCGGGGCTCCGTCGGTGCCGTCACCCATCAGTCAAGAATATGCTGCCTGCTTGTCCTGGGATAAAAAAGAATTATTCTGTGGACCGGCATCGGTCCATGGACCGGCAGCTGAAGAACACTGGGATAAGTCATGGGCCAGACATCGCCCCCATAATAGTACTAATTGTAACTCTATTTTTTCAAATCATTTTTCACAGATACACAATATAATCTTATTAACAACACATAATGGTTAACCACAAAATTAAACTACACAAAGCACACTGACGGCAGATATAAATTCTCAAACTTCACATAATTCAATCACTAAATTCAAAAATAAAATTATTCCCCCCTATCTTTGTTGTCTCCCTCCCTCCATGCTATGCCTTACCCTCTGGCCTGCTCCCGCTTGGCCGTTTTATGCCGCTCCCGGTGTTATCTTCAGACCGGCTCCCTCTTCCTCACTGATGCAGTGCACAAAGCTGTGGGCAGCGGCTCCTTACGCGTCCCGCGCCTCATCTGGAAGCCTTCCCTCTGACGTTGCGACGTCAGTGAGAAGGCTTCTGGCTCAGGTGCAGGATGCGTGTAGGAGCCACTGCCCATGGCTTTGTGCACTGAATCAGTGAGAAAGAGGGAGCTGGCTAGAAGATAACGCCGCATTGATCGCACCGTGGACCGGCGGTTGAAGAACACTGTTTTGGGCACGTGCCGGCCCTGTGGATTGGCAGGAAATTTCTGTGGACCGACACCGGTCCACAGACTGGTGGTTGAAGAACACTGTCTTAAAGTAAAGAAAAGGACTTTGGATTTTTTTCTTCTTTCTTTATCATTGGAGCACTGAAGTTTGCTGACTGTAAAGGGCTTTGTTTTTGCTTTGCGGCCAGAGTTTATTAGGAAGCTGAGTTTTGTCTAAAGAGGGAGAAATTTGCCAATAACTGGGAGGGAATTTTGGAAAGCTGATATTTGTGCTTTACTACAGCAAACTTGAGGCAATTCTCCTGGCCCCAGCACTGCTTGCAGCATCTGGAAGCTTCTGAGGTTTTTGTTTTGATTGATTTAAACTTGGGTCTAATACAGCTTAGGAGCTGGATTTACCTGTTCCCTGTCTTGGGCAGTTAGGGAAGAGAACTGTGAAATCCAGTAAAGAAACTGTCTATGATAAAAGTGAAGTTTTGATTTTTGAAAGTGAAAATCCTGAAAGCTGTGCAGGAATTTTCCTTATTGTATGATTCTGAAGAACTGGCGTTTATTGCAATGCTTTGGCCTATTCTGACCATTAAACCATATTAAGAACTTGCTTATCACCAGAATTTGGTGTTTTGATTTTTTGTGTGATTGTGGCACCCCCCCCCCCCTCTTCAAACCCAGCATGCACCCAAAAAGAGGAAGAAAAAGCCTCAGACTGATGTAGCAGTATAGAACCAAAAGAACAAATCAAAATTGTTTTTAATACTTTCACTGGCAAAAAACTCCCTCACAGAACAGCTCAGGTTTAGAAAAGGGCACAGTGCATGGTGGCTTACAGCAGGGACTGAAAACTGAATGACAAATTGTGCAAAGCTGATATATGGACTGATCAATACAGGGGGCCTGAGGGTCACTACAAATGCAATCAGTGTGTGATGTGTGATGTCATGTTGGAAGGGATGTTTATTGCAATTCCTTACCGAAGGGAAGTTACGTTGAAGAGACCCACCACATGTGCTTCTGGATGTTTTGATATGCCCCTGTCAGCTGTTACATTGGCCATACTTCTAGAACCTTTAAAATTCAGCTTTCGAAACACAAGCACAATATTTTTCATCAAAAGGTAGTGTATGTCTTAACAAAGCATTGCAAGCAATTTAAGCACAGATTTGAAGATTTTAAATGTGCAGTGATAGACTCCTTGGTTCCTCCATTGATCAGGGGAGACTTGAAGAAAAAACTTTACCAAACTGAACAACGTTTGATATTTTCTTTACAAACAGTGTGGCCATTGGGTCTTAATCAGAGAGTGGAGTGGCAAGCATTTTTATTAAGAGTAAGTTTGTTCATGTGACACCATTGTTCTTCAATCTCCACTGGCTTCCTGTGTATCTTAGAGTTCAGTTCAAGTGTGCCTGTGTTATTTTTAAAATTCTTCTTGGTATTTTCATTCCTTTAGTTCCTTTATCTTGGAATCCTTACAGATTCTCATTTGCAAGAGGAGATCAACAACTTAAGCTTTCCTGCCCATCCAGTAAAGGTATCAAAAGAACTAAGATCTTTGGCCTCTCTTTGTCCTTTAAGTTCATACAACTTTGGAATGATCTTCCACTTTTCCTGAGATGCTTCGGCTCCCTTTCTTCCTTTCGTAAAGCTTTGAAAACTATTTGGTTTGCCAAACACTTTGGTAATTAACCCTTTTAGATCCAATTAATATGTTTCTTTCAGCTTAATCTAACTATTGGAAACCGAGTCGAGCACTCTTAGATTGAAGTCTTGGTATATAAAACCAAGTATTAGATTAGATTTACATTGTTGCTTTTTCTTTTTTGATGTTTTGATTTTCTCCAATCAGTTGTGTTTGATAAGAGCTGAGCTGAGTGTTGATTGGTTGATTCGGACCAGAAGTGAGGTCTGTGTTGGAGGGAGGGCTTTAAGTGCTCTTATCTGTTGCCTTTGTTCTGGGGCTGGTCTCAGCGTGGCTGCACTTTTCAAGGCTGAATTATTTGTTCCCCTCATGAGCCAAACATTGGTGAAACAAGGTCATTTGTTGGGAAGATTGGAGAAGACGTAACAGCGTTGCAGCTCAAGTTGTCTTTTGTCAGCTAAGTCCTTGAATGTGACTCCGGGTGACTTTGCCCTTTTCTAAACCTGAGCTGTTCTGTGAGGGAGTTTTTTTGCCAGTGAAAGTATTAAAAACAGTTTTGATTTCCTACCTTTGTTGTCTGCTGTTTTCATGAGTCTCTGGTTACACTTCCTTCTGACTGTGCATCCAATATTTATTTATGCCTCCTGCATGCTTTTTCTCCTCCAGACCTCATTCCATTCCCCAACCCACATCTCTCTCTGTCCTCCATAAGTTCAACTTTTCTTCCTCTCTTCTCCACCCCCAATGGCAACATGTTTCTCTCTCACTGTCCATCTGTCTTTCTCTCATTCCCTCCCTTGCTGCAAAGGGAGTGGGGAAAGAGAGAGAGATCCAGGGTGCATCTCTCCTATCCCCTCTACTGCCACATCCGTTTCTCCCTCTCTTATCCCTTGGATCATGTGCTGCATTTTTCACCACTGCCCACCAGCCCCATGCCCATTTCTTCTTCTTTCACCCCTCTCTAGCACCATGCCACATCTCTCCCTCCATCACTATGTCCAACATTCCTCCCCCTTGCATCCCCTTCAATCTGTCCCTCTTTTCCATCTCCACCACCATATCCAACATTTCTCCCTCTCATCCTTCTCTTCCCCATGCATCTCTACCTCAATCCTCTCTCTTTATGTCCAACAATTTTCCTCTTTCATCCTTTCCCCATATGCACCATCTCTTTCCCTCTTACTCACACACTCATGCCCAAGAATTCTCCCAAGTTAGTGCTTCCTTCCTCCCTCCCTTCAATGTCCCATGTTCATGCCCCCTCCCTTCTTACTATGTCCCAAGTTCGTGTCCCCCTTCCTTACTTCTGTGTCAGGAGTTCATGCTCTCCTCCCTGCCTTCCAAACTTTGTCCCAAATTCCCCCCCCCCCCTCATTTCTCCCTCTGTCTCATGATCATGTCCCCTCTCTCCCTTACTTGATACAACGTGCTAGCTCCCTTCAGGGCTTCTCCTTCCTGCCTTCAGCAGCACAGGGACATGTCGCAGGCAGCAGCTTATACACTACATGTGGCTGACCCACAAGTCTTCCCTCTGACAGCTCTGACATTGGAGAGAAAGCTTCTGGGTCAGCCACATGCAGTGTGCAAAAGCTGCTGCCAGCGATGCATCCCTGTGTGGCTGAAGGCCGGAAGGAGCAGTCCTGAAGGAGGTAACTGGGATCTCCTGCTGACCTGGAAGGCTTCCCTCTGATGTCAGCTCTGACACTGGAGGGAAGCCTTTTTGGGTCCGGCTTTGGTGGAGGGGGGAATGCAGGAAGTAGGACATGGGATCCCCGCCGGCAGCGCTCTGGCAGAGGGAGGCAGCCAGGAAGGACACAGGATCCCTGGTGGTAGCAATTAAGGAGGAAGGGTGTCGAGAGACCGACACATTGCTTCATATCCTAAACAAGTGGCTCGTGTACTCCTATGGGTGTGTGTACTGTGTGTTAAGAAACACTGCCCTAGAGCAGGGGTGTCAAACTCAATCACATAAGGGGCCGAAATCTAAAACACAGGCTAAGTCACGGGCCGAATTTTTAAATAAAAATTACTTAGTATTAATAAAAGATACTTAGTATTAGTAGAAGTATAGATCCTTCCTCACCCTCAGACACCTATGGTGCAGTCAGGCACTTGTGTGGAGCGCCCTGCTCCAACCTAGCTGTTACTGTGACTGGGGCCTATAATGGATACTGAAGCAGCATAGTGAGGAGCTGGGAGTACTGCTGGGAGTGGGGCAGCACGTTCAGACACTTGGAGCTCCACTGGGACTGGGACTGCACAGTAAGGCGCTTAATACAGCACAGTCACCGTGGGCCACATAAAATGGCCAGGCCAGGATTCGGCCCCTGGGCCTTGTGTTTGACATGTGGTCCTAGAGGAAAGAAGGGATAGGGGAGATATGATACAGATGTTTATATATTTTAAAGGTATCAAAAACAAATTTTATCTTTTCCAGAGAAGGGCAAATGATAAAACTAGAGAAAACAAATTGAAGATGCAGGGTAGTAGACTTAGGAGTAAGGAAATTCTTTTTCACAGAGAGGTAAGTTGATGCCTGGAATGTGCTCCTGAGTGAGATGAGAAAAAAAATGATGACAGAATTCAAAATGTTGTGTGATGAACATAAAGGATCCCTAGTTAGAAAATGGATGGTGTAAAAAAACAAAACTTAAGGACTCCTTTTACAAATACATAGAAACATAGAATATGACGTCAGAAAAGGGCCACGGCCCAACAAGTCTGCCCACTCTAATGATCCACCCCCCTAAGATCTTCCTTGAAGTGATCCCACATGCTTATCCCATTTTTTCTTAAAATCTAGCAGGCTGCTGGCCTCAATTACCTGCAGTGGAACATCATTCCAATGATCAACCACCCTTTCGGTGAAGAAATACTTCCTGGTGTCGCTATGAAATCTCCCACCCCTGATTTTCAACGGATGTCCTCTTGTTGCCGTAAGTCCTTTAAGGAAAAAGATATCTTTTTCTACCTCAATATGGCCCGTGATATATTTGAACATCTCAATCATATCTTCCCTCTCTCTGCGTTCCTCGAGTATAGCTGCAACTTACCCAGCCGTTCCTCATACGGGAGATCCTTGAGTCCTGAGACCATCCTGGTGGCCATTCACTGAACCGACTCAACTCTCAGCACATCTTTTTGATAATGTGGCCTCCAGAATTGTACACAATATTCCAGATGAAGTCTCACCATGGATCTGTACAATGGCATTATAACTTCGGGTTTCCGGCTGACGAAACTTCTTCGGATACAACCCATCATTTGTCTAGCCTTGGATGAAGCTTTCTCCACTTGATTGGCAGTCTTCATATCTTCACTAATGATCATTCCTAAGTCCCGTTCTGCTGCAGTTCTTGCTAAGGTATCACCATTTAGGGTGTAAGTTCTGCATGGATTACTGCTGCCAAGGTGCATGACCTTACACTTTTTGGCATTAAAACTTAGTGGCCAAGTTGTGGATCAATGTTCCAGTAAGATTAGGTCCTGCGCCATACTGTCGGGCACTGTGCTTTTGCCTACTATGTTGCATAGTTTAGCGTCATCGGCGAATAATGTAATTTTACCTCGAAGCCCCTGAGCCAGGTCCCTTATGAAGATATTAAATAGGATCGGTCCCAAGACCGAGCCCTGCGGCACTCCACTGATCACTTCCAATGTTTCGGAGAGAGTACCATTTACCACCACCCTCTGAATTCTACCTCTGAGCCAGTCTTTAACCCATGCAGTCAATGTTTCTCCTAATCCCATCAAACTCATCTTGCTCAATAACCTGCAGTGTGGGACACTATCAAAAGCCTTACTGAAGTCCAAGTGCACGACATCCAGGGACTCCTCCAAATCCAGCTTTTTCGTTACCCAGTCAAAGAAACTGATTAGATTGGATTAGCAGGACCTACCCTTTGTAAATCCATGTTGATGGGGATCTCGTAGATTCTCATCATTCAGGATCATATCTAATTTGTGTTTGATTAGTGTTTCCATAAGTTTATTTACTATCGATGTGAGACTTACCGGTCTGTAATTTGCAGCCTCCGTCCTGCAACCCTTTTTGTAGAGTGGAATGACGTTAGCTGTTTTCCAGTCCAATGGGACTCTTCCTGTGCTTAGGGAAAGATTGAAGAGCACGGATAACGGTTCCGCCAGGACATCTCTCAACTCCCTAATATGTGGTAGCGACTGTTCCATGGCAATGTACGAAGCCCATAGGAATTGAATGGGCTTTGGTGCATTTATTGAAGGGGAATTGCTACTGCAGCTTTATAAAATGTATGTGTGTTGAAGATGGTGACTCTGGCTGTGAAGAAATGAGGTCATTGCTGTGCAGACTTCTAAGATCTGTGCTTTTATAGCAATACAGGATAGGCACGTGGGATCTCTTAGAAAGGGATGGGTAGACTGGATGGGCTTTTGGTCTTTTTTTCTGCCATCATGTTTGTATAGATTGGATGGAGAGGGCTTCAATGGTTAATTCAATAGTTGGAATATGACAATGCTGGGTGAACTTCTACAGTCTGTGACCTATATATGATGAGACAGATTGAGATTCAATGCTGGAGTGGCTTCAACAGCAACTCTAGTAATTGGAACGTAAAGATAGTGTCAGGCAGACTTCTATATCCTATGTCCCAGAAATGGCAAGGCAAAATCAGAATAAATTATTTACATCACATTCATTGTTGGTTTAATCATGAATTGATAACAAATGTAACTGTTGGGCTAACTGGATGGACTATTCAGGTCTTTATCTGCCATCATCTACTATGTTACTATGGCACTCGTTTTCGAAGAATATAGATGTCCCAAAATGCTGAAACTTATATCCATGTGCTTGAGATTTCTAGATCCTGATTTTTTTCAAGGACAGGATTTGGATGTCCAACACTGCCATAGATTCATATAGAAAGGGGGAGCGTTGTAGGTGAGTTTTGGATGTGATTAGGGAAGTTACAAACTCAGGATATCCAACAATGATAACTGAAAGGAAAGAAACAATGAAGTCTCAAAAGAAGGATGTCTTTAGTTAGACCTGTTTCAATCAAAGTCTAGGGTACAAAAACGTGCTTTAATTTAGCAACTGGCCACTGGAGGCATTAAGGCATGACACCTCCTTAATCCCTCAGTGGTTGCTGTCTCCTTCTCTCACACCTGAAAGTGAAACTGGAAAGGAATACCAGACTCTGAGGCCCAGATTCTCAAACCTTTAAATGCCTTCGCTAAACTATTTTTTAGCCTGAATGCATTTTAGCAGCAGATTATCAAAATGGCTTATCTCTGTCTTTAGCAAGGTTTCTAGCAGTCTGACATGCAAATGGGCTCTTCAACATTGAAATAAGCAGTCCGGTGGATTCTTAACAATTGCCGAGCCATTTTCTTAGAGCAGCGTCGTTTTTTGGTAACAAAAAACAGCGACTGGTCCAGCGGTGCCGGTACAGTGACAGCACTGTTTAAAACCCCAGCATGGAAGTCAGAAGCTGCTAGAAAGCCAACTGCCCCTCCCCCCCAATATTGGGAGAGATACTGATTCTCTCCCACCACAAACACCACCACCCCTGCAGCAGCAACCCCCCTCAGCAGCAGGAGAGATATCCACTCTCTCCCACCACAAACACCCTCTTCCAGGGGACTTAAACAACCTGGGCCAATTAGAGTCTCAGGCCCTTCCCTGGTGCATCCCAGGGTGCACCAAGGAGGGGAAGGCGCATTTTGAAGAGGCGGGCCAGCTGACTGCAGGGAGTAGGCATCCCTCCAGTCAGCCAGCTAATTCAAGGTAAGGGGGGAGAGGGTTCGGAGGTGCGGGGAGAGGGGGGGGTTGTGTGGCAGCGGGAGAGAATGGGCATCTCTCCCGCTGCTGGGGGGGGGAGGTCGCTTGGCAGTGGGAGAGAGTGGGCATCTCTCCCACTGCCAACCAACATCCCACCCCCCTGCAGCGGGAGAGATTGAACATCTCTCCCGCTGTTGTGTTTTGGGGATTTTAATTTCTTTTTGCATTTATTCTGCACATGTGCCCATTGCTATCATCAGCGCACATGCAAATTTAGGTATTCTCTCGCTATTCTTCCGCCAACCTCATTTGCATGAGCGTTTTTTGGAGAATGATTCGCTTTTTTTAATTCACTACCAGAACGGCTGCAATAGCAACTTGTCATTTTTTTAACATGTTTTTTTAAGAATCTAGGCTTGAGACAGCTTCAGGAATTAGGGCATTCTGAATAGCAGCATGCACATCTGAGAAATAGCCTAGTGGTTAGTGCAGTGGATTGTAAATCAAAGGATCAGATCCCAAAGGTTCAGATCCCACTTCAACTTTTTTGTTCTAATTGTATGCTCTCCAGGAAGTGAAGTGGTATACATTCAGGTACAGTAGGTATGTTTCTGTTCCAGAAAGACTCATAATTTAACCAAAAAAAAAAAAAGAGAGAGAGTTAAAGTGGGATTTGAACATGGGTCCCTTGGTTTCCAGTCCACTGCACTAACCACTAGGCTGCCCCTCTGCTCTGCATGGATAGCTGTATGGCCATTTTCCAAGAACAATGTCCCTTGTTTGCCCCTGTTTATAATTTGGATATTCCATTTTGTAAAATGGCTGTTCATGTTGCACATCTTCAACACTCGGACATCCATCTCACTTTCAAACAGGAAATTGTGATATATTTCCTTTTTGAAAATATGAGATATGGTCATTCATTTGAAATGTTCTGATGTGGAGGTCCCTATTCTGACTTAGATGTCTTTTTGAAAATGCCCTCTTCCCCCCTGTTACTATGCAGAAGGGCTTAGTTGCATGTTAGAATATTGCTGGAGAGGCAACAAGAGTTTTCTTGTAAGGGTGGGCAATCTCGGTCCTCGAGGGCCACAATCCAGTCAGGTTTTCAGGATTTTTCCAAATAATATGCATGAGATCTATTTGAACGCACTGCCTCCATTGCATGAAAAATAGATCTCATGCATACTCATTGGGGAAATCCTGAAAACCCAACTGGATTGCGGCCCTCGTTGCCCACACCTGCTTTATAGGCACAACCTATGTACAAAACTATTTCTTTCCAACAAACCATATTTTATCCTTTTGAAGACAGACAATGCTATATTTTAATGTTGAATGCATAAGGGGACAGATCAAATTTTGACTTTTGAAATGACCCAACTTGAAGTGTCCTTTTAAATAGGAATTCAGTGCAGTAACCTTTCTTAGGACAAAAGCATCATCAGCATTCATTGGAGTAATATTCTGACTGCTCCACACCTTGATAAATGTGTCCTTTGGGGAGAATTATTCAACACCTAGATGAAAATTTGCATAAATCTGCCAGAATATGAAAGATTTGTGCTGGTTAGAAGCTGATATTTATTCACTTATAACCAAACAGAATGTGATGTAAAATAAAAGCATTCTATTAATGATACTGTTGCCCATCAATACCTGCTACAATCATCTCATTATATTATCCCCCCTCCCTTTTATGAAGCCAAGTTAGGCTTTTTTTTAATCGCAGGCCACGGTGGTAAAAGCTCCAACGCTCATAGAATTCCTATGAGCGTCGGAGCTAATACTGCCGCAACCATCAATAAAAAAGCCAAATGCAGCTTCATAAAAGGGTGCCTATATGAATAAGCTTGCTTTATATCTTTAATTCTCTCAAGTCAGGCAGAACATAATCATGTCTACCTACAGTATTTAACAGGATTTCTTAATTCCAAGAAAAAGGAGGAAGCAGATGATTTAACTGTATTTCCACTTTTTGGAAGCAGTTATTAAAAAGATTTCTTTGGTAGTTTTGATTTTTGTTATAATGTTTATTTAGGGGGGTTCCCCCCCATGGAACTCACTTCTATATTAGTTTTATACTTGGTTGTGCTAATTACTGGTTGTACATATATGCAAAAAAGAAAAAAAAATTACAGCACAAAATTGTTTGTTGATAGAAGAACAGAATTGCATGTTGCCAGCTAGCTACAGAGAGCAGGCTAGGGTTACCAAGCTATTCAGGCAGCCATAGTCTTCATTTATCAAGAGTCCTGCTTTGTGTTTATAGTATCAGTCTGAGGACAATCCATGGAGACTGAACTGAACAAGCATTTAAAGCATATGAATAAGCATTTAAAGAGAATAAAAAACAGAACTGATATGTATACACAAAAAAAAAAAAAACTACTTTTTGGGAGATGTCACATTTTAATGGCCATCATGTTGATCTGAACTGAATAAATGGCTTGAAAACTGCTTATTTATAGCTGAGGGAAATGCTTAACAAAGATTAATATGAAAGAATCACTTGCACTGTTATCATTCCTATTTTACATACATTATTCTGATAGTTCTTGAGTTTTATGTGCCTGCTTTCTACCATGAATTCATGTCCTCTGTGAAGGTCATTACAGAGATTTTGAATTATCTGTTTAAAGCTACCAACGATATATATAGAGGATCATTTTTTTTAAACAGGCTGCCTATGTGTTATACCCTAAAAGGTACCTATTTCAAGCCTATGTGACTTTATAAAATACTAGGGTATAAATTGCAACTCTACTCATGCTCTGCCCAAATTCAATCCCTGAACATTACTTCATGCCAGTCATGTATAAGTACACACTTTCTTGTCTCTGTGTATATTTTTACACAGTAACCCTGGGGTAATTTTTTTCCAATGAAAGATTAGGTTCTTACCTCAATAATCTTGTTTCTGTTAATACATACAGGAGTCTGTACTTTAGCTGTTGATTCCCACTATCTGTGAATATGCAGAAGAGTGTCACTTTAAGATCTTGAACTCCTCCCATTCTACAATGGAGAACAGCTCCCTCTTCAGTTGGTACCAAAGCAATCAAACTCCACTGAAACAGAAGAAAAGACTTAGCAGATAAAGACAGATTGTTCACCCTCTCCAAGGTAGGGAGAACGAGAGGGCATTCTCTAAAGTTGAAAGGGGATAGATTCCGTACAAACGTAAAGAAGTTCTTCTTCACCCAGAGAGTGGTAGAAAATTGGAACGCTCTTCCGGAGTCTGTTATAGGGAAAAACACCCTCCAGGGATTCAAGACAAGTTGGACAAGTTCCTGCTAAACTGGAACGTATGCAGGTGAGGCTGGACTCATTTAAAGCACTGGTCTTTGACCTGGGGGCTGCTGCATGAGTGGACTGTTGGGCACGATGGACCACTGATCTGACCCGGCAGCGGCAATTCTTATGTTCTTATGAGGGGTGCAGGGAGCTTCCTGGGCAACAAACCATAGTCTGCTCTACTCTGAAACTTAGGAAATAGAAGAATGATCAATAAACATTTAACAAGTAAACATTGAACAATAAATTATGCACATGAGTAGCTAGGAACCAATCTATTAAATGCAACTAGTAGGGGCTAAAGAACCCTTAAAAGGGAATGGGAATAAGGAGCCCCCCCCCCCCCGTTCCTGTAGCAATGTCTCTGCCAAGTCTTAGATACAGTATGTCCAAGGCAGAAATCAGGCAAATCAAAGGTCCACACAGGGTGGGCTAAATAGACTCCTGTGTATATTAACAGAAACAAGATTATTGAGGTAAGAACCTAATCTTTTGTTCTGTTACAAAGACACAGGAGTCCGTACTTTAGCTGACATACCAAAGCAGTGCCAGACGGCTAGGGAGGGACAGATGAGCCTGCCTGCAGAACTGAGGGCTCTAAAGCGGCATCCTCTTGAGCCATCACATCCACTCTGTAGAACTTAATAAAAGTGTGAAGAGTAGTCCAAGTAGCTGCTCTACAAATTTCATCAGGTGAAACAGCCCAGGACTCCACCAAGGAAGCCACTACACCTCTTGTTGAATGTGCTGCGATAGAGATAGGGGGTTGTTTCCTGCAGGCAATGTAGGATGATGAAATGGCCATGCGAATCCATCTGGCAATGGAAGCCTTGGAAACTGGTTTGCCACATCTCAAGTGGCTGGTCAGCACAAAAAGATGATCAGAAAGTCTGGAATCAATCCTTTCTGTCCTGCTTTGCCTAAGCCAAAGGGTGAAAGGTAGGTAAATAAATCTCTTGATTAATATGGAAGGCAGAAACTACCTTCGGAAGAAAAGAAGGTACTATCTGCAGAGAAACATCCAACTCCATAAAACAGAGAAAGGGTTCACTACATCAGTGGTTCCCAACCCTGTCCTAGAGGACCACCAGGTCATTCAGATTTTCAGGCTAGCCCTAATTAATATGCATGAGAGAGATTTGCATATAATAGAAGTGATAGGCATGCAAATCTGCTCCATGCATATTCATTAGGGCTAGCCTGAAAACTCGATTGGCCTGATGTTGCTAGCAGCTGCATGAGCTGGGAGAAAGATGGATGAGTTTTTCATAGTTCTATGTGTAAGGATGCCTGGCTGTGTTAGCAGATAAGAAAGGTATATGAAAGCTTGTTTTTCTGTGCTAGCCTGAGAGCTTCCCAGGCCACAGCAGAAAAATGTAGCTTATAAAGACAATAACTTAGTAATGTAATGCTAACTTTACCTAGGCCACAGTGTGATCTTTCACAATATGTTTTTTTTCAGTTCACATCAATGATGGGAGGAGATAAGAGTAGTAGAAAGACAGTGGACCAAACTAATAGGAGAAGATCTTTATGTAAGAAAAGTAAATTAAAGCAAGAGCAAAAGGAAACTGAAAAATATAAGTAAATAAGGCAGCATTCACAAAATACAGAAAAATTCAAAAATAAAACCACAGATAATATAATACTGGATAAAGCTTACAGAGGCAAAGAAAGAAATATGGATAGAAAAAAGTGCAGGCAAAGGATGTAATGAGAGGTGAAAAGACTTTTCAGCTATGTTGGGGAAAGAAGAAAGGCTAGAAAGGGGACTGTAAGACTGAAAGATGCTGAGATTACCACAGGAATAGAATACAAAAAAGGAGGGATATGGGGAATTTCCCCGTAGACATCATGCAATTCTGTTCTGTTCTGCAGCTTAGAAGAACAATTATCAATGGGAATTTATAACACAGCAGCAATAGTGAACCAACTTGCTGTGTGCAACAAGTAATAACACAAAGGAGCCAGAGGCTGAGCAATTCACTTACTTATACAGGACTTCTTTATGCTTAATCATCTGGCTGACAGGAGAACTCCAGGGCTGGAATCAAGAAATCTTTGAGGCAGAAAGCAGGTGATACAGGATATAATGAGGACAGGCTTTACAGACTCCTGAGAAGATTAACATGAAGAAGAATATTCAGGTAAGAACCTAATCTTTAATTGAGTTGCATCTACTCAGGAGTCCATACATTAAGTGACATACCAAAGCAATGGCTGATGTCTAGGGTGAGACAGAAGAGCCTGCCCACAAGACTGAGACCCAAAGGCAGCATGCTTTCGAGCCGACACATCCACTCTGTAAAATCTGGTAAAGGTATGCAGAGTAGACCAAGTAGCTGCTCAACAAATTTCTGTGGGAGGAACTGCCCAAGACTCTGCCCATGAAGATGCAACGCTGCCTGTCACGTGTGCCTTGAGAGAAAATGGCGGCTGCTTGCCATAGGCAATGTACACTGATGAAATGACCATGTAATCCATTTAGCTCTAGAGGCCTTGGACGATAGTCTGCTGCGCCTGGACTGGCTGGTTAGCACAAACAGATGGTCAGAAAGACGAAAGTCATTGGTCTTTTCCAAGCAGTGAAGTTAAACTTTTCACACATCCAGTTTCCTCAATATCCTATCCTGCTTGTCTGAGCCTGTAGGCTGAAAAGCAGGAAGACAAACCACCTGGTTCATGTGAAAATCAAATACAATTTTCGGAAGGAAGGAGGGGACAGCCCGGAGAGCTACCCTGATCAAACGCCCTTTGGGATAAAAACCCTTCCCCTGGGTCCAGGAACTGCCGATTAAGAAAGATGGCCTGAATATTTTCTACTCCAGCCACATGGAAGCGGAAAGAGCCTGCAGATGGACTTCTGCCCACTGAAAGAGCATATGAGCTTCCAGACATAAGGGAACATTTCTGGTGCCTCCTTGTCTGTTCACATACACTGCTGCTGTGGCATTGTCGGAGAACACTCTTACTGTCTTTCCCTCTAGGACCTTTTCTAGAGCTCTCAACGGTAGCCGAATGGCTCGGAGCTCCAGATGGTTTATGGACCACCCCTTCTGATGGTTAGTCCATGGGCTCTGAATCAAGTGATTCCTGCAATGAGCTCCCCAGCTGAATAGGCTGGCATCAGTTGTGAGTCACCCACTCCGTGATTCAGAGAGGCATGCCCTTCAACAAGGAGTCTCCTTGAAGCCACCAGTGTAAACTGTTCCATGTTGTCCCTGTCCATGTGAGCGTATTTGCAGAAGACCACCAAGACAGAAGAGCATCCTGGAGAGGTCGCATGTGCGCCCTGGCCCAGGGAACAACCTCTATGGCATGGAACCCAACACCTGAAGGTAATGCCAAGCAGTAGGAATTGCCATTACTAAAAGATCCAAGATTTGTCGCTCCAGTTTCTGTGGCTTGGGAAGAAAAACGCATCCCTGAACCTTGTCATAATGAATACCTAGATAGTCTAAACTCTGGGTCAGCTCTAGATGGCTCTTCTTGAAGTTGACTATCCAGTCTAACCACTGCTTGCTTGCATTCCGGTTTGGACAGAGCTCTGAGACAATCATCCTGAAAGTGGTGTACCTGATACTCATCTTTCAGAGATGAGCCACAACCACCACCATTACCTTGGTGAAAGTGTGGGGGGCTGTTGCCAATCTGAATGGGAGAGCCGCAAACTGGAAATGTTCTTGAAACATAGAAACATGACGGCAGATAAAGGCCAAATGGCCCACCTAGTCTGCCCATCCGCAGTAACCATTATCTCTTTCTCTCTCTCAGAGATCCCACATGCCTATCCCAGGCCCTCTTGAATTCAGACACAGTCTCTGTTTCAACCATCTCTTCAGGGAGACTGTTCCACGCATCTACCACCCTTTCTGTAAAAATGTATTTCCTCAGATTACTCCGGAGTCTATCACCTCTTAACTTCATCCTATGCCCTCTCATTGCAGAGTTTCCTTTCAAATAAAAGAGACTCGACTCATGCACATTTATACTACGTAGGTATTTAAACATCTCTATCATATCTCCCCTCTCCCACCTTTCCTCCAAAGTATACAGATTGAGATCTTTAAGTCTGCCTTTGTGTCTCCTTGGAGGGTGTAAAGGGCTGGTTTTGCTGAGCAAGATCTTTGTCCTAAATTATGGACAGGGTCATGCTACTTTGGGACATATGCTCTGAGTGTTTCTGGTCTCAGATGTGGGCTTTCCTCCTGTCCATGCTGCCTACATTGCCTATATGTACACCTCGGCTTACTCTTTTTTTTATGCTGAGGGAGATCTGCGCTCACTGCCTAGTGGTCACCATCTTTTGGTGTCCAAGGCACTGCTTTGGCTAAAAAAGCGATTTTGGTATATTGGTGAGTTCCAGCCATTCCTTTTATTGTTCAATGGAAACATTTTTTGTTTGAGATGGCTCTATTAGAGAGACGAGCAGTGACCAGGAGGGAAGTGAGTGGATGGGCAAAACTTTTATTTCTTTTGTATGTCTTTGTATTGGTTTCTTTTGAGAGACCGATGCTCATACTATATCTGGAGTAGGGTCATACTACCAGTGCCACACTTTTTTGGGGGGGAGGGGGGTTGGGCTGGGGGTTGTTTTTTGGGGTGCTTGGTTCTCATATAAAACTTGATTTGGGGCAACAGCTATTTAGGTGAATTTCCTTTACTATACAATTGTGTTTGTTCTCGGTGATACTTGAGTTGTATTACTCTGGCACTGTGTTGTCGTTATGCTTCTGTATGAAAGCGCAGTATTGCTCTGTACACTTTTCTTTTGATTTTGTTGCATTTATTACTTGTATTGCCATTGCTTTGTGTAATACTTTTGCACTATAAAGATATTATTTAAAAAAAAAACAACAACATAGAAAGTGTAGATTATATTTTTGAGGATCCCAATCAATTCTCCTATTTGAAATCTGTATCTGTTCTATTTCAAAAGAGCCAGCAATACCAGCAAAATAAAACAGAAAAGCTTAGGGGTCCTTTTACGAAGACGCAGTAAGCACTAATTCGTGTTTAGCACAGCAGACAAGGCTTTACTGCGCCCCAAGGTAATTCTGTGATCAGTGCACACTTCCCATATGCTAGAAAACAGGTTTACTTTTTAGCATTGGGGGCCAGACTAGAGGAACAGAGTAAGCATTTTCTGCACTAATCAGAACAGCTACATTGCTGCGCACTAACCCCCTCATTTAACAAAGCTGCGCTAACGTTTTTAGTGCCAGCTGATGAGGTAACAGCTTGGACGCTCATAGAAATTCTATGAGCGACGGAGAAGTTACCGCTGCGGCTGGTGCTAAAAACGCTAGTATGGCTTTGTAAAGGAGGGGGGTAACTGATTACACTTACCGACTACAAAATAGATGGTGGTAGGGGCTCATACGCTAATGGAAAAATTAGCGCATAACCATTAATTAAAAAATAGAAAAAGCAGCAATTTTACCCATTCCGTAAAAATGGCCTTAGCATGTGAGAATAACCCATGTAAGGATATGCGACTAGGTCACTTTTTACTGCAGTATGGTAAAAGAGCCCCTTAATTTGTGCAGTGTTTTTACTTGATAATGTATAAATGGATTTGTAATGTCTGTTATTTTTATGTATGTACCAACTGTTAGATAAGCGGGATAGAAATGTTTAAAATAAATAAAGTTATGGCAAAAAGGTTTTGTTATGTATTGATGACTGTTGGGTATTTAATAAGATTAGAATTTATTTAACGATAGCATTATTTCAAGATTCTGATAATTAATTTTAGATTATTTCCTTATCTTAATTGCGATCCTTGCATTCTCTCATGTTCTATTATGTCTGAAGATGTCTACTTAGGAGAATAATTCATTAAATATCTTCCTTTTTTTGTTTTTCCCAGTGATTAGAGAGAGAAATAATTTTCAACTTTCTCTTTATTTGATTTTCTACAAGATTGCATTTTCTGCCTATTTATCTAAAATGTATTTAAAATTGTAATTATAATAAAAATGAAATAAAACTACTAGTTATAAACTGGGTGAAGTTGCTAGAAATCAAGCTCAACATGAGTCAATTTATTCTCTGGTAATACATACTGAGAGAAAATATTATAAAACTTTCTTATAATGCAGATAAGCTGAAAGTCATTAATTTTGAAAAGGAAAAATTATTGGGCCTTAATACAGATAAGAAATTAATAATGATAGCAGTATGCCAGGCTCTGGTAGGAAATAGGTCAGAGTTTTAACACTTAAAGGTTATTTTTAATAAACAAGAGTAATACAAGAATTTTTCAGTCCTTTGGAATACATTATACATAAGAGCACAAGTATTACTTTATTAGTACATTCCTAATATTTGTGGAAAGTACTAGGGAGTGATTACATCACTATGCAAAATTTGCATGTGATCAATATCATAGCCATTGTGGTAATCATGAAAACCTGATTGGCTAGGTGTACCTCCTTTATAGGGTATGAAAATGTTGAAGCATTGCTTAGTATAGAGCTGCAATATTTAGACATATGCTATTTAAACAAGTTGCCACCTTCGTTTTCCAAAAGCAATTCACCTTCACTCTGCTGAACTGCTATTACAGATCTTTAGTTTCATATTGGTTGTGCGAATATTTTGACAGTCACTGTGAAATGAGTTCATCTGAATTCAGTGCCCCACTGGGAAAGACATCTCAATATAATTATACTGCAGCCTCTCTTAATAGATTCTTAGCAAACACTCCTCTTATATAAATAGCTGACTTTTTCTTTTAGACACTCTCAAAACACATGGAAAAGTGCAAAGTTTAAAGAATAATTGCATTTTGCTATACTCTTGAGTGTGCTCCTCTGAATTTGTAATGTTGATCCTGTGAATAAGATTCTTTCCTAAGAACTACGAGGCTTTTTGAATTAAGCAGTAAGATGCAAAAGCCTGTATTCTTAGAAGTGAAAAATAATACTCTCATAATTTACAGCCTATTTGCACAGAGAAGCAGCAGCAATAGTAAATATTGATGAGAAGTGTTTGCGATGCTTTTCTATGGATATAATTGGTATATTTTATGAAATACACTGTCACTTACACACTCTTTTGGAAATTCTAAAAAGACAGGTGCAGAATAAAAAGAAAAATGCAGCAAAGCTCACAGTTTAGTGGGGCTAGGTTCTGGCACTCAGGATTAGATTCCCGGTATGTCATCTTATACCTGAAGTTTTAGATATGCTAGAAGTGTGAAAGGCTTCTCTAGAGGCCCCCAGAACCAATTACCCAGATTATTATTCCTTCTTGCTTATTTAGGGAGTGTTTTTTAGTTTGGCCAGATTTTCCATTTAAAAATGTCTTGCCCAGCAGGAACCACAGATATATATATATATATATATATATATATATATATATACATACATCTGTAGAATATGCTGGTGAAGCTGTCTGTCAAAAAAGTATGTACAGGAAGTTAAAATAAATTCCCCATGTGTATTTTGCTTGGATGGTATCCTGGTATCATTCTTTTCCCCCGTCAACAGCATGTGTACTGTTCCCTGAAGTGGGAAAGTGAGGCAGTTTTTGGAATGTATAGGTGAACCTTCAGAAAGGGATCCCCTTTAGAAGATAGGTCAGTGGCCTTCACTAATTTTTAAGTCAGGGCTACTTTGGATCCAATGAACTGAAGGAAGGCCATCACCTCCATCTTCCCATGTGAGGTCATCACACTACATCACACTATGCCAATGACATCCACTTCACTAGCTCAACTTCAAACTGTTTATTGGACGTATCCTGAAGATGTATTGGATGTATCCTGAAGATATTTTCCAAATGCATTATCTTCACATATTGAGAAATGCCATTTCCTCCAAGTATGTAACTCTTCCTCCCATCCACCTCCGCCTTTCTATCATGAGCTTGGTTAGAGAAAAAAAGTCCAGAATGATAATGAGGACTGCCCCAGAAGTTTCCAAGGGCTGCCACTGGCCCCTGGGCCTTGCATTAAAGAACACTAACCTAAGTTATCTAGGTTAGTGTTTTTCAACTCAATCCTGGAGTACCACCTTGCCTGTCAGGTTTTCAGGACATCCACAATGAATATGCATATAATGTATGTAAATCCAGTTTAAGCATATTCATTGTGGATATCCTAAAAACCTAACAGGCAAGGGGGCATTCCAGTACTCAGTGGAGAAATGCTGATCTAGGTTAAGTGTGTTCACTATGCTTTGAACCTGTTCTAAGATCTGCAGCCTACTCGAATGCTAGGTATTATCAAGAAAGGTATTACAGCCAGAACGAAAGAAGTTATCCTGCCGTTGTATCGGGCGATGGTGCGCCCGCATCTGGAGTACTGTGTCCAATATTGGTCGCCGTACCTTAAGAAGGATATGGCGATACTTGAGAGGGTTCAGAAAAGAGTGACGAGATTGATAAAAGGTATGGAAAACCTTTCATATGCTGAAAGATTGGAGAAACTTGGGCTTTTTTCCCTGGAAAAGCGGAGGCTTAGAGGGGACATGATAGAGACTTACAAGATCATGAAGGGCATAGAGAAAGTGGAGAGAGACAGATTCTTCAAACTTTCGAAGATTACAAGAACAAGAGGGCATTCGGATAAATTAAGAGGAGACAGATTCAGAACGAATGCTAGGAAGTTCTTCTTCACCCAGAGGGTGGTAGACACCTGGAATGCGCTTCCAGAGGGCGTGGTAGGACAGAGTACGGTATTGGATTTAAAAAAAGGATTAGATGTTTTCCTGAAGGAAAAGGGGATTGAAGGGTATAGATAGAGGATTAATATGCAGGTCCTGGACCTAATGGGCCGCCGCGTGAGCGGACTGCTGGACATGATGGACGTCTGGTCTGACCCAGCAGAGGCACTGCTTTTGTTCATATGTTCTTTTGGTTGATACAGATGAGTCTAACCGTTCCAATGATCTGGTTCTCCAGTGTATTTGAATCCTTTACAAATGCCTGAATTTCTTAGCCTTTTCCAATGACACAATACCCTTTATGGCCTCCAGATCTCTTCTGTTGCCTCTTCCTCTCTTCTTATAGGACCAGTAACATGTGGCTGGCTTTTATGGAGCTCAGTCTTTCCTTCTTTTCAAGATCTCTCCGAGAGACATGTCTTTCCATCTCATTTTTTCCTTGGTGCACCTTAGTTGCACTTTCCTGCTCCACTTCTTTCCTGGGGTCTTAATTCTGTATTTTCTCACCTGGCATTCTGGATCTCATGGCTTATTAAGCATATTAATTCCATCATATTAAAAATTAATCATAAAATTCATCAAAGACCATCTGTGGTAAGGTGAATTCTTCCCACAAGTAGAAATATTTCACAGACAGAAGAAAGTGGCTAGCCAGTGACATAGATGCAATGTAAACAAAACCTGACATGAGTAAAAGAAGTGATAAAGAACAGGATAGAGAACAGGAGGCTGCTTGGTATTGCACCTCTACATCACATAAACTTACCTTTTCCCTTTATGTTTATTAAAGCTTATTTTACTGCTTTTCATGCATAGAAGACACACTAAGCCAAACTGATGTGTTAAAGAATAATAAATCACCTGGACTGGATTGAAGGTGATCAGTGTTATGCCAGTTTTTTAAAAGGTTTCCAGGGGAGATACAGGAAATTACACACCGGTAGGCCTGACTTCTCTGCCAGGCTAAATAGTAGAGATAATTACAAAAAATAAAATTATGGAACACTCCCACTCTCTCCCCTACCCACGAAAAAGGCCACACACTAGACCTCATCAGTTTTCTGGATCTCACTACTTACAAAACCTCAACCACTGACATTCGCTGGGAAATCGTCCTTTGGTCCAACCACTTCCTAGGGGTTTTCTGCCTCCCAATCTTCATGTCACATTTTGAGCCCCCATCCCGCACCTCAAATTCTATTACCTTCTGCAAAAAAATCTTGAGCAATCTGTTCTGGACCAATTTTCTTGACAAATTCTCCCCCATCCCTAAACCTGCAGAATCAGAAACAAACTTGCAAAACTGGGTCGCCCTCTCCGAGTCCACCTTCCATTCCCTCGCCCCTCTCTCCACTAAAATCATCTCGTATTCCCGCAAGGCCCCTTGGTACTTCCCATACCACAGAGAACTGAAACAGAAATGCCGAGCTCTGGAACGAAAATGGAAAAAATCTAAATCCCCTACAGACAGACACTCCTGGAGGGTCAATATTAAATTCTACAACACTGTTCTAAAAAAAGCAAGGAAAAACTTCTACGGTGACAAAATCTCCAAATCCAACAACCAGAGTAGCACATTATTTAATATCTGGCGTTCCTTAACCTCCAAAAATGCCTCCATCCTCCCCTCCTCCCCCTCAGCTGAGTCTCTGGCAAAATTCTTCACCTTGAGGCGCTCCTTCCCTCCTGCAATCTCCTACAAATCTTTGATTCCAATCGACCCCAACCCTATCCTTACAGACTCCTACCCTATCCCAGCTGACAGATCCTGGTCTTCCTTCGAACTTGTCTCTGAATCCCTGGTCCATAATCTCTGCCTCAAACTGAAATCCTGCAATTGTACCTTAGATCCATTCCCCGCCTACCTTTACGAGAACACTTCCCCTCAGGCCATCTCATCTCTTACCATTCTCATAAACTCCACCCTCCATTCGGGCCTATTCACCCCAGAAATGGACCATATCTCCTTAACTCCACTACTGAAAAAACCTGATCTAGACCCCTCTACACCATCCAGCTACCGTCCAATAGCAAACATTTTTCTCCTTACCAAGATGCTAGAATCCATCATATTCACTCAACTATCTTCCTACCTTGAAAAATTCACCATTCTGCTACCCTACCAATATGGTTTCCGTCCCAACTTCAGCACCGAATCCCTTCTGACCTCCTTAATCTCAAAAGTTCAACATCTCCATTCTCGCAACAAGTTCACCGTCCTTCTTCAATTTGACCTCTCTGCAGCTTTTGATGTTGTCCATCATGATATCCTACTTTACCAACTCACCGAGATAGGCATTAACTCCATAGTCCTTGACTGGTTCTCGAAGTTCTTACGCTCACGCTCCTACACAGTCAACATGAAGGGAATTTCTTCCTCCCCCTGGAACCCGATCTGTGGAGTCCCACAAGGCTCACCTCTCTCTCCTATCCTTTTCAACATTTATATGTCCTCCCTCAAACTCCTCATCTCTCCCCCCTTGAAACACTTTACACTTATGCAGATGACATCTTTGTCCTCCTTGAGACCGACCGGAACCTCACCAACCTCTCTGCGAACATCTCCTCATGTATTTCGAACCTTCAATCCTGGGCCCCACTGTGCAGATGAAACTGAACGAATCCAAAACAAAACTTCTCTGGCTCGGCCCAAAATTGGACCAACTGCCCACCTCCATCCCTCTGTCCCCACTCTGCATCTTGAATACTCAAGTAAAATTCTGGGAGTCATCATTGACTCTACACTTTCCTTCAATGATCACCTCAACTCCCTAATAAAAAAATGTTTCTTCAGCCTTCACATGCTGAGGAAAGTGAGAACCTGTTTCCATCAACCTGTTCTTGTCCAATCCACCATCCTTTCCAGACTGGACTATTGCAACTCTATCTACCTAAACCTAACAAAGAAAAACCTTCAAAGACTCCAGCGGATTCAGAATGCTGCTGCTAAGCTTATCTTCGCAAAAAGCAAATTCGACCACGTCTCACCGCTTTTGTCCAAGCTCCACTGGCTTCCGCTAATCTCCAGAGTCCACTTCAAATGTGCCTGCCTTACTTTCAAGATCCTACACGGCATCCTCCCCCCCTTTATTCCTCTTTCTTGGAACTCCTCTCACCCCAATTCCACCAGATCCACCCAAAAACTGAAACTTTCCTTTCCCTCTCTACAAGGCGTCTCCCTTTTAGGAAAACTAGGTTCCTCCCTCCCTTTTAGAATCACTGAGCTCTGGAACAACCTTATCTCCCCACTTAAAAATCTGAGCTCCCTCCAACTCTTCCGTAAACATCTGAAATACTGGTTATTCTCAAAAATGTAACTCTTCCTCCCTCTCTGTTTACTCTAGTCTTCTAAATTTCCTCTTCATCTTTCCCTCCACTGGAGTTCCTTTCCACCCTAATTCTTGCTAACCGTGTCGAGCTCTGCGAATGTTGAGATGATGCGATATACAAACCTAAGGTTTAGTTTAGTTTAGTTTAAACATGTGAATTAAGGTGAGCTGGTTGATGTAGTGTATCTAGATTTTCAGACAGCTTTCAACAAAGTTCTTCATGAGAGACTCCTGAGAAAATTAAAGAGTCATGGGATAGGAGACTGAGAGCCACCAGCTGAACACTGATCTGAATACATTTGAAACAATGATTCTAGATCTGCTAATGTAGAGTCTTTTCTAAACTACATGCAGGAATAGATGGTTAAGTGCTGGCTATGTGCAGCAGAGCATCCATTATATAACTGTAAACAGCAGCAACATACAACATACACATCTAAGTGTTAGCCCTTACACATGTATTCTGGTAATTTTAGAACACAGACATGCAAGTGCCAACACACAAATAGATATTTAGTTTTCTAAAATGGCAAGCATATACAATAGGTTCAAAGCCTGCAATCATTTAAAACAATCATTGTAGGGTGGGGGAATACATGGGGATTAAGGGAACCCTCCGGAAGATAACTAATACAAGTACTTTGCTGAAACCCAGATGTACCAGGGAGCAGGTGTAAATTCTCTCTCTAAAAGGGAGAACAAATGTGTATATTTTGACCCCACCCTCTTCTAGCCTTAATCCCAATCTATCCATGACCTAACCACATCCCCCTGTCATATGCACATATTTGTGATTTCTATCTAAATATTACCATTATCCATATGGCTAGTCATTTCACCCTCACTCTGACCCAGAATTATCTGGAGAGTGTTGTGGTAGATGAATGGATTTTGGAAGTACACACTATATAGTGCTGCAGAAAATCCAAGGATAGGGGGATTTACGTGTTTATCAGCAATCTACAAAAGGCACTTAAAGACAACCAGTAGATGGTTAGGCTTGATAAAGGCAACCAGTAGATGGTTAGACTTGATAAGCACAATCTTTAATAAACTTTAATCTCACTATTTAATAAATTAAATCTTGAATATCACTATTTATATAACCATTATCATTTGCCATGTTTTACAGGTTAAACTTCACTACAGTAAGAGAATGGTTTCCCTCTTCTTTTCAACTATTCTTATCCCAGGCCATTGCTTGGAAGCCAACTTAAAAACAACCAAGTTGATACACAGAGGCACACAAACCATAGAAAAGGAAATGTAGGAGATGTTGATTTCTGGTTTTCTGTATCTTTGTGAGGGGTATTGAAGCATCACTGTACTCCTATTCCTTTCACTTTGTACTCAGTTGGTTATACTGTATATTTTCTTGGTGTTCTAATAAAAAAAGCTATTGATTAAAAAAAATCAAGAAAAGGAAATGTAGGAATCAAAAAACCTTCCAGTCATTTTCTCAGCTCTTCATGCAATCTCATTTTCATCTTTGCCTTTCAAACCAAAAGACTTAAGAATTTTTAAAACTATATCAGATACCTAAATTTAAGAATTCTCAACTTTCCTCAACAGCTTACATCAACTCCAAAGGACCTATGTTATAGGTTCCTAAAGAAGATATTCGAGTATTCTGAATCAAATTTACCACCTCTTCAAAAGTTTATTATAGTCCTGTATTAAAAACTCATCCAGTCCCAGAACCCAGTTGAAGATGCTTCCACAGATAGTTTGCTGAGATTCTAGGAAGTTCTATGGAAGAAGCAGTCTCCTGGTTTACTTTATTGGCTTTCTTTGTTTTCCTCTAAGATAAGAAAGCACTACTGAGACTTTTCTTTAGAAAGTGTGATTGCAGTTTTCTTGGAGGTAAAATATCTATATTCCCTGATGTTTCTTGCTGGACTCAAGACTAGGAGGAAAAAATTTCTTATGGGTGCAAAATTTCAATTAAAGTATTCCTGTAAATACCATATATAATCAAATATAAACTCATTTGAATATAAAACAAGGTAGCCTATTTCCCCTATAAAAGAGGGTAAAAGGTTGACTCAAATATAAACCAAATTCATGGCAGTCTCACCAGTCTACTGTAGAGTAGAGGGGTGATTAGAGCTGCTGCCTTAACACCCTGAAGTTAAGTTCAATCCCGTTGTGCTCCCTGTGACTGTAGGCAAGTCACTTAACACTCCATTGCCCGATATACCACAGACTGAGAGCCTGCCAAGAGAAATAGAGAGAATACTCAAGAGTATCTGATTTCTATTCAATGTATTGTAAACCAGTTTGGGTGAATCTCTTCATGAAAGGCAGTTAATAAATCTAAGGGCTCCTTTTACAAAGCCGCGCTAGGGCCTTAATGCGCGGAATAGCGCACGTTAAATTGACGCATGTGCTAGCCGCTACCCCCTCCTTTTGAGCAGGCGGTAGATTTTTGGCTAGTGTGCACTAATCCAGTGCGTGCGTTAAAAACGCTAGCGCACCTTTGTAAAAGGAGCCCTAAATCATAAATAAATAAATTTGCATCAGCCATTTTGAGTAGTGAGATTGCACAGGCCAGGGGCATAGGAGAATCGCTCTTGCCCTGGAAAGCCAACAGGGCTTAAGGTAGGCCTATGGAGAGGCTTGTGTTGTATCTGGGACGGAAAGGCCACAAATATAAACTGAGACTCCTATTTTTGGGCTCCCCAATCTAGATTTATATTTGAGTATATAGAGTATATTGTTTCTTCAGATAATCATACCAATGTATTTTATGAGCCATCTCAGTCATTCTTTGTAGAGGGTAAAGGAGCATCGACTCAAATTTCAAGCATTATTTAATTTCAGAACTTTATATATTAATAAACTAGGGGAATTTTATAATACATTCCTTTTAAATTAGTTTTCTCGGATCATCCTAATGTAGACTATTTTCTGAGATTAAAGAATTATCTGCATTTTAAAAATTATTTCCTTTTAGGGGCATAATCAAAACAAACGTCTAAGTCCCTTTTTGGCCTAAGGCCCTAAATGCTGAAACTAGCAGCAGGGAAAATGCCCATTCTCAAAAAAACCGTCCAAAATGAGGGTTTTTTTTGAGAATAGCCTGCCTCAGCAGTTTTTCTTGAGAATGGCCTCCCTCAGCAGTTTAAACGGCCAGACCACCATTATGTCTAAACTTACAACACATAATATACCCCAAAAAAGCCTAAGTCCCAAATACCCAAAACAAGAGCTTTTAGGCGAAGGAGGGGCCAGTCCTTCGCCTAAAAGCTGGATTGTGTAACCGGTGTCTGTCAAAAACAACACCGGTTATAGAATCCATCCCCCCCCCCCCCGCAACGATCACAGCAGGAGAGATGGCTCATCTCCCCTGCCATGATTGACTCCCCCCCAAACTGCCGCAACAGGAGAGATGCCCAATCTCTCCTGCCACGATCCACTCCTCCCCGAACCAATACAGGCAGGAGGGAGCCCAACCCCTCATGCCCATGACGTACCCCCCCAATAAGATATAGGCAGGAAGGAGCCCAACACTTCCTGCCCACGACAACCCCCCCTAAAATACAGACAGGAGGGATCCCAGGCCCTCCTGCCCATGACGCACCCCCCCTATGACCGCCTCCCCGAACCCCCGATTGCCCCCCTGAACCCCTGATCACCCCACAACCCCCTGACCATCCCTCCCACCCAACATCCCCCTATTACTCACAATAAGTTGGGCAGGCGGACTGGTCCCAAGCCCATCCGCCCAGCAGGCCCGCCATCTGCTGAATGATGGGCCTTAGGGCCTGATTGGGCCAGGCGCCTAAGGCCCCGCCCACAAGAGGGGCCTTAGGCGCCTGGCCCAACTGGAATAGGCCCAGTTGCCTTAGGACCCTCCTGTGGGGGTGGGAAGGTTGCCGGGGCTGCTGAGCTGATCGTGGCAGCCGCGATTAGCTCAGCGGCCCCTTTTCGGAACTTATACAGAATCTCGGCGAGAGGGAGAATTAGAAGGGCTTGAGCATGCGCTGATGCATGCTCAAAGCCAGCAGAGGCAGGAAGAAGATCTTCAAGCAGCACCAGCATGTCCTGTGGGCTGCGTGCTGGTGCCAGAAGGGGGTGTGAGTTAAAGTTGGTCGGGGGGGGGCCTTTGCGAGTGGGGGAGTAACGATGCCGGTTCTCGGGGTGGGTGCTCGCAAATCGAGTCAACACTCGGTTTGCGAGACAAGTTTTGCGAGAATGTTTTGCTCGTCTTGCAAAACACTTGCAAACCAGGTTACTCGCAAACCGAGGTTTGACTGTACCTGTTTTGACTTGGTCTAAGTCAAAACGTATAAGTTCCGACTAGGTAACCTGTTCAAGGTTTTTATTATACTTGCTGTATGACTACGTCTAGGTTGGCCCACCTCCCGCCCTTTCCCCTCCTCTAAAAATGCCTCTTTTCGTTCTAGGCGTTTAGAGGCAGGGGAAAGGTTATCAGTACTTGGACGATCTGGCTTTTTGATTGTCCAAGTACCGATTTAGGCACCTTTTTGGATGTGTTTTGCTTTTTTTTTTAATTATGAGCCCCTTTGTATATTTAGTTCTTTAGATTGCCACTATTCCTTAAAGAATTTGTTTACTTGATCTCAAAGTTTTAAAATGGTTAAAAAAGACAAACAGTATTGCTAAAGGAAAAATGGCTCTGACAATTGTTTACTCCTATCCTGTTATTCATACTCAACTTTAATTTTATGAAAAGTAGGAGACCATACTGCTCTCTTTTCTAGTACATGTTAAGTTGAACTTCTATAAGTATGGGAAGGAAAATAACTTGAAAAATGAAATGTTAAGAATCTACTACCAGACAAAGATGCAGACAATTAATATGCATGAGACCAAATAGAAACTGCTGTATACTTGAGCTTTAGAGGTCACCTCTATCCTTGTGATAGCAATTATTTGCAGACAGAAAGGAAAATAATTCATATGTAGAAAAAGTCTATTATCTTCAATACAAAACATTAACAAGTTGCACAGCATTTTATAAAATGGAAAATAAACTGTCATCCTTCAGAATAGAAAAATATTCTTTAAGACTCTGATGACAAGATTCGGTATTAGAACATAAAAACAGATGGCTAAGTGAATGTCTGAACACTTTAATGAATAAGAACACAGTCCTGAAAAAACACAAACTTGCCTCAGATCATCATCATTCTCATTTATTTGGTTATTGCTCTTTAAACTAACAAGAGCTCAAAGTGCGCTATTACTGTAAATATTAGGTAATATTACAATAGCACAAAGAGGTCAATTTTAAGTTGCATGAAGACCACACAGTTAAATGGATAAGTTATTTTCAGGAATCCAAATCTGATCACTGAAAAATTACAGTTGCTCCTCTAACAGGTGTTTTATGCGTATAGTAGGATAAAGCAGGCACACAAGTAGGTGACGTCATCTGAAGGCACAAGAAAAGAATTGCTCCATCAGAGCACAGCAACTACTAGAAAAAGCACTTGAGCATGAGCAACTTTTCTGGATGTTGCATCCTTGCAGAGGGTACCTCAGTCAGCACAGATCTTAGCATCTCCTCTTGAAGAGATGTCTTATTTGTCTTGCTGTCTGTGATATGTGTACAAATGATATTTCAAGTGTTAAAAAAAGACTTGAACTATCAGATTAGAGAAGTCTATGTGTCTTTGTAAAATAAGGTTCCAGTATGCAGGCAAATGCATACATTTACACCTGCTGTATATGCTTTAAGGCATTAACAGGTCTAATCCCAGAGTATTTTATGGAATCTTTCATTATTATAAAATCCAAACATTCTAGGAAATCTCATTCATTATTCTCGTTTCCTTCTGCAAAGGGATGTAAATATAAGAAATTCCAGGAACGTTTACTGTCCTTTCAGGCAGCTTTATGCATTGATTCACATATTCAAATTCGTAGCAATAGTTTCAACGTGCTTTAAAGACGCATCTCTTTACAGAATCTTTTAGAAGTTAGATACTGGTTGTTCATTCATTTGTATTGCTAATCTCTGTGAACCACATAGAACTTAATGGTATTTGCGGTATACAAGTGAGTTTTTATGTTATGTTATGTCTTTGTGTGCATTTTTTTTAAGCGTGCACACATGCATTTTATGAAGTACATCACAGTTCCATCTCCCTGGGAATAGGGTTACCATATGGCTCCAGATAAAGGAGGACGGATTGAGACATCCGGTTTTACCTTCTATGTAATGGAAGGTAACCCTACCTGGGAATATGGTAGGGTTTGGTAACCCTACCTGGGAATATCTACTCACAGCGTGTCAGTACTAACATTAGTCTCAGTGCATACGTATGTGTCCGTATAGCACTGCAATTTTCTTTATAAGTGAAAAACCTTTCTAAAATGACTTTTATTGTTGAGGTAAGCAGAATTAAAACTACAGATCAGCAAAAATTGTGTAACATACAGGAAATTACTAAAGGAGATTGGCCCTACATGAGTGCACCTGTATGTAGAATTCCATCAGGATGATACTCAGTCATGGCGGTTGACAGATTTTTAAACACTCGTTGCCACAGCTGAAATAAATCTGAATATTCAGCACTGGTGTGCAAATAGTAGCTGGCACTGAGGCCTAGATTCTGTAAACTGCGCCTAACTTTAGGCGTGGTTTAGATGTCCAATTTAAGTGGATAATGAGCCATTTAAGGGTCTTAACAAGCGTTAATTGGGACTTAGACGGAGGTAGGCATCAGATAGGTGTTCTCAGAATATAGACGCAAGTTTAGGTAAAACTCGTGTCTAAGTTTGTAGACGTGGGCGTAACGTGGACATGGTTAAGGATAGGCACCACATAGACACTACTTAGATAGCAGACCGCATCTAAAATGTAGGCGAAGGAAAAGCTGGTCTAAGTGTAGTTTTTGCTTCATTTCAATGCAGTTTCAGCTTTCGTAGCAGGAGACTTCCTATAGACGCAAGTTAGGCGTGCTTTCCGCTTCCGCAACAATATTTTCTATAGCGAGTTTGAATATGTTTTTTTTTCTTCTTTCTCCCTCCTAATAGATTTAATAAGCCACCATATCAATAGAGCACATCAATATAAACATATTGCATGCATAACATAGTACTTTTCTGCCCAAACAGTAATATGATTTATTCATTACACCACCTTTTGGCTTTGCTGCTTAAAAAGCACCCCCTTTTTTCTCAACAAACAGTGCTGCAATCAGCTCTTTCTTGAGAGCAAAGAAAGAACATGAAAAACATATCATTATTGCACACATTACTTCATTTCTCAGAGCTTAAAAAGAGAAAAAACAGATACAGACCTTAACATGCATTTTCCCTCATTCCAAAATGGAGCTCTTCAGCTTCACAAAGCTGACCTCATTGTGAGATCATCAAGCTGCACTTTCAAGGTAGTATGCCACGATTAAAAGATGCGCTGGGTGTTGAACTCACAACCTCTGTATGACAGCACAGGACTTTAACTCATAGAGCCACATCAGCTTCTACTCAGGTGGATCTCACAGCCCTTTCATATCATAGTTGACTGACCTGTCTATGTATGATCTGATTAGCTATCATATCACAATCACCACAAAGAAAGCATTTGTGGCTCACCAGGTTAATGCGCCTTGTCTATTTTCTCAAGTACCCTGGTTCAAATCCTACCTTTACTCATTTTAACAACTTCTCAACAGCTTCCTATTAGCTTCTTAAGAGGGTCTAGAACTCTAGATGGTGGACTTTGCTGTTTTTATCAACACATTTCCCTTTCCAGGCAAATTTATTTTCTCCTTCCCATGGCTAGGACATCCTAAGCTGTCATGGGAGGAAACTTCTCTTCTGACAGAAAGATGCCATTTGTGACTTACCAGGTTAATGCATCTTGTCCATATTCTGAAGTTCCCTGGTTCAAATCCCACCCTTACTTTCATTCATTTTAACAGCATCCCAACAGCTCTCATAAGTGGTAGACTTTGCTGTTTTTCATCAGCATTCTGCAGTTTGCAGGCACAGGTGCATCAGATACATACATCTTCTCTCTGCTACAAGCCATTGTGGTAGGAATGGATTTCCTTCTATGCAATATCTGCACAGGGCAACAGATAGAATAGTTTACTAAAACTTCAGAGGGCTTGGACAGGTCTTGAAGGAAGGTACATGTTTTTGAGATGTACCCTACAGACATTCCTGTTGGTATATTCAGCTTGGCTGGTTGTGGTTTCACGCTTGAGGAGTGTGTGTTGGGGTGGGGGAGGGGGTTCAGGATGAGAGAGAACAGGCTGCTTCAGATATCTGAGAATTGCTGCAGATCATTTTAAAGATCAACTCAAATATGTTTTAAGCAAAGGATAACATGCACATGCTAAGGTTTTACCGCGTGCTGAAGCTGTACCGTTTAGGCACCGTTACCATGTGCTAAAGGTTAACATGTGCATGTTATCTTATGCATGCGTTAGTAGTTAGCGCATGCGTGGATTTAGTGCACCTTTGTAAAAGATAGCCTAAAACTCACCAATCAATTCTTAATTTGTCTCAATCCATCTTCCTTTTTCTTCAGCCTGCCTTCTCCTATCAGGAGCAGATTCTGGGACCTTACCAATTCTACCACAGTAACAACTTGGACCTACGAGTGCCTTACTCTGCATACCTGTCATCCATCTCATCGAACTGCAGTTGCCTGATATTACACTTGCATGCTGCTTTCCTGGATTGTGCAATAAAAATCTTATACCATTTTTCACCTTGTGCTTATTTATATTGAGTAGCAGTCAGGCATTAGTGTTTCCTTAATAAACACACTTCAGCTACTTGGTCACATTGACCTTTGTCTTATCTAGTGTTCCATGAGGCCCAGGCTGCAAAGGGGGGGGTAGCAAACAGGATAGCTAGTATGTCTCCTGCCTCACAGCCTGCAACTAGCATAATATTTGAGAACATGAGATTAGATGAGAGGTGGAGAGAATGAACTAGGTGCCTTAACTTGGGTGGCTTCTTTCAGTTAGTTTCCTACCCTGACAGCTTGAGATATGCTGAACAGCAGCCAATTTGGCATGCTTCGGGCGCTCCGTTACAGAGCCGCAAGCACGCCGATGCTACTGCCCAAAGGACGCCTAAGCAGCACAGTATAATCCAATTAGAATTGCTATGATTTTATGGCTGATTCTGTAGCACAGCGGTTAGAATGAAGGTTAGGGTGTGAGCCTGGTCTGGGTTTGACTCCCTCATGTCTTTCAGCTGACAAAATACTCATTTTAATAAAAATGACAAGCTACACACCAATCACATCTAATTTTAATTTCATCTCAAACAGCACAACATTAGCAATACTAGAAACAATCTATTCCAAAAGTTCAGTTTGCATTTGATAAAAACAGCAGTATTTGAATCCATGTCACATTTATTGAACCTGACTTGAGATTCTGACTTTTGAGACAATGAAAGCAGTGCTTTAAGCCATTGAGCTACCAGTCTTTTGTCTCTGCTAATTGTGAGATGATAGATAAGCAGATTTTACCTTAGCAAATCACTAAGTGAAATATGACAGGGGCAGTGTTCCCTCTAAGCGGGCGGGTGTTGTGAGCAAACTTTTTTCACTGTGAGCTAAAAATATCGGGCGCCAGCAAGTTATGAGCCAAATAAATATGTTGCTTTCTACCACAGAACTTCCTTACGTTTGTATGGAATCTATCCCCTTTCAACTTTAGAGAGTGCCCTCTCGTTCTCCCTGCCTTAGCTACTAAGTCTATTCCCTTCAGTACCTTGAATGTTTCTATCATGTCCCCTCTCAATCTCCTCTGCTCAAGGGAGAAGAGGCCCAGTTTCTCTAATCTTTCGCTGTACGGCAACTCCTCCAGCCCCTTAACCATTTTAGTTGCTCTTCTCTGGATCCTTTCGAGTAGTACCGTGTCCTTCTTAAAGTACCAGTGCTGGACGCAGTACTCCAGGTGAGGGCGTACCATGGCCCGGTACAGCAGCATGATAACCTTCTCTGTCTCTTCAGTCCAGCATCTGCCCCTTCCATTCACTGTCTGTCTTTCCCTGCCATCTCTCCTCCTGCCCCCCCCCCCACCCCCCAATTTGGTCTAGCATCCATCATCTTCCTTCTGTTCCCCTCATGGTCTGGCATCTCTATCCTTCCCTCCCCCCTGTGGTTTTTAGCATATCTCTCTTCTCATTTCCTCCACTCAGATCTGATCATTCTCTGCTCTCTCTTCCCTTTTCTTCTCTGGTCTTCCTTCTCTATTTTCTGCCTCCATCTAAATTAAATTCTTTCTTACTATTTAGTCCCGTTTCCCTCTTTTCACTGTGTCTACACACAGCTTGTCACCCCTTTCCCTCACCCCTCCATTATCTTACTATTTTCTTCCCCCTTTATTTATCTCCTCCTTCCATCCAGTATGTGTTCTTTCCCCACTTCCATTCAGCATCTGCTCTCCCTTCTCAACTGACATCCATCTGCCTTCTGCTCTCTCTCCCTTCTTCTCACTTCCATCATCTGTCCCCTTCTCTCTCTCTCTCATCTCCTCCATTCCATCATCTGCCCCTTCTCTCTCTCTCTCCCCCCCCCCAACTTCCATCATCTGCCCCCCTTCCCCTCACCTTTGTGGGTCACTTTCTTTCCCCTGAGGGTGGCTCATGTCACAGGGGAAGCTTTGGCCGAGAAGAACCGCTTGATTGACAGTGGAACTTACTTGATTGATGTCGATGCTGGGGCCCGTTGCCGTTTGAAGGAAAAAAAAAAGGTGGAAAAAAGGAACCTGTAAAGGCGAGAGGAAGGGAAACCTCCAGGACAGCTGCTTTTTGCCCTCCTTCAGCGGCCCAAGAGTTCAGACCAGCAGCGGCAGCTCTGTATGCTTTTAACTTCGGCACAGAGCTGCCCCTAATCAATAGTTTAGCGCGGTTTCATGAGGCAGCCTCGGGGCCTTTGATAGCCGGCCCGCTTCGATGATGCGATGTGGGCCGGCCTAGCAAAGGCCCCGAGGCTGCCTTATGAAACCGCGCTAAACTATTGATTAGGGGCAGCTCTGTGCCGAAGTTAAAAGCATACACAGCTGCCGCTGCTGGTCTGGAGGTGCGGAGACAAGGCAGGAGGCAAACGCGGTGGAAGGCAGGAGTCCCGGCGAAGGCAGGAGTCCCGGCACAGCGACTGCAACAGGAAGTTGCAAGTCAGCTGACGCCGGCCTTTCGTTGCGGCGGGGACCGAATCCTTCGTGGACCGGCAAGATTTTGTTTGCGGACCGGCGGTTGAAGAACTGTGCTCTACACTGTGTGCGCTGCGACGAGAAACTTGTGCGCTGCGAGGTAATATTTTGTGCGCGTGCGCACGTCAACGCAGCTTAGCGGGAACACTGGACAGGGGAGTCAGATAAACTGGAGTGGAAGGTGCTGTAGCTCAATGAGTAAAAGCGCTGTACTGATCTTCCAGAGGTTGTGAGTTCAACTCCCGGCCCGTCTTTTACTTGCAGCATTCTACTTTGCAGGTGTACCTTGATGATGTCACAATGAGGTCATAATTGTGCTGCTGCATACTTCCATTTGGAATGAACTAGAAGCCACATTCAGGTCTGTTCTGTGTTTTATTCTGTTTTTAAGCTTGGCCAATTGAATTATGGGTTTTCCCTTTGGTTTGAAGAATGAGTTGATTGTAGCTATGTTTCATGAGAAAGAGAGTGTTATTTAGAGCAATGAATGACTTCTAAAAACCTCTCTCAAAGAACGTTTTTGGGATGCCCAGATAAAGCTGATTGGATGACCTAGACTGGCTATCCTGCTAAAGTCTTTCTGGAGCTTAAATTGCAGCTATAAGAAGCCTATATGGTGCTCAGCTTTCCACTTCTTATAGGAGTTAATGATACCTTTGCTATACAAGTTTCTATGTAACATAAGACTAAAGCTTCCCCCTTCCATGCTGATAATTCTAGTTCAACTCCCACTCAGTCAAAAACTAATCTTATGCCTATCCTTTTAAACATCAATATAGAACCAGCAAGAAGTTATCTTACAGTTTTGCCAGACTTCATTCTGTCTAATTCAGCAGTACTTACAAGTCCTCAGCGGGCCACCACATACTCAAACCATTTCATTGTATGTGGCTTTATGCTCCAAATCCTCATCGGACCCGATAAACAATCTTATAAATCTTTCTGAGTGAAACTTTTTATAAATATTATTTAGATATATGCTAAGAATACTTAGCTCAATATATTCGACGCTAGTCGGGAGGGAACAGATGTCGTCCTTTTAAACATTAGCCCAAATACCAGTAAATTAAATATGCTACCAACCCTCTCTAATAGAATGTATAAACAAAAAGGACTAGGTTGGTGTACTTCAATGTAGGAATCTTAACCGAAAAACCTCAGCCCCACCACTCCACCGCTATAATGATTTCTAAAGCGGGAGATTTCTGTGGTGCCTCATCATAGGTAATTCGTTGTTCACTGCTGTGATTATATTCATATAAATATTTTTTGTTTCTTTTTTTCTTTTTTTTACAATGAATGAAATGGTATAAAAGTGTATAAGAGTGTATACTTAACTTCTATACACAGCTGGGCCTGGGAGTCTGACCCGACATGTTTCGCACATTCTGTGCTGTCTCAAGGGTCTCCCGAGGTCGCCGTAGTCATCCGACTCGCAAGTACAAAGTCACAGACTTTGTACTTGCGAGTCGGATGACTACGCGACCTCGGGAGACCCTTGAGACAGCACGGAATGTGCGAAACATGTCGGGTCAGACTCCCAGGTCCAGCTGTGTATAGAAGTTAAGTATACACTCTTATACACTTTTATACCATTTCATTCATTGTAAAAAAAAGAAAAAAAGAAACAAAAAATATTTATATGAATATAATCACAGCAGTGAACAACGAATTACCTATGATGAGGCACCACAGAAATCTCCCGCTTTAGAAATCATTATAGCGGTGGAGTGGTGGGGCTGAGGTTTTTCGGTTAAGATTCCTACATTGAAGTACACCAACCTAGTCCTTTTTGTTTATACGTCCTTTTAAACATGGCATATTTTGTTACTTTTTGGTTTTTATACTGTTGGAAGTATACAATTCTGAAATCATGAAGAAAAAAGATATAACAGCGCAGTGTTCTGTCTCCTAGCAGAATTAACTGCCATTCACTACCAATAAGGAGTAGTCTAATCAAATCAGAATTGCTATTATTGTATGGTTCATTGTCTAGCACAGTGGATTAGCATGAAGGTTAGCATGTCACATTTTTTCAATATGCACACTGATGTTCCCAGATCAACTCCCACTGAAACTAATATATTATAAATATCCTTTTAAACATGGTATACTGTGTTTTTATTATCCTTTTAATGATGATATACTTTGGGTTAATTGTGTTAAAGCTTACAGTCCTGAAATAATGATCAGTAAAATCAGTAAAAAACACCTTTTTATATATAACATTGTAGGGACGTCTATATGAGGGCGTCTATATGGGGACGTCTATATGAGGTTTTAGGAAGCCACGTCTAATACGCGCTGGACGCAGTACGGACGTCTATATGATGCCTAAGTAGTGCCTAAGTGACGCTGATTGGCACTTGCGCTTCGAGGACATCTAAACCACGCCTAAAGTTAGGCGCACCTTACAGAATCTAGGCCTGATTATCTGGATTCAGAGGAGACCTGTATCATTAACCAAATAGCGATGATATTGAGACCAATATCCAGATAGCAAACTGGATAAAGATAGGATAGCCTTTTTGTTCTCCTAACTCTTTATTTGAATATTTATTATTTATTTATTTAAAAATTTATATACCACATATTGACAAATCATCTTAAACTCCATAAACAAATAATAGAAACAGATAACAGGTGTAACACAAGAAGGCAGAAATAGTTATCTAATCTATAGAATCAATATTGCCTCTAACTGGATAATGCCTATCTCCACCCAAGCTCCTTCCCTGGACTATCCTACCTTTATCCAGAAAGTGCTGAGACAGCCTGTAAGAATTTTCTGCAGGACTATCTAGATCAGTGTCTCTCAAACTTTTTTTTTAACTCCAGCACACCAAACGGAGCAAATGTTTTTTTTTTTGTGGCACATTATAATTGAAATTATAAAATTGCAAAACCAACAAAAGTTACACTGCACAACAAAGTTTTTGCTTCCTGAACACTGCTGGGTGTTTCTTATAGAATTTTGGGTGCTGATCATGAATATTACATCAAAAATTACCCATCACGTACCATTTCAGAGAAATCTTCAATTTTGTCGTGATTTTTTCTTATATTTGGATGCAAACAATTTTTTCTCCCATAAGTGTCTTATCAACAACGGTTTGTGCCGCCTGGGTATGTCCATGCATAAAATCTAGCCAGGTTGGAAGCTGTTTTATGGAAGATGACATCCTGGGCATGTCTGGGCAGGTCTGAACGAGCTTGCGCTGTCTCACCATGCTATAATGGTGGCTTCCATACACCGATCCTGCTCATTTGGTTAATATAGATAGTCCGTGTGTGTATATAGTATCAGTATAGTAAAGTATAGTAGTATAGTAGCTGTAGCAATATAACAGTAAGTAAGCTTGATGCTATAGACGTTTTGGTGTCGGGCAATATGTCTCGTCGGTGTCGTAACAGCCGCGACACATTCTGCTATATCTGTGGGGAATATACACTTACGCCTCAGAGACGTTCGATGACTGCCCTTGTAAAGAAAGCCTATCATCTGTATTTTGGCTGCAAAATAGGTGATCAAGACAAGCAATGGGCGCCTCACATTTGCTGTGCGACATGTGCTGTTAGTCTGAGAGCCTGGCTCAGAGGTACTCGAAAGACGATGCCATTTGCTGTTCCGATGATATGGCGAGAACAGAAAGACCATGTGACGGACTGTTATTTCTGTTTGACTAATGTGTCTGGTTTCTCTGCCAAAAACAAGAAGTCAATTGAATATCCTAATCTGCCTTCAGCAATGAGACCCATGCCACATGATGACAGTCTTCCAGTTCCGAAACCACCAGAGGATTGGACCTTAGACGAACCAGATGAAGAAACTGCAGTGCAGGGTTCTAACAGTGACATTGACCCGGATTTTGAACCATCCTCATCAGGCGATCCACATCTGATAACACAGTCCGAATTGAACGATTTGGTCAGAGATTTGGGTCTGTCAAAAGCAAAAGCTGAGCTGCTAGGTTCGAGACTGCAGGAATGGTGTTTGCTATCACCAGGTACGAAAATTTCTGTGTTTCGAGACCGGCATCATGATATAACCAAATTTTTTGCACAAGTCGACAGTCTCTGTTTCTGTTGTGACATTGAAGGATTGTTCTCGGTCTTTGGTTGTGATCACAACCCGGAAGAGTGGCGTCTTTTCATTGATTCGTCAATGTTAAGCCTGAAAGCTGTTCTGTTGCACAATGGCAACGTTTATCCTTCAGTACCTGTTGGCTATGCAGCACATATGAAAGAAACATATGAGAATATGGAAATGTTACTAAAGTATGTCCAGTATACCAGGTATAACTGGAATATCTGTGGAGACCTCAAAGTCGTTGCTCTGTTACTAGGACTGCAGCTTGGCTATACAAAGTACTGCTGTTTCATCTGCGAATGGGACAGCCGAGACAGAGAGTCGCACTATTCTAGAAAGAACTGGCCACTCCGTAAAAAGTTAGTTCCAGGACAGAAAAATGTAGCACATGAATCGCTTGTTGACCCGACAAAGATATTTTTGCCTCCTCTTCACATTAAACTGGGACTCATGAAGAATTTTGTGAAAGCAATGAACAAGGAAGGGGAAGGTTTTCGTTATTTAAGACAGATGTTCCCAAGAATAACTGATGCCAAGATCAAAGAGGGTATTTTTGTTGGCCCCCAGATCAGACATGTTATGAGTGACAAGCGATTTGAAGATCTGTTAGTTGGGCCGGAAAAAATTGGCTGGAAAGCCTTGAAAGACGTTGTTGACAATTTTCTGGGCAATTACAGAGCCCCAAACTACATTCAGCTGGTAGACAAACTTCTCAAAGCATACAAGAGAATGAAGTGCAATATGTCACTCAAGATTCATTTCCTCCATTCACACTTGGACTTCTTCCCCGCAAATCTCGGTGCTGTGAGTGACGAGCACGGTGAAAGGTTTCATCAAGACATAGCTACGATGGAGAAACGATACCAGGGCAATTGGAATCCGTCAATGCTTGCCGACTATTGTTGGATGCTACAACGTGATGCACCAGACACTGAATATAAAAGGAAACTCGGGAGCAAAACACTTTTAATTCTGTTTCATTTAGTCGCTTGTGCGAAACGTAAACTTGACTATATATTTTATTGTCAGTAAACATAAAAATGTCTATTTCTCATAGTTCTTACGTGATGCAGTAAAACCAAAACCATATTTGAGCATACCAAGTTGGTACCTGTCATAATCACCAAAAACTTTTCAGGAATCAAGACTTAACCAAAAAATTGTTGTGCAGTGTTATTTATTTAAAGTTCTTTTAGCTATGTATGGGTAATTATAACAACAGTGAAACTAAAGTAGATAGAATAAAATTGCTAATCAATGCAATGGATGTGCTAGTTTTTGAGTGCAAATTAACTCAAAATGCGGCTTGATAGTCGACAAGCAAACATGCATTTCATAATCCACCATCTGCAGCCGTTCTCTTTTTCTCGATTTAATTTCTGTCAGAGCTGAAAATACAAGTTTGCAAAGATAAGAAGATCCAAACTGTAACAAAGTCTTGATTGCTTTGTTGTTGAAATTAGGATAACTACTGCATAAAAAAATAAAAATAAAATTACTTGCCGTTAGTTTTCAAGAACCAATCATGTCAAAGAGCAATGCTTGACTGGGCGGTTGTATCTTTAGGCACACAGACGCTCATAACATTAACAGACTCTTGCATACATGATGTACATGTCATCTATTTAGTAAAATTCTGGAATCTCTCATGGCACACAGTTTGAGAGACACTGATCTAGATAGTGGTACTATATACCCACAAAGGTCTTGCAATGTTTGAATATCAAGCCTTGTACAATATAAACTACTAAATTAAATACTGTGGTTAATGCTGATTTCAAACACTGACAGTTGATGTTTAAATTTATACCCTTATGTTTAGCACTGGACCATACCTGGATACCTGCACTATCCTAACTTATCTGGAGAGTTATCCAGGTATCAGCGCTGAATACCAGTTATACACAAATAACTTCCGATTCCATCCCCAAATAGTGCTGGGGCATTCACTGCAGATTGAGTGACTGGTCCCAGTGAGCAGCCCTAATGTGGATAGGACCCACTCCAGCCTGGATAAGTGCCACTGAATATCAGGCCCATAACTTTTAGGTAAGAATGGGCCCCAAATGTTTTAATAATTTTCAAGTATATTGGATAAAATTGTAAATAAGGGTTTTCAAGGGTGACAATTCAGAAACTGAAATTATACTTTTAATTTAAGAGAAAAAATATATCAAAATAAGCATTTAAATATTTTACTAAATGGGATAAGTTCTGAGATAACTTTAACAGGGTTAAAATTTTACAAAGTCAACTGATTTTTCTTAACCCTCCCCATCCAATTACACTAAACCAAGGATAAAAGCAATAATAAGAATGAAAACAAGATTACAATAACAGCTCATGTGGTCAATTGTGTGTGTGTTATATATATCATGATCAATATAAACAGCAACAGTATATCATAGTTTTTCTTTCTACCTTCTCTTTCTTGTACCTTCTTTCACTGTGTGCATGTGTTTGAATTTAAAATTTTACAAAGTAGATTGTTTTTTGAAATTTATGACTCTCACCTCTGGTGTGACATCTCGTGGTGCAAACCCCGTTCCTCCTGTTGTTAAAATCAAGTTAAGCTCCTTTTCATCACACCAATCTACCAAGGTTTCCTGAAAGAGAACAGCAGCATTATCAGGTATGGAATATTTAAAGCCTGGTCTTAATTTGAAAGTATCTAGTACCCTGATACTGTAAATAGTCAAAGTTTTACTGAGCAAAGTTTTATGCTATTGAGCAAATAAGTACATGCAGAAAATGCCATAACCTATGAGGCTTTGAAAAATCAATCTGTAAAAGCAAATGCAATTCAAGTATTAAACTTTTTTTTATTTCTATCTTTTTACCTTGTTTATTTGTCCCCCTACTTCCCTTTGGTGGTCTGAAGCATTTGGAACTTGTCTGATTGACCTCTCTCGGTGAATCCTATGTAGCATGTACTGTGAGTGGTCAGGCACCACCATTTCAAAGAAGGCAATGTTCAGATGGGATTGAGTGGGCATTGTTTCTTCCTCTTGAATGTATGCTTTGGGGGATGTCTTGGGACTTGGGAAGGGGGTGAGTCAGGAGTTGGAGATGTGCCATTAAACACCAGAAAATTCATTTTTTGTAACAGAAACATGATGGCAGATAAAGGCCAATGGCCCATTCAGTTTGCTCATCCGCAGTAAACATTATCTCTTCTTCTCTCTAAGAGATCCCATGTGCCTATCCCAGGCTTTCTTGAATTCAGACACAATCTCTGCATCCACCACCTCTTCTGGGAGACTGTTCCACACATCTCCCACTCCTTTCTGTAAAAAAGTATTTCCTTAGATTACTCCTGAGCCTATCTCCTCTCATTCTATGCCCTCTAATTCCAGAGCTTCCTTTCAAATGACGCATGTGCATTTACGCCACGTAGGTATTTAAATGTCTTTATCATATCTCCCCTTTCCTGCCTTTCCTCCAAAGTATACAGATTGAGATCTTTAAGTCTGTCCCCATACGCCTTATGATGAAGACTACACACCATTTTAGCAGCCTTCCTCTGGACTGACTCTATCCTTTTTATATCTTTTTGAAGGTGTGGCTTCCAGAATTGTACACAATATTCTAAATAACATAACATAACTTTATTTTTCTATACCACATTAATCAAAAGAATTATAGGCGGTTTCCATAAAAGAGAACAACTAGACAATCAGTGAAATACAAACTAGTAAAAAATGAATACAGTCTGTAGTATTAAAAAGACATTAAAAATTTTAAAATTGATAGGATAAGATTAAATATATTTAAAAATAAAAATAAAAGTACAGATTAAGAGATAAATTTATCAAATAATATTGTCTCGATTTCTTGAGGTCTCACCAGAGTCTTACATTGGAGCATCAATACTTCCTTTTTCCTACTGACCAAACCTTTTCCTATGCACCCTAGCATCCTTCTAGCTTTCGCTGTCACCTTTTCAACCTGTTTGGCCACCTTAAAATCATCAAATACAATCATACCCAAGTCCCACTCTTCTGTCGTGCATGTAAGTTCTTCAGCCCCTAAATTGTACTGTTCCTTCAGGTTTTTGCAGCCCAAATGCATGACCTTGCCCCTTGGTGGGGCCGGGGGATCAGATTGAAGAGGGGGAAGGGAGAAGTCCACTAGATTACCAGACATTTTTGGTTTTAAGTCAGGAGGGATGGAAGGGGATGATACAGAAAACTACATGTTGGGGGGAGGGGGTTTGATTGGGTTGGGTCAGAAGTCACTAGATTAGGGATTTCACAGACCTGGCAGCTTTTTATTTAAATGTCCCCATTTCTGCGAGTGTGTGGATGAATCACAGCTCATTACACATTTTTAATATAGCAATAATTTGCATGCTCATTGAATACTCCATGGGTAAACTACTGTGGGCAGTGTGTGATGTTGAAGAGACAGGAAATTTTAATTTGTTCCACTCTTCCCCTAAAGCAGCGATTATGCATTGTGAAATGGGATTCATGTTGGAAAAATTGATGGTGTCCTTGTAAAAGTATAGTTTTTTTCAGTTTGGTTGTAGATATGACATAAAAAATTGGACATGAACTGTGTGAATTTAAATCATTTTCAAGACACTTTTTATGGAGATTGGATCAGTGACTTTTGATGATAAGAGTTGTCACACAGACTGTATTTTTGTTTTTTGAGTTTCATGCATACTTTATCACATACATTATAAAACATAAGTGTGTGTGAGTTGAAAGCAATTTGTGAAAATATGCTTTTATAAATATATGCTTGTATGATTAGTGGAGGTTTTTTTGAGCCAATGATTGAGAGTGAGTCAGTCCTGAATGAAAATTGGACAGTCTTTGGAGTTTGTCTGCTACATATGGGCTGTGCTCTTTGAAACTGAGGCTTTTTTTTCTACTGTTAAGATTGTAGTATACTGTATGATGTGAATGTGTGGCTCTGTATATTGGATATTGTGATTGTTTTTTAGTGATATATATCCAAGTTCTATCATTTGTACCCCACACTATCCACAGTCCTAGGCAGCTTACAAGTTCACATACAAAACTAAAATCACATAAAACATAACAACATCACAGGACAGAATCATCAAAAGCAGAAAAAAAAACAAAAACACAACAATTTTGCATTACCAAAAATGCCTGATGAAAAAGATGTGCTTTCAATAATTTACGAAACTGTAAATGTGACTTCATGGTTCGTAGTTCATCTGAAAGGGAATTCCACAACCTAAGTCTCTCTACAGAAAACATTCACTGTCTAGAATACTCTGTACAAATAACTGTAAAAGATGGAACATCCACAAATAGTTTCTCTGAGGAGTGTAAAGATCTAAATGAACAGTAAACCTTTAAAGAGGCAGCAAGTAGCAGAGGAATATCCTCATTTAACATCTTAAAAATGAGAGTCAACACTTTAAAATGTGACCCCCGCATCACTGGAAGCCAGGAGTGATATGCTGAAACCTTCCCCTCATATAAATCCCTTTGAAAACTGCAGCTGTAAATAACCTTGGTACATTCTTGGTACATTTAGTTAAGACAACAATAGAACCACTAAGTGGTACACTAATCTCCTCTTCTATTAAACTGCGCTAGCAGTTTTTAGCGCAGAGAGCCGCACTGAATGGCCCGCACTGCTCCCGACACTCACTGTCTAATCTAATCTAATCTTTGGTTTATATACTGGGTCATCTCCCAGTGGAGTTCGACTCGGTTCACATATAATTAAGACTAGAGTACACAGCAGAAAACATAGAAGGAAGAACTAATTCAAAACTAAAGTACATAAGAAAAATAACTATAATATTATCATTTTGTTGAGACTGTACTTAAACCATTAAAAAATTGAGAACAACAAAGTTTTCAGGAATTTACGAAATAATTGCAGCTGGCCTAAAAGCCTAATGGAGTTAGGAAGTTCATTCCAGATCTCTACAAACTTGAAAACAAAAGATCGACTGAGCTTCCCAGCAGATTTATTTCCCTTAAATAAAGGGAAGGCTAACTTATATCTTTGTGTGCTTCTCAAATGGCAAAGTCTAAGGGTATTCCAACATAAGGGGACAAAAGGAACAAATAGAAGCTTGAAGATTATGCATGCGCATTTAAACTGGATCCTAAAGCGAACTAGAAGCCAGTGAAGCTTTATCAACAAAGGGAAACATGATCATACAGTGGTACCTTGGAATCCGAACTTAATCCGTTCCGGAACTCAGTTCGAGTTCCAAAATGTTCGAGTTCCAAGACAATTTTTCCCATTGAAAATAATAGAAACGGTATTAATCCGTTCCTGGGTCCTACAAACTCTACAAGATCGGGCCTACCTGGCATAAACAGCAAGATCGGGACTCCCAGCAGAAGAGGCAGCAAGATCGGGACCCCCAGCAGCAGAGGCAGCATGATCGGGATCCCCAGCAGCAAGACAGCAAGATCGGGACCCCAAGGTGTTGGCCCACTCCTGCCGAACTCACCCCGACTCCCATGCTCCCCCTGAGGCCACGTGCACTGCTATCACCTCCTCCCCCCCCCCCCCAACTGACCGGCTCTGTCATTACCCATGCGCCGCCGGTGTTAGAAAGTGCCTGCCGCCGGTTTTCTGCTGGGCTGCTGCTGGGCCTTGAGCATCTGCACATGCTCAAGGCCTTCTGGATCTCACCTTCACCGAGAATCTCGGGTTGGTGCAGGGCGTTTGGATTCCAAAGCAGATTTCAGATTCTGGGGCAAAATTTGCTTGAAGTTTTAGTTCAGATTCCAAGTTGTTCAAGTTCTGGGGCGTTCGGATTCCGAGGTACCACTGTATTTTTGTTTCCCAAACATGAGCTTAGCTGTAGTATTCTGTATTAACTGAAGTCATTTTAAACTGCCCTGCTTAATGCCCAGATAAACTGAGTTACAATAATCTAGCTGAGAAAGCACAGTGGATTGTACCAACACTGAGAAATGTTCTTGATGGATTAGTGATCTGACCTTCCTCAACATGCACAGACTAAAAAAAAACACTTTTTTGTCAAGGAATTTATCTGTGAACTCTATGAGCATCCAGGAGCAGCGCGGGCCATTCAGCGCAGTTTAATAGAAGAGGCCCTAAATATTTCTGAATAATTTTATTCTACTATTGTTAATATAACATATATTGAGATCTTACATTGGAAATGAGAAACATACTTATCCAATAGTTGACCCAGCAGAAATTCCTTAAAAAAAAAACCCAGCCATCTCTCAGTACAGAATAAAACTATGCAGTCATTTACCTAGCTGGAGCTGAATTTGCCCCTCGATATCCAGAATAAAAAAAAACCTTGATATCAGTGTTTGGTGGTAGCACAAGTTTAATAGAAGTCATGGTGCTTTTGCACGGATGAATTTTTTTGTATTACAGATTACAAATTCATTCATGTACCCTGGTGGAGAATGTCATGACGCAACTGTCAGTACAGCAAGAAGAAACAGGTTGATATGCAGTTTCAGCTTGCCATATTGCTCTTTAGACAAAAAAAAACACCAAACCTGCCAGACTCTCTGAACGACTTTCTGAAGAACAGTAATGCATAATCAGTCACAATTTTCCCATAGTTCATGGATACTGGCTAGGATTCAAAGCAATGCTGGGTGAATAATTAATCCTAATACACATTTTTTTCTTTTTCTTCCTTATGGTTTATTTATTTAAAATTATTTATAAATTTATTTAAAATTATTTATCTACAAATCTAGGCGGGAAACAATAAAACATACAAAAATCAGTAACACAAACTCACATTCAATGATAGCAAAATACAAATCATGTAAAAACATAAAACCTACAATGTATATATACAGACAATAAAGAAATCTTCAAAAAGACATCAAGACAAAATGCCAACAAGAAAATACAGCAAAAATTGCACTACCTCGTACTAAAACAGCATTGCTGCCAAAAGCATGCTCAAACAAAACCGTTTTTACTGCTTTCCTAAATTGACAAAGCACCATCAATTGCCGTAGTGACAACGATAAAGCATTCCACAATACCGGGCCCTGAACCGAAAGCATTGATTTATGATTGCTGGTGAGTTTCACAATGGCTAAAGATGGAATTTCTAATCTCAAACTGTCAGCAGATGGTAACACACGTAAAGAAGAATGTCATCGAAATAAGAAGCGAACAACAGAAGGACAATTGTTCTGAAGAACTTTAAACAACATCCAAAGAACCTTAAATTCCACCCATATCTTGATGGGAAGCCAATGCAATGCATGAAAAATCGGAGTAATATGGTCAAATTTAGAAACATGAACGATAAGATGTGCAGCAGCATTCTGTGCCATCTGCAAAGCACGCAAAACATATTTAGGCAAACCCAAATATATGGAATTACAATAATCAAGCAACGGCTTTATCATTAAAGTAACAACTGTGCAAAAATCATCTTCTGATAAATAATCATGTAATCTTCTCAACAACAACAATTTGAAAAACAGTCTTAATGCGGACCTTACAAGACAAAGAAGAGTCTAGCCCAACTCCTAAGTACCTACATTGATTTTGCACAACAATTGCCTCACCGGCCAGAGAAATTTCAGAGGTACACGATGCTAGATTCTTTCCACGAGTCAAAAATAAGATTTCAGTTTTTACAACATTCAATTTCAGATAGTTTTGTGTCATCCAATCACGGATGGCAATAAAATAGTCATTCAGATATGACAATGCCACATCCTCTGACTTGTCCACAGGAATCAGAAATTGAATATCATCTGTATATAGATGAAATCTGACCCCTAGCTTGCGCAACTGTTCACACAAAAGCAGGTAAATGTTAAACATAGCAGATAATGCAGATCCCTGAGGGACCCAGCATGGCAAAAAAGACCAATCGGACCTTTTCAAATTTGCCTCAACACATAAATTGAGTCTTCCAAACATGATTTAAATCACAACAAAACTTTACCTGAAATTCCCATCGCACATAATCTTTCTAGCAAAATTTGATGATTAATCGTGTCGAACACAGCAGAAACGTCCAAGAACACCATAAAATATGATGTCCCATTATCAAACCCACTCCATATAGTGTCAAGTACAGAAACAAAGAGCAATTCAGTGGAATGTTTTGGACGAAACTCAAACTGTTGACCATTCAAAATATCATGCTTATCCAAAAATCTTGCAGCTGCTGCAACACAACCTTCTCAAGGATCTTAGCCAAAATGTTAATGGCAAAATAAGTCGGAAATGTTCCAATTCACTTCCAGACATACAAGCCTTCAATAAAGGTTGCACTACAGCTTTCTTAAGTGACAATGGAACATACCCTTCATCCAAAGACTTAGATACAATACAGGAGATTGCATGAGAAGTCGAATCAAGTAATGCAACTATGACATCAGGGGGACATGGGTCAAGAGCACAAACTGACCTGCTCAACCCCTGAACTATAGTTTTTATTTCAGTCTCAGAAACTACTTCAAAAATCCAACCAAATGTTAGAACCCTGATCCACAATGACCGGTAAAGAGATTCCTGAAAACAAACTTGCAACTTTCTGCACTTTGTTAGTGAAAAACAACAAAAAAAACACTGCTATTAAACACCAAATCAGAGTCCATGGAAGGAGCAGCAGTAAGTCTCTTGTCTATTTGGAATAGTTTCTTCGAGGAATTGTTTCTTTTTATTTTACAATTATAAAAAGTTCTTTTAGCATTCAATGTCAAACGATTATATATCACTAGGTGTTCTTTATAAACCATAAAGGCCACCTCATCCCTATTAGTATGCCATCTTCATTCCAATCTGCGTAATTCCCATTTAGACTTTCGTAAATCATCATTATACCATGATTCACATCATAGGTAGGCACCAGAAATATAGGCTAGGAAAACCCTGGCCTTTGTAGGTGCTTTAGGCTGCCTAACACCACTGTGGGCGTGGCCAATGTTGGAAGTGGCATTAGGCTGCCTACAGCACCTATGGAGGCGCGATTCACATCATAGGTAGGCACCAGAAATATAGGCTAGGAAAACCCTGGCCTACATTTCCAGTGCCTACTTTTGCTGGAGGCGTAATTCTGTACCCTTCACTGTCACATGATCGACATGGTCGGCAGCCACTTTTAAGGCAGCCACCGTCAATGCTGCCAGTTACAGAATTTTAGTGGAGGGGATTAAATTTAGTGTTTGTGTTAGAAATTTCATACACACATCAATCAAAATTAAGCAAATAATTAATTAAACAATCCAGTAAATACAAATCAAGCAAATGATGATAAATTTGATATAAAAATGCAATATTTATACAGCACATGATGTTCGAAGGGTTCTTGGAGGGGTACTAAATTTCTCCCTGCCTGCCTACATTTTTTTTCTTGGAGGTTTCATCTAAAAGCTTATCCAAAGCCAAATCCCTCAATATGATCAGCTGAGGTGCCTACACTCAGACTGGATCGGGGTACTTGCCCTAGAACTGCCAGCCATCACCCAAATATAGCTCCTGCAATTAGCATAGAATATACCCAACTGGCCCATTAGAATTATTATAATCTTCTTTGTTATTCTTTCCCAACATAAGGAATGTTGGAAAGAATTAGATAAATGAGATCTCTTTCTGTCTACGAGAGAAAGTTAAAGGCTGGAGAATGTTAGCCAGTACTACATTTTTTTAAAAATCTCACACTTTTACCTTTTCAACATTCCAGCACAGAGGATATAACAGAGAATGAAACATAACTAAAACAGCTAGAACAAGAAATGCAACTGAAAGAACATACTTTAAGCCACACAACCATCACACCTCTCCACAATCACTCATGATTCTCACCTCTCCCATCCACTGAACACTCATGCCACATCCCATATACATATCCAACACAGCCCACCCATGCAGTATCCCCTAAATCTGCTTCCATTATACCCACAGCCCATCAAAGAGCCTATTTTACCTCCAACACAGCTGAGGGCTAAATGGAAATATTTAAGAAATCAAAATATGACCTTATATAAAATGTTTTATTCTGAAACAGCCATGTTTTCCTCCAAAACCCAGATGGTAGGAGAGTGAAGGTCTTTCTTGCTTTTTATCTTCTGCTGACCAATGTTGTGTTCTAGATAACTGACCTTCTCGCCGACCCATAATCATGACCCTAAATGCATCCATAACACCCATAATGATTTGTTCCAAAGAGAGGCCCATAAACACCTTTAAACTCTTTTCACACACTCTGCACCAGCAAGTATATTCTGCACACAGTGATAAAACTACAAGCCAATTTGTATGAGGACAAGAGTTTATCATAGATGTGGCAAAATCTTTTACCTCTTGCAATAAAGTGCCAATAGTGGCTTGTGGACCTTGCACTGAAAATCCCTATCTTAAGAGATATATAATTAACTTTCCCCTTGAAACATCACTAGATTGATGCACTAAGCAATGCTCCTCAAACAAGCCCTTAAAGCAGAGGTAGGCAACTATGGATCTTGAGGGCTACAACCCAGTAAGATTTTTAAGATTTCCACAACGAATATGCATGAGATTAATTTGCATGTAATAGTTTCATTGTGTGCAAATAGATCTCATACATATTCATGGTGGAAACCTTGAAATCTTGACTAGATTGTGGCCCCCAAATCTGTAGTTGCCCATCCCTGGCTTAAAGGGACTATAGGGGCCTGTAAAATCTTCTGGCCCCCTCCACAAAGACTCTGATGATGGAGTGAGAAATCTCCTGACTCTCTCTCCCCATATCTTTCCAGGGCCTTAACACATAAAAAACTATAAACATATGAACAATCCCTCAGAAAATACACTATTAGGGGCATTTTAAAAACACTAAGATGTCCCAAAAACGACATAAATTGGTACTTGGACGTTTTTCTTGACAAAATGTCCATGTGCCAATTTATGTCAATTTTTGAAGTGGACTTTATGGATGTCTCACTAGGCTTCTTAACCACTGTGCATCCAAAGTTCGAGGAGTCATGTTATGGGTGGGTTTTGGGTGGGCTTAGCACTTGGACATCTTGCATTGATAATCAAACAGTTCCCAAGAGGTCCAGGATGGAACTTAGACACCTGGAGCTAGACCTGTTTTAAAAGCATCTAAGTGCCAAAATGGAACCCAAACTGACCAGATGACCACTGGAGGGATTAAGTAATGACCCACACACACTTCCCCAGTGGTCACTGATCTCTTCCCACCCCACAAAAGTCTGAATGAAACAGTACATACCTGTCTCTAGAACAGCAGCACCTGGTATGGAAAAGCCTAGTAGAGCACCACACAGGTATCTTAAGTAGCCTGGTGGGTGGGCTAGTGAACCATAGAGAAGAGGACCCAGGCCCATAAGTCACTCTAACCACATTTATGGTGGAAAGTGTAAGGCCACCAAAATCCTACTATACTGCCATATAGGTGTCACATGCTGCCATAATGGCTATTGGGTGGTAGACAGATAGGTATAGTAGATTTGAGGGGGTTTTGGAGGGTACCCCTTTATGTGAAGTTCACAGCAGTGCCCTCTAAGATGCCCCACTGCTCTGTTAGACTCTGTGTGGCCAATCCATTACAACACTGTCCCCTCATATGTCTAAGTGGACATTTTTGTGGTAGATAATGATAAAAAAATTAGGATCCTAAGGTTGAACATTCTGATGGCTAAGACATCCAAATAGGTCATTTTCAAAAAAAAAAATTTGGACATCTAGCAGTTTTGAAAATGGATTTTTCCCTGACCTGATGTTTGGACATCTTGTGAGAAACATCCAAAGTTGAATTTAGATGCACTATCAAAAAGGCCATCCATGATACAATATATTTTATTTATTAAAAAAAATTATATTCCACTCTATCAACATTTTTAGGTGGATTCCAACAAACATACATAATTTATAACAAACAAATACTTTAAAACAGCAATTACTTAATAAACTTCAAAATACTTTAAAAAAAAACCCAGAAAGTCAGCTTTGATATACCTCCCTAAACAAAAACATTTTCAACAGAATCTTGAAACAGTCAACATCACCAAGCCCTTGCAGTTGCTCGGTGAATTGGTTCTATAACTGTGGTCCATGCACGTAGAATATAGATTTCCTATATTCCTCGCAGTGAATTTCACAAACAGATGGGATCACCAGGGCATTACTGTTCAAGGAACGTAAGCTCTATGTTGGTCAATAAATACAAAGGGAGTCTAAAAACTGGAGATTTCCTGCCTGCCAATGTTTTAAGAACAAGTAGCAACAACTTATAACGAATACGATACTCAATTGGTAACCAGTGCAGGAGTGATGTGTTCAAATCTAGAAGTTCCAGTCATTAACTTCGCCAAAGAGATCTGAGCAACCTGTAAAGATTTATTCATTCATTTATTCAAATATTTTTTGGAATACCCATTAGCAAGGAATTACAATACATCAAACCTCGGTTTGCGAGTAACGCTGTTTGTGAGTGTTTTGCAAGACAAACAAAACACTCGAACAAACTTTAACTCACAAACCGAGCGTTGACTCGATCAATGAGCGCGTCCACCCCAGGAACTGGCTTCTCTCCCCCCGCGGCCCACTCCCAAACCCTTACCTCCATTTCTCCAGCGGACACCATGCCTTCTAGATGTTAGCGCTCATGCGTACGTAGTTATGGTTTCTCGCGAGTGGCGTTGGGTGGGTGGAGCTTTGCTTGTGACATGCAAGAGCCATGCTGCTGTAGCCCGGGTGTTTTTGGCTTCCTTTGGTGCAGCAATGGCAACACTGTGAGTTGCTTGGGGGAATGGACGTCAGCGATGGCAGTGCTGTAAGTTGCTTGGGGGAGAATGGAGGTCAGCGATGGCCTTCGACTGCCATGGTGGCCCACAGGAATACAATGAAGGATGGAGGCGTGGTAAGTGTCTGTATTGGAATGGGGAACTTTGCTTATTTTCAGGTGGTACTGCCGGGCCAGAAGCTCTTAGCACAGGGAGTGAGTGCAGCTGTTAGAGGGATTTAGCGAAAGCTAAGCTGGGGTTGGCTAGTTTCTGGTCGAGTTTAGGGCTTTGGAGGGGGGGGAGAGATGTATTAAGACACTGAAGTTGAGTGCAACATTGGCCTGTTTTTGGGATGTGGAACGAATCATCCGAGTTTCCCTTACTTCCTATGGGGAAACTCGCTTTAATATAAGAGCACTTTGGATAATGAGCATGCTTCTGGAACGAATAATGCTCGCAAACCAAGGTACCACTGTACTCAAGATGTGGAAAAATCAAACTTTGAATAACCAAACGAAAATTAGAACTGGTTAATACTGACTTCAAAGAGCATAAAAGCTTCAGCTTAAAAAAAGTTTTTTTTAACAATATAAGAAACATGCTCTTTCATCTTCAAATAAGTATCCAAATACTTCAGAACCCAAAACACTTAACTCAGACGAAGTATTACACGTGTCGGATGGAGAATTCACCTCTTCAAAATTAGCTTTAAGAGCAAAATCCAACTAAAGTCTACGAAAAGCCCCTCCAAAAAAACAGCACTTAAATGAAAAGTCCAGCTGTATTCTTCATCTCTCATTTCCAAAAAATGCCCAACGGTGTCCCTGTTTTGCATCTAGCTATATCAAGGGCTGCGATATCAGCTTTCCGTCAACAATCTTTATTTATCATAAGGTTCTTCAAATTCTTCAAGAGATTGCACCACACAATTCTTAATTTGTGCTTGAGCTGTGCAATCTCTTGGAATTGGGACTGACTGGAGCAAGGTATCTGTGGTCTTTTTTTTCTCCACTGTTTGAAATTAGTGCAATCTCTGGGTATTTATATAATAATTGCTAAAGTTCTTAGCCTGTTCTCTCATTATGTACTATATACATGGTCAAGTCACATTATTATAAGAACTTGCTAATATCCAGAATAACCACCTCTGGCAGTACGGACAGCTGCCAGATGCCTTGGGAGTGACTCAATAAAATGCTGGATGGTTGCTAGAGATATTTGGAGCCATGCAGACTGCAGTGTGTCTAATAGTTGCTAACAAATGCATGGTGGTGGATCCAGTCATCATACATGTCGATAGAGGTGGACCCAAATGTGCTTGATTGGGTTAAGGTCTGGGGAATTTGGAGGACAGGGAAGTAGCTGGAAGTCTTGGTTGTGCTCTATGAACCACTCACGTACAATTCTGGTGGTACGACATGCCACATTGTCCTTTTGAAAGATCTCATTGGCCACAGAGAAGACCTTCAACATGTACACCTCTACTTGATCAGCAAGGATGGAGAGATACCCACATCAATTGAAAGTGCCTTCCAGAGGTATCAAGGGACCCAGATCATACCAAGAAATTATTTTTCAGACCATAATGCTGCTGCCATCAGCTTGTGTAGTCCAATAGTGGTTGCTGGGTGTTTGTTCTCGGCGGTTTCACACCAAACACACCAATGTCCGTTCCTTTTGATGGAGCTCAAAATGTGACTCATTGGAGAAGGCAACCCTTTGCCAGTCGGTGCAAGTCTAATGTTGGTACTCCTGTGCAAATTATAGCTGTATTTTGCGATGAACTGTCGTAAGCATTGGTGTAGTCACCAGTCATCTGCTCTGGAGTCCCATTCACAACAGGGTTCACTGCACAGTCGTTTTGGACACACATCTGGAAGCCCCCATAGTTCATTTAGATGGTGAGTTGCTCCACGGCAGCGTGCCAATCGATCCACACCAACCTGCACATCTGACATTCACCTCTTGCTTCGATGGCTCGTTTTGCCCGACAGTTACCATGTCGGGTCTTGAAAAGGTTCCATTCGTCCACTCACAGTACACTTTAACCAGTCCATGAACAGTTCACTAATTCTGCTGTTTTTGAAATGCTGCTGCTGCCTTTGACCTGATAGCCAATGATCATGACTTTTTCGATGTCTGATAAATCACACTTTTTTCCCCTTGACAGCCATGGTTACCATATTGGCAACTTGCTGACATCCATAGCTGCATTCGATCATTTGCTATGTGTCCCTGATGCTAGAGGCAGGTAGTGGTCATAATAATGTGACTCAATTGTGTATTTATTTTGAGAAGTACTACCCCATCTATAATAAGGCACCCACTGATTCTTCTATTGCTGCCAGGAACAGATTAATCCAACATGCATTTTAAATGCAAAGGTGAGATTTTATTTAGAGATGAGAAGGTACCAATGTGCAAATCTGTATATAGTTTCTTTAACCACCCCCTCCTCCCCCTCCCCCCCCCCCACACACACACCCAGGGCAGTTACTTCCCCACCCATAGGCTTCTCCTCAGTGATAAAGTTTCTTATGTATTGTATTCCTTGTGCTGTTTCCTATTCACCCCTACCCATAATGTCCATGAAAGGACTCAGCAACCTCAGGAGCAGCAAGTTTCCTAGCTGATCAGCCAGATAGCTGTTCATAAGAAAATAAGAATTGCCATAATGGGACAGACCAAAGGTCCATCAAGACTAGTATCCTGTTTCTAACAGTGGCCAACCAGGTCCCAAGTTCATTTGCTACAGAGAGGCAGCTATGCTGTCCTGAGGATGGACCTGTTCCTTCTGTGGTTGAGGCAGTTCCCACTGCAGCTTTGTCAGCCACATAACTGTTAATTTCCTGCAGGGAGGCAGCTATGCTAGCCTAAGGACGGTGCTGCTCTTTCTGTAGTTGGGCCAATTTCTGCTGGAGGTCCATTTTTTAGCCCAGACATGTCCTGATGATCCCCATATCCCGCCACCATTTGGCAAGTGTGGGAGGCCATCTTCCCATGCTCCCTTCACAGAAACTGTTCCCTCTTCCTTGTCTTTAGACTTCTCAATGTACTCTTGCTGGGTTGTCACCTGCTGCCTCTCATGTGCTGACTCTTTTTGCTGCCCTTCAGGTAGTGCTATTTCTTGATGCTTGGAGGTTCCAGCCTGTTGTCTCCCTGTAGACAAGCCAAATAAAAGACAAACATAGTGCAGACATCTCGCAGATAACACATAAAATGTGACCACTGTTATCACAAAGAATCATTTAATAGTGCTTAATTGGTAGTTTCTTCTCTCATATATTAGACTATGATAGCTGTATAAGTTAGGAAGTCAGCAGTAGCACAAGACTATTTCTGTACCATTATTCTCTCATACTTGTCCCAATGTGGTGCCACACCACTAATGTGAATCTGCTAACTCTATTAATGAGGCAATGCATGTCAGAAAGTTTTATCTGCCAGCTATAGCTAAGTACATGCTATATCTGCTTACCCTACCATGTCACAAATGTGTGGCATGGTTTGGCAAGTAGCTCACAGAAAGAATTCCTTACTAGAGAATGACTCAGGGACAAATTTTTCCCCATCCACGCAGGAACTCATTTTCTTGTCCCAGCGAGTTCTTTTCCTGTCTCATTCCTGCAAGCTCTGTCCTCATATGTACAAGCCTCAAGCACTTTAAAAATCATAAGTATTTGAGGCTTGGGCAGTTAAGACAGAGCTTACAGGAATGGGGCAGAGATAGTGTCAAAATTCACAGGGATGGGACTGGGAAATTGAGTTCCTGTGGGGATAGGGAAAAATTTGTCCCCAGCACAGCACAACATAATACCAAAGGCTAGTGACAAAGAACATGACACATCATTCCTCACTGAAGTAATCAATCTATTTTGATTTCTTTCAGAAATACAGTTAAAAAGACATAGCTGAGGAAGCGCTTCCTAACACAATTTAAGTTAAGTGTATCTTTGCATTTTGGTTCTCCATTTCTTTCAAACTGGGAAGATTTTTAAGCCAATAATTAGATGCAATTTGTGTACCAAATATATAGGTGCAGAACCTTTGAGTTTCTCTGAGGCTTTTCCCTCCCAGTATATACTGACATTGCATTGTTCAGAAATGGCAAGTATACTCCGCAACAGTAACTGGTTTTCGAAAGTCTTTTGTATTGATTGTTTAGTGAGTACAAAGAAAACCAAAATATCCACTTTACTTCCATCCAGGACAGTAGCCTAGTCACATTGTATCCCAGGAACAAACACAAGCCAGGAGAGACATGGATCAGAGAGTAAGGTGTTATACTGTATATGTTTATTGGATAACTAAGTCATTGTGCGCTCACAGAGATTTGTGCGTGTGTGTGTGGGGGGGGGGGGGGAGGGCTGTACATACGATGACAGAATATTCATTGTGATATTCCTGTGAAATGTGAGCTCTTGAAATGGCTACTTAGTCCATAGTATGTACTTCATTTCAAAAGAACTCAGGGCCTGCAGCTGGGAGGAAGGGGGGATGGTTACTGGTTTCATGTTTTTTTTGTCATCCCTCTTCAGCACCCAACACTTCTTTCTCAGGTCCTCCAAAACAAGACTATGATAACGAACAATGCTCATTTGCCTGGTGATTTAGGCATCATCATCCCCAGAAGCAGTGATATGGTACCTCTGGACAAAGCCAATAGCCATCTCAGTTTTGTGTGTGAAAAATCTGGTTTCTGTGAGTCAGGCATGGTGTTTATGTGTCGTAACTTAAAAAGAGTGTTTGGTGAGAGAGACTATTAAATACACTCAGTCAGCCATTTGCAAATGAACCTCCTCCTGGAAAAATTGGTGCTTGTTATCCAGATAATATTTATTTTCTCTCTTTTATTTATTGAATATCGCCAATATATTTACTCCAGATGGCTCATTGTTTCAATCTATGGTGTCTAATGTTTAGGAGAATCTATAATCAACCTAAAGGATTCTGGTAACTATCCACTTTTGAGATCACGATCTTCCTGTTTTACAGTTTCATAGTTATCTGTCCAGGATAGTATTTCAGACACATCATATACATCACATAGTTACAGTATATCACCTAAAAGAAAGGAAAAATCCCACCATCTAGAAACCACCAATGGTTAGGTTTGTGTAAAAAAAACACCCCAATAGATTAGAAAAAGGTAATTTATGAAAATATTGCCTAGTTTGTTTAAGTGACAAATTCTTCTTTCCGTCTAATTGAAAACTCACAATTAATATGGTTCAGTCACTGGGATCAAGATACAGTCCACCCAGTAGAGCAGATGCTGCAGGGAAATTGCTGAATAAAGTGTATAAGAGAGAAATGGAGCAATATGCAACTGATTTAGAGGATAAAATTGTTAACCTTTGCAGTGGAGTAAGAGTAGGAGGTGCCTGGGCCGATAGTGCCCTCCTCTTATCTGCCCTACACTCCTTCCCTGCCTCCTCTGCCGTGCACATGCCTTCCCTTCCCTATACCTCTTTAACAAGCGCGAGCAGCATCTCCAACCTTCTGCTCGCGACAGCTTTGACTGTACCTCTGATGTCACTTCCTGGTCCTGCGAGCAAGGGGCAGAGAGGTGCCAGCATTCCCACCAAGAAGGTGCCAGTGGCAGTACACCCCTGTCCATCCTTACTATGCCACTGAACCTAAGTCTTTTTGGGTGGAGTAATGTCTACAATGCTGTTTGTGCTTGTATAAGAAGAGAAGAGAATGTCTTTCTTGCAGAAACAATTGATACCTCAGGAAATGGCACATACAGCAGAATTCTTACAGGAAGTAACAGCAAAAACTATAAAAATGTGAGCAAAAATTCAAATGTCTAGTATGCAGTTTAGTCACAGACAATAAAAACATAAGAATTGCCATACTGGGATAGCCCAAAAGTCCATCAAGCCCAGTATCCTGTTTCCAACAGTAGCTAACTCGGGTCCCAAGTACCTAGCTAGATCCTAAGCAGTAAAACAATTTTATGCTGCTTATCCTAGGAATAAGCAGTGGAGTTCCCCAAGTTATCTCAATAATGACCTATGGACTTCTCTTTTAGGAAATTATCCAACCCTTTTAAAACCCCGCTAAGCTGATTTCACTACATTCTCCAGCAACGAATTTCAGAGTTTAATTACACGTTGTGTGAATAAATATTTTCTCTGGTTTGTTTTAAATCTACTACTTATTAGCTTAATCGCATGCCCCCTAGTTCTAATATTTTTGGAAAGAGTGAACAAGCGATTCCCATCTACCCGTTCCACTCCACTAAGTATTTTATAGACCTCTATCTTATCACCCCAACCCATCTCTTCTCCAAGCTGAAGAGCCCTAGCCACTTTAGCCTCATAAGGAAGTTGTCCCATCCCTTCTATAATTTTTGTCGCCCTTCTCTGTACCTTTTCTAATTCCACTATATCTTTTTTGAGATAAGGCGACCAGAACTGCACACAATATTTAAGCTGCAACTGTAACATAGAGCGATACAAGAGCATTATAACATTTTCATCTTTGTTTTCCATTCTGTTCCTGATAATTCCTAACATTCTATTTACTTTCTTAGCCGCTGCATATTGAGCTGAGGGTTTCAACGTTTCCTCAATAATGATACCTACATCTTTTGCCTGGGTAGGACTCCTTATCGCTAGCAGAAAGAGTAAGTCAGATCAATGATCAGTTAGAAAATAAACCCTAAAAATCCTCCACTTTCTTAAATGATCAGTCAGAAAATAAACCCTAAAAGAAAAACAGTTTATGCAGATAGGTAAATAAAACCCTTTTCAAGCCTATAAGGTAAAAAAAAAATTTAAGTTCTGCCATTTAACAATTTTCAAAACTTATACATGATCAATATTCTTCCAGCAAGATTTGAAGCATCATATTGAACTTCCTAATAAATAAAATGGAGAAACTATATGATAGGGTTCAAGTTGAGGAAGATAACAATGGGAATGAGACATTTGGATTTGGATGTTAAATGGGAAAAATTTGACGAGGTATCTGAAGATGTAACTTTGCAAATATTAAGATTTCTGTGTCCGATGAGAGCAGTGGATGACCCTTGTTCACTCTCTATAGTTCAAAAATTAGAGCATGGGGTATTACCCTCACTAGTTACAATTGTGAATAAATCTTTACAGAATAGTCACATGCCGAAATTGCTTAAGAGTGCCACAATTAAGCCCTAGTTAAAAAAGGTACATTTGGAGGAAGCAAACATGGAGAATTATAGGCTCATACCTGTATTGCCCTTCTTGGGGAAAATTATCAAAAATATAGTATTAAAACAATTGGAAGAGTTTGTGGATAGAGAAAATTTACTTGAGTATCATCAATTTGGATTTCGTGTGTGACAGTATTGAAACACTGCTGGTAACGACAGTAGATGAATTAAAAAGATGGATGAAAGCAAAACACTGTGTATGGTCTCTTTGGATGTATCTTCGGCATTTGACACAGTAGATATCGATGCTATACTACAAACTCTGATGGAGCTGGGTATTGGAGGAGTACTGCAATGGTTTGTGTCATATTTTCAAGATCGCTCAATAAAAGTACAGAGTAATAGTCATTTGTCTGATACTAGATCTAGATCTAGGGGTGTCCCACAAGGATTGGTACTGTCAGCTCTGCTCTTCAATCTTTATATGGCTTCGTTGGGGACTATATTTCGGCAACTTGGTGTTGAATACCGTTTGAATGCTACGACATAAAGTTTTTTTTTCCCCATGAAGGTTTGGAAGAATGAGCTAAAGGTGAGGTTATCAACATGTTTAAAAGCTGTGAATAGTTGGATGGTAGTCCATAAATTAGAAGTGGATGATAGTGGTGTATGCAGCTGGCAAGTCTTTTGCTCTGTTGCTACTACTGTATACCCAGTGCTGTAAACATTGCTGGAATATAGTAATGTATTTATTTATTTATTTTATTTATTTATTTAGATTTATATCCCGTTCTCCCAGTAGCTCAGAACGGTCTACAAGTAAACATACACAGTAGAAGTAATTAGGCAAATAAGATGTACAATAAGTTTAGGTGCTTGGACATACAAGATTGTGCAGTATTTATCAGGGTACAAACAATTTTTCAGAGTACAGACAATTTATCAGAGTACAGACTAAGAGAGGACTATACTGAAATTTAGGAGAAGTTAAATAGGGGAGAGAAGAGAGAGGTGAGGTTTAAGGGGGGGTGTAGACTGAGGGAGATCTTTAGTTGAAGAGGAGGGTCTTTACCATTTTACGGAATGTCAATAAAGAGTTCTGTTGCCTGAGTTGGGGGGGGAGTTTATTCCAGAGATGTGGGATGAAGTGGCTGTAGGATCGTTTGCGGGCAGTTTCTGAGAGGAGGGACCTTCCAGGGGGAATGCATAGGCGTATTTCCGATTTTGAGCGGAGGGTGCGAGTGGGGGTGTAGATGGGAAGCTTAGATTTTATGTTCTGTATTTAAAATCGGCTACTAAATTAACTAACAGGATTCAACTTTTACAATATACAGCAGAGAGATTAAGATATTGTAAATCAAGATTTGATCATGCTTCCTCACTGTTGGTTGATCTACACTGACTTCCAATGAGGGCCTAAATAGTCTTTAAAGTGGCTTGTGTTTAGGGTTTTAGAAGAAGCAGAAAGAGCAGGAAAGTAGGATGTGTAGAAAACCAGGATTCTCCAAAATCAAGCGTACAATCTTTATTCACAATAGGACATAGAAGGTGTTTGAGAAGATCACAACATGGTTGGATTTTGGCTGGTCAGTCTTCATTAGGAGTCAAATGGACCTTACAAATATATAAAAAATAAGAGCTCCTTTTACAAAGTCGTGGTAGAAGTTTCTATGAGTCAAAGGACTTACCTCGCCAGACCGCAGTAGAAACCTCTACCGGAGCTTTGTAAAATCCAGCATAAATGAGTAAAATGAAGATATATATATAATAGGATAAGTAAATCATTAATTAAAATATATATAAATAAATGAAGTTTATACTAGAAGCATACCCAAAATATAATATATAACCAGCTAAAAACACATAAAAATAAACATGTATATATCTGCGCATGAATGAGCAACATAAACAGAGTAAAAACATTGTGAATTTAAGTACAACAATGCATATTAGGAAAATCAAATCAAATAATGAAATAAACCATGTCTAAAAGCAGAAATATACAGTAGCTATAAATGAGTGAGAGAGTAAATTTATAAAAGCACTTCTAATATACCTTCTACTTAGTACACAGCACAAAACCTAACCCCTCTTTTACAAAACTGTGATAACAGTTTCTAGCGTGGGGAGTTGTGCTGAATGGCCCGCGCTTTTCCCGACACTCATAGGAACTCAATAAGCGTCGGGAGCAGCACGGGCTATTCAGTGCGGCTCTCCACGCTAGAAACTGCTATCACAGTTTCGTAAAAGGAGGCCCTAGTTGTGTGTTTATATACAATGGGGCTCTCAATAAAAAAACTAAAATGTCCAAAATTACTGCTTAAGTTGGCACTTGGACATCCTAATCATCGGGATGTCCAAGTGCCAATAATCAAAACCCTTTTCCTGAATGTCTTGCAGGACATTTCTATCACAATATGTTCAGAGTTCCAGGGGGTGTGCTGGGAGGTCTGTCATGGGTATGTTTTGGGCGGGCTTAACTAGGACATTTTGCGGCAATAATTGAGTCTTTTCCAAGACATCCTGGATGGAAGTTAGACATTTGGAGCTAGACCTGTTTTAGAAACATCTAAGTGCCACAAAGGGACCCAAACTGACCAGATGACCACTGGATACATTAAGGTATAACCCCCCCATGCTTCCCCACTGATCACTAACCCCCCCCCCCCCAAATCTGAAAGAGTACATACCTGTTTCTAGAACAGCAGCACCTGGTATGAGAAAGCCTAGTAGAGCATCACAGAGGTGTCTTAAGTAACCTGGTGGATGAGCTAGTGAACCATAGAGTGGAGGACCCAAGCCCATAAGCCACTCTAACCACTACATTTATGGTGGAAAGTGTGAGTCCACCAAAATCCTACTATACTACTACTTATTATTTCTATAGCGCTACTAGACATACACAGTGCTGTACATCAAACATAGAAGAGACATTCCCTGCTCAAAACAGCTTACAATCTAGTCAAGACAGACAAACTGGACAAGAAGGTACATCTATACACAGTGCTCTGGTGGGGGAGTTACAAAGGGAATGATAAGACAGATATTGGTGCTTCTCAGGTGGGTTGGAGTTTGGAATTGAAAGCAGCTTCAAAGAAGTGGGCTCTGAGTTTGGATTTGAATACTGCTAGAGACGGAGCTTGACATACCGAATCAGGCAGTTCCAGGCATATGGTGCAGCAAAGTAGAAGGGACAAAGTCTGGAGTTGGCTGTAGAAGAGAAGGGTACAGATAAGAGAGACTTACCCAATGAGTGGAGTGCCCGGGGAGGGAGGGGGGAGTAGTATGGGGAGAGATAAGAGAAGAGAGATATTGAGGAGCTGCAAAGCAAATACATTTGCAGGGAGCCAATGAGGTGACTTGAGGAAAGGAGTAATGTAGGCATAGTAACACTGACATTCTGAATAGATTGAAGGGGAGAGAGATGGTTTAGCAGGCCAGTGAGAAGCAGGTTGCAGTAGTCTAGGCAAGATATGATGAGGGTATGGAAGAGGGTCTTAGCAGTGTGCTCAGAAAGGAAGGGTCTGATTTTAGTGATAAAGTAGAGAAAGAAATGACAGGTTTTGGCAGTCTGTCGGATATGTGAAGAGAAGGAGAGATGATTCAATGATTATTCTGAGGTTGCAAACCAACGAGACAGGGAGGATGAGGGTGTTGTTCACAGAACAGAGAACAGAGGAAGAGGAGAGACGAGTTTAGGTGAAAAGATAAGGAGTTCAGTCTTGGCCATGTTTAATTTTAGATGGTGGTGAGACATTCAAGTAGCAATGTCAGACAAGCAGGCTGAAAGCCCAGGATTGAATGTCTGTCACAATTTTAGGTATAGAGAGTCAGATCTGTGAGTTGTTGGCATAGAGGCGATACTGAAAGCCATGGGAGATTACAGCACCAAGGGAAGAAGTGTAAATGGAAAAAAGAAGTGGTCCTAAGAAAGAGCCCTGACTCCAGCCAACAGCAGGATGGCATATATGCTGCCATATAGGTGCCACCTGTAGCCATGAGGGCTATTGGGATGGTAGACAGGTGGGTATAGTAGGTTTTGGGGAAGTTTGGGAGGGCTCAGCATAAATTAAGAGGTATATGTTAAAATGTACTTCTAGTAATCTTTATGTGACATTCACAGCAGTGCCCTCTAAGGTGTCCCACTGCTCTGTTGGCTTGTCTGTGTTGCCAGTCCATCACAATGATGGCCACTCCCATGTCCGAATGGTCTGAATTTTGAAGTCTTCAACTTAGACATTTCTTTGGTCGAAAATGAGGTATAAAGTTAGGCATCCTAAGGGTTGGACGTCCTGTCTGCCTAGATGTCCAAGAAAATGATTTTAAAAATTAGGGGGGGGACATCTAGCGGTTTGGTTTTCAAAAGTAGATGTTTCTGTGTAAAAAGAGGAACAAATGAACGCAAAGACACGTCGAAACAAATACAGCAGTGGTGCACATAATAAATATACCACCCTAATATTCCCCTTTTACAAAGCCGTGTAGCTGAGTGCTGTGTATCAAATGCTCTGAAGCCCATTCACTTCCTATGTGTATCGAAGCATTTACTTTAATGGCCCGTGCTGCCAGCTTTTGTAAAAAAGAGAGAAAAAAAGGTATGAAAATGTGTGACTAAAACAGTACTCTAGGCAAATGTTAAACGTAAGTACAAGGTAATGAATGTTTAATGTGAAGAGAACTGTGACTAAGAGGATAGATGTAAAAACGGAAAAAACTTATATGGTTGCTCCCTGAACAAATGAATAAGCAGGTATCACCAACCGCATATTAAAAAACACTGACCAGAACTAATATATGAGATAAATATTGCTGAAAATTTAATCAACTGAATTTATTAGGTACAATATTACCAGTAAGAGTCAGGGGCAGTAAGATGTAAAGCCGATGAAAAAAATATAAATTCCAAACTAATACGACTAACAAATTCCAATAAGAGGTGCGATTACTGACAAGAGAACTGTCCTGAAGGCTTACTTTCACTGATTAACTTACTAGGGGCTCCTTTTATCAAGCCGCGCTAGTGGTTTAACGCGCGTAATAGCACGCATTAAACCGCTAGCTGCTACCGCCTCCTCTTGAGCAGGTGGTAGTTTTTGGCCAGCGTGGGGGTTAGCGCGTGATGAAACATTGCGCGCCTTAACCCTGCAAGCGCGATTTGATAAAAGGAGCCCTAAGTTCTACTGTGGAAATGAGGCAATACAAACATCTATTTCTGAAGTTTCCATCTATAAGAAATGTGATCTTTAAATTACTTTTTCTTATTCTTTTATGTAATGGAAGATCTTCCATTCTTTTATGCTGTGGAAGACCTTCCTCTTGAAGTCCACTTTTCTAACAGTTATTTTTGCTTTCGGAAAATGTTGAAAACTCATTTGCTTTCTAAGTTTTTGGATGAGTTTTCTCTCAAATTTATTTATTTAATTAGTTTTCTATCCTGTTGGCCCCACAGAGCTCAGAACAGGTTACAGGTTAAACATACATAGTATACAGTTAACAAGTTACGATTTACACTGGATTTGTCATAGTTTCAGTATAGGTTTACGATACAAGTTTTTATCCTAACTAGACACATACTAGGGGTCTAATACTAATATACAGTTAACCGGTTACAATTTATGTTTCTATAATTCCTTTTGTTATGGATCAATATGATTTTTTAGTTATCCCAACTAGAACCTAGTCAAGGGAGCTGTCAGGCTTTAAGTCCATTATAACATAACATAGCATAGCATAAACCACTTCACTGGACTGGAATCCTCTTTATTTGGCACTATAAGTTAGCATGTATGTACTCATGATATGGCAAGAGTTGACATAGCTGTTCGAGCCTGTGTAATTAAACTCTCAAATTCAATGCTAGAGAATGTGGTAAGAGCAGTTAGTTTAGTAGGGTTTAAAATAGGGTTGGACATGTTCCTAAAATTGAATCTATAAACTATTAAGATGAGAAAATCACTTCTTATTCCGGGGATAAGCAGCTTAAAATCTATTTTACTCTTTTGGGATCCTACTAGGTACCTGTGAGAGATTAGCCACTGTTAGAAAAAGGATATCTGGCTTGATCAATCTTAGGTCTGTCCCAGTACAGTGATACTAAGTACTTATGTCATCCCTGATATATCTGGCATAAGGTTGGCTTACAATAGGTCTGTTGCAGTGTTCTTCAATGCAAGGCCTGTGAGCAAAAGGTGGCCCTTAGAGACCTCTTAGGCGGCCCATGCAGTCCTTTTTTTTTTTTTTTTTCTGCTGCTGCATACAAACCACAGGCTTTGTATTGAAGAACACTGCTTGATTCAATCTGAACATTCTTTCTATTTCCCCATCCTCGCTTCCCTCCCCACTTTATGAGTCTGGCATCCCTCCCTGCTTTCCTTCCTACTTCCTGCCTGCCCAATAGCTTTACAAACGATCATATTTATTTAGTTAGTCTGGACTTTCTATACCACCTTTAACTGCACATGCAGAGCAAGGAAGTGTACAATCTATAAAAAAAGGCCAAAAGAAAAGAACTACAATTTGTTAGGACAGAATCAATCATACTAAGAACCACTTACTTCATGGGCACACACAATAGGACTAGGGAGGGAGAGAAACAAAAGTGTAGGTAACAACTAGTTGGGTTGAAAACTGGAAGACTTAGTCTGAAAATGTCTGGCTACATTTTAAAGTTCTTAAGTAAAGGTTCACTGTGGATAGCTAATGCCGAGACTCATCAAGCCTGATAACTACTATCTGATGCTGCTCATCCACATTGGCACTAATGATACTGCCAGGTATCCCTGCGAACATGTCAAAAGTGACTTTGTGGCTCTGGGAGAAAAGGTGAAGTAGTCAGGTGCACAGGTGGTATTCTCATCCATCCTCCCTTTCGAGGGTAAAGGCCAGGGCACAGAAGCTTGCATTCTGGAGATGAATGCATAGCTAACTGGATGGTGTCGTCGAGAGCGTTTTGGCTTCCTGGACCATGGGATGATTTTCCAAGGGCTACTGAGCAGGGTTGGTGTATATCTATCAAAGAAGGGAAGAAATGTCTTTGTCGGCAGGCTGGCTAATCTACTGAAGAGGGCTTTAAACTAGAAGTGATGGGGCAGAGTGATCAAAGCTCCTGGGTATAAGCCCTCAGGTAACTAAATCACTGAATACCTCTACACAGATGGGAAAAGGAGGCAATTTCTGGAAAGCAGTATATAATAATGCTTGAAGTATGGGAAACAAGATTCTGGATCTAGAAGCTGTGATGGAAGAAGAGGGGTTGGATATAGTGGCAATCACGGACACATGGATCTTGAAGAACCATGACTGGAATGTAGTTATACCGGGCTATAATCTGTTCAGGAAAGACAGGGTAGGAAGAAAAGGAGTGTTATATGTTAAAGATCATCTTAAAGCCACACAACTGCAGGATCTGCAGGGCAAGGAAGAGGCACTGTGGATCAATTTGGAAAGAGGGAATGGTGAATATATTTACATTGGTGTGATATACAGGCCTCCTTCACAGATGGAAGAAGCAGATATTTAATAGTAAACATTCAGTGGAGAGGGACAGATTCTTCAAGCTTTCGAAAACTACAAGAATGAGAAGGCATTCAGAAAAATTGAAAACGGACAGATTCAGAACCAGTTTTAGGAAGTTCTTCTTCACCCAACGAGTGGTGGACACCTGGAATGCGCTTCCAGATGGTGTGATAGGATAGGGTACGGTATTGGAGTTCAAGAAGGGATTGGACAATTTCCTGAAGGAAAAGGGGATAGAAGGGTATAGATAGAGGGTTACTATACAGGTCCTGGACCTGGTGGGCCGCCACGTGAGCGGACTGGTGGGCATGATGGACCCCTGGTCTGACCCAGCAGAGGCATTGCTTATGTTCTTAAAAAAGGGGAAGTCTTTCTAATAGGTGATTTTAACATGCCGGATGTTGATTGGAGTATCCCTATTGCGGGGTCTTCTAGAAGTAGGGAGATTCTGGATTCTCTACAAGGAGAATTGTTCTAGTAGTTGGTAATTGAACCCATGCAGGATGGGGGGTCATACTGGACTTAGTGCTTACAAACGGGGAAAGTATTTCTGATATTACAGTGGGTGATCATCTGGCATCCAGTGATCACTGCATGGCACGGTTTAATATTAAGATGGGTATAGAGAGGGCTCATTCAAAAGCAAAGGTTCTAGACTTTAAAAACACTAACTTTGTTCAGTTGGGGGTTTACGTCAAGGAATTGTGTGGGTGTGAACGTTTGGAAGGAGTAGAAATGCGGTGGGCAAAATTGAAAGGAGCGATTGTAAGGGTGACAACCTTTTTGTGAGGCAAGTAAGTAAAAGTAAGAGGAAAAGAAGGCCGCTTTGGTTCTCAAAAGTAGTAGCTGAGAAGGTAAGGAAAAATACATTAGCTTTCATAAACTACAAAAGATTGCAGAAAGAGGAAGACAGGCAAAAATATTTGGAAAAGTTAAGAGAGGCTGGTCGTGTAGTCAGTAAAGCAAAGATGCAAATGGAAGAAAAAATAGCTGACACGGTAAAACGGGGAGATAAAACATTTTTAGATATATTAGTGATAGGAAGAAGTGCAAAAGTCGCATTGTGAGACTCAAAGGTGAAGGTGAGGAATATGTAGAAGCTGATAAAGAAAAGGCCAAATTACTTAACAAATATTTCTGTTCTGTGTTCACGGCTGAAGCGCCGGAAGTGGGACCGCAGAAGACAAACGTGATAGGGATGGAGGAGTTATAGACTCTGATCGATTTTCAGAGGATTGTGATCGTGAGGAGCTAGCTAAAATAAAGGTAGACAAAGCGATGGGGCCAGATGGAATACATCCTAGGGTGCTGAAGGAACTTAAGAAAGTTCTGGTAGCTCTGCTGACTGATCTTTTCAATGAATCTCTAGAGTCGGGAGTGGTACCGGAGGACTGAAGAAGGGTGGATGTGGTCCCTCTTCACAAAAGTAGAAGTAAGGAAGAAGTAGGGAATTATAGGCCGATAAGTCTGACTTCTGTGGTAAGCAAATTAATGGAAACACTTTTAAAACAGAAAATGGTCAAGTTTCTGGAATCCTGTGGATTACAGGACCAGAGGCAACATGGATTCCCTAGAGGTAGGTCTTGTCAGACAAATCTAATCAATTTCTTTGACTGGGTGACCAGAGAATTGGATAGAGGATATGCGCTAGATGTGGTGTATTTAGATTTTAGCAAAGCCTTTGACAGTGTTCCAGTGCCCTTAGGATGGGTCCCAAAGTGACGGGCTGGGTCAAGAACTGATTGAGTGGAAGGCGACAGATCAATGAAGATCACTCTGAGGAAAGGGATGTTACTAGTGGTGTGCCTCAAGGTTCTGTTCTTGGGCCTATTCTTTTTAACATTTTTATAAACGATATTGCTGAAGGGTTGTCGGGTAAGATTTGCCTCTTTGCAGATGATACGAAAATCTGCAATAGAGTAGACATGCTGGATTGTGTGAATAACATGAAGAAAGACCTGGCGAAGCTTGAAGAATGGTCTGAAATTTGGCAGCTAAAATTTAATGCTAAGAAATGCAAGGTCATGTATTTGGGCTGCAAAAACCCAAGGGAATAGTACAGATTAGGGAGTGAAGACTTTATGTGCACAACAGAAGAGCGGGACTTGGGTGTGATTGTATGTGATGAACTTAAGGTGGCCAAACAGGTTAAAAAGGTGACAGTGATAGCTAGAAGGATGCTAGGTTGCTTAGGGAGTGGTATGGCCAGTAGGAAAAAGAAGGTATTTATGCCCCTGTACAAGACTTTAGTGAGACCTCATTTAGAATATTGTGTTCAATTATGGAGGCCACACCTTCAAAAAGATATGAAAAGGATGGAGTAGGTCCAGAGGAAGGCTACTAAAATGGTATGTGGTCTTTATCATAAGGCATATGGGGACAGACTTAAAGATCTCAATCCGTATACTTTGGAGGAAAGGCGGGAGAGGGGAGATATGATAAGAGATGTTTAAATACCTACGTAATGTAAATGTGCATGAGTCGAGTCTCTTTAATTTGAACGGAAACTCTGCAATGAAAGAACATAGGATGAAGTTAACAGGTGATAGGCTTCGGAGTAATCTAAGGAAATACTTTTTTACAGAAAGGGTGGTAGATGCATGGAACAATCTCCCAGAAGAGGTGGTGGAAAAAGAGACTGTGCCTGAATTCAAAAGGACCTGGGATAGGCATGTGGGATCTCTCAAAGAGAAAGAGATAATGGTTACTGCGGATGGGCAGACTAGATGTGCCATTTGGCCTTTATCTGCCATCATGTTTCTATGTTTAGCTCTCTCTCCCTCCCTCTGACCCACACAGCACACAAACACCCAGCTCTCTCCATCCCCCAACCCCTGCAGCACAGACACCCGTCTCTCTCTGTCTTCCCCCAAACCCCTGCAACGTATAGATGTTTGGCTCTCTCTTTCCCACAGCCCCACACTCACTTCCACTGCCCTGCCCCACAATACACAGGCCCCCACTCTCACTTCCAATACCCTGTCCCACTCAGCTCCACAGCACACAGACACTTGACTGTTGCTTCATCGCCCCCTCCCCATAGCATAGAAACAGAGTGCTTTCTTCTCCATTTCCCTGGTAGCCCCAGCCTGGTGAGATTCATAAGCAAAGAAAAGGAGAGTGGCAATGCATTGGACCACATCCTCTTCCTCTGCCACTTTAGCACTGAATGCAAAATTTCAACCATGCAGTTCAAATTTTACATTCAGGAACAAGTGGCAGAAGGGAAGACTGTTGCCTGACATACAGCTGCTCTCTTTGCCTTCTACTTGTGATCAGCAGCAAGCCTGGGCATGGATCAGGGTGAAGAGAGGGAGATGCAAGTGCTTGTGGGTGAATGAACATGCACAAATGTCAGATGTATACGGTGGGAGGGGAAGTAGCGAAAAGAAGAAAAAGAGCAGGTTGCAAACCCTGACTACTCTCTGCATCTCTAGTTAAGCTGCTTGAAGCCGTGCATTTGTGCTGGCAAAACCTAGGTGCAAGGTCCAATTTTTTTTACTAACCAAGGCAACCTGGCGCCTGGGGTTTGTCAAGCTCAGTCCTAACCACATTACTTACATGGCTACTGCAATTAGCACATACTATTGTTCTGTCCCCTACAAAGTGTTCCTGTTACATTGTGTGCTAAAGGACCAAATATCCTGCAGTATCTTCTCTACAAATAATACAAAGTTTGTAATTGAAAATAATATTAAAGCATTAAAACTGCCCATGCGGCCATAAAGTTAAAACAATATAAAACATATATAAAATAGATGATATATAAACATAAGTGTCCATCATTGTGGCGCTTCCTGTGATGAAGAAGAGATATGGGCCCTCTCAGATGACATTATGCGCCATGGGGTCCTTAACTCTGCCACCACTATTTCACTCACAGACAACAACCAGCCTGTCACTGGTGGTCCTCAGAACCTGTACTTCACAGATCAGTTTCTGAATCCATGAGATGTAGTCTTAGGGGCAGCAACATCTATGGCAGGCATCTGTGAGAGGGGTGGTGTTGTCTCTGGGGCCATATTAAAAGGAGGGGGAGTAAAGTCCTCTTTCATTTCCTCTTCTTCTTATGTCTCTTCTTTTGCTTCTGAGTTGGAAGAGTTGTAAGAAGAGGAAGACTCTGAGGAGTCTTAACTCTTCTGCATCTTCTGGCTGTTGCTGAAACCCTTCTTTTTCTTTCTCTTCCTCTTCTACCTTTGGTGCCTGGTCTGGAGAATCTGAAGACATTTAAGAAAAAAATATTAGGCCATAAGTCAGATAATAGACATGGGATATGGGCTACTATGCAGTGCAATTACATGCACAGAGGTGCATTACAGATGCAATGCAAGCAACTCAGCCATAAACTGTAATACACAGCACTTATGGTCTATGCTAGTGGGCCAAATGGCACAATGCATACAATATTTTTATGTACATGTGCTGGTCCACTAGATTATATACAGGGTAGTCAGTGTCTCAAATAGGTGCATATGACATGTAAATATGAGTTAGAAAATACAACATTGCCAAACGCTAGATTTGTCAGTTGTCCATTACTTGTCTATAGTAAACAGTTTAGCAGCTTTGGTTAGGATTCAGGAAAATGTTGGTTTGAGGTAATTGGAATTAGTTCATTCATTTGTCATCCACATGCAGGGAAAATAATGCTGTTTTAAGGTACAAATGCAATACATTGGTCTATTAGCTAGACTGTGAGCCCACCAGGACAGATAGAGAAAATGCTTGAAGTACCTGTACGTAAACCACTTTGAGTGTGGTAGTATATCTATAAAAAGGTGGTATATAAGTCCCAATCCCTTTCCCTATAGTGACCAGAAGCCACTCTGTATTTGTAAACAAGAATCCATATAAACTCTAAACTCTGACACAGTAAGGGCACCTGTTTCAAGCCGGAACCCCACATTCACATTCCACATGCCTGTAGTCTAAAGCTTCTATGCTGCCACTTTGGTTAACCTCCATCTATTTTATTTATTAATTTCTGAGGCACATTGATTGACAGTGAGGACAGACTCTTACCTTTGGCAGCACAGAGCTGTCACCTGATGAGCTGCAGCAGAACAGATGTGAGCCTCTGTATGGTACAATGTATATTCTTTAGGGCCTTGGGTTCTTGTTTTACTCAGACCTTCCTGTAAGAACCAGAAAATGGTGTGTGGAACTTTGAACACTGTGTTTGGGTACACAGGTCAGGGTTTTCTGCCTCTTTGACAATAACTTCCCAACCAAATTCCTCTCCCTTGCTGTGATTCCCTTTGTTAGGTACATTGCATCAGCTCCATAAACTATGTATCCTCCATAAACTTTCTCTTTGCATAATATGTTAAACTTATCCATGTGCAGCTACTATTCTCCACTCAGATAAGAAGAACTGTGAGCTGGTTCTTCATTTCACAGTCCAGTACGCATAGGGTGACAGAAAAAGCAGAAGGTGCATTTCACAAGGTGTAAATGGTTGTGCCAAATGCAAGCCTTCCACCATAGCCTAATATATATAAAGACCATTCTGATATAAGTAAATTGACTGTCTCTGGATACAATAGCAACTCGGGGGAAAAAAACAAATAAAACTCCAAAACACCTCTGCCTGAGCCCAAGTACAACAAAGATTCTGTGGATTCCTAATACAAATGCTATCTGACTTCAAAATACCATCTAGTAAGAATGAACTCACCCTAAAATCACAGGTCAGGAATCCTGAGATACTAATAGATTTGTTACTTTGGTCACACAAATTCAAAAAGTGTTAAAATATGGCTTCTATCACCTACAGCAACTACAAAATCTTTCTTTGTACATTGATAAGACAAAAGTATGACTACAGTGGGCCATGCTGTGATATGTCAGAATTTGACTACTGCACACCCTGTACACTGGTGAAATCAAAAAGAGTTTGCACCAGCTCGAACACTACAGAACAACTGATAGAAGGATGGAAGTGGTATGACTACATCTTACCCTTCCTGGAAAACTACTAGCGATTAGAACCTTAGAGTCAAATTTAACATTTTATCCTCTGATTTTCAAGGTCCTCAGACAGAATAGGCCAGAGTACCTTTAGAATACGTTAGCCCTCTACACTCATTTAATGCCTAATTCCTCTCAAGGAGCATCACTATCTGTAACATCATTAAAAATAAATTGCACAAACACAATAAGGAACTGTCTCTCAAGGGTTACTCCTAACTCAAGATTACTTCTTCCTCAGGAAGAAGGTATACGTAAGCCTGACTTTTCTCCCAAGCTTGTAATACATGTGGCAACTTATGATCTACTTACTCCACATCTGGACTAACCTGCCACACATCCTGGAATTAAAACCAGTTTCTCATACCTTATGCAATTTGCCTTCAATTTAACCCCTCATCTATTTATCTCAATGATTTTTTACCACCTAGCTTGTCTGTCTGCATTGTCTCAACTGCGGTTGCCCCTATCAGCTGCCTATTATGATGTTTCACTATATTGTACTATTAAGGACACAAGCCAGTAGAAAACAATTAAAGAAATAACACAACAATTCTACTGTGAATCAATTACAGGCATGAACAAACTGCACACCACTCAAACTATAAGAGTGGAGAGGAAAAAGCCTCGGAACCCCACCACCTCCCTATATGTATGGGTAGGTGGACAAAGGGGTGATCACTGGCATATAAAAACCTCTTTTGCCAATAATTTAAGGGTGGCTTAATGTAATGCAAAATTCAACTTTAAATGATCATATTTCAAAATTTAAAGTGCTTATCTGTTGTTGGGAGGTTCAGTCACACCCGGTCCACCCTAAACAGCACAATGAAGCAAACTGAAACTCTTGAACATCGCACATTGGAACAAAAAATTTCAATGTTGCTGTGAAACAAACCTGTTTCAACACATCAAATCCGATGTCTGCTCTCCTCACAAAGATGCCCGACACACACCGACTTGTTGCCTTTTAAAGAAAAAGCATGTCATGTCACTTCCAGGAGGCAGAACGTAAGCCGTCATTTTACACAAGAGGATATCGTAACGTGTTAACCAAGGTAAAAGGATCCTAGGTTAGACAAAACTCAATTCCAATTGTTCAAAAAATGACAATGGTATTTACAATTAATCAGAGAATACACTAGCTGGAAACATAAAGTGCTCACAACGTATGCGCAAAAGCGCCTCACAAGAATTGGCTCCATTCTAAACATAAATTCAATCCCTCAGGTTCCTCCAAACATAAAGCATGGATCCAAAATTGTTCACGTTGCAACAGAAGACAACTCCTATCTCTATTACTCTCAGGAATGTGGTCGATCACACAGCAGCGAAGATCTGTAAACATGTGACCATACTATAAGAATTGGAGCCTGCACACTGCTATGGCGCATGCAGTTTTTATGTTCTGCCATTCTGCTTTGAAATGCATGAGTTGTTTGCCATAAATATAATTTAGGACAGTAACACACGATTACATAGACCACAAAAGAAGTAGTACATGAGGTGTGATGTATTAACTTGAAATTTTTCCCCGTGCTGGGATCTGTAAAAAAACCATCCGACTCCAAGGTAACAGAACAAATATTACACTGTTGGCAAATATGGTGACTGCCTAATGGTGGTGTCTCTGAAGGTGCTGGATGTCTGATATCAGAAGGACTTAAAATCTCTTTCAGGTTATGTTGGCATGTGAAGGCTATCCTCAAAGATATATCTTTGAACATCGGGTGCATCTTCAGTGTGTTCCAGTGACGTCTCAACACATTGGTAATGTCTCTAATCTAATCTAATCCTTAGGTTTGTATACCGCATCATCTCCACGTTCGTAGAGCTTGACGTGGTTTACAGTAGGAGAAATAGGAAGGAACTACAACAGAGGGTTAGAGGTAGAAGTGTGAAGAAAATTTAGAGGACTTGGGATGCCAAGATATAAGAGTTTCCTTGATTCTTAAGTTGGAGGGAGACTTACATTTTTTGAGAAAAGCCAGGTTTTCAGATGTTTGCGGAGGGGAGGTAAGGTTGTTCCAGAGCTCAGTGATTTTGAAGTGGAGGGAGGTCCCTAGCTTTCCTGTGTGGGAAATGCCTTTTAGCGAGGGGAAGGATAGTTTTAATTTGTGGGAGGATCTGGTGGTATTAGGGTTTGAGGAATTCCAAGAAAGAGAGATAAAGGGAGGGAGGATACCATATAGGATTTTGAAAGCTAAACAGGCGCATTTATAGTGGGCCCTGGTGATTATCGGAAGCCAGTGGAGCTTGGCCAGGAGTGGGGAGACATGGTCAAATTTACTTTTAGCGAAGATGAGCTTGGCCACAGCATTCTGAATCCGTTGGAGTCTGTGGAGGTTTTTCTTAGTTAGGCTTAAGTAGATAGAGTTGCAATAGTCCAATCTGGAGAGGATGATGGATTGGACAAGGAGGGTAAAATGTTTTTGATGGAAGCAGGATCTAACTTTCCTCAGCATGTGAAGGCTGAAAAAGCATTTTTTTACCAAGGATTGGAGGTGGTCATTGAAGGACAATGTGGAATCAATGATGATGCCCAAGACCTTGCTCGAGAACTCAAGCTGCAGAGAGGAGCCAGAGGGTAGTGGGATGGAGGAGGATAGGTGATCTAGTTTTGGACCGAGCCAAAGAAGTCTTGTTTTGGACTCATTCAATTTCATTTGCACAGTGTGGGCCCAGGATTGTAGGTTCATTATACAAGAGGATATGTTCTCTGATTCTAGGTGAATACTGTAATTACAAGTGACCACAGAATCCTCGGATCTAGATTCATTTTTCAAAAACAAGAAATCCCTGTTAAGATATTTAGAACTCTATTATAGGCTTGACGAAGAACATGAGCTGGATATCCTCTGTCCTTTAGATGGGAAAGGCAAGAGGGGAGGGAAAGGAGATGGTGAACATGGATGGAGGGGAAGAGATAGTGAACATGGATGAAGGAAAGTGGAAGAGATTGTGCATATGGATGGAGGGAAACAGAAGAAGAAGGAAGAGATGGTGCACATGGATGGAAGGGTGGTAAAGAAAAGAGAGAGAAGAGATGATGCACATGGACAGAGGAGAGGGAAAGAGAGGGAAGAGATGGTGCACATGGATGGAGGAGAGAGAAAGGGGTGGAAAGGTAGATAGATTTGTGATGGAGGCAGAAAAATGGAAGAAAATGGATATGAAAATCCGTGCATTGATGGATGTGGTACAATAAGTGAAGGAGAGGAAAGAAACAGCAACTCTGGTCCTGATGCCTTGGAAACAGAGTTAAGAGTACAAAGGGAACAAGATGATCAGAAAAAAAATTGCCAGATAACAAAGGTAGGAAAAATGTTTTTATTTTCAATTTAGTGGTTAAAATATGTCAATTTTGAAAATTTATATCTGTTGTATTTATATTTTGGACTGTTCTGGAAGAAATGCATTCCTTTCTATTTCTTTTGTGTTGTACTGTATGCAGAATCTGGCATATTAGGGTTTGTTTGTTGGTTTGTATTTGTTGGTGTTGTGGTCTATATAGGAAGATATTTATCGGCTCTCCTTATTTTGGACCTGAAATGGTTCCATCTTAAAAATTAGTGAAGATCACTGTCCTACCTACCGCCTACTGTATTTTTGTGTTGAGAGTGGGCGTTGAAGAACTCACAACACTTTGCAGTTTGTGTAATGTATGTTGTTTATTAAAATTAAATAGTTACAAAAAAACAGGATAATGTACTAGATGGACCATTGGTCTGACCCAGAATTGCTATTCTTATGCTCTTTGCAGAATTTTGTATTACTTCTTGATGTACTTCTTTGGCACAGAAGGGGAGCTTTTTGTAGCAGTTATTGAGGCGACATTGAATATTTTAGTCATCTGCATTGGCCTCTCTGAAAAAAGCAGAATACAAATGATAGTTAATTAAAATTTTCTTTATATATAATGTGTTCTGTGTAGTTTAATTATATGGTTACCATTATGTATTGTTAATAAGATTATATTGTGCATACATGAAGAATGAATGGAAGAAATGTTATTACAAGTAATACTATTATTATGGCGGTGGGGTCTAGCATGGGAGGGGTCTAGGGCATAACTTTTCAGCCCCCCCAAATCAAAAAGCATTCCACTATGATTTAATGTAACCCTTTGCCCAACAAAGGGGCAGATTCTGTAAAGGACGAATAAAAATTTAGCAGGAGCAGAATGCTGAGTGTGATTCTATAATGCTTAGATGCACTATAGAGAATCGTGCTCAGCAGTGCTGAGCGAATCTAAACACGTCTATATTGTTAGATGTCCTTTTCAGAATCACCTTTTAGGTGTTGCATAAACATCTTAGTAATGTCTATAATGTTATCGTGTATTAGCGTTAAGATGTCATTAGAATGGAGATTTTATGCTGTTTTTTACATTAAAATTGTATGCTGGTACTACTATTATATTTTATTAATTTATCGTTTAATTATTTATATACCACTTATTTACATTAGTATTTACATTTGGCTCCTTTAGCACATTTTTCTTCTGTTCCAGTTGCCCAAGGTCACAAGGAGCAGTGGGGGATTTGAACTAACAATGTCAGGGTGCTAAGGCTGTAACTCAGATAGTAAACCGCATGTCAGTTCCAAAGCCAAGCTTATATTTTCTTGATTTACAAGCAGTCACTTCTCTAGGATAAATATCAAACATGTACCTTCAACACTTGTCCAAGTTCTCCATGTTCCTCAAAGTATATGAAAAAAAAATTATAGATAGAGAGAGAGATAGAGAGAGAGAGAATGAATACTAAATCCTCTATTTTTGGGTAGAAAGAGGACTCCTTCCTTAGGCCTGAATGACAGAGCAGGACATTATTCAGATAAGCACTATTTCATACTTTTTGATTGGTTTACTAGTCTGAGAACATTATATATATCAATATTTATTGAATGATAACATCGGAGGTTTTTCAAAGCCAATGATAGAAGCTAGTAGAGGAGCTGGTACAATATACAGCTCTCTCTCCTATAGCCAAGGGACATTTGCTTCCTATGGCTTCTGAGGTCTTTTCCTATGTCACTAAATGTGATTGTGGTTGGAATACAAATAGGATTATTTTTTTTACTGGAGTTTGGATTTATTGATTGCATTTTGGTACTCCAGTCCCTCTACTATAATAGGGTTTTATGATTACTTTAGCAAAGCACATGCAAAAAGTATATATACACTATATTCCATACTAAACCTTCTATTTTATTTTTTAGAGTGGGGGGAGGGGTACAGAAATAAAAGAAAAAGATATTTAATAATGCATTACTCAAGCAAAGCACGTGAAATATATATAGCATACTAAACTTCATTCCCAAAATAAAAGAGAATCCCTACTCACAATGTCTGTGGCAAGAGGACATGTCTGATGCACAATCTTGACATCATTGTGACATCATCAATATGCACCTAGATGGCTTAATATCACTAAAAAATAATAGGAATATGTGCTAGGGTTCCTGACATATTAGGAATTTGAACCCACCACCTTGGGAAGATGGAAGAAGTGCCTTTAACTACTGAGCCACAGGAGATTTCTTTTAGGCAGGGGTTCCTGCACGGTGATATGATACCTTAGGAGATCACAGCCATCTCATGGAAAAAATAAGTTTCCTTCTGCATCCTGGAAACGACAGAATGCAAATGTACATGGCATAGTAGAGAATGACACGGTGACAATCCATACTGTCTTATGAGACCAAAAAGAAGCTGTTAAGGTACTAAGGGGGTTGTGTGGATTTGAACCCATGACCTTTAGAAGAAAGAAGAAGTGCCTTTAACCATAGAGCCACAGGTGCTTCCTTTTAGGTAGGGATTCCTATTATTTTTTAGTGACCTTCTGCCATCTAGGTGCATATTGATGATGTCAAGATTGTGCATCAGACACGTCCACTTGCTCTGAACCACAGCCATTGTGAGTAGGGTAGCTCTTTATTTTCTTAACCTTTTGGAAATGAGGTTTAGTATGAAATATATATTTATATATATATTTTTTTTCATGTGCTTTACTTGAGTAATGCATTATTAAACATCTTTTTCTATTATTATCAAATAGGAGTCCTCTTTATCCCCCAAATAGGTTTAGTATGCACCTCCACTTCTCACTAAAGCCAACTACCCCAAACAAATAACCTTACCCATTTCTTACTCTTTTTGAAAATGATCAATTTTTTTTTTTTTTGTAAGTTCTTGTAATACATCTTGGATAATTCTTTTGTAATCCGCCTTGAACTGCAAGGTAATGGCGGAATAGAAATCCCTAATGTAATGTAATGTAATATATGTTTTTCATGTGCTTTGCTTGAATAATGCATTATTAAACATATTTTGAGCTTTATATCAAACTAGAGAACTCTTTAACCCAAAAAATAAAGCCCCATTCACCTAAATGTGGACGCCTCCAGCACATCTGACGCCTAAGACCAGCTCACACTCGCGCTCAAAAATAGACCTATTTTTACAACATCTATATTTTAGACATTTTAGACGTGTTAGCATGCTGAGCGGCATGAAATTCTGTAAATGGATGTCTATTTCGAAGTCACACCATGCCTATCCTCTTAGACGTGACTTTTTCCAATGGGCATCTATGAAATTGTGGACGTCTATTTTGAAAATCACGTCCAGCATTTGGATGTCTACGTTCCAATTAATGCTTGATAAAGTCATTAATTGAGCTTATTACCCACTTTATTTGGCCGCCTAAGTCAATGGACATCCACATTGTGGACAACTAAAGTTAGACATCCTTTAAAAAATTTGCCCCAAAGTGTCTTAGGTCCCATCTCCCATCTCTGACTCTATTATCAGGGAGACCCCTTCTTGCCAAGCCTACAGCAGATACCTAGAGAGATTAGCCTTACTACATCCTCATGGGCTAGCAATTAACAGGCACTTGCAGTACAGCAAGTTACAGAAGAGATTAACAGCAAGCATCAGAACTTACAGAAGGCTGCTAGCTTCTTTAGTGTGGAAATATGGGGAACATCTATACTCCTCTTTATCCAGAAGAAGGAGAAGATGTTATCTGGAGTTAATCTATTATCCCAACCAGGCACCCTGCACCTAATCTCTAAGGGACTGGGACCATTCAGAGCAGGAGAAAGAAATAATTTACATTCAGAATAAATATCCATCCAGAGTGCCCTGTGCAAACAGCAGGACACTGAAGGAACAGATAAGATCTATAACCATCTGACTGTGACTTTGTATACTGCAACTGATAATTTTAAACATCTTGCATACTGATAATAGCATTTAGGAACTCTGGCCCTGATGCACTAAAACTTACTGTGCCTTTAACATTTGTTACTAAATCAGTTCTAACCGGTTTAGCACACAAGCATTTTAGCTTCCGATACACAAAATGGCTCTGTGCGGTCTTTTCCGTGCTCCGTAGCAACCTCCAAGAATAGTATGGAAATGAAGCACAATGAGCTCATTAATATTAAAATGAGCATTCCAGGAGATGCCCAGACATTGTCAGGTGATACACAAAAATGATGTGCCGACCTTTAACACTCCAAAATTACCGGCAGATTTGGAGGTGTTGGTAGCATTGAACTGCGTGTGTTAAAAATATATTCTGATAGATCTGGGGTTGTCAAATGCATGAGAAGTAAAAGTTTTTTTTAAAAAACCCAACCATTTATCATACTTTTATAGGGTTGGGGGTACCAAATAAAGCATATATATCTTTCTATAGGCATGTATTAAAAACAAGTATCAGGTGTGTGTGTTAAAAGCACATCTCAGGCGCATCCATTAAAACTGCATAACGGCAGGTCTGGTGTTGCATGGTAGAAGTGCAAAAAGAAAAATATATTTGCATGGTTTGATGGTAGTTTTCCGCCTCCCCAATGACGCTTATGTTGTGAGCCTATGATGCACTACAATAAGGCACGCTTATGATAAGTGTGCCTATGGCATAGCTTTTCCTGGTGCATGTGCACATTTATGTCTCTTTCTGTGAACTAGTCAAGCCCTATTTACGTTCCCTTCAGTTAAGGGTTATAAAAGTAAGAAACATCATGGGCATTGTCTTTCCTATCAAGCAGCTTATTACAATAAAGATTTCCATCCATTGTTGACTAAATCCACATCTTATGAACATTACAGAAAATTTTTGAAGACTTTTCTTTTTTCCATATTCTTGGTTAACTAAATTTCTGTATATCACATTATTCTTGTATTTTCCCATAGCATAATCTTTTGTTAACCGCACTGAACTAAGGGTTATGCAGTCTAGAAATTCGCTATTATGTTATGCTACATGTCAATTGCTTTCTCTAATGAATGATCGGACGGAATTCCCATGGACCTCATTTCCATGCAAAAAAATTTTTGAGAGTGGTTTCTTTGTGGGCAGAAGTTTGGGAAGTTGACATTTAGAAATCAGAAAATTTACCAGCACCTTATACAAAGAGGTTTCTACCGTGGACCAGTGAGGTAAATGCTCTAACGCTTATAGGAATTCTATGAGCGTCAGAGCATTTAACTCACTGGGCCATAGTAGAATCCTCTACCACAGCTCTGTAAAAGACAGCGTGTGGCCTGTGTTATTGGAATAGATTAGAATATAAGTCCTGGTCCTGTACCATAACCAACAAGTAAGAATGTGTGCCCCCCCCCTTTCTTTACTGTTCCAGTATAATAGGTAGCTGCATAGATACTACAAAACAGGAGGGGTTACATTCCAATTCTGGTAATGCTTATGAATGTATCACTTAAAGCAGGCTATGTTCCATCACACTTAAAAATTGCTGTTGTTCGCTCAGTTCCTAAAAAGGGTGATAGCCAAAAATTTGTAGATCAATTTTATCATCAATTTCCTCTTTACAAATCAGGCCAAGGTATTGGAGAAGGCAGTATTGTATCAGTTACTAAACTTTCTTGATTCTTATCAAATATTAGACTCCCATTAGCATGAATTCATAAAGTTTCACAGTTCTGAAATTTTGTTTTTTTCAACTGTTGATATAATATGGCTAAGGTTTGATAAGTCGAGAAATTCATTTTGGTTACACTAGTCTTTTACTAAATGTTATTCCCTAACTACAGAGGTTCCACAAGGATTAACACTTTCTGCAATTTGGTTGATTTTATATATGTGCTTTATTGAAATAGCTCAACATGGTCTACAGAATATGTGAAGTTGAGGTTTTGTTTTGTTTTCTCTTTTAAGAAAAACAATGATGCTGCAATGATGCTTGCTGATGATTCAGAACTGGATGATACATAATCAATTGGCGATTAATTTCACAAAAACAGAAACAATTATTTATTTATTTAAAAAATGTATATCCATATATATTCATAAACAAATTACAATAGTACAAACTGAAACCCCTATGGTAAGAGATTTTGAATGAGACAGGATTTGTTTGTTGAATGCATACTGGCAGTTGGACTCGTTCACTGGCAGAGAAATTGTTACATTACATTCTGAAACTTCAGATGCACCTTATTGAACTAAGGGCTAGATTCACTAAGCCAGTGTTTTTCAACCTTTTTTGGGCAAAGGCACACTTGTTTCATGAAAAAAATCACGAGGCACACCACCATTAGAAAATGTTAAAAAATTTAACTCTGCCTATATTGACTATATATAAAGTAATTCTCTTGAATAGGAATCAAATAAACACAAAGAAAGTATTTTATAATTACTTTATTATGAAATAAAAATTATAAAAATTATAAAATACTTTATTCAGTGCGAAACCTGGGCCTGTTTGGCTGAACACAAAGCTGATATTCTGGCTGGAATCGAAGAAAGACACACACGTCAACAGCTCTCAGTCTCTCTCTGTATTTGGTTTTTATAGCATACAAAAATAGACAAATATACCCTCCATCCTTTTTATTAAACCACAATAGCAGTTTTTAGCGCAGGGAGCTGCGCTGAATGCCCAGCGCTGCTCTTGACGCTCATAGGCTCCCTGCGCTAAAAACCACTATTGCGGTTTAGTAAAAGGTGACCATATTGTAAAATATAGACAGCAGATATAAATTCAGAACTGTGCATAGTAAGTGAAGGGAAGTTTTCATCTCTGGGAATTTACCCAGTTAACTATTAAGTTATTTGGGCAAATTCCTTTGAAAACTGTGGTAATACTGCCTCCACTTTGCTAAATTTAAAATAAAATCATTTTTCCTACCTTGTCTGGTGATTTCTGGTTGCACTTTCTTCTTCTGACTGTGCATCCAATCTTTCTTCCCTTCTATCAGCCTGTATGCTTTCTCTCCTCCACACCTCATTCCCTCCCCCAACTTTTTCTTCCTCTCTCCCTGACCTTTCTTTCTTTCTTTTTTTCTGTTTCTCTTCTTTCCTTCTGTTTCCCTGCCTGCCCCCTTTCTTTCTTTCTCCCTGCCGTTCCCCAAGCCACTGCCACTGCCATCGGGGAACAGGACCCACCAATGGATAACAGGCCCCAAAGCCGACGCCGACGCATGCTCTCCCTGACGTCAATTCTACAATCGGAGAGGAAGTTCCGCCCAGCCAGGCAGCGATTGGCTGGCCCGAACTTCTTCTCCGAATGCAGAATTGACGTCGGGGAGAAGAAGACTTATCGTCTCGATAGATTAGATCGCCAAGACAAAGTGAGTCCTGGGTGATCGACTCACTTTGCCTTGGCGAGCTACTGGCGCCCCTGCCTCGGGCCCCCTGTCAGCTCCGGGCCCGGCGGCCCTGCGGCACACCAGGCAACATCTCGCGGCACACTAGTGTGCCGCGGAACAGCGGTTGAAAAACACTGCACTAAGCAAACCGATTGTGTACTGATCAGTTTGCGACCCCTTTGTGACCCGATTTTACTCCGGCCTGATTCTCTTACCTCTGTGCCAATCCGTCCATGCAAATGAGGGGAAAGTAGGCAGGGACGCGATTCACTAAAGAAATCTTGGAATCTGACTGGGCTGGCCGATCAACACAAGAATCGACTGCTGAGGACCAGTCGCAAACGTCTTTTCAGACTGTCCTCGGCTTGAAATCCCAGCCCTGCAGCCCATCTCTGCTGCTCTGCTCACTGCCCCTTCCAGCCGAGCCATGCTCTTGCCGCCCCGACTCTCCTGCTCTCTTCTGCCCTTCCTCGCAGTGCGAGCCCGTGATTTTAAAGCGGGGCTGCACTGCGGGAAAGGGCGGCAGAGAGTAGGAGAGTCAATAATTGCCTGCTTTTTAAAAGTCCCCTGCTATAATATTAGGTACCATGTTTTATGGTTCTTCCCTCCAGAAGCAGGGGGGAAAGCTTTTGAAGCACATCTCCTCAGATCAGTTGGACTCTTTCAAGTACAGAACTTCACAGTGCATACAGCTACCTCTGGGATGCACATTTCAGCCCCAGATTTCACCACTGAACCACATGGGAAGCTCGGAGGTAGGAATGAGAATCATTCTCACTACTCAATTATAGCCGGGTAACCTAAGGTAAACAAAATGAATGCCAGTGACTGATGGAGGGCAGAGGGCAAAAGCCCAATGCATCGTCACCAGCCTCTGCCTCCCGCCGTCACCCAGCATCCGCCTCCCAGCATGAGCCCTCCTGGCAACATCCTGCTGAAAACATGTTAGGTGTGGCTCTTCACGACAGGGACTCGCCAGGGCAGTGAACTTGTGTTGGCGAAGGGGAAGAGGCTGCTGCTGCCAGGGATCACCCTTCCCTGGGAGAGCAGGAGAGTTGAGGCCAGTAAAAAAAAAAAAAAACAACCCCAAAACAACCCAGCAAAAACAGACACCAAATGCATGCGCTGACCATCTACATTGAAAGCAGATGGTCTGCGCATGCGTCAGGATCACATACTAGTGATCCGTGTGGTCGGAGGGAGGCGTTCCTCCAAATGCCCTCATTTTAATTTTTTTGTTTCGTGAATTGGTCGGGCCTGCACGGATCGGCCACAGAGAGTCAGGTTAGTGAATCTAGCCCTTGGTGTGGAAAGAGGGATCACTAACTGTAATCATTTGTACAAGTATAATGATTATAACTGCTACAGGTAAAGGATCAGAGTATGTTTAAAGAAAGATATATATTGTGCAAGAGTAATGGAATCACCCTGATAAAAAAAAAAAGGGCAGTTGAGATGGGTCTAGGTGATATGCTAGTTTTGAGATGATGGGTTGGGAGATGGAAAAAAGAAATTAGGTTCTTACTTTGGTAATATCATTTCTAGTAGAAAAGTGTGTCACTATGGATGGAAGGGTAATCTCCCTATGCTCGCAAGCCATTTAGAAGGAATCCATTCCAGCTTTTCAACAGTTCCTTCACCAGAGAGCTCTGTTGCCCCCTTCAATTTGTACCAAAGCAGGCGATAGCCCTGAATAGAAACACATGTAAAGGAGGGGTACAGGGAAACTCCTCGAACTCTGCTCTGAAAATATACCAAACATGTTAAAAATTGCCACGGAACAATTGAAACATCAAAATAATCACATCAAACAAAAACATTTATAGAACTCAAACATTACTGTAAAGTGTTATAGCAGTAAATTATTCTTCATACTCTTAAGGTCTGACTGACATCCAAATTTCAGTTTGGACCTGAACTTTCTAATTAAAACAGTAGGCAGGCACAGGACATAACTGACAGACGGGGCTCCAGAATGACACACCTATCTTTTTTGCTAGGTGTGTTATTTTGCATAGGTGTGTTATTTTGGATGGATGGGATGTACAAAAGCAGTACCAGAAATTTAGGGTGGAACCTCTGCACCAGCTTATAGAACTGAGGACCCAAAGGCAGAGCCCTCACTGGTCATTACATCCACTCTGTAAAAATTGGAAAATGTATGTAGAGTGGTCCAGGTCACTGTCCTACAAATCTCCTTGCGGGACAGTGCCCGAACTTCCACCCATGAAGAAGCCACACTTCTAGTGGATTGTGCCTTCACAGAGACTGGTGACTGTTTTCCACAGGCAATATATGTTTATGAAATGGCCCTGCAGATCCATCTGGAAATCGTGGCCTTGGGAACAGATGTGCTGTGTTGAATCTGATTGGTGAGCACAAAAAATGGTCAGATAGCCTGAACTCATTGGTAACCTCAAGATATCATAGAAAAATATTCTCACATCCAATTTTTTCAGAATCCAGTCCTTCTTCATAGATCCTGTAGACTGGAACGCCGGTAGTCTGACCTCTTGATTGACATGAAAAACCAAAACAATCTTTGGCAAAAGGATGGAAAAGTGCGCATAAAAACTCCAGTCTCTATTATCTTGAGGAAGGGCTCTCACAAGGAAAAAGCCTGTAGCTCCAAGACTCTTCTCGCTGAAGTAATGGACACGAGAAAAAAACATCTTGAGCATAAGATCCATCAAGGACGTTTCCTTTAGTGGCTCATATAGAGTCTGATTGAAGCTTTGCAAAACCACATTAAGGTTCTATGATGGAAATGAGTGTTTTATCAAGGGCCTGAGCTGCAGCACACCCTTTAGGAATCTGGCTATGTCCGGATGAGACACCAAGGAAGCTTTGCGCTCTCGAGCCCTGAAACAAGAGTCCCACCACTTGGACTCTGAGGGATGCCACTGTAAGGCCCTTGTCAAGGCCAACCAGGAGGAAAGCTAACAATACTGAGATTAGAGCATAGAATGACTCCACCTTCTCCTTAATGCACCAGTGCTGGAAAGTTTCCCAAGCCTTAGCAAAAAAGAGTAGCAATCACTACTTCTGAGTATTCATTGTGCGGTAATGCCACATGTTCAAGAGCCATGTCATAAGATCAAAGCGATGCGTACCTTCTATGACCAATAGCCCCTAAGAAAGAAGGTCCGCCTTCACTGGCAGTCTGGGACCTGCATCTCTCTGAAAATGCACTAAATCCACATGGCCAATCTGGTGCCACGAGAATAATTTTTCCCAGATGGCCTGCAATTCTATGGTGTGTCCGCTCTATCATGGTTAATCCAAAAAAATGGCAAAGCATAATATTCAAAAATGATCAATTACTGTTTACCTCATACAGGTCATGCTTAAGGTGACCATTCGTCCCGTTTTGAACGGGACTGTCTCCTTTTTAAATCCCCTGTCCTATTGTCTCCACGCACAGCTTCGGGACGCCAAAATGTCCCATTTTCAGGGACAGTGTCCCGAAGATGTCCTTGGGGACAGGCGATCATTTCCCCTCCCTCCAGCGCCGAAAGCCAAAGCCTGCCCCCCCCCCCAGAACTGGCCCCCGCTGATGCTGCCTATCGCCGCTTCAACCCCCCTCTCCCCCCCCGGTCTGCCGCCGCTACCAACCGCCGCAACTAAAGCCATCGGAACTTCCTCTCCGTCGTCAGAATTGACGTCGGGAAGAAGGTTTGTGGGCCGGCGCCTGGACCTTACTTTGCTTTAGTTGCGGTGGTCGGCAACAGATCGGGGGGGCGGGTGTTTGAAGCGGTGGTAGGCAGCAGCAGCGGGAGTCAGTCCGGGGGGGGGGCAGGCTTCAGCGCTGAAGGGAGGCAGGCAGGCAGGCTGGCTGACTTTAGCGCGACAGAGAGGGAAGGAGGTAGGCTGGCTAGCTTCGGGGGAGGAGGTGGAACAAAGGCTGGAAGACAGTGAGGGGACATAGGAAGGAGCACTGGGGGCACTAAGAACATGGGAAGGAGGCACTGGGGCCACTAAGGACATAGGAAGGGGCACTGGGGACACTAAGGATATAGGAAGGGGCACTAAGGATATCGGATGGAAGGAGGGAGGGAAAAGGGACAATTATTATGCCTGAGTGCAGAAAGAAAGAAATGAAAGAAAGGATGCACAGTCAGAAGGAAACGCAACCAGAGACTCATGAAATCACCAGACAGCAAAGGTAGGAAAAATGATTTTATTTTCAATTTAGTGATCAAAATGTGTCAGTTTTGAGAATTTATATCTGCTGTCTATATATATATCTGCACTATATTTGTCTATTTTTCTATAGTTACTGAGGTGACATTGCATATTTTAAAGTCATCTGCCTTGACATCTTAAAAAAAAAAAACAAATATAAATAACATTTTCTCTGCATATAGTGTGCTTTGTAGTATTTTAAAAATTTTATGGTTACCATTATGAATTAATAAGATATTATGTGTACATGAAAAATGAATGGAAGAAATTGAGGATGTGGCTAGGGTGGGATTGGGGCGTGGCTAGGGTGGGATTGGGGTGTGGCTAGGGCGGGACTGACAATTAATAGATGTCTCATTTTGATGAAAAAAATAAATGGTCACGTTAGTCATGCTAAAACTTCTTCATACCTCTTAAAACAGTAATAAATCACACCTGGGGAATATCAGAACATCACCCTGACATAAACAGTACAATGTGGCAGCACTCCTCACTGGCTCTACCTAGTAGTGTGATATTATACTGATAGATTATTTTATTTTTGTAATTTTTATATTATTTTTTTGTTCTTTTTAAATAAATATGCACAGTATAAGTATAAATTTAACTTCCAAGTGAATTTCATACAAAACACCCAGTTTTCAATTTCATTTCTTCAACTTTCTTTAGCATTCAATATCTTAGCATTTAATATGTCTTGTAACTTTCATTGTTTTTATATACTTCTCATAACGTTAAGCAATACTACTGTTGTTGTTACACTGAACCCCACCAATGTGTTTCATATCTTCATCAGGACGGGGAAAAGTGCCATAACAACTACATAAGTTCTTAGCTTCACTGTTCAAGCGACCAGCCTTAAAGTAATTTCTGGGTGAAAATACAGCTTTGTGGAATTCTTCTGTTGTTATTTTTCATATATTGCTTTGCAGACACAAATCCACAAAATCACACAAAAAGCATTCTACACCATGCGAAACCTAAGAAAAATAAGAAAATTCTTCAACAAAGAGCACTACAAGATCATTGTACAATCTCTTATACTTAGCATCCTAGATTACTGCAATAGCCTCTACCTACCATGCCCAAAAAACATGATAAAACAACTACAGACTGTTCAGAATAAAGCCATCAGACTCATCTACTCACTTAGCAAATTTGACCACATTACTGCCGCCTATGTTGACTCTCACTGGCTACCAATCAAAGCAAGAACTCAGTTCAAATTCTACTGTCTTCTATTTAAAGTAACTCATGGTACTGCCCCCAGTTACCTAAACAACCGCCTATACCGCTACAGCACACCCAGAACAAGGAGAACCCAGAACCTTTTCACCTTCCCCCCTCACAATGGCACCCGATGCAAGAAACTGTACGACAACCTTCTAGCGACACAGGCAGCGAAAATTGATCCTGCCATCACCAAACTGATGAGCAAAACAACAGACCTTAAAGTGTTTAGAAAAGAAATCAAAACAATTCTATTCAAAAAACACTTCCCTACTTACTAATCTCCCCACTCGCACAGGCTCTCTCCCCCATGTTAACACATTAGCTAACTCCTAGAACCATACCTACCAATATATATTCAGAAGCCTAAATAAACTCCCTCCATCAGTATCCAATAAACTTCTCTCTTCAATGTTTTTGTCTTTTTTTTTACTCAAATATATTATCCTCCACTGTCGACACAGGCAGCGAAAATTGATCCTGCCATCACCAAACTGATGAGCAAAACAACAGACCTTAAAGTGTTTAGAAAAGAAATCAAAACAATTCTATTCAAAAAACACTTCCCTACTTACTAATCTCCCCACTCGCACAGGCTCTCTCCCCCATGTTAACACATTAGCTAACTCCTAGAACCATACCTACCAATATATATTCAGAAGCCTAAATAAACTCCCTCCATCAGTATCCAATAAACTTCTCTCTTCAATGTTTTTGTCTTTTTTTTTACTCAAATATATTATCCTCCACTGTATTCTGCAATTTATGCGAATCTGAGCTATATAACTCTCCCAAAAAAATTCCAAATACCTTCTTCCTGTAACACTCTACTGTAACATGTAACCTACACGAATTTTTGTTATGTAATTTCTCTGGGAAATGTCCAGATCTCTTCTAATTTTGTAATCCGCTTAGAACCGCAAGGCACAGGCGGAATAGAAATCACTAATGTAATGTAATAAATGTATTATCTCCTGTGAAATACACTGCACATCTGAGTGGTCTTTCCCCTGGATTAAAGGGAGTCAGTGAGGAGCTTAGCAGCAGCTCTTCAACTCTTATAACATTGACAGACTCTTGCCTATGCGACTTACATATCATTTATTCTAGTGTATACTTCTGAAGGGAATTTTTAAAAATAAAATAAAATTCTGTGGGAATCTCTTTGGGGCACACCATTGTGGTGGGGCACAGTTTGAGAGACACTGGCCTAGAGCAATGGATTGTTGTGATTATATAAATCTTTTAAATAAATAAACGTGTACTCTGCTGACATTAATCTTTTTGTCTTATATGATTTTTTACTCTGCTCTTTAATGTGTATATTTCTGACACCCTATCATGTTACTCCCATTTGTAGAAGTTATAATTTGCCATCTTAAAGTTTATTTATTTATGCTTTCACTATTGTTATACTGCTTAACAAAATTGTAAATTTTATGTTAAGCTGTTAATAAATACCAATAAATAAATACAGTGGTGCCTCGCATAACGGACGCCTCGCACAGCGAACGCTGCGCACAACGAACTTTATGTCTTGATCCGTACAACGAACTTCGTTTCACACAACGAAGTCGCCCGAGCTGCATCCTTCCGCGCAGGCACTGCTTAACTGCCCTCTCTCCGCCTGGCTCCCTCTTGCCCCCCCGACTCCCCGACACGATCGGGGCAAGAGGGAGCTCAAGCCCTCTTGCCCCCCGACTCCCCGACACGATCGGGGCAAAAGGGAGCCCAAGCCCTCTTGCCCCGCCGATTCCCCAACTCCCCGACAATATCGGGCCAGGAGGGAGCCCAAGTCCTCCTGGCCACGGCGACCCCTAACCCCACCCTGCACTACATTACGGGCAGGAGGGATCCCAGGCCATCCTGCCCTCGACGCAAACCCCCCTCCCCCCAACGACCGCCCCCCCCAAGAACCTCCGACCGCCCTCCCAGCCGACCCGCGACCCCCCTGGCCGACCCCCACGACACCCCCAACCCCCTTCCCCGTACCTTTCTGTAGTTGGCCGGACAGACGGGAGCCAAACCCGCCTGTCCGGCAGGCAGCCATCGACGGAATGAGGCCGGATTGGCCCATCCGTCCCAAAGCTCCGCCTACTGGTGGGGCCTAAGGCGCCTGGGCCAATCAGAATAGGCCCGGGAGCCTTAGGTCCCTCCTGGGGGCGGGGCCTGAGGCACATGGGCCCAACCCGACCATGTGCCTCAGGCCCTGCCCCCAGGAGGGACCTAAGGCTCCCGGGCCTATTCTGATTGGCCCAGGCGCCTTAGGCCCCACCAGTAGGCGGAGCTTTGGGACGGATGGGCCAATCCGGCCTCATTCCGTCGATGGCTGCCTGCCGGACAGGCGGGTTTGGCTCCCGTCTGTCCGGCCAACTACAGAAAGGTACGGGGAAGGGGGTTGGGGGTGTCGTGGGGGTCGGCCAGGGGGGTCGCGGGTCGGCTGGGAGGGCGGTCGGAGGTTCTTGGGGGGGGGCGGTCGTTGGGGGGAGGGGGTTTTGCGTCGAGGGCAGGAGGGCCTGGGATCCCTCCTGCCCGTAATGTAGTGCACGGTGGGGTTAGGGGGTCGCCGTGGCCAGGAGGACTTGGGCTCCCTCCTGGCCCGATATTGTCGGGGAGTTGGGGAATCGGCGGGGCAAGAGGGCTTGGGCTCCCTTTTGCCCCGATCGTGTCGGGGAGTCGGGGGGCAAGAGGGCTTGAGCTCCCTCTTGCCCCGATCGTGTCGGGGAGTCGGGGGGGCAAGAGGGCTTGAGCTCCCTCTTGCCCCGATCGTGTCGGGGAGTCGGGGGGCAAGAGGGCTTGAGCTCCCTCTTGCCCCGATCGTGTCGGGGGTGCCAGGGACCACACGGAGTCACCCACCGTACCACCCGATTCGGGTAAGCGCAGGTATCGGTGGGTGGCTTATTTGCGGGGGGGTGCCTTATTTTACATTTTTTTCTAAAAAGGGGGGGCTGTCTTATTTGATGGCCCTGCCTTATCGGGGAAACACGGTAGAAAAAAAAAAAAAAAATGAACAGTTAAGTCCCAGTTTTTGCCGCTGAGACTCTGCCCTCTCTCACTGTAAAATTAGACTCTACTTAGTCTGTCTTTAAATTTAAAAAATGTGTGTTGTTTTAAAAAACAATTATTTTTTTAGATGTATCTAAATAAAAATAATAACCAAAAATTTATCTTTTTTTATGTCATCTTAGCATATTTTATGCTGCAGAACGAATTATTTTTTTTTACATGTATTCTTATGGGAAAACGCGTTTCACATAACGAACGTTTCACATAACAAACTTGCTCCTGGAACCAATTAAGTTCGTTGTGTGAGGCACCACTGTATATAAGTACAATAGTTATAAGGGAAGTAGAATCTTTAAAACATATGGGAAACATAAACAGCATTTTAAATGTTATTTCCTATGGAACTATTATCAATGGTGGACATTGAGGGAAATCCTATAAAGTGGGTGTTAACACGTATGTGTTGATTGCACACATAAATGATTAGAATAATAGCATGTGTATATACATAGGCACCAGCTCTGTGGGTGCCTGAGCACCTCCAACATTTTTCTCCTGTAACCTGGGGCAGTAAACTCCATTCTGCAGAGCTAAAGGAAAACATAGAAAGGAAGTACAGTCAAACCTCAGTTTATGAGTGCCGCCGTTTGCGAGTGTTTTGCAAGACAAGCAAAACATTCTCGCAAATCATGACTCACAAACCGAGCATTGACTCGATTTACGAGTCCTCCCACCCGCGAACCAGCATCGCACCCCACCCGCTAACACTGCCCCCCTCCCCCGCGAACCGGCATCAACCCCCCGCGAACCGGCATCGCCCCCCTCATGAATGCTCGTGCCCCCCCCGGCGTGAACCAGCATCCCCCGCCCACCCAAACTGAATGCTTACCCCCAATGTGGCACCGGCACGCAGCACCAACCCATGGGAGGTGTCGGTGCCCGAACATCGTGCCTTGCCCCCCGACTGGGCCTTGAGGATCTCTCCAATAAAATATCCCCATGAAGGGATAGCTCACATACCACACAGGTCCCACATGCCCTGTGACTCCAAGGGCCATAAGACCCACCTGTGGCACCGGAAGCTCTCACAGAAGTAAGATGATTGGTTAGATTTCTGGGTCTCAAGTGGTAAGCCAGGAGCACTGGTAATCAGCACACCATAGCTTTTGCTATTGCACTGAGGCCTCACATTTATATATTTATATTGCCCTTATTTAGGGTTGTGGCTTGTTCGTGTGCAGTGCTTTCAACCTTCCTCGGTTTATAACTGGGGATTTTTGCCTTTTCCAAAGTAATACCTATAGCAGTTAAAATAAAAAAGAGAGGTATTGGGAGAGGACTTTAGGGGGGCAAGGATGAAAGGAATGGAAAGGGGTCACTAATTGGATGAGACAATGTTGCTCTGAAATGCTGGAAGAGATAGAAAGGATCTGTAAATTGAAGAGAGGCTGGGTGATGGGGATAGTAGAGCTGAGGGAGAGGAGTAGAAACATGATCCGAGGGTAAGATGAATTCAGAAAGAGAGCTTGGGCAGTGTGGGGAAAAGCTCCTAGCAAAGAAGATAGGATCAGGAAGAAGAGCATGCAGAGGGGACAAAAGGTGCAGACAGAAAGAATGGAAAGTAGTTATATAGGACTGGGAAAAATGCAGCTTGAGGGAAGGGGTGGAGCTTGATGAAAAGAACTGACATGAAAGTGAGAAATGAGTGAGAAGTGGAGGAGGAAGGAAAACTAGATGAAAGTGAGATGAGAGAAGCTGTAGAGAGAAACCATGGAGAGACAAATAGAAAAAAGAAATAATAATGGGATGGAAGAAAGGAAGAAAATTCTTAAAAGAAGGAACTTGAGGACAAAGGGAAAAAAAGATCAAATAGAGACAGAAACTGAAATTAAATTAATGACACAAAAGGTTGAAAAATCATTTGTTTTTAGTAGAGATTTCTGTGCCATATGTTGGATCAAGGCAATAGCTATATTTTGCCCCTCTCCAGCTCTCTATTCACCAGAATTAATACAGTATGTTATTTACTGAAAGGACATGGGGCAGCAGAAGAGGACTGCGCCAGTATTTGATGCCATAGTCTGAAAAATATCTTCAAAATTACTTCTCTTTAGATGCTTTTGAAAAACAAAGACCTATGGGGCTCATAATTGAAAGAGAAAAACGTCCAAAAATCGGCCTAAGTCGGCACTTCGACGATCATAAACGAAAGACGTCCAAGTGCCGATAATCAAAATGGGTTTTCGTTGTGTTTACAAATGACTTAGGCTTTCCCAGTGCCGCTGAATGACCAGAGCTAAACGGGGCGTTTCAGGAGGAGTGTCGAGGGCGGAACATGGGCCGTGCTAGACTTAGTCGTACTGAATGTATAACTGAAACTTTTACAACACAGCCCAGCCCTAGACGGAACTTGGACGTTATGAGTTAGGCCATTTAAAACATGGTCTAAGTCACAAAAACCTATATAAAGTGACCAGATAAGCATTGCAAACACATAGTACAGACCCCCACATACTACTCCAGTGATCACCGATCCCCCCCCCATAATAATCGTAATCACAACTTTAAATATCTGCCTCCAGAACATCAGCCTGCCATAGGAAAGCCTAGTAGAGCTGCACAGAGGCGGCTTAAGTCGTCTTGGGGGTGGGATAGGGATCCATGGAGAGGAGGGTCCAGGCCCATAAGCCACTGCAATCACTGCATTCATGGTGAAACATGTGCACTCACCAAAAAAACCCAAAACCCTTTTGTATTGCCATATAGGTGGCTCCTGCAGCCATAAGGGCTATTGGGGATGTAGGCAGGTGTTTTGGGGGGGCTCACCAAGACCTATAAGGGAGCTGTAGTGAGATGTTTATGGGGCAACCTTTTTTGTGAAGTTCACAGCAGTGCCCCATTATTCAAATGCCATGTCTGGGTGCCCAGTCCACTACTTTGCTGACCCCTCCAATGTCCAACAGGGCTTATTCTAGGTGTTTTTGACTTGGATGAATATCTGGACAAAAATGTGGTATATAGATGGACGATTTAGCAGCTTGGACGATAAGACGGCTGGACGTATAGTTAGACGATTTAAAAAAATATATATATATATTTTGGGAGTATTTTTAGAAAATGTGTCTGACTTTGGACGACTTGCGACTTAGGAGAAAACAGACTTAGACGTTTCTTTTGATTATGCCTCTCCACAAGTCTAAAATTGAAAGGAGAATAGATAGCAACACTATCCCTTTTCTCACAAAAATAAATAGTTCTCTTGTTACATCATAAAGGAGACAATAGTGTTTGACTAAGTGGTCTCATTATAGATATATCATCCCAGAGAAATAGCATAATAGCAGCAGGAAGAGGTTACAGGAGAGATGGATGGCGTTTGGAAGAGAGTAAGCTGTTCACTGTCCCACAACTACAGTGTTCCCCCACGAATTCGCGGTTCGCAAATCGCGGACTCGCTCATTCACAATCTGCTCTTACCTTCTCTTCCTGTAATGAAGTCGGGCTACACCAATCAGGAGCTTGTCAAAGCAGCTCCTGATTGATGTAGCCCGACTTTACTACAGGAAGAGGTGGTCAGAAAAGACCGTGAGTGATTTTCTTCACTCGCTGGCGCTCCAGCTGCCTTCTCCTGCCCCCCCCCCTGCCTTTTGACAGGCGAAAAACCACATTTGCGGATTTTCAAAATTCACAGGAGTTCTTGAAACGGAACCCCCGCGAATTTCGGGGGAGTACAGTAAATGTGTTTCATGATTTAGTTTTCTTCTTGGCTGAGCTACTAAGCCCTAGCTTTCAATTCTCACCATCAGTACAGCTCTGTTATAGGCTGGCTTTTGGGGTATGTGACCCATGTAGTTGTGCAAGGAACCATGAATGACAGAATACTCCTATAGTGGTGTACCACTCCCCATCATATGGGCCAGGGAAAGAGGGAAGTGGGGGAATAATGGTACTGGGCAGAGAATGGAGAAGAAAAAAAAGGTTGTTTGGTAAAAGGAGAGAGTAAGAGGGATGTTGTGATGGAGTCACCAATATAGGAAGAGCCATTGTATCAAAGTTGTTACCACCAAATGAGATGCCAATTTCCATTTTCACACAAGGCACTCCAGTCAGTCCCATGTCAAGCACTTATTCTGTAACTGCTAGAGCTTTAGTAGGAGAGCTGGCACATAGTGGTTTGATATGAATGCATGCCTTTGGGTTCATCAATTTCCTGCTCAGCATGTGATCTTTGGGATTTTCAGTATGAGGGCAGGAAGAATATGCAAATATAGCCCTAGGGGATGTGGAGCAACTGATTGCTGAGCTTCTAAGGTTTGTACATGCAGATGATAGAGCAGCTCATAGGGCCTTGCTGGATGTGGAACTTCTATTGGATTTCAGTCTGTAAACAGTATCTGGGGCTCTAGGAAGGCGGAGTAGGAATATAATCCTTGTCAGGAAGGGCAGGGATATAAATTTTGAAATATGCAATGAATCTGCTTAGGGTGAACCTAGCCTGCAGGGGAAGGGCAATAATCAAGGAAGAGTGAGAGGGAACTTAATTAGGGGAGGAATTAGGAGCCAGTGTGTTTATATCATAGCACAGTCCTCCTGATGTTGGCCAGCATTTCATGGTAAACACCATTTCAATAGGACCTGGGCACTCCCAGGGATGGCTCAACAGGACCAAAACAAAGTTTTAAAGCATTTTATCCTCACCTATTGTTTTTCCCCTCTTACTGTGCTCTTTTCTTTGAAGATTGTAGTTCTTGCCCTTTTTTTTCCCATTTGTGTGAAGTAAGTTTATATGTCTTGTTATGTGTCTTATTAACCTACCCTGGTCTTGTTTAGTATTTCTAATTTTAATTTGTTTTTATGGATTTATTTTACTTTGTACACCGCTTAGAAATCCAATTAAGCAATATAAAAATTTTAATCAACTTGACTTGACTTGACTTGAAGGAAGGAAGACAGACCCTGCCACAGAGCCATCCCCATAATCCTGATGAAGTGGTGTTTACCATGAAATGTTGGGCAATGTGCTATAATATATACACACTTGTTTTGTTTTGTGATGGTATTTTAGCCCTGTTCAATCTAAACAGTGAAGGGTTTTTATATCTATGATGTTTTTTCAGGTAGAGCACAGTTTAGAATGCTCACCAGAGATCTAAGGATTTTTCCTCCACTATTGATGTGAACGCTGTCTAGGTTACTTAGCTTATGCAGTGGGGAGTGCTTTGGATAATCTTTTTGACATTTTGTGAATCTTCCATTTGTTTTATGTTATGTGTTTTGTTTATGTAGATGTAGATAAATGCCCAAAGTGTGCCTACATTCTATTTTGTAACTATGCACATATCATCGAAAACCATGTACTTTGCAGGTGGGTGTACACATGGGCAGTCTCTGGGTAAAGTGTGGGCAGGAGCAAATATTTACATTCATAACTTATAGAATACTATAAGTCATACACATGTATACACCTAGTTATATAAGTACAGTGGTACCTTGTATTACGAGCATAATCCGTTTCAGGAGCATGCTCGTAATCCAAAATCCTCATTTATCAAAGCAAAGTTCCCCATAGAAAATAGTGGCAACAGCAACGATTCGTTCCAGAACCCGGGGTCTGTACCTGTCGGGTGCCGGGTGCTGCAGCGCAGTCTACTCCATCCACCTCCTCCGTCCATCATCCAAAGAAGAACCCCACAGTGCCGCTTCGAGGGGATGCCTCTAATGTCTGCCAGCCGCTGGAGAACCCCGCAGTGCCGCTTCAGAAGGATGCCTCCTCCATCCGCCGGCCAGCCCTCCACGTCGGATGCCCCTCGCATGCTGGAGAGCCTCCACCCAGTCCCACGCAGCCGAGCGCCGCCCCATCCGCACGCCGCGCACGCCGACGATGATTGATGCTGTGTGCGTCACATGCAACGCGCAGGCGGGACGGCACCCGGCCGTACAGGCCCAGACAGAGGTCCTCCAACCTACAGAAGGCACCCGACGTGGAAGGCTGGCCGGAAGACGGAAGAGGAATCCCCCGAAGCGGCGCTTCCTGGGCTGTAAGTGCTCGTTTATCGAGGCAGTGCTCGGTTTGCGAGTCAAAAGTTTGCTGAGTGTTTTGCTCGTCTTGCAAAACACTTGCAAACCGGGTTACTCGCAAACCGAGGTTCTACTGTATTCTATAACGAAAAGTATTTGTTTCCTTGAATATACACAGTATAAACATAGAATCCCCCACAACTCTTTACAGCTATAATGGCCACAATTGACGAAAAAGCCTTCCACTGCAAATTGAACTGTAGATAATGGGTATCGGATTTTAAAAATAAACAAACATATAAGGAACACTAAATACAAGAGTTTTTAAGGCTTGCACACACCAAAGAAATACTGGCCAAGAAAAGACTTCTTACCTTCTGGTCTTTTGCCAAATGGCGACCTATGCTTCCAAGCTGGCATTCTTTTTATCCTTAGAGTATACAGATAGCCTCCTTCATCAGGGCAAGCTGGCAAAAGAGCTCCACTTCTTCACTGGGTTGTCTTAGCATTTGGGAAGCACCATGATTTGTGAGGCTTGAGAGGCTAATAGACTGGATAGTGAATCAATCATGCATAACTTCTATTATTGGGTACATGCTGGCAGGTCCAGAACATACCTACTAGTGATGAAGAAGATGATGGTGATAAAGGTGTTTATAGCCCACTAAATCCCCAAACAAGATTCGAGTAGGGTTTACATATCAAGAAACTGATTCATTAATCAGGAAAGTGAACAAAATTAAAGTCATATACCAAAAGATCATAAAATAAAAAAAACTATTACATATAAGGTTCATAATAAACAATTAAAAGCTGAATAATGCTTCAGTATCCTGCAAAACTGAAAATAATTTGAACATATCTGAATATTCACTGGTAATGTATTCCAACTTTTGACCAGCTGATATTTAAAAGATTTTTCCATATAAAGATAACTTCTTTACCCCCTTAAAAAAAGGATATTGCAAAGCAGAATAACTGCAAGCACACTTATGAGTTCCTAACAATTGTACTGTAAATAACAGATCAGCTGGGATAATGCCCTCCAAAATCTTAAAATCTAAATGTTCATTCTGTGGCCGTTGTGGGCTCTTGTATTTTGAAAAATTGAATAAACATTTATACAACAACAACAAAAAATAAATAAATAGCATAATTTAAAAACTATTTGTACCCTAACTGGAAGCCAATGAAGATCAACCAGAAGAGGGGCCACATGATCAAACTTTTACCTTATATTAGCAACTGTATTTTGAATAAGTTGCATCCTAGTAATCTGTATTTGGGTAATACCCACAAATTACAAATTACGATAGCCTAATTGAGACATACCCCCACCCCTTTTACAAAACCACAAAAGTATTTTTTAGCACCGGCCGGCGTGCTTATGCTCATAGGAACTCTATGAGCGTCGGAGCATAGAATTCACGGGAGCCAGTCAGGAAGCTGCTCAGTGCCGAGCAGCAGCACCAAAGCGCACTCCTGCTCGGTGCCGCTCAGCGACTGAAGAAACTAGAACTCGCGGCAGCCACTGATTGACTGGGTTAGCAGCGGGGCAGGAGTGTGGAAAGTTCTGGACCACTAGGGATCAGCAGAGGAGGTACGATGGGCAGGGAAGGTGGCAGGGTACAAAGCCTGGCAGCGGCCTGCAATAAGTCTGAGAGGGGGCGCTGACCCAAATATAAACCTGGCCCTCCATTTTTGGGCCCAAAAGTATATACGGTATGTTCTTATGTAAACCACTTAGTTTTAAGCGGTCTATAAATGTTTTAAAATAAAAAATAAATTATTAATAAAGGCACTGTTTCTATAAAGTCTGACTAAAGTTAGGCACTGATATAGGCACAAATTCTATAAAATTTAGACACCCATTACAGATTCATGTTTAGCTTCGCCAAAGCATGCTTAGGTGGCACTCAGCATTCTAACATTTAGGCAACCCCAATTTATGCTAGGGTTTCCTATACCTAAAATTAGGCACCTGATTCACAAAGAGGTGCTTAACTCAAAAACATGCCAACTTTTAATGTTTGGGCTAGGCACCTACATTTATAGAATTGAGTTTATCGAGTTAGGTGACTAACTTAAAAATTAAGTCCAATTAAAGCTGATTGCGAGGTGTTGAGTGCCAGTATAGGTACTGATTAAGCCTATTGTATGAACTCATGATAGACAATCAGCTAGCGGCTCTACGCAAGTAGGAGCAAAGGAAGGTTGCTCTTGTCCGTGCAGAGCCGCTAGCTGATTGGCTGCTGTGAACTTGTGGCAGTCAATCAGCTAGTGGCCCTGCATGGGCAGTAGCGAAGAAAGGTCGCTCCTGCTGTGGTTCACCACTGGACCACCAGGGATTCTAAAAGTATGTGAGGGAGGTGGGAGGGAGGTAAAAATTCTTAGACTCGGCTGGGACAGGAGGTGGGAGGGATCCTTCCTATCCCAGCCCACCGCTGGACCACCAGGACTTATGGCATGCCCGGTGGAGGCCTGCAAGGCATCAGGGAAAAGGAGGACAGGGTACAGAATCTGGCAAGAAGGGAGGGGGGTAGGTGAGAAACTGGCAGGGCAGGGGAGTGAGTGAGTGAGGGAACTGGATGCAGAGCCTGGCAGAGTAGCGAGGGAGGGGGGAACAGGATACAGAGCCTGGCAGGGCAAGGCACTGCACTTGAATATTAATCCTCCCCTCCCCCCCCAGTTTATATTCAAGTCAACCTTCTTTCCCCCTTTTTTTGGGGGAAAAAGTTACCTCGGTTTATATTTGAGTATATACGATAGATTCTTACCTTGCTAATATCATTTCTAGTAGATAGGTATGTCATTCTGGACAGTAGGGTATTTTCCCCGTGCTCACAAGCTGTGCAGAAGGAACCCATTCCAGGATTTCAACTCCTCCTTCTCCAGAGGGCTCTTTTGCCCCCTTCAGTTTGTAACAAAGCTATATAGGAACACATAAGAAGGAGGGGTACAGGGAGACTCCCTGATCTACAAATATGTTCTGCTCTGAAAATATAACAAACATGTTAAACATTGAACAATTAAAACATCGAAATAACCACACCAAGGAGAAACAATTAAGGAGCTTACAGATACCCCCAATGTGTTATAGCATAGATAATTCTTCGTACCCTTATGATCTGACTGACATCAAAATCTTAGTTTTGACTTGAACTTCCTGATTGAGACAGTAGGCAGGCGGAGTAAATACTGACAGGGTGGGGTTCCTGAATGACACACCTATCTTCTAGAAACGATATTAGCGAGGTAAGAACCTAATTTCTTTTTCTAGTGCAATCAGTGTGTCTTTCTGGACAATGAGGACAATTTTTGGGCACCATATATAGAAACTTGGGCCTTTGGGCCGATTCTACATATCATGCCTAAAAAACTGGCACCGACTATTATGGCACTAAGTGAGATTTTATAATAGTTATGCACACCTTATACTGTAGAATCATGCTTAGTGTCGGTATGCCTGTGTATAAGTTGTGCACCCATCAGTGCATAATCTATAAACCTGCCCATAACTCCTACAATCCACCCCTAACCGCACCCCCTTTTCAGATTCGCACATGTGAACTGACACGTAACATTTTGGGTAGTGCGCATACCATGCTGAGTGTATAACTTCCAATTAATGCAAATTAGTGCAATAATGAGGTGTTAATTACCAATTATCGGTATTGATTACACTTGTTAAACAATTAAATTATGCATGCAAATTGGCTGTGTGTACTGATTTGCGTGTATAACATAAGGTGCCTTATACGGAATTTGGGGGATAGAGACAATTCTACTGTTGAAATTTGAAGTAAAAGTTTTGTTTTGTAAAATCAATCTGCTTCGATATTTTACTCTGCAGATCTAACCTTAGAAAAGCTGGAGACTCTCTTGCCAAAACCACACAAATACATTAAAGTCTCTGAAAACAGTATGGGGCTCATAATCAAAAGAGAAAAACATCCAAAAACCAGCCTAAGTCGGCACTTGGACAAACATAATCAAAATACGTCCAAGTGCCAATAATAAAAACGGGTTTTGGACGTATTTCTAAACGACCTAGGCCTTCATAGTACTGCTGAATGACCAAAGCTAAACGGGGCATTTCAGGAGGAAGTGTCGAGAGCGGGACATGGGCCGGCTTAGACTTAGTCGTACAGCATGTATAACCGAAAGTTATACAGCCTAGGATCGGCGGAACTTGGACGTTGTGACTTAGACCATTTAAAGCATGGGCTAAATCACATAAACTCACCTAAAGTCACCAGATAAGCACTGCAAATACATAAAACAGACCCCCCACACACTAACCCAGTGATCACCGAACCCCCCCCTTCCAATCTCATAAAAATTGTAATCACACCTTTAAAATTCAGCCTCCAGACCATCATCACCTGGCAGCCTGGCATAGGAAAGCCTAGTCGTCCAGCATAGAGGCGGCTTAAGCTGTCTTGGGGGTGGGTTAGGGACCCATGGAGAGGAGGACCCATGCCCATAAGCCCCTGTAATCACTGCATTGATAATGAAACATGTGCACTCCTCTATACACCCCCAAAAAGCACAGTTAATTACCGTAACAGGTGTTATCCAGGGACAGCAGGCAGATATTCTTGACTGATAGGTGACGGCACCGACGGAGCCCCGGTACGGACAATTTTAGAGTGATTGCACTCTAAGAACTTGGAAAGTTCTAGTAGGCCGCACCGCGCACGCGCGAGTGCCTTCCCGCCCGACAGAGGCGCGCGGTCCCCAGTTAGTATAAGCCAGCTAAGAAGCCAACCCGGGGAGGAGGGTGGGACGCAAGAATATCTGCCTGCTGTCCCTGGATAACACCTGTTACGGTAAGTAACTGTGCTTTATCCCAGGACAAGCAGGCAGCATATTCTTGACTGATGGGTGACCTCCAAGCTAACAAAAAGAGGGATGGAGGGAAGGTTGGCCATTAGGAAAACAAATTTTGCAAAACAGATTGGCCGAAGTGTCCATCCCGTCTGGAGAATGCATCCAGACAATAATGAGATGTAAAAGTATGAACTGAGGACCAAGTAGCAGCCTTGCAGATTTCCTCAATAGGAGTGGAACGGAGGAAAGCTACAGATGCTGCCATCGCTCGAACTCTATGGGCCGTGACAGAACCTTCCAGTGTCAGTCCGGTCTGAGCATAACAGAATGAAATGCACGCTGCTAGCCAATTAGACAACGTACGTTTAGAAACAGGACGTCCTAATTTATTCGGATCAAAGGACAAAAAGAGTTGGGAAGCTGATCTGTGGGGTTTCGTACGCTCTAGATAGTAAGCTAGAGCCCTCTTACAGTCCAAAGTATGCAGAGCCTGTTCCCCAGAATGAGAGTGAGGTTTCGGAAAGAAGACAGGCAAAACAATGGATTGGTTGAGATGGAATTCAGAGACAACCTTCGGGAGAAACTTTGGATGTGTACGCAGAACCACCTTGTAATGATGAAAGACCGTTAAAGGTGGATCTGCAACTAGTGCATGTAGCTCACTGACCCTCCTGGCAGAGGTAAGAGCAATAAGGAAAAGTACTTTCCAAGTGAGAAACTTGAAAGGAGTGGTAGCCAAAGGTTCAAATGGAGGCTTCATTAAGGTGGAAAGAACCACATTGAGATCCCAGATTACAGGAGGGGCTTTAAGAGGTGGTTTCACATTGAAAAGACCCCGCATGAACCTGGACACCAGGGGATGAGCTGAGAGAAGTTTTCCATGAACTGGCTCATGAAAAGCAGCAATGGCACTGAGGTGGACTCTGATAGAGGTAGACTTAAGGCCAGAGTCAGACAAAGAAAGCAGATAATCCAACAATGGCTCCACTGCCAGGGAAGTGGGATCAAGATGATGAAGAAGACACCAGGAAGAAAATCGTGTCCACTTCTGATGGTAACATTGCAGAGTGGTTGGTTTCCTGGAAGCATCTAGAATGGAACGAACGGGCTGAGACAAAAGAGTATCATGAGAAGTCAGCCCGAGAGATACCAAGCTGTCAGGTGCAGAGACTGGAGGTTGGGATGTAGAAGGGTCTCCTGATGCTGTGTAAGCAGAGAAGGAAACAGTGGAAGAAGAAAAGGTTCCCTGGAACTGAGTTGAAATAGAAGGGAGAACCAATGTTGCCTGGGCCACCTCGGAGCAATCAGAATCATGGTGGCTCCCTCCCTCTTGAGCTTGAACAAGGTTCGTAACATGAGAGGCAGAGGAGGGAAAGCGTATAGGAACAGATTGGACCAATCGAGGAGAAATGCATCCGCTGCCAGACGGTGAGGAGAGTAGAGTCTGGAGCAGAATAGAGGCAGCTGGTGATTGTGAGGAGCTGCAAAGAGGTCTATCTGAGGAGTGCCCCACTGAGCGAAGATGGACTGTAGAGTTAAAGGATCGAGTGTCCACTCGTGAGGCTGGAGAATTCTGCTGAGCTTGTCCGCTAAAGAATTCTGTTCTCCCTGAATGTAGATAGCTTTCAGGAATAGGTGGTGATCTGTGGCCCAAGCCCAAATCTTCTGGGCTTCCTGGCACAAGATGCGAGAGCCTGTCCCACCCTGCTTGTTGATGTAGTACATCGCAACTTGATTGTCTGTGCACAGCAGGAGAACCTGAGGAAAGAGAAGATGTTGGAAGGCCTTGAGGGCATAAAACATCACTCTGAGTTCCAGGAAATTGATGTGATGCTTCATTTCCTGGGCTGTCCAAAGTCCTTGAGTTTGGAACTCGTTCAAATGAGCTCCCCAGGCATAAGGGGAGGCGTCGGTGGTAATGACCAGTTGATGAGGAGGTAGATGGAACAGAAGACCTCTGGAGAGATTTGAGGATATCAACCACCATTGTAGAGACTGACGAAGAGATGATGTCACAGATATGTGTCGTGAGCAAGGATCCGTCGCTTGGGACCACTGGGTAGCTAGGGTCCATTGAGGAGTGCGCAGGTGAAGACGTGCGAAGGATGTGACATGAACTGTGGAGGCCATGTGACCCAAGAGTATCATCATTTGCTTGGCAGAGATGGAACGTTATGGAAGTACCTGCTGACATAGAGATTGAAGAGTGTGAAGACGGTTGGACGGCAGAAACGCTCTCATGAGGACTGTGTCCAGCACCGCTCCAATGAATTGAAGTCTTTGAGTGGGGATGAGATGAGATTTGGGTAGATTGATCTCGAACCCCAGAAGTTGGAGAAACAGGATGGTCTGGTTGGTGGCCAGGAGTACTGTCTGAGATGAATTGGCCTTTATCAACCAATCGTCCAGGTAAGGAAAGACCTGAAGGTGGTGAGAGCGTAGAAAGGCAGCCACCACAATCAGACATTTGGTGAACACTCTTGGAGAGGAGGCAAGGCCGAAGGGCAGCACCTTGTCTTGGTAATGACAGTGATTGATCATGAAACGGAGGTACTGTCTGGAGGTCAGATTGACCGGTATGTGAGTGTATGCGTCTTTGAGATCGAGGGAGCATAGCCAGTCGTTTTGATTGAGAAGAGGGTAAAGAGTGGCTAAAGAAAGCATCTTGAATTTTTCTTTGACTAAGCATTTGTTGAGATCGCGAAGATCTAGAATTGGCCTGAGATCTCCTGTTTTTTTGGGGACTAGAAAGTAACGGGAGTAGAATCCCTGTCCCTTTTGATCTAGAGGAACTTCCTCTATGGCGTTCAAAAGGAGGAGGGATTGAACCTCCTGGAGAAGGAGAGAAGACTGAGGAGTGTTCAAAGCAGACTCTCTTGGCAGACTTAGGGTAGGAAGTGTCTGAAAGTTGAGAGAGTAGCCGTGGCGAATGATGTTGAGGACCCATTGATCCGAAGTGATAACTTCCCACCGGCTGAGGAAAAAAGTGAGACGGCCACCTATAGGTTGAGGTAGGTGGGTAGATGTGGTGACGCTGGCTATGCCCTGGAGAATTAAGTCAAAAGGGCTGTGTAGATTTCTGCTGTGGAGGCGGCTTCACAGGTTGTTGCTGCGGTGGTCTAGGAGTCTGTCGTTGTTGTTGACGTTGACGCCTAGGTTGCTGGGGAGCTGATGGCAATGGACGAGCCACATAACGGCGTTGGTAGGCCGACTGCTGTCTGAAAGGCCGTGTCGGTGGAGTCTTCTTTTTTGTTTTGAGGAGAGTATCCCAGCGTGTCTCATGGGCGGAGAGCTTCTGGGTGGTCGAGTCCATGGATTTCCCAAAGAGCTCATCCCCCAGGCATGGAGCATTAGCCAACCGATCTTGATGGTTGACATCAAGCTCGGATACTCTCAGCCAGGCAAGGCGGCGCATGGCCACAGACATGGCCGTCGCTCTGGAGGTAAGTTCGAAGGTATCGTAAATGGATCTTACCATAAATTTACGGAGCTGGAAAAGAGAAGACGAACAGTGGTGAAAAGCCTGTCGTTTCCGCTCAGGAAGGTACTTTTCAAAGGAAGCCATGGTGGTAAGGAGATGCTTGAGATAAAAAGAAAAATGAAAAGCATAATTACCAGATCTGTTAGCGAGCATAGCATTCTGATATAATTGCTTACAGAATTTGTCCATGGCTTTACCTTCTCTGCCAGGAGGGACAGAAGCATATACACTAGTCCCCGCAGACTTTTTAAGCGTAGATTCCACAAGCAGAGATTCATGGGGAAGCTGTGGCTTATCAAACCCAGGAATAGGGATTACTTTGTATAATGAATCCAATTTGCGGGGAGCTCCTGGAATAGTTAAAGGAGTCTCTAGGTTTTTATAGAAAGTTTCCTTCAAGATGTCATGAAGAGGGAGTTTCAAAAATTCCTTTGGAGGCTGGTCAAAGTCAAGGGCATCAAGAAAGGCCTTGGATTTTTTAGACTCAGCCTCCAAAGGAATGGAAAGAGATTCGCACATGTCCTTCAAGAAAGAAGTGAAAGATGTGGAATCATGTTTGGAGGATGGATCAGGAATAGCAGGATCATCCTCATCCGAAGAACACTCACCCTCAGAATGAAAAGGCTCTTCGGAGTCACCCCACAGATCAGGGTCCCTAATATGGGAGCCGCGGTCCCGAGACTCCGGAGTAGAGGGTTCTAGGTGTCGGGATTTGCGTGCCGACTTACCCGATCTCATAGATACGGTACCAGGAGATGTTACCGACTGCAACGGTGCCGAAGTCTGCACCGACTGATGCTGGGCTCTCGGCTCCGGTGCAAGGACTGGCATCGATACCGATGATGCCGAGTGAACCGGTACCGAAACAGTGGATGCTGACAGTAGGGGCTGCTCCACTGTCGGTACCGGTGGCTCAGACCGGACCGGGACCGGAAGGTTCGGTGCCAAGAGAGCAGGAAGGAGTTGTTGTAACTGCTCCTTGAGCTGCACTTGTAGGATAGCTGCAATGCGCTCATCCAAAGAAGGCACCGGTACCGCCTTTTTCTTTTGTGGTACCTGCGGTGCTGCTCGACGCCCCGAAGATGAGGAGCCCGAGGTCGAGGGACTCACCTCGATAGGGATGGAGCGCTTCCGTGGGCGCCTCACGGTCGGCAGGACTGGGCTCGCTGCAATCGAGACCGGAGGACGCTCCAGCGGGGAAGGCTTCTTAGCTGGCTTACCTGGGTGTTGCGACGCCGGCGCGGTGTCGACTGCAATGGAGCCGAAGCCGGTGTCGATGACGCGGGATCGGACATTTCGGCACCGAAAAGTAATCGCTGTTGTATCTGGTGATTTTTTAAGGTACGTTTTTTTAACGTGGCACAGCGGGTGCAGGTGGAAGCCTGATGTTCAGGACCTAGGCACTGTAAGCACCAGTTGTGCGGGTCCGTGAGGGATATAGGCCGTGCACACCGCTGGCACTTCTTGAACCCTGGCTGGGGGGGCATGAAAGTAAAAACGGCTTCTGCCAAATCGAAGGCCGAGGCCTCGATGGTGGCAGAAGGCCCCGCCGGGGCAAAACCGAAATGACGAGAAAAATAAAAAGTAAACGTTCGTTTTTTTGTTTTTTTTTAAATAAAGAAAAGAAATGAAGGGAAAAAAACTTCCAAAAAGGTTTCGTGAGCGGGAAGGCGTTAAGGAAAAAATTTCAACAGCCGTTGAAAAAAGCGACTTCTTAGCTCCGCGGAAACTAAGAAACTGGGGACCGCGCGCCTCTGTCGGGCGGGAAGGCACTCACGCGTGCGCGGTGCGGCCTACTAGAACTTTCCAAGTTCTTAGAGTGCAATCACTCTAAAATTGTCCGTACCAGGGCTCCGTCGGTGCCGTCACCCATCAGTCAAGAATATGCTGCCTGTTTGTCCTGGAATAACCCTTTTCTACTGGCATATAAGTGGCTCCTGTAGCCATAAGGGCTATTGGGGTGGTAGATAAATGGGTCTAGGGGATTCTGGAGGTGGTTTGGGGGGCTCACCATCACCTATAAGGGAGCTGTAGTGAGGAGAAGACATGGCACCCTTTTTGTGAAGTTCACAGCAGTGCCATGTAAGCTACCCCACTATTTAGGTGCCATGTCTGGGTGTTTAGTCCATCACTTTGCAGAACCCTTCCACGTCCAACAGGGTTTGTTCTAGGCGTTTTTGATTTGGACGAAAAGTTGGACGAAAATGTGGTATAAAGATAGATGATTTAGCGACTTGGACGATCAGATTGGCAGGACGTATAATTAAACAATTTTCGAAACAAAAATATTTTTGGACGTATTTTTCAAAAATGTGTCCTAGGCTGTTTTTTTACTTTGGACAACTTGCGACTTAGAAGAAAACAGACTTAGATGCTCCTTTCGATTATGCCCCTCTATGTAATTACAAACTCTTCCCAATCATAATTAATTCTTCAGGAATTCTTATAATAGTTTCCTGCTATAATAGATTTATTCTTCAATCATTTGATATAAATATTTGTTGAAATGAAAAATCTGCCAAGATCAGGTTAATGATAAGTAGTAGCAGTAGTAAAGATACAAGATCCTTTATCTAAAATTCCAAAAACTTAAATTTGGCACTTCATTTATGTTTGAAGGTATTACTCCAGTCCCATAGTTTGGAACTTTTTTTTTTTTTTTAATTCTTTATTTAATTTTTTCAATTTGACATAATAAACAGTCAATTCAAAGAAATATTCCAATACCAGTCTCAGCAATTGTTAACAAGATAATCAAAAAGATAAATTTAAATGAAAAAAAGAAAGCAAAACAATAATACAATAACAATAGGAAAATTTTTCCTTTACAATTCTAAATATACTGGATTGAAAAATTAGACCTCAATAAGGGGGGAGAAAGCTATATTCGCTGAATTTTCAATCAAACATTACTAAGAAAATACAGATGGTGTTGAGTGGGGGCAAGAACCTAATTAAACTAAGCAGGTTGTAGCAACAATTCTCTCAAGAATATTAAGTTTGCTCTTTCGCAGAAATAAATTTTATCAACTGCTGAGGTTCAAAATAAACATGTCTATTCCCTTGATAGACCATCACACATTTACAAGGGTATCTGTAAGAACGTAGCACCCAGCTGTATGACCCTCGGTCTCAAAATGAGCAACTGTTTTCTTCTCTTTTGGGTCATCCTTGACACATCAGGATACATTCTCACAGTTTTTGTCATAAATGGTATGTCCTTAAACTTGAAAAACAACTTAAGCATCCATTCTCTGTCAGAGTCTATAGCAAACTGTACTAGCAGCGTCGCAGTTGCCGGTAACTCATTATCCGACCTCTCAAGGAAATAGTTTGGAACATGTTTTATGTTTCAAGTGCTTGAAGTTTTGTAGTGCTTTAAGTGTTTAATGTTTGCCTTATTTTGAAATAAAAAAAAGTCTGGAGGCAATTTTATGGTCTGTCTTTTAGTGACTTAATATTACCATTCCAAAATACAAAAAGTTCCATATGAAATAAGCCTGGTGCCAAAGATTTCAGATAAAGGATCTTGTACCTGTAGTAGCTTGGATAAGTAGGCAGCAGAAGTAGCAATGCATTTACAAGCACCAAACTGTAAGGCTCCTTTTACTAAGCCGCATTAGGGCTTTAACACGCGGAATAGCGCATGCTAGACCTTAACGTCAGCATTGAGCTGGCGTTAGTTCTAGAAGCGTGATGTAGTGCGCGGTAATTTCCTGCGTGCGCTAAAAACGCTACCGCACCTTCATAAAAGTCTCAAATGAGTTAGTTAAATGTCCCAAGTCAAAATATGAACATTTTCTATTTCAAGTCATTCAGCTTCTGTTTTGATCAAAATGTAATTTACTTGCTCAGAGAAAATGTGTAAGACTGTGTAATATCATAAATGGCTTCCATATAAAATGTGGTATTCTGGTTCAAGACTTACGGTAAATCTACAAATTGGTATTGGTGCTCATTTGTATCTTTGTAATTCAAAGGGTGCTTTAGATCTATTTAATTTCACTGTTCATAGCAAGTTACCACTGCAAGATCAATAAGTTATTAACAGCAAATACTGACCAGTTATTTTCTTACCTGCTCATATGTATGTGAATTTAATAGAAAAGTTCAGATGGTAGAAATATTTTGTTTTATGGCTCCTCTCTTCCCAGGCAAGGCAAAATTAAATTTTAGCTAACAAACAGAAAGCACAATCTACTTATAGGCTATCAATAAAAAGATTTCTAAGCTATGCAGGGCAAGAACCAAATTAGCTGCTTTAATTAACTGTCTATATAACAAAGAATCTAAATTCAGATGACGTTGAGGGTCCTCTTGTGAACTTCCAAACAAATGCAATAAATAAAAGCTAATTCTAGAAATTACTGAACCATTCAGTTAAGGCTCAATTGATTTAGCAAGTACTGCAATAATCTGAGGATTTGCAATTCTGGACACACTGGGCCATAAAAGAGAAATATTTCATACTTAAATATCAGATGCACTAGCTTTCATTTCGCATCCTGCTTCCTAGGATATGTGATAAAAATTCTTGAACAAAGTTTTGGAGATTTTAGAGATCTCAAAACATAAAAACACACTAAGGGCTCTTTTTACTAAGCCGCCTTAGGGCTTAACTGTGCGGAATTGCGCACGCTATATTGCCCCGTGCGCTAGACCTTAACACCAGCATTGAGCTGGCATTAGTTCTAGAAGTGTAGCGTGCGGTAATTTCCTGCGTGTGCTAAAAACGCCAGCGCACCTTAGTAAAAGGAGCCCTAATAGATTTTTCAAAGGTTTCCAGGATTAGAAGTAGATATATGCAATCTTACTCTTGATCGCATAATTGACCACTCCAAGTATTTGTCTATCAGTCTATTTTCTATTTTCTCCCCACTCTCTTCTCTTGCTTTAATTTCCATTTCCCCTTTATATCTTAGCTCTGCCTGTACATATTTCTGTTTTGAAACTTTCATACTGGTTACAACAGAATGCAGATAGTGTTGTTTAGATGATCATCCTCTGGCCTTCTTTAGAATTGTATTCATTGCATTTTATTTTGTATTTCTTTGTTTGTATCACAAAATCTCAATAAATATTTTGATATATAGCCATGTGTCAGCATGTTCATATTTTTTGACGAGGAAAGAAACAATCTAGGCAGCATATTAGAGGCATGATGAAAAACTATGCACATTTGTCAAGTGAGAGGTGCAGAATAAAATGGTTTTCAAGTAGATTAGCAGCCCCATTTTAAACAGGTCATAATAGTACAAATTGAGATGTACAGGTCAAAGTATCTCAAGTTTCACCAGTATTTAAGAGCAGAATCTGCTGCTGATATAGAGCCTGTTCTAAAATAGAAGAGAAATGGTTGTTCATGTGCTCAGTGCATAAAACATCAATTTTATATAAATATATGTACTGGCACATACCCAGTTATATTATATAACTGGCTTATTATATTGACATTGACACAGTATTCAATTTACCTTGCCAGTTTAGCATTTGTGCGGGAGCGGAGGGGGAGAGGGACACAACAAAATTTATTGGAGGGTAGAAGGGGCAACCCTTCTAGTTATCCTCTAGTGGAATGTTGATCAAAATCAGCTGTTTACTAAATCTTAAATGTTCTTGGTAGTAGATTTAATCCCAAATGTTGATCTTTTAGGTCACAGACATTTAGGGCTCCTTTTACGACGGTGCGCTAGCGTTTTTAGCGCACGCACCGGATTAGCGTGCGCTAGCTGAAAAACTACTGCCTGCTCAAGAGGTGGCGGTAGTGGCTAGTGAGGGGCTATTCCGTGCGTTAAGGCCCTAACGTGCCTTCGTAAAAGGAGCCCTTAGGCTCAGATTCTATAAACAGATCTGTTGCTGGCAGCTGCTGATGGCATGTCAATCACATGATGGCACCGTCTATAGAATTGCAACTTTGGAAAAGGTAGGCCCCGGAAATGTAGGCCAAGGTTTTCAAGGCATACATTTACAGCACCTACCTTTCATATGAACCGCACCTATGGAGGTGATTTATGACGCCTAACGCCACTTCCAGGGTCACTTATAGCTACAGTGGCATTAGGCATCATAAAGTGCCTCTGTAAGCGCGATTCAGACACTGTTTTTTTAATATTTTTTTAAAAGCTTTTATTTTCTGTTTTAAACAGCGTTTTCAACTTAAGTTAGGCGCCTAACTTAAGGTGCCATTTATAGAATCCGGGCCTTAGTCTCCTTATGAAATTGGGCATAAACATCCAGAAACTTGCCTGCCAAAAACATACCAGACCACACTTCCTTGCCATTTACACACACTTGGGTTTGATATGTGCATGCCCTGGTTTTCTACTGGTTTACTATAGTTTACTGGTTAAGAACCTGGAAGAAGAACTGGAACTCTGAGACAAGGGAATTGTACAAGGGATTGAGATTTGTATACCACCTTTTTGTAGTTTTATAACCACACTCAAAGCGGTTTACATACAATGGTGACGTCAAGAGCGCTTTGGCTTCCTGGACCATGGGATGATCTTCCAAGGGCTGCTGAGCAGGGATGGTGTGCATCTATCAAAGAAGGGAAGAAGTGTCTTCGCCAGCAGGCTGGCTAATCTACTGAAGAGGGCTTTAAACTAGAAGTGATGGGGCAGGGTGATCAAAGCTCCCGGGTGAATATAAGCCCTCAGGTAAGTAAATCATTGAATACCTCTACACAAATGGGAAAAGGGGGCAATGTCTGGAAAGCAGCAGATACTAATGCTCAAACTATGGGAAACAAGATTCTGGCTCTAGAAGCTGTGATGGAAGAAGAGAAGTTGGATATAGTGGCAATCACAGAGATGTGGTTCATGGAGAACCATGACTAGGATATAGTTATACCGGGCTATAATCTGTACAGGAAAGATAGGGTAGGGGGGGAGTAGCGTTATATGTTAAAGCCACACAATTGCAGGATCTGCAGGGCAAGGAGGCACTGTGGATCAATGTGGAAAGAGGGAATGGTGAATATATTTACATTGGTGTGATATAGAGGCCTCCTTCACAGATGGAAGTAGATAGAGATTTAATAGTAGACATTCAGAATATCTCTAAAAAAGGGAAAGTCTTGCTAATAGGTGATTTTAACATGCTGGGGAGACAAGACATTTTTTTAGATATATTAGTGATAGGAACAAGTACAAAAGTGGCATTGTGAGACAGTCTTACAGGAAGAGGGAGGAGAGGGGAGGGTGGGAGACAGAGAGATAAGGAAGGGTGATATGAAGGTGTCAGAGCAGTAAAAGTTATGTTTTGTAATGCAAGAGAAAGTCAATGTCTTTGTTAAGTCCTGTCTGGTGGGTTTCATTTTGATCTCAAAGGCCTTGCATTCCTTGATTGTCTTAAAAGTTCCTTTCAATATTCTCACCATAAAAGCATTGATGCAGTGTTCTGGTTTGTCCCATAGAGGTGCTATCCTGGTTGGCATTGCAATTTCTAATATGCTGGGTAAATTAATCCTAGTCTTTTAGCATCTGGCTTGTTTCTCCAATATAGCATCCTTATCTACACCTTTTACATTGAATGATATAAACTATGTTTGAAGATGAGCATGTGAAATATCCCTTTATGTTGAATGTTTTTGCCATATGGGTGACTGTGGGGTTTTGTGAAATATGTTGGCATAGTTTACAGCTAGTCTTATTACAGGGAAATATGCCATTCTCTTCCTTGTGTGTAGGGAGTGTGTTCTTTACCAGTTTTTGTTTCAGGTTGGGTGGTTGTTGGAAGGCTAGCATGAGGGGGGGAGCTGGGAATATTTCTTAAAGTAATTCATCTCCCTGGAGTAGTGACTATAGATATTTTATGATTTTCCTCAGTTTTTCCAGCTCTGGGTTGTATGTTACTATCAAGGAGATTCTCTCTGTGGTCTTCTTGCCTTTGTACTGCAATAGGTTTTTTCTGGGTATTTCAAGGGAGGAGGCAATATTCTTGGAGATGATTTTGGAGTTTGTTTGTTTTTTTTTGTTTAAAAGATTCAGTCAGGGGGTTGAGGTGTTTATCTCGTCTTTTGGGTCAGAGCCAATATGGTGGTATCATGTCACTTGACTGTGTATGATGGATTTTTTTGTGTGTAAGGGATGGAAGTTGAAGTTGTGGGGAAAGCTGAATCGGTTTTAAGGTTTTCTGTAAAGATGTTTGTATATATCCATTGTTAATGAAACAGTGGTATCTAGAAAGTTCACTTTCTCTGAGTAGTAGTCCATATGTAATTTGATAATAGGATAGTGTGTACTGAAAAGATTAGCATATTGTGGTGCCATCCTGGAACCCATAACAGTGCCTGTGATTTGCAGATAGATATAATTGATAATGCAGAAATAGTTGTAAGATAGAATGAATTTGATTCATGAAGAGAATCACTCAAAATTTACAATACATTGAATAGAAATCAGATACTCTTAAGCATTTTCCCTGTCTGTCCCTACAGGCTCACAATCTAACTGTGGTACCTGGGGCAATGGAGGGTTAACTGACTTGTCCTGAGTTACAGGGAGTAGGCTAGGATTGAACTCACAACCTCAGGGTGCTGAGGCAGCAGCTCTAAGAACTAGGCCACTCTTAAGCACTGGTATTGCTTCCAGAGAGGCTCAAAATTGGTATGTATGCATTAGATGGGTACTAAAAGAAGAAATTGGTACAAACGTATTATTTCAAGAATACTGGGATAAAACTAGATTTGTAAGTGAAAATACTATGAAACAACATTCTATCATTCTTCATAACTCTCCCACTTTAACCTATGAACAAAAGCAGTTAGATTACAAAACTTGAGATGTTGGACAGCTTTAGTCAACTTATTTAAAACATAGGGTTCCTTTTACTAAGGTGTGCTAGTGTTTTTAGCGCACGTACGATTTTAGCACGCGCTAAACCCGCGCTACGCTTCTAGAACTAATGCCAGCTCAATGCTGGCATTAAGGTCTAGCGCACACGGCAATTTAGCTTGCACTATTCCGCGCATTAAGGCCCTAATGCACCTTTGTAAAAGGAGCCCATAGTGATTTAGATTTTGAGCTATATTTATAATCACAATTAATTTGTGCACAAAAATATATAATATATAATAAAGTACCTGATGAAAGGAAATTTAGCAATCACCCTAAGATCCTTCTGATATTAGGTTCATTTGGGGTGAAAAGATAATCTGAGGGTACTCTTTACACTTATAAATATTTAACAGTTGGTAATTCAGATTTAATTTTTTGTTTGGGATTAAATTATGGTCCAATATCACAGTCTAGAGCAGTGGTTCCCAACTCTGTCCTGGAAGACCACTAGCCAGTCAGGTTTTCAGGATACCTTTAATGAATATGCATGAGAGAAATTTGCATGTAATGGAGTGGCTGGTAGGCAAATCTGTGCCATGCATATTCATTAAGGCTATCCTGAAAACCTGACTGGCTGGTGGTCCTCCAGGATAGGATTGGGAACCACTGGTTTAGAGGGTGTATGGTTTAACATTTAGGTGTGAGCACTTATACCAGTCATAGAACTGGTGTACAGTATTCCCCCGATATTCACGGGGGTTCCGTTCCACGAACCCCCGCGAATGTTGAAAAACCGCAAATGACGGGCCTAGGGCCTGATTGGCCCAGGTAAATAAGGCCCCACCCATAGGAGGGGCCTTAGGCACCTAGGCACATGGGATGGGTTGGCCCCATGTACCTAAGGCCCTTCCTATGGGCGGGGCCTTAGGGACTGGGCCAATTAGGCCCTAGGCCCACCATTCCGAGCTCGTTTTCCTTTGGTCCCTCATTGATCACATTGGTGATTCGATAGCAGAGATCAAGCATCAATTAGCACTGAGGTGTGCAGACATGGTGAGCATAGACCAAATATGGAATGCAAGGACGTCTCAGTCACCATCAGACAAAGACTGATCACTGCCATTGTGTTCCCAATCATGACATATGGCTGCAAGACATGGACACTCACGAAAGCAGATAAAAGAAAAATTGATGCCTTCGAGCTGTGGTGCTGGAGAAGACCTGCAAATTCCATGGACAGCTAGGATCACCAATAAAGATGTTTTTGATCATATAACCCAGAGTTGTCATTGAAAGGCAAGATTACCAGACAGAAACTAACCTATTTTGGATAAACCTATTTTGGACATGTGATGAGGATGAATTCACAAGAAAAGGAGGTGCTATTCGGAATGGTCAGTGGACCGTGTTTCAGCAAGTGAGCCTGCATCAGGAGTTCAGGATGTTAGTATGAAGTCAGTCAAAGCTCACAAAACAATATTATATCACATAATATACGGAAAGATGACTGCTTTAAGAGAAACCGCTATTAAAAGGTAAATTTCTGATGCAGGCTCACTTGCCAAAACAGTATAGAATGCCTCTAGCCATCCATGGTGGTTGCCTCTGTCTTATAAAATCAAAAATCTTATTCTGGAGCTTGTTAACAAAACCAAAACCCTTGGCGATATATCCACTTTTTGATAGCCGTGAAGTTATCAAAATGGGCTACCATTAAAATAGATTATTGTACTGTTAGCCTGGGTTATTAGCAATAGAGCCCGATCCTGCAGGCGTGCAAGTTGATCCACCCCTCCCCGAACCAGCGGGGGAAACTTTAAAAGCAACAGCGATACCGGCAAGCAGGCAAAGAGAGGCAGGAGCCTGATCCTGCAGGCGTGCAAGTTGATCCGCCCCTCCCCTGAACCAGCGGGGGAAACTTTAAAAGCAACAGCGATACCGGCAAGCAGGCAAAGAGAGGCAGGAGCCTGATCCTGCAGGCGTGCAAGTTGATCCGCCCTTCCCCCAAACCAGCGGGGGATACTTTAAAAATAACAGCGATACCGGCAAGCAGGCAAAGAGAGGCAGGAGTCCGATCCTGCAGACGTGCAAGTTGATCCGCCCCTCCCCCGATACTTTAAAAGCAATAGCGCAAACGGTGCGCAGCCAGCAAAGGCGCGTGTGTCTTAGTGCGCACCTTTGAGAAGCGACCGGGTGAAGCGACAGATCTGTGGCACCCACAAGATCATATACTAGACCTAGACCTCCTGATTTATTGGCAGCAACCTACCACTCACGGCTGGATTAGTCCTTACAGATCTAACCTTCGCAGATCTAACAAGGCAGATATACGAATTTGTGAAGAAACTAAGCGGAGAGATGGAAAGACAGATACCAAAACCACCTGATAAGTATAACAACTTGTTATAGCTCTAAAAAAATAAATAAAGTTTAAAATTTAAAAGTCTGTTAAATGTTTGTTGAATTTAAAAGTTTAATGCTAATGTTAGTTGAATTTAAAAATCTGACTAATGCAAATTATTACCACTAGATGACAGATTTGTTGAATCTAAAAGTTTAATGCTGTTAGTTGAATTTAAAAGTCTGACTAATACGAACTATTACCATTAGATGACAGTTTAAAGCTTATGTTAGTTGAATCTAAAGTCTGACTAATGTGAACTATTGCCATTAGATGACAGATATATATTAGATAAGAAACTCAATATATAGAATTGATTAAAGTATTAAAATTGATTAACTCCTTAAACCCACACCATACACAATATATTAAATACAATGATCACCACACTTAGCACCACCATGAGAACCACATCACCATATTTTCCACAAGCAATCCTACTGATACTCCTGCTCCTAACTGACTGAGAAGCAACCGCAAACAATATATATCCAATTCCAATCATAGCAAATTCCAAGGGAATTACCCAACCAATCTGGCACTTCACAATTGACAGAAACTCAAACCATCAGTCTTACACATACCAACCCACCCCAAAATCAACAAGTAGAAAACCAACAAACCCATACAAAACCAAAAAACAACCCCACCAAAGATCACTCATATACCCAAAAACATCTCACAACATATACCACACTCAAGTGTGCATATGTGAACATCAGAGCTATAGGCCCTAAAACAGAATGCATAAAAAAACGGGATAGTAGAAGACAACATAGACTGCCTTTTCCTCACAGAAACATGGCTTACATCCGACTCGGACCCCAGAATAGCTGAACATAAGAACATAAGCAATGCCTCCGCTGGGTCAAGTTTGCCCAAAGAGCCACAAAATAATGTTAGTTTGCAGAGAAAACAAAAGAGGAGGAGGAATTGCCATTATAGCCAGAAATACCATAAACCTAAAAATACAAGACAAAACAACCAATCAATACATGGATTTACTAGCCTGTCAACTTTCAAGCACATCACTTAAAGGAACGTTAACATGCATTCTTTGCTACATACATGCATTCTATGCTACATAACTCCAAGTAACTGGAACACAGCTAAACCAATATTTGAAGAATTTATTTACCGAAACTCTCTAACCTACTTCTAGGAGACCTTAACCTTCACCTCGAAAACCAATCCTGCAAAAATGTAGAAAACTTACTAGCATATCTCGAGGCCCTATCATACAAAATCTTAGATCCTCAAACCACACAAAAAAGGACACCAACTTGACATCGCAGCCTACATGCCTCAACAGCCCACACAACCAAACATCAAACAGAAATTGGAACCGTTCCCTTTGGTCTGATCACACATACTCCTTCGAAATCAACTGGTCCAGTAGCAAAAGCATTCCAATTACTCAACAAACAACTTACAACTCATGCAAACATATAGATCCCACCACATTCTGGACAAAAACAGATGCCAAAATCCAATACTACACACTCAAAGACTTCTTCTCACAATGGAACCACCTAAGTACTGCAACCCTGGACGAACTAGCCCCAGAAAAACCTAAACCCAAAATCCACAGAAAATCAGACAAGCGGTTCGACAACGAACTACTCCAACTCAAAAGACAATGCAGAGAACTAGAAAGAAAATGGAGAAAAAGCAGCCAAGAGTCCACAAAAACAGCATGGATAGTAACAAACCGGAAATATAAACAAAAACTGAAAGAAAAAAGAAAGACATACTACTCAAAGCAAATAGGAGAAGGACCCCAAGACACAAAAAAGCTATTCCAGCTACTAAAAGTTCTCACAGACACCACACCCTACATAGCCAACAGCAACTCCACCCCTCCTTCAGCCACCCTCTTAGCCACATACTTCAAAAACAAGATCGCAAACATCAGAGCCATGTTCAACGGAACCCCCTCACACATAGAGACCTCATTCCCCCCCCCAGAAAAAGAACCAGTCGCAGCAGATAGAACTTGGTCCCATTTCTCACCCATACAATGGTCAGACTTCAACAATCTATATAATATATACAGCAACGCAGCCTGCGACCTCAACCATTGCCCCCCATACCTACTGAAAACCTCAAGTACATTATTTCATTCCCTGCTTCTACAATGGTTACAATCTCTACTATTAGAGGGTCATTTCCCACAAGAACTCAGCGAAATCATCATAACACCGATATTAAAAGACCCCAAAGGAGCAACGGACCAACCGTCTAACTACAGATCCATAGCTTCAATCTCACTGTACGTCAAGCTGATGGAAGGCCTCGTAGCCAAAAGCTTAACCTCATACCTAGATAAGCACAACTTACTCCAACCCACACAGTCTGGCTTCAGAGCCAACCACAGCACAGAGACCCTACTAGAAACATTAATGGACACTGCCAGACAATACCTCTGTACAGGCAAGAAAATCCTGCTCATACAACTAGACTCTTTCTGCAGCCTTCGACCTAGTTGATCACGATATTCTCATACAAACTCTAGACTCCATTGGAATCTCAGACAAGGTACTTTCATGGTTCAAAGGCTTTCTACAATCCAGAACCTACAGGGTTAAAACAAAGCAAGAAAAATCAGAACCATGGTTCAACCCCTGCGGAGTTCCCCAGGGATCACCCCTATCACCTACATTGTTTAATATGTACATAGCCTCCCTCAGCTTCCACCTAGACAAACATGGCATAACCTCAAACAGCTATGTAGATGACATCACTATTCTCCTCCCCTTCGACCACCCAGAACCCACCATGACAAGAACAATACACAGAACACTCGAAATAGTAGCAACATGGATGACAGAGCACAAATTAATATTTAACCCCCAACAAAACAAACTTCATCCTCCTAGAAAACAATAAAACTCCTACCTTAACAAATCTAATAATAAACTCGATCTCATACCCTGTTCAACCCACACTAAAACTTCTGGGAGTACTAATTGACAGAGGATGTACCATGCAACCACAAATCAACAAAGTAATAAAACCATCATTCATGACCATGAGAAATCTAAGACAAATCCGAAAATTCTTCGACAGGAAACAATTCCTACTTTTGGCACAATCCCTTACCCTTGGACTAATAGACTACTGCAACATACTATACCTTCCATGTAAAACGACCAAGATAAAACAATTACAAACTATACAAAATACAGCCCTAAGACTCATCTACTCATTGAAAAAATATGACCACATCACAGAAGCATACCATGACTCACACTGGCTCCCAATACAAGCAAGAGTACACTTCAAATTCTACTGCCTACTATTCAAAGCTATTAATGGGGAAAGCCCATCCTACTGGAATAACCGACTAACTCAATCCCCTCCTCATCCAGGCACAGGAGAACCCACTCACTTTTCACACACCCACCATTCAAAAATGTCAAACGAAAAAAACTATATGACAACCTAATAGCCACGAAAGCAGTTAAAGTGGACAGACAAATCACCAGTCTGTTATCATCGACAACAAACTACAAAACCTTCAAGAAAGAAACTAAAACCCTACTCTTCAAAAAATACATAAAACCTATCTAACTCGACCAGTTCCTACCCAAACTCCACCTACCCACCCTATTCCCTTAATATACTCTACTATGCCTCTAACTACTCTACTAATGCTAAAATGCCCTATTTACCCAACAATTACCACCTTAATATATTGACAACTCTCTGGTAATTCTTACTACCCAACATTTATCATCTTAAGATCACGACTTATGCTATTCCTGTAAACTTTATGATATCTCTGAAAACTTTTATGTAATCTGCCTTGAACCGCAAGGTATAAGCGGAATAGAAATCACTAATGTAATGTAATGTAATTGCGTAAAATGAGATATGGCCTAAAATAAAATGAGTTAGTGGCAAAATAGCTTCTCTTAAAGATAGCCCACATTGATAACTTTCCCATTTAAATAGAAATGCAATTCTTAAGCTTTTGGGGCAGGATATGTAGTTTAACTCTGACTTACTAAGATTAATTTTATAACTTGATACCTTACTATAGATGCTATTTCCTCCATCAGTACCAGGAGAGAGATCAGGGGGTTCTGAAGCATAAAAATAGCATTGGCTCCAAAAAAGGAAACCTTATGCTCCCTCCTCCAACATATGCCGATGACTCTGTATTCTTACCACCAAGAGCCGACCACCCCCCCCCCTTTCACATGTGGGTGACTTTATATTCTTATCATCATGAGCTCAATGACAAGTGAATAATACTGGGGATAACTGGAATTTTTCTGGAAAGCCTCAACTGACCCATAATCAAGCTTGTGGATTCACATACATTGCTTTAATCCAGGTTATAAAATTGGGGCCTACCACTAAAGTTTGCAATACTTGCAACATAATTATCTATTCTACTATCTCAAATGCTTTATCAGTATTGGCAGATAAGATCAGAAATGTCATTGGATCATAGCCAGTTGCTTCAGCATCAGTGGACCCAATGCTAGACTTTGGCACTGACACCTTAGTCCAGAGGTGTGTTTGCTTCCACTCCTGCCTTGAGAAGGCATCAAGTTGGAAACTTCTGCAGCAGCTGATCCAGAATGTTCCAGTTTGACTGAAACAGGAAGAGAAGGTTCCCTTCTATCAAAGGGATCCTATGAGTTCATATCGGCACTTTAAATCATGAGGTTTTGGAGAGTATGGAGTAACAAGAGCCCGATATTGAGGCCATTTCTTTGACAGACTCTTTATTTACAGCTATTCAGCAAGATATATCAGAAGGGATTTCTTCAAGTACCTGGAAATTATTTAGGAGGCCATTGTTGGCTTGGGAACTAGACTGTCTCCACAGATATCTGAAATTCACCAGCAAGTACTAGAACAAAAAGAGTGGATTGCTATACTGGTGGTTAAAACAAGGTTGACTCAATCTCTAGATTTAACTTTGACTAAAGATTTTTCTGCTCTAAAAAAATTTAGACAATGTTACTAGAAGTATTAATTTAAGACAGATTAGCTTTCTGAAATCAGATGTAGCAACTCCGTAGTATATGTTTAATGAACATCAGAAGGTTGCAGAAAATCTTATCCTTCCTGTGGCTAAGTTATTCTTATTTGCTGATAGCAAAGCTATTTCAACAAACTGTTACAACAGGACATTTGGATTTGGAACCTACTGGGCCACTACAATCCTCAAAAACATACAAAACAAACAAACCTTGACTTCCACCCAAACAATCCACCTTGAAGAAAAGAGAAAATCTATATTCTACTTTAAAAGACCCCTTTGGTGAGACCAACTCCCTGATTAACTACGGCTAACAACTGACCCTAAAACTTTCAAATCCTTATTTAAAACATATCTGTTTAAAGAGGCTTACCCAACTTGCTAATCCAGGATTTAAACCAGGACCAAAGATCCAGAAACCAAAATTTTTAATATGCTTCTGTTGTACTAAATGTTTAAATATAACTTGTCTCTTTCTCCTTTGTGTATGTATCCCTAATCTGCACCCTATACCCATGTAAACTTTACAATGTCACATATATATTTATTTAGGGGTCCTTTTATCAAGCCGTGCTAGCGGGGTTAGCGTGTTGGACATTTCATCATGCGCAAACCCCCGCGGCCGGATAAAAAACTAACGCCTGCTCAATGCATGCATTAGCGGCTAACGCGGCAGGCAGTTTAAAGCGCGGTATTAAGCGCATTAAATCCCCTACCGCAGCTTGATAAAAGGATCCCTTATTGTTAGTA